>NC_083623.1:12529436-13209436 GCF_963584025.1 Labrus mixtus | reverse complement strand
GTCAGGATTTGTTCTGCCTCTGTCTCATTGTCATTCTCTTTGAATAGTTGGTGGTTTGTTGATGCAGGTCATACGAGCAGGAAGAATTTAGAACAAGAAAAACAATGCTTTACTTACTTTGTGGAGATATTTTGTATCATTTCATCCTCAAACTACTTTCAGAGCAATGTTTACTGTAAATGTAATCATTATGGTTGATCTCTTTTCAATGCAGTCAGCTGTATCCACCGTACTCTCTAAATGTGTCCTCCATGTACCTGAAGCTGGGCAGACTGTACATGGCCCTGGAGATGTACTCAAAGGGTGTTAGCGCTCTCAAGAAGGTAACATGACCTGCTGAACTGCCACATTACACTTCCACACTCAAATACATCAGCTACAGGGATTTTTCATCCAAGTCAACAACAGTTCAAACTGCTCTGATAAAACTCTGAGCAAAAACAATGCCTGGAAATAATTTGATTTTTTTTCTGTTATACTTTTTGTAACTTACTTATTCAGTAAAACACATTATTGTCTAAACAGAAGCATCTCTTCAGTAGGAATAACAAACTACACGTCTGTCAGAAAGTGAAATAGGAAAGTGTCTAATAAAGGAATAGGATGACAAGTTTTCAATGATCAATGAGGTTCAGTATACCGAGAACTAGGATTCATGTACTGTACTTGCATGCTGTAAAATGTTTAAAACTAATATTTCTTTGTGCTCACACAGGCTTTGGCCATTATGGAGGTGGCTCATGGGAAGGATCACTTTTACGTGAAGGAGCTGCGCAAAGAGATGACACAAAAATAAAGAGAATGGAGAAAGCTAATGTGTTCTACTCCCTTTGGTACCAAAGCAATTTTTTTTTTTTTTTTTAATTTTTTGGGGGTGGGGGGAGGGGGCTAACCATTATATACCATATTATTATAATAACTGTTTTGTATGCAGGAACTTTTGACTGTCTTGAGATTCTTTTTTAACAAGCATATTTAATGTTCAGTTTTGTTCAGATTTGTTACATCCGACAATGTGAAAGCTGCTTTCTACTCAAGACAATAAGGTGTTTTCCAAGTTAAGTCTGGTTTTGTGTTTCTTTTAGCTTGTGAATGACATGTCAGCTGGACACTGGCATCCATCTGAGTCAAGTTGTTTACATGTGTGTAGGGTTAAAGCTATAACGTCCAATCAGAGCAGCTGCCTCACCACAGGAGGTCTGTTAAAGCTGCAGAATGCGCCCCTCACCATAGACAGCCGGGATGAAACAATGGGTTTGCATTGAATGTTTAACACAATGATAAACACAACTTAAAGAAAAAAGGTTTTAAAGATCGAACATACGTGATCTGTGGCCACATTATTAAAGAAAATAAGGCTTTATTGCATAATAAGCAAGTACGACAGCTTCATACACGTCTGGGGAGAGAAAAACAAAAAGACTTGATGCACTGAAAACGCATATACAAAACATATGTACACATACTCTGAAAAGTTTTTTGGGAGTTTTGCCACAAAAAAAAGGAAAAATTAAATATAAACAAACAAACAGTGGAATGCCATGTGAGGAAATACTGTCACAAAGAGAACAGAAGTGCAACAAAACACTTATATATCAAGAGAGCATGAAGCTTATACTTATTTGAGAATATATACATTGAAATATAAAAATGCATGCATAGTTTATTATGTTGCAGTATTTGTATGGTACCAAGTCAAAAAAGAGAAACTATATAAAATATTTGTAAAAATCTTTTCTCGCATGTATAAGGTTACTTTGGACACGGCAGAATTTGAATTACAATTCAGCAAAAAAAAAAAAAAAGGAATATTCAAAGTAGCACGTCAAATGAAATCTTTAGAAATGTTTTTCTATAAACAGGCATTGATCGAGGGGAATGGCAACATTGTTTACAGTTGTGTTTGGATCAGATCATTAAAAATGGCTGCTTTTATAAGCAGAGCCCATTGTGAGTCACTTTTATACTGTTGCCCTTCAAAATAAAACCAAGACATCGGTGCTCTTCTGCTAACAAAGCCTTACCTGAGAGTTAGGTAAGAGATCTGAAATGTTACTGTTCATCTTATATCAAAACAAAAGACTATAAAATACTGATTTAAAGATTTCATCTTTGAAGGTTAACATGGATTAAGTTCTCTCCTTGTTTTGAATGTTTCAATAAGGCACATGACATTATCTACTTAGATAATACACAATTATCCATTGCATTTGCAAAACAGTAAAACAAATACTGGATAGTTCTAAAATATGTCCAATTTATTGGACCGTTTCTTGACTCTTGAAATGTTTTAGTTAAGAAATGTGGTAAGACATATTGGATTGGAAGGGACTCTGATTCTAGTAACAAGGAAATGTGTCTGTATGTGCAGGAGGGACCTCAATAGAAATGTATAGAATGAGAACAAAGAGGAATCAACCCTTTGACCTTGAAAAAGAAGGCTTTTGGAAAAGTACAGTTAACATTAAGACAAGACTGAATGATAAAAGCAACAAAAAAAGAGACAGACGAAGGATCAATGTCACTGCTCCTCTCTTTGATGGCAGAGGTGACCACAATCTTAAAAGAAATAAATTAAACATTTGTCACAATGTTGAAGATAATGTTTGCTGTATTGATCAAAACTCTGTTAGAAATAAAGGAACATTTTCTGTGATTTCATGAATACTTTTGTTTGGCAAACTCTTTCAGAGAAAATAGTCATAATACTGCTGCCACCTACTGTTCATGCATCGTATTGCCATTTGTAGAGATGGCTGAAAAAAAAAGAATGAGATATGTAGCAGGAAGGCAATCTTTCAAACTGATACTGACATCTGATGTCTTAAGATATTCCTGTCAAAGTCAGCCGCAATGTGAATAAAAAAACAACGGGTGGAAAAACGTCTGAACACACTGATTAGGACAAATGGTCGTCAATTTGTATACAGGCCTACACAAATTATTCCCTCCCTCGAGGTGAGTTTGTATGAAAATCCACAAGAATTTCTATTAACATAAACTGTCACAAGTCTCAGCATGAACCTCTGAATCTGCGTCCAACAAGGTTGTGCTGTACATGTGGCAATCTTAAGTACCGTACTCGTTAAGGTCAAAAGTCACAATCCAAGTCCTAAATGAGGCGGGAGTTCTTGAGGAACTGGATGAGGACCTGGTAGACGAACTTGTACTGGTTGATGGTCTGCACCATCAGCATCCTCTGCTGCCTCAGCCCCGACAACATGGTGGGAACCTCCACTGGCTGAAGGGGAGGAAGAAGAAAAACACCAAATATGTTAATTTAAAAAAATAAATAAATAAAATAATACATCCGTAAAAGGAACAAAGTGAAAGGGAATCTTTTTGGTTTGTTTACTATACTATACTGTTGAGCCTCATTACTTCATTAACCTACCCCGTCCTGTGCCATTTATTTGCTGACTTAAGAGGATTCACTGAGTGAAATTCTAAACCTGGATTCATCCGTTTTATTTACTTGGGGCAGAAATAGTTAAACAGGTTTTACAAATATGGCCTATCTTTAAAACCACAGTGATTCCATTTTTCAGTCACACAGTCTGGAGCTTCCTACGATCTGGTTGATTAGAGATGGAATAAAAATGCTCTTTATAAAAAACTTGAAGGTCGTGTGACGTATGACAAGCACGCGAGGGAGAGTGAGCAACAGGTTACTGGTGCAGTTCGCCTAACGGCCATGTGGTGTCACTAGAAACACAGTATTTTTGAAAGTTACATATAGCCCCTTTAAGAAGTTTTACTTTTATAAAAAAGTTTAAAAAAAAAAAAAGTTTTTCCAGAGCCTTAAAATACAGATGTTAGAAAACTGGCAACACCATGGTGCGTTGGGATGGTCTCAGGTTCGATGGCTGGGAAGTGTTAACCAAAACCACAGAGTGTGAAAACACTTTGACAAAGCTTGAGACAAATTTACATTTTGGAAAATATTTTTAAAAATTTTATAAACAAAATTACAAGGTGCAAAACACTTTTACGAACCTCACACTGAGAGCGGTCAATTCATTTGATTTGAGACTCTGTTAACTGTCTCAGGTGGGTGTCACAAAGCAGACAAACAAAATCATTCAGCCCCCAAAAACTCAGTTTGGCACAGTCTTTCTGCCAAAACAAACTATGACCAAAAGTCAATTCATTTCAGGTCATATCTGACTCTGGGTAAATTCCCCTTGTGCAAACCTTGATATGATTTCCAGCACGATTCTATCATTGTAAATTTGTTTCTGGACTGTTAAAATTATTCAGCCACTTGTAAATTTGTCTCAGAGCTCATTAAAGTGTTTCGCTTCATGCTAATTTGTTTCTAATACTTAAATTGAGTTTGTCCTTGGTAAAAGTGGTTTTCCTTTTGTAATTTTGTTTTATAAAAAGTAAAAATGTTTTCCATAATTCAAATTTGTCTCAAGCATTGTAAAGTGTTTCACAGTTTGTAATCTTGGTTTGTACGTCCAAGTCACCGTACTCAGGTGTTCCCCCAGTTTTCAACATTCAAATCTTTCGTATCACACACTCACTTATCTATGTGACAATACTTTAGATAAATACACTTCAAACACCGTTTTAATTCAACAAAGACAATATTCTTATTTGAAACATTAAAATAACATATTTATGAATGATTATGGACCGCTGACTGCTACCTTTAAGCCCCCCTGTCACCCACCTCATTGTGCTCCAGGCAGCTGATCATGAGCTCAGTGAGGATGACCACTCCAGTGCGACCCACCCCGGCACTACAGTGCACCACCACAGGGGGGTTGAGGCTCTTTGAGGTGTCCAGCATGGAGTTAGTGTGTCTCCTCACAGACTGGATCTCCTCTAGGTAGGCTACAAGAGAGAAGAAGGAGAATAAGTGGGTGTTTCTTTCAGGTGGAATAAAAAATCAGTTGAACAGGATTTAAAGCTAACAAGTTATCTTATTATAACATATTTTTAGACTGTGTAGACAAGTCATTTAAGAATTAGATAGGATTATTATTTTTTTAACTTCTCATATTTGTCCAATAGAAGATGAGGTGGCTAGCTTAATTTAGCTCAAAGACGGGATTCAAAGGAAGAATCAGCTAGTCTGACTTTGTGAAAGGTAAAACCACAAGTTATCCTTTTACATTTCAGTTATTGCACAGGCTAAACAACCGAGATAAACATGTTAATGGAAGTGCTGGTGGGTTGATTTGTTTTTTTTAATGACAGAGTCAGGCATGTGTCTTTGCCTGCTCTTAAGTCTTAATGCTAGGCAGAGCTTTTTGCCAGCTGGCTTTAGCTTCATGTTAACTTGAATCTTCAGTTCTTACTAACAGTGTGCAAGAGACGTGAGGATTCAAATATTGAACTATTTCTTGTCAGAATTGTGCGATTTGATACAATATTTAAATTAAAATAAGATACATAACACATCTTTCAATATCATTAAAACAGTCAAAAAAAATCCTGGGCACATCGAATATGTCAATCAGATTTTGTGGCAGCTGACTATGTAATGTAACAGTAACAGATTATGACAATAGCAACACAATCCAACTTACAAAGGAATCCCTGGACATATTCAGGACAGCCTTGCTCAGGCCAGTCAGTATACTGCAGGTGCCAAACTGTCCTCTCCTGGCCCGACAGCAGGTGTTTGACCTTTAACCCTGTGGTGGCGTAGCAGCCTGAGTCGGTGCGGAATTTGGTGGTCACCTTGAATTTGCCGTGAGTGGCTGAGTTGTGTTTGGAGCCCAGTTTGGGCCAGTAGCGGTGACTCTTGGACCTGCCGCCCTCCTGGATTGAAAAGAGGTTGGTGATGAAGATGGAAAAAAAGAACAAAGGGGGATTGGGTGAGTGAAAAAGTTACATTTTCACTTACAATTAAACACTAAGTGATATTAAACAAACAAGCTCTCGATGTTGATATTTTTCTCACACACATATGTATATACATAGATGCTATCTGTCCACAGCTAGAAATATCCACATCTGTGTGTGCCATGTGAGTACATGTCTGTGTCTATGTGTGAGCGAGTACCTCTTCAGCTGTAACCATGGCGATGACGTTGACCCCCTGCTCCCAAACCATCTGCCAGAAGTCAGCACAGGTGTTGGCCAGCGGGCCCTGGGTGGCAATGTAGTGCCACTCCTCCCCTCTGATCATCACCTGAGAAACCCACAACCATACACACACACACACACAAGCACACACACACACACACACAAACACACACAAACACACACACACACACACACACACACACACACACACACACACACACACACACACACACACACACACACACACACACACACACACACACGAAGAACCAATTGGTTCATGCAGAGATTTCAGTTATTAAAATTCCACAATCATAGACCTAAGCTTGTTGAAACACAAATTTAGCTTACTTAAATACAAATGTAATACCCCCAAAAATTCACAGGTTAGAATTTGCTGTTCACATAAATAAACAATTATCTCCTTCGCCACTGGAGGGCAGTATTAACATCATTTTCAACACTTTGATTATTTTCCCTTCTTTGAAAACCAACAAGCCTCGTCTACCTTTCCCTCATTAATAATCAAAGACAACACACCTCAAAGCACTTTAAAAAAAGTCCCATCTTCAACATCCCCCCCAGACTTCTGAATGCCATTACATCATTTCCCAGCTAACTCCTGAGACCACCTCGTGACTGTAAACAGTGCATTAAGAGATGGATGAGGGGAATAAACAAGGCCTTTTGTTCTGCTGCAGCTACCTTAAATGAAGGGAAGGGGAAGTAAGAGGGTTACATGGTGATAGGCAGCGATTCAGTGCCGCTTTGGTGATCGTTCTCACACAGCAGACTGCAATTAGGCAAACACATGAAATGCAAAGTCATGCATACACGCTGTTTGTAAGCATGAATAGAGGGCTAGTGAGAGCAGCTCAGGTTGACTTAAGAGGGTTTGGAGTTTGGACCGCATTCTTTGGGAATTCCTCTGCAAGCTTAAAGGGCCAAACAGCCTTCAGCAGCTGCCTTTCATCCATCCCTCAGAGCTGTACGCTGCTTAGGAAAGACCACAACAAAGGCTAGCAGAGGGCTGAACAATTCAGGTTTTAAGCTTTTTGTTTTTATTCTTGCAGTGTGGAGTGTGTTGCAAAGCATTCTGAGACTGTGGCTTTCATTAAGATTTGCGTATAAACTTAAATGAGATAAAGAATTTACATAGCAAACTCACAGATTGTTAAGTCTGACTCCAGGCTGTCATTGTGACCTAGTTCACATATATGGGTTGTACATGGAGCAGATTCCATATTTTTCTGTTCTTTTTCTCTGGAACTTTATCTTGGAGGGTCATATAGTTTCTCTGTTTTCATGTTAAGATTATAGTACTCTGATTATTACTAGCTTAAACCCTGCATACATTTCCGATTACTTGATTTCTACAAAATCCATCTTGGCCTTTGACAAAATCTGAAATACGAGATTGTAGCAGCTCTAGTTTTCCCTTCACTTGTTAGATATGGTTTAAAAAATGTTCCGATAAATTGAAAGCACTTTAAAGTTGACTTCCCAGCTGCATTGCTGTTTTCCTGCCACCCTATGATCCAGAGCGCAGCCTCAGATCCTCAGGCAGGGTTCAGCCTGGATCAAAACTAAAGGTTGTACTCACATCTGGAACTCCCTGACTGGAGACTCTCACAATATCATCACTCAAAACTTCTCAAAAAAGCTTTGAATTAAGGCTCTTACTCCTTATTATTACAAATATGATCTCACATTCCACTTCATTTTTGTACTCACGTATTTGCTATTCCTGAGTTTTATTTCTCCACATAAAGGTGATATATAAACTATGTCTTTCCATATATTCTTTGTTTAAAATTTCCTTTATAGATCAAGTTTATTCTTATAAAATGATGTTTGTTTTCTTAGTGTTTAAAATAAAAAAAATAAAAAACTTTTAAAGTTTCGCTTCAGTTACCAAAATATTCTGTATTATACAGAGATGGGCACTTTGGTCATCCTAAAAGTTCCTTTTAAAATAAAAAAAGGTTTTTTTTATTCCAGCCAATGTTGCATTTTTTGATGAAGCCCGCATAAGACAGCCAGGAAATGGGGGAAGAGATAGTGTGTATGACATGCAGCAAAGGGCCGAGGCTTTCTGTCCTACCATGGGCCGATTCTAAGAAGTAACTCGGTCTTGGTACATCTGGTACACCCTGTTCAAATTGAGCTACCAGGGGGCCCTGACAATTTTAAACCTGTAACATTATACCCTTGACCCCTTGTGCACACCTTGATATGAGAGGCGTTGATGTAGCCCGTGTTGTTCTCCTTGTTTGGTACGAGCTCGACCCGATTCTCTTCGTACGGAATGACGTCGCGGAAACGGTTGCGCTCAGTGTTTTCAGGCAGAGTCGCTGTGGTGAGAACACAATCCGTCCTTTTCTTGGGAACTTGCTCGTACTCAGTGAAGACCCGCTCCTCTTCCAGTTTCAACTCCAAGGTCTTGCACTGCAGAGACAGAGAGACAAAGAAAGAGAAAGGGCTGTTTGTCATTGACCGCCAAGCAACACATCACTCAGAGGTTCCTCTTTCACTCTCAAAGGGGGATTTTTTTTTTCATTTACATTCCACCAAACCTCAGACTATTCAGACCGGGAGAATCCAAATATATCATTATAACAAAAATCCACATCTCTTAACTCTCATTATCACTCACTCTGAGTAACCATTGAAGTACCTACAAGGAACCAACATAGCTGTGGTATTCATCCATGTTTATTAGGCCAGTCATGTTTGAGAGGGCAGCATCTTTCTCTCCTCCTCTCTCTCTCTCTCTCTCTCTCTTTCTCTCTTTCTCTCTCTCTGTCTATCTCTCTTTCTGTGTGGCTTGCTCGCTCTCTCTGGGGTCACATTCTTAACATACCAATGGGCCTAGAGGCGATAAGCACC
Source organism: Labrus mixtus (assembly GCF_963584025.1). Lineage (NCBI taxonomy): Eukaryota > Metazoa > Chordata > Actinopteri > Labriformes > Labridae > Labrus > Labrus mixtus. Next base: position 13,200,505 of record NC_083623.1, on the reverse strand, counting down.
ACCATGCCACGCGTTCCACAGCCCACTTAGTGCTTGCCCCCGTTAGCTTAGCAACGGGTCGGGACAAAGGCTGGGTTTCACACTTCCACATTCAAAAAAGGAGCAGACAGACAGTACTGGTGAAATGCAATGCATCAAAAAAGAGGGCTCATTAGAGACTGTTTATAAGTTTTACAGTGACTTATCTTCAGCCAGACTTTCTTGTTACAGCTGAGACACCTGTCGGTAAAAAGAATCCACCTTGATTCTTCAATCAATATTATCAAAAAAATAATAATTTGGAGGAGGTTTTGAAGGTATTTAAAATCTATAATTGAATGAAAAAATGTCATTGAGAATACCAGCGTTTGTATGATTGTAGGATTAACATACTTCCAGTCTGACACCATTTGTTCACATTGCTTTGAAGCAATTGGACAAACAATGCTCCAATGATTTTATGCCATAAAAATGTACATGAAGAAAGATTGATTGTCTACTCTAGTCCTGAAAGATACAACAGACAAAGACCCTCTCATTCAGTGGAGTTGCAAAAAGAAAGTTGTAATAATACCTCAGATTTTAAGGTCAAATATCAATCAGTTGCACATGCTGTTTAACTGGAAAAACAAGGAAAATTTGACATTTGCTCTAACTCAAAATTCTTTTTAAACACTGTTTAGAAAAAAATATATCCAAAAACCTCATGCAACTAGACCCATATAAGCAAAAGTGGGCATCTTACCCTTTCATCAGTCGCAGCCTTGGCAGCATCCTCTGCAGGACTCTCTGGGACAGGCATGCGGGCCACGTAGAGGCCGTTGAGGGCGGCCATCATCAGCGGCCTCTTCATGGAGTCCACCGACATCTTCTGTCGTTCCAGCGTCTTTAGGAAAGAGGAAAATCCTGGTGTCATTGATACAGGCACGGATAGCACTGACACGACTGACTGACCTGCAAACGGCTTCAAAACAGTGAGCCTGCACAGATGTGTGTTGAGGTGGGTGTGGAGACATTGGCGTGCAGTTCAGTGTATGTGTGAATGAGCTGTTTGTGAATGATTTTGTTTGTGTGTAAGAGTTTGTGCATGTGCGTGTGTGTGCGTGTGTGTGTGCGTGTGTGTGCGTGCGTGTGTGCGTGTGTGTCTAGCTTGTAGGACAAACCTGGCTGTACCAATCCTCCTGCATTCTGTCCAAAGTTGTGAACTAACAAGCGCCGTAAACAAAGCCTATTAAAAGCGGACTTTCAGCTCCTTATCCGTCTCACGTCGCTCTCAAATTATTTTGTTGCTTTCATCCTCATCTTGTCCTTCCTCAAATATTTTTCATTCTCTCAGTCCTTTGTGTATTCCCACCTACCTCTTTGGGCTCCTTCTCCTCACAGAACACACACTCCCTCTGTCTTTTTTTTTTCCCTCTCTAGCCAAACTCTGACCCACATTGAACAGTCCCTCCTTCCTCCACGGATTACCTCTCCTAATCTGATGCTATTAAGCCTCCAGGACAACTCCACCCTTCACCTCCACACCTCCTTTATCCCCCGTCTGACAGTCAAAACAACAGCTTGGGGTGGCCTCTAGGTATGAGATAAACCAGCTGGTATAAATGAGGGATAACAGCTTTCGAGTTTGGGATGGAAGTAACTCAAATATGCTTTCAATATTAGCCACACCAGTTTGTTGCTCAAGAGAGAGGTTTACTGCAACAAAGTCAGGCTATTACATTATTTAACTCTGCCTGGACTCTGGCCAACGTTTTCACCTTAGAACGCTAACGTGCCGACATACACAACAACACCCAACAAATAGAGTAATCTGAGGGACTTATAATGGTTTTAGCTGCCTGGTGGGATTCAGAGCCTAGTGCTACCCTCTCAGGTACTGAACCCCGGATTAGCCATGAAACTAGCTAGCAAACAACAGAGTGACTGTAAACAAAACAACATGGTAGAGTTCTGTTCAGTATAGGATGATGTTCTGCGTTTGTGATGGATGACTGGAAATATCACAAATATACATTATAGCATGATCAAGCCAGTTAATACTTAATTAAATACTGATTAGAGAATGCAGTATTTTAGTTGTATGGGCCATAACTTGTTGATTACTTTACTTTATTAGAGTTAAGTTAGACATTTTTTTTTTTTTTTTAAAGATAGATTTTTGGGCTTTTTGTGCCTTTAATAGATAGGACAGTGGATAGAGTCGGAAATCAGGGAGAGAGAGAGTGGGGAACGACATGTGGGAAAGAAGCCACAGGTGGGAGGTGAACTCGGGCCGCCCGCCTGAGACGACAGCCTCCATACATGGGGCGCGCGCACTAACCACTGTGCCACCAGCGCCCCATTAAGTCAGACATTTTGAAAATAAATTACAACCACACTTCCCGAGATATAGTTACCACCTTATAATCCCCTTTACGACACAAAGATAACTTTATTGACTACAAAATATACAATTCAATCATCCTCCCTTTGAGTGTCAAACACTCCGTCTGACCCTGGACTATCTCACACTAGAAAACTGTGACCTCCTCCATTATTCATTATTTATTTAAACTGTGCAATATAATAATAATAATCTGTCCATGAATACAAAATGTAATATTATATAAACTGTGCAATAGTCTTACAAATGTGTATATAGTCCATATTGTCCTCACTCTCTGCACTTTTCTAAAGCACAACTTATTTCTTATTGCTTGATATTTTAATCTAATTACTGTTTTATGAATATTTGATTGTATGTAACTATATTTCTGCTGCTTGTGTTTTAGTGCAACTGCAACGACCGCATTTCCCTCCGGGGTTAATAAAGTATTTCTGATTCTGATTCTGATTCAAAATAATCGAAGAAATGGAAAAGGAGCACACCCTCACATCTGTTAAACATGAATGTTTACAGATTTTAGCTGACATATGTCTGTCGGTATTGCTCTAAATGATTTTAGCACTAATAAGGAGAGGGTTTTGTTTTTGTATATTTCTGTAAAACCAAGTACATAATAAGGGGATGATGACCTTTTATGTTGTTATAATTTTTTTGCATCTAGAGGAAACATAAAACATAACATCCCCATCAAATAGAATAGATTTCAGAGTGATTGTCTTACCCTCTGAGCGATCTCCCTCTCCACTATGCTGTCCTCTAAGGAGAACATCTCTGACACTGGCCTCTCTTTGACTGGCTCCTTCCTCACCCTCTCCTTCACACTGGTCAGGTCCGGTTCTGAAATGGAAGGGCCCAAAACGGCTCCGTTCACTCCACCCTGGTCCCCTCGGGTCAGTGTCCCACCAGCACCTGCACCGCCAACACCACTACTTCCAGGCCCGCCACCTCCTGAGCTCTGCCCAGCTTTGAGCGCTCGACCCAGAGCTTGGCTTGGGTCCATTGCTCCCTGGTTGCTGCTCTGCTGTCCTTGGTTGTGGTTGTGGTGGTGGGCGTGGTTGTGAGGATGGGTGCGGATTTGAGTGTTGCTAGGAGGTCTAGGTGGACCAGGGTACTCAGGAGGGGGTTTGTTGGGCAGCTTGGCCAGGGCAGCCTGAAGCTGAGCACTGATACTGATGTCCTCATTGAGATTCGGGATTTGAACGTCCAATTCGGGCCTCTCCTCTTCCTCCTCCTCCTCTTCCTCACTCTCACTGCTGTGTATGAGCATGGTAGCATTGGAGAGAGTCTTTTGATGCTGGTAGGCCACTGGGGCAGATGGTGATACAGAAGCCTCAGGTGCTTTCTGTGGAGGCATCTGGATGGGCAGCTCCTGGGTTTGCTGAGGTGGAGGCTGAGGCTGCGGTGCAGGCTGAGGAGTTTGGGGCTGAGGCTGAGAAACAGATTGAGGCTGAGGGGGCATCACATGCTCTCTAAGAGTGTTCCTCCGATGAAGTGGTGGGTTCATCCCCTTCATCACTATGCCCTCCATCCCTCCACCTCCCCTCATGCTGCTGATCACCTCCATGCTGTGTCTCTTCCCTAGGGTGGAGCGATGCTTGGCAGCTGCAGTTAGCGGTTCACTCACCTCCTGTAGAGACTGGTGCACTACGGCTGAGCTGTCCGGCTGAAAAGTCTTCACAGACAGCTGCACCATGCGGGTCACCAGCTCTGGACTGCTGCCCCCAATGCAGCGGTGACGGTGGCTGGCAAGGTCAGGGGTGCTGGTGGCTGGGCGGAAAGAGTTAGAAGGGTAAGGTGGAGGTGGCCGGGACATGTGGTTTCTCAGCATGTTAGCTGTAGCTGCATAGCTTCCGGCGTTGGTCCCCTGCTGTTTGGTATTAGCCAGCTCGGGGGTGCTGACAGTGTGAGAGATGGAGTTTCCAACACCTCCAACTACGCCACTGCCTCCCCCTCCATTGACGCAGGGGGAGTGACAGGGGCCCTGGCTGCTGGCAGGTCCTCCCTGATGGGGGCCATGAGACACTGGCTTACTGTAGCTGATCTGCAAGGTGAACATACACAAAAAAAAACGGTGTGAGGTGTAGTAAAGCGTAAGAATTTAAAAGAAAGAATCAAAGACAGAGCATCCACCTATACCTGTGGTGTGTATGGCCCGGGGCTGGGCCCCAGGCCATGATAAGGGCCCCTCTCCCTCATCTCTGGCTGGCTGTACACCAGAGCCTCAGGCTGGCGGTACGCACACGCATTACTGATGTTCAGGCTGCGCAGAGATTGGCTGTGGAGGTCATGGTGAGCAGGGAGCATGCGCCGCTTCTGCCGCATGACGGCATCGTACTCAGGCGTGGGCCGGTAGGACGGAGCGATTATGGCGCTGTGGCGGTGGCTGGGGATGTAGTCTGGTCGCATGAGCTCACTGCCAGGGATGCTGAGGTTTGAAGACATGGGGGATGGCGGTACAAAAGTCTGAGAATGATTGAGGGAGCTCAGGCTGGGGCTGCTGTACATGCTGCCGTTTGGCACGGTGCCATTTCTGAAGGGAAAGTCCATCTGGCAGTGGTCCAGACTGGTTTCTGATTTGTAGTAGGGGTCTTCATGGAAGATACTGTCTACAGATGGAAGAAAAAGAATAAAAAATTAGCTAGGAGAGAAGATCATTTTCATCAAGCTGTTTTTTGTTATGTATATTTTTGACTCATCTCTAACAAGCAGTATGCAGTGGATATCAGATGACGATGATACCTAGAGTTGTTTCAGTACAAATACCAGTATCAGTATCGCCCTAAAATACTATATTGGGAATTAGAAAGTTGGCCAATCAATGAACAGAACTGATAACATATTTTTTTGCGCACCTATAAAATCGAACAGGTTTTGGGTAAATTGTCTTGGGGTGATAAACAAAAACAGTGCAGTGCTAGAAGAGAGTTAAGGTTAGACAAAACCGGGTTAGGGTTAGGTGTAAGGGTTAGTGATTGCATGTGATGTATGAGTTTCTTTTTATTCCTGCTGAAAGTGGAAGAATAAAATTTCTATTGTAACATCTTGAGATGTGATGAAGGCTGTTTGCTGAAAAAGTGTGCTGGTGAGTACACTGCTGCTCTACCCAGATTAAAAGACTGTAAGGACATTGAGTGTGCTGACTTTTCTACTTTTTGTAACATCTTGAGATGTAGCCAGGGAAAACGTTTTGTCCTGATCAGAAAATGTTCTAGCTGACAAAAAAAATACACAAAACAAAGAAGGAACATATATTGTATGAACGCAGGATGAACATGGACGATTTACTGAAAGCATCAAGCAGGGACACAATTTTCTTTAGCGCCAGATAACGTGATTATTTGAAGTGAAGGAGACCAAACTATTGGCCACTATTGTACTTAAGTTGTTCCTAGTGTTTTCAAGTGTTTAGGTTCTATTTTCTTAGCTGATAAGAGCATTTAGCAAAAGGTAGAACTTGCAACACCCTCAAGGTGTAAGCGATCTTAACTGATATTTTTTGGGTGCATTGCATTTAACCCCCCCTGGAAAAAAAAGTCCCCTCACTGATAGTTCTTGGGACAAAACTGATTTGGAAAAACTTCTTCCCACCGTGTTGAAGGCAACTGTGGTATGCATACTATTCCTCTTTGTTTCTCACACAGAGGATTCTCTCGTGTGAAACTATCTCAAGCCCACAAGCAGACATACACACATAATCTCCATCCACACAATCCAAGTGTGAAGCCTGAGGTCACACGACAGAATGATCTCCCACCCACGCACAGCAGCACACCCTGAATGTTTTTCCACTCGCTCTGTTTTTCTGTGAGTCAAGCTTTCGGATTATAAGGCCGGCCGAGTGTGTGAACGTGTCAATGAAAGAGTGGCGCACAAATGAGGTCACCACTCTGCACCCCAAATGTTGGGCTCTAATTGGCTGGGAGATCGTTAAAAGTACAAATGGGGTGTGAGTCACACGCCTGATGGGAAAGACACAATTAGCTCCATTCAAAATCTTCTGTCACACTGTGGTCAAAAGAGTGAACCAAGGGGGTTGGAACGACTTTAAAAGTGTGTGTTTGTGTGCAAGTGTGTATAGTTCTTTAACACGTACCTTGAGAGCTCTGTGTGTCCTGATAATGCTCTCCATACTGGGAATGCATTGACTGGAAGTTACAGGACTGTGGACGCGGCTGCAACACATTTAATACAACAAACTTGAGAGGATGCAATACAGTTTTTCCTTATAAATATACTTTATCATGATCTATTATGTGGCCACAGTCTTTAGTTGAACAATAAATTGCACATGTCCTCAATATTTTCTATGCTTTAAGATTTCAAAGTAAGCTACTTTCTTTCTGTTTTACACAACTGGTGACTCTGACCTACTCAGATTTACTCTAGTGCCCCAGAGTTGTCAACCACCAATGCCTGCGGCTCTCCACACAGACATCTGGGTGAATTTCAAGCACTCTGGTGGACCGACTGTACAGCTATTGTGCCACATTTAGCCGAGCCATTGTCTGGCCAGCAGGGAGGGAGACGCACAAATCACTGCCTTCATTGTTGCACCGGAAATCAGTTCCAAGCAACACCCTTGCAAACTTTCCAACAACACCCACTGCACCACCAACGCGCGTTAAAACCAAAGGCTCCATGGCACAATTAAGAGCTGCCCTGAGTGGGAGAGCAAGGTCAAATCTCTAACCACGGCCGTTTCTGTCTTCCTCCCAAATTCTCCATCTGTGTCCTGGCTAATGGTGTCATTTATACAGGCCAGAGGCAATAATAAACAGGCCTCTGTCAAACCACAGAGGAAAAACAAGTCTCAGTGAACTTTATCAAAGCAAGACAATTCTTCTGACGTTACCAAAGATGGACGGTGGGTCCAGGTGGGTCTCCTCCTGATTGGTGCAGGTGAATGAGTGGGCCTAAAGAGAAACAAACACATGGGCATTGGAAAAAAGTTGAAACAACTAAAAATACCAAACACTCTTTCACAATTAAAAGGTTATTGTTACTGAGTTTATCTTGCTCTTAATTGTTTTCCTCAACCTTCAAAAGGTAGGTGCACTTCATTTGAGAAAGTAAACGAGAGATAAAAACTGGATATAAAATCGGCCTTCAGCTGTGCCGTCTGATGGCCTCGACACTCACTCTGCACAGATCTTGTTCTGTTTGTAGAATTTGTGTCTGGCCGTGAAAAGACGAGCGATGTACTTGGCCATTTCCATATCCTCCTGCAAAAACAAAAACAGCCGTAGTATTTATAGAAAATCAAGACCAACATTGCCTCGGTATTTGTCTCTTTGCAGGGATATCTGGTAACATTTCTGTTTTTAATTTCCCACTAGAGAACCTTGCGTTAAGCATGTGTGTGTACTGTTTGTGCCGAGGCCCCCCTGCAGACACAACACTCACTGTGTGAAAAATGATGGTGTCGTCTCGGCTTGTTATCTCCACTGTGATAGCTGACTTGTTGTGTGCTATGGTGCCAATGTCCTTCCACCTGTAAAAAACATGGAAACACACAAAAATGTGTGAAATGATTGATATTTTTCCCACACATAGTTCATAATATTTACTTGTTGATTCATGTATTTGTATAAACTGTACTTCCCATGAGCAGATGGTTTCATACAGGCTGAAAAAAACAGACAAATAAGGGTTGGGACTTACTTGTGGAGCATGATGGATCTACCATTTCTGTGTTTGACAAACACTCCAATGAAGGACACGCCAATGAAAATATCATTTGTGTAGTTGTCCTGCAGCAGAAGAAGGAATTTAATAAGAAAAGTCCTTTCACAATAAAATACATTTGCAACTTTTTAGTGCGTTTGTGTTGGAGTGTTTCCTACCTTTGCAGCGAAGCTCTCCTGGCCAAAGCCGTCCAGTTTCTCCACCTCCTTGATGTACAGCAGCTCTGCTTCAGCAGTCTGCATTCGACTGGAAAGTACAGACACATATAGTACCAGGTACAAGGAATTTCATTTTCTCTCCCTCTCTCTTTCACATGTTCACACAAGTGCAATCAGAATAAAATAAAGCTAACAGTACCAATGACTCTTGTGCTCTTCAGCAACTTTCTGGGTCCACTCCTCCAGCACCTCATCTCCATTTGGCCAGTTCTGAGAGACAAAAAATAAATAAATAGAAGTTCAAAAATGTGATGGAGGATTAATGATGATGTTGACATGATGTAAAGGTGAAATGTAAAGACTTTCATGGGAAAGAAAACCCGAATCGAGTAAACCATCTCCTCCTCCTATTTCCAACATCCAATCAAATGTCAGCATCTAAATTCTAGTCAGTGCCTTAGCAACAACCAATGTACCGAGGAAAAAATGTAATATCCACTCCACTACAACTTTATCCTTCCAGTGCCAATTCCAATTCTAGCTTATTATTTCTCCATTTTATGCCTGTCAATCAGTTATGCAGAGCGATGAGGTACCACAGGTGACACAAATAATGTGTGACTTCAGGCAGAACACAGAGACACACAAACTCATTCAAACAGTCAAAATTTGAGGACTTACCACCGGGAAGAGCACGTACTCCCTGAGAAAGTCCTGAGACATAAACTGGGTAAAGTCTCCAAAGTCAGCTGAAACATACAAAAGACATACGTTTAACTGTAATAAAATAAAATAAAGTAAACCAAAATTGTTATGTTTCTTTTGGTGTGTTGACTTTCATTATAAGACTTTGAAACCAAAGTTTGTAGGTTATTTCACACGCCCCCTGTACAGACTGACGGCTGTTGTCCTAGAAGCGGGCAGCCCAGGATCGAATCTGACCTGTGGCTCCTTTCCAGCATGTCATCCCCACTCTCTCTCACTCCCCAATTTCCGACTGTATTCACTGTCCTGTCCGTCTAATAAAGGCCATGAAGCCCAAAGTAAATAAATAAAATAACTCTTCAGATGTTGTGAGAAACCAGAAAATTCTACAATTCACTTAGCAGACGCTTTTATCCAAAGCGACGTACATCAGAGAGTAAGTACAACACAAGCAAGGATCTAGAAAAAAGGGAACAATGTCAGTAAGAGCAAACGATCAGCTTTGAGTCTGATTGGACACACAGGTGCTGACAGACATTGCACAGAGGCAAAGCACAACATTGACGGCAGTTCTTGAGAGCTCTAATCAGTATAGAAACCATCTTATAAGTCGTCGTTATCAAACAAAAACAATCATCACTACCATCATCATTATCAATAATATGGAGACCATCATCATTAAGTTAGTAGCTATTCGTGAAAGAGCTGGGTCTTTATATATGTTGTTGAAATAAAACATATCTTTGCCCTTCATCTAAAAGTTCATAGATATGGCAAAAACATGTAAAAAAAAAAAATAAATAAAACTCTCCAGTTATTAAAATAGTCAAGGGTCTTTTCCAATTAGAAAGTCCCTTTGCATTTTTTCCAAGATCCAACAGTAGATAATAATAACAACACCTTTACCTTGTTCTATGTATGATATTTTTGATCTAGAAGGTTTTTGACTTTTAAATTGTAAAGTATGAAATCTACAACTTCACATGAGCTACATGTTGCTTGGCTTATAACATTACGAGGAATGACAGATGCGCTGGTGCCATATTTGAGTGGCATCGAATTAATTTTCTTTTTTTCGCTAATAGTTTAATAATTTTATTTGGAGTAGCCAGTAGCCACTACTTTATAGCTTAATTAGCAAGGAGTTGCTAACTGTCTAATTGTTTCCTGATTTTTTTTTTCCATTCACGTTACCAGCCAGCTTCTAAACAGGTCACGATTCTGCACCTTACTTTTAAAAGTCTAGAGAGAGAAAATGTTGACAGTACACCTGTAATATCCCCACCTGCACACCATCTTCACAGCATCCTCAGGTGTCCAGAGAGATTTAGCGAACATGTGCTAAGTACTGTTCTTTTGTCTCTCCCACAAAAGGAAGTTACTGAAGCAAAGGATTCTTGCCTCCCGAAAGATAAAAGTCTTCCTGGTGCTAACCTTGGAACTAGTGATAAGCTAACTGTCTGTTTACATTCCCCCTGAGACACAGACAGCACCCAGAACAAGACAGAGGAGATGGAGTAAGTTTGTGTGTGTGTATAATGCGTGTGTGTGTTAAGACTGATACCATAGGAACTCAAGTGGACTGGGCTCTGCCAGTGGTATGCAGCCATATTAGGAAGTAAAGTCAAGATGACCCTAGAAAGTGTGAGTTTGTGCTCAGTCTTTCTCTCTTGTAGCGCCTGTCTCCGTCTAGTAGATTATTCACAGGGATGTTTGTCATGCACGTGTGTGTGTGTGTGTGTGTGTGTGTGTGTGTGTGTGTGTGTGTGTGTGTGTGTGTGCGTAGCTTACCTTGTACTGCTAGGCCAGCTAGTCTGATGCCCTGTTCAACTGTGCAGTGGAGACGTCCATCCAACACTTCCTTCTTCACCTGCAGGTAATACTGATACCTTGAAGTAAAGAAGCAAAGAGGAACAGAAAAACAAAGAAAGAAAGCAGAAAGAAAGTATTATTGGAATGAGACACTTTTTAGTGTGAGATGCTACACTGGGGCCCCCCAAAAACATGTACTTGTTTTGCAATGCAGCAGGCCGTAGGCAAGGTTATATCTTCCTACAAATCAGTCAGTCAAACTCTTTGGTCAAATATTACAACAATTATTAGAATGATTCTGGGATTTTATACAGACGTGTATGGTACCAACTAGCAAGATAAAAGAAGCTCATAAATCTGGATGATTGTCTGCCTTCTCATTTAGCCACATTATTGTTTATTTTTACATTACCGCCCCTCCCCCATCACTAGCCTATTTGCTAAAGTTAGCATGTTAACCCCTTTTCACTTTTACAGATTGTTTTTTTTTTGGGGGGGGGGTTTCAATGGTAAAAACAGAACAGGCAGACCTGAAAAAAAGCAAACAAGAGGGGGATGACTTGCAAAAAAAACTGGTGACATATTGGAAATTCGGCCTGCATGTGATGTAACGATTTAGCTGACAAGGCTATTTGTTATCATTGTTCTATATTAGCACACATTAATCACTACTGATTAGCATGCTGATGTCACAGTCGCTTTTGAACCAATGTAGCGATGTAGCTAAATACAGGCCTGCTAGCATGGCTGTTAACTCTGGGTGTTACTACAGTATATGGGTTAATCGGTAAAGATTTTCAAAACTCGCCAAAACTTGGTTGGTTGGTGGTTAAAATCATTTTCCAGCTAGCCATACTGTCTCTGAACACCAATTACATGAAAGTGAGTTGGAAAACATACTTGTTCCAGTTCAATGCCTTTATCCAAAAAGAAGAGCTGAGCTCATGGCGTTTCATATTAGCAACTAAAGGATTGCAAAACATCCATTGAGAAACCACAGAGAGACTTATTCTTCTGCTTCTGGTTTGTGCAACAGAAAGTGTGCGTCAGGACAGCACTGGCAACAGCATTAGCTGGATAAAAAATACCAGAGAAGCCTGTTGCAGAATCCTGGAGAGGAATGAGTGAATCACCTCTATTTGAAATACCACTGACTCACTCCTGACTAAAGAGGAATCCCAAATGTATACCAGTAAAGGAATAATATCGTTCACTGTTCTGTACATTTTTGACTAACACGATGCATGCTACATGGAGCTAACACAAAAAAAGAATTGAGTTAAATAATGTAGGCCCAGGCCCACCAGCTGGATGAAAGCAGAACATTGCAATTGCAGTGTGAAATTGAGGCAAACTCAGCAAACTGCGGTTTTGGGCTGTGCTGGTTTTGCCAAACATAAGCTGATATGATGACACAGTTCAGATTGTTTATCCAACTTGTAGCTTTCACAAAACGTGGTAAAAGCCCCAAAACCAAGAGGCTAATATACTGAAATACTGCAGCTCCTCAAATTTGTCCACTTTTTGTCTACTTTTGTCCACTTTTAGCGGTGGTCCGACTGGATGTTTGTCTTCTGAAGAATGGAGTGGCCACACAGGGGGAAAGAGAGAAACTGTCAGGGTGACCAGACTCAACTGCACAAAAACCTCGCACACCGTTTCCTGTTTGTTGCTATGGTGACTGTGGACTGAGTCTTTCCAATGTGGGGTTTGTGAGACACCTTTTCTGTATTGCAAACACACACTTACACACTTATACACAGTCAGAGAGACCTTTGTGTACTCTGGCATCCTCTCCAAGCTCTATGGGAAACCACTGAGCTATACATGCTTAGTCATTCACACAGATTTTGTTCTCTCTCATGCAACACACATCCTTTACACTTTATTCCTCAATTGTCTTTTATTTTTTTCATCTCTGCACTGAAAGCAGCCCTCCTTTATCTCCCCACATATTTCATGCTCATACTCTTCCTCAAATCTCTCCCCGCTGCTCCTTCTATTCTTTTTTGAGCTCCACTCAGCATACTCCAGGGTCTATAATCTGACCCCGCCCTCCTCCCTCACCCTGTCATTACACCCGTTGGCTAAGCTGCCATTCCGTTCCCGTGGCAACCCTCTAATTAGCCAACCCCAACCGCCGTGGCTGCAGCAAGGGGGAGGGGCTTGATGCGGTCTGGAGGGGAGGAGCCTCACTGAACACAAAACCCTTCAAATGATTGTGGACTTTGTTTTTACAAACTCACCATGTTTTCCCAATGCTCTCTCTGTATGCGGTCTGGGGAAATGTTGTGGTTGACACTGATTGGTGCTCATTCTGATTTTAATGGTCACAACATGATCATGTTTATACATACGAGAGGCCAGCGGAGGAGAGGCAGATGATATAATGTTGGATACCAGGAACAAGTGAAAGCGGGATGGTGAATGTCAGTAAAAAGAAGTCTCAGAGGAGAGCCACAGCAAAACAAAACAGCCTACAGAACCATGGTTCTCAACCTTTCAGGCTCCTGACCCTTAAAAAAACCTTGTCTAGAGGTTAAAAATGTGCACACCTTGAATACGTCTATAGGTTGTTACTAATTGAACCATAGGTTGGTTATAACTAATTGAACACACATTTTTGTGTAGTAGAACAGATAGTATGGAGCAATGTGAATGTAAATATTCAGATAGGATACGTTGTTAAGACTCACTTCTGAATAGACCCTATATTGCTTAATAAGTTGAATTTTAAGATACACTTTACTTAATCTTAAATTGGGCATGTTGAGGGAGTTCAAATTGTTACCAGCCTTAGATTTTAGTTTGTTTTAAAGTGATGGATATTTATTCAAACTAAAGCATTTTTTCAAGCTTTTGGCTGCTTTATTTTTCCTTTTATCTGGGGGCATTAACAGAGATTATAACAAAAATATATTTTTGAAAGACCTGTGATGTTGGATGTCTATATCAGCCACATTTTCAACATTTCTGTTGGGCAGTAAAAGCAAACACATAAACGTATGGGGAGGATTGATGATCAAGTTTATGTTGACAAATATAAATGAAACAATGTTATTTATGTATTTTCTTCCTCATATTGGCTCATTTCAGGCATGTTTGTTCAGTTTGATTATAATTTAGCCTCTGAAAACACAAATCTTCAACTTGTTGCATGTTGAAATTGTCATGTAATACACATTTATCATCATTGTCGATAAATTAGTGCTGTTAAGGGATTAAAGTTGGTATCAAAGTGGTAAATGGTCCAGTCCATACACCTGCATCAGCACATATTTAAGTTCAGTTTAAGTCCAATGACAAATTATACAGGCCCTGAGTAATGCATGAGGCTAAAAAACAATATGATAGATGTCTGGAAATTTTGAAAAAATTATCCTGTCCAGTCTTAATGCTGCATAATTAGGATTTTAATGACAGTAAGATATACAACCATTCTATGTTGAGAGCAATAACTACTTCAAAATTCATATTTCATCTGACCCTATGCTGAAATTTATCATAAGATGTTCAGTTACAGCTACTCTTAACTTAATGTAAACGTGTTTTCCATCTTGTTGAAAGGTTATTACAGTAAGTTAGTTGGGTAAAAGTCACCATCGAATACTTCATTAAAGCCTGCTCACAAAGGACATGTCCACAAAGACGTCATTTAGGTGGCACACATCTGGCACATATGTCATTATGACATCATTCTGCTATATTAACAGGTGAACACACACACCACAGACGTGAGGTAGATGTTTCCTCACAGGGTGACTTGTGACTTCCAGCATGGCGGAGTGAGTGCTCTGCTGGAACTCCAGGCAGCCTCACAGACACAAAGAGCCTTTCATATGCCCACGCATGTTCAAACCCCGCTTAAGACATGCTGCCAGATGTCCAAGTGGCCTGGACATCATGTCTGTGAGCATATGTCAAGCATGCATGCATGCCTGTGTGTGTGTGTGTGTGTGTGTGTGTGTGTGTGTGTGTGTGTGTGTGTGTGTGTGTGTATGTGTATGTGTATGTGTGTGTGAGTGTGAGTGTGAGTGTGAGTGTGTGTGTGTGTGTGTGTGTGTGTGTGTGTGTTTGTGTGTGTGTGTGTGTACATATGTTTCCAACCCTTCCCCTTCTGCAGTGGTGTGACCCCAACCACCCCCGCAACCCTGGATGAGTCCAGGCAGCTTGTGCGGGGCGAAGGATTTTCACTTTGAAATGTGTTGAATCAGTGTGTGTGTGTGTGTCTTTAAGCAACAACTAGCTGAACAAAGCTAAGATTTCAAGGCTGTTGTTGCCGTTAGCCTTGGGGGGGCTGCTGAGACCAGCTGGCCTTTATCCAGTCAACAGCTCTCTGTTTAGGTACTTCACTTTCTCTCTCTGGGCTGCTTTGCCCCCCATTCATATCAGAGTACAACCGCACACACCTTCTTCAAGATGTTTATGTGTTCAAAAGTCCCCCCTAACACAGTTAATGTTAGACATTAATGTGAAAAAAGGTATTACTCTTATTTACAGGTTAACATTCTCAAATTAAAAGTCGCATTCATGCTAAATATGCACATTTCAGATTCTGTCACGATTTCAAAACTCTTCCTTCAACTCTAAATGCAAGCTGCATCTCAAAAAAAATTATTCAACAGAAAGGTATCATACCATAAAAATACTTTTTCATGCAAGTTATGTCAAATTATCTTTTTATATATGTATATTTATTTTTCGCTATTTTGACACAACGTCCTTTGCACAGTGATATGAAGACTGGACAACTTAATGTGTTGTTCTGTATCTTCAAGGCAACAATCCTCTAAACAGTGTTTTAAAAGAACAGACTACACACTATAGACTGCCTATGAATAAGACGCTTACCATTTAAAATCACAAAGTTATGACTAAGTGGTATTTCCCAGGTGTATGAATACTACATGTCAAGAAGTTTGTAGAGGCTGCTGCAGTATAATAAAAAGAAAATGTGTGTGAATCTAAGGTATTTCATTCGTGTGAAGCCGTCATCTACAGAATTCCTTTTTAATAGCTTCAACATTGTAGATCATTCACAAAGATATTTGTTTAAAAGGAACACATGGCGTGTGTGGAGGTGAACAGACATTAAAGAAACATCCTTCAGAGCTCAAATAATTTTTGAAAAATATTTTGAGGAACAGGATCAGATGTGTTTTGCTGAAGAACTACATACTGTAGTGTCTACATGGGCTACAACTTTATTGAATTAGCCATGTAATTGCTTTTTAATTGGATTATTGGTGTGAGTATGTAGCCAGTATGCACGCACACACACACACACACACATAAACACACACGCACGCACACATGCACACACATACACACACACAGTTTAGTCCCTTGCTCTGGGTAATTTTCACAGCTGCATGAAGGGAGGGAAGGAGAAACAGATGAATGGATGGACAGGAAGAAAGGGAGATCTAGTTTCAGGTTTCACATCAGTCAAACACTGAACTTCAAAGACATACATTGGTTTTACTCAGAGGAGACAGTTTGTCTTTCTGGTTTCTTGGCAACAAGTTACAATTATTTGATTTCCGAAAATAAAATGAGCCGCTAGTTTAATAAGCTCTTTAAATCAGTGTTTGTCATGTTAATTGTTTACTTGGTAAGATATTGATCTACTTACACTTTGATGTACTGTAAGTAAAAAAGTAGGATCTGATCATTATTTCCAAAAAGGGTTTTGTGGCCACGATGTACTAAAAACAAATCCATTCAATCCTTCTCTGTTTTTACAACCCAGAAAAAAAAACCTTAATGTTTGGAACTATATATATATATATATGTATAGGTTTGCGCAAAGAAAAACATGCAAACAGTGAGCTAGAGCCATATAAATAACAAGGTAGAAACCAAAAGTCAAGCCTCGGTGGCAAACTTTGACTTTCTTTGTCCCTACATGTCTCCCTTTTCTTTCCCCTGAGTTCAGCTCTTCTGCTCTTCTTCAGACCAGGTGTGTAGAAAATGCAAAGATCTGCATCAATGGACCTGACCCTAAACAATCTCCAGTCAATAAATGATCTATGTTTCAAAAGACGGCCGACTGGCAGAGATCTAAAAGCAGAGTAGAGACTGTGTAAGAACACAACATACTTTGATAAGGCCTGGGTTGTAAAAGAAAATGTGTTTGAACTTTATCATAAAAGTTGTGAGGGTAGTTCTGAACTTGATTTGTAGAAGAAAGGGACGGGGCTTTCAGAAAAGCTCGCCTCAGGGCGCGTGTATGTTCTTACAATGTGGTGTATTGTGACTAACTCCTCTGACAGGGCTGCAGCTGGCTTCTGAGAGGATTCCTGGGGGAGTGTGCGAGGTGTGTGAGGTGAGAGAGTGTGACTGTGTGTGCGTGTTTTGTAAACCAGACATCCCCCACCACCCACCTCCGCTTTACCCCCAGCACTTCTGCTGGGAGGAATGTGTGGTCCGCCTCCTACGCTGGATGGTTGTGCCAACATTCCTGACTGACAGAGAAGGAGAAAGAGGGATAGAGAAAAAGGAGGATGAAGAGGACCAGGAGAAGGAGATTAAACATTTAGGGACCAGATAGATGAAGAGATTTACTCTTGATAAAAAAAGAAGTCGGGTTGACACTTAGTACAGGGATGTTAGAAAAATAATGAAGGCTTGAGAAAAAGAGGTGACCATTGTTCCCTAAATTGCCCCTAAGGCCCCATCATAACCCCTTCAACCCTATAACCCCTGTATAAACACACACACACACACACACACACACACACACTGACACACACTATAAAAGCCTGCAGGGGTTTCCTGGAAAACCATCCCTCTACCAGAGCAGTATTTATAATGAACCAGCAGAAATACTAACTTTCCACTAAACTAACACGGCGAGTCTATAAAGCCAGTTGCTAATATATGAATATTTCATGGTTTATCAATGTCTGGGTATGATTCTCAAAAATACTCAGGAAATCCAACAGCGTAAATGGTTCGCAAACTCGTACACAAACACACCTTTCGAACTGACTCTCGCGTCAATCTGTGACCTGCAATCGACCTTTCCCACATCCAACCGAGCAGAAGCCCCAAATTCAGCAGCTCAGTGCGATGCAGACCTGCAGATCGTGTGTTTTTGTGAGAAGGAATCTGAGATGACAGACTGTCCGCTACACACTGACCCCTGGATGCCCTGTTCACAGCTAGTTTACATGCTCATTCAGACGCTTTCTCCCACACATACAAACTCAGACTGATTGAAGGAGAAAGAATGGCTGCTGCTGAGGATGAAAAATACACCTCAGCTTGCATGTGATCACCAGACTGACAAGGCAGCAGTCTTGTGTATGTAATTCTCATTCATGCTTAACTTTCTGTTATTATTTATAATGATTGTGATGAATGACAGCTGTACGCATGTGACTGGTAAACTGCTTGTCCAACCAATGAAAGGCGCCATCCGTGGAGACATTGCTGAACATATCGCTCATGTGAGCAACAACCACAAGGCTTGGAACCACAGTCAGTGTGTCTGTCTGTAACAAAACGTTTAGAGGAATAACTAACTAGCTTTAGAGGCTTAAAGTTCAGATAGTACACTTATATTATGCGTACCTTCAACCAGTGTTTACAGACAAATTGTATTTTAAGCCCAACTATTCTTCTTTTCTTTGTATTTGTGTGTTTTAGAGAAAATGGGGAAATATTAAACTAAATAGACACCTATGGCTAATTCTGTTCTATTTCCACTTAGTCCTTCTCCAGTTGGGACATACTGCTGGAATTAAATGTAACACCTTTGGATGAAAATGTTGGACATTTTTTAAACCGACAATCTCATTGAAGTAAATAATGAAATGCATGATGCTGGCCCTTTTGGCGATTCACTGCAGTTTTGTTGAAAGAGTAATATTCTAAGGTTAAGTTTTCTAGGTAATAGAAATCCACATGTGGAAAGTAAAGTAACAGCATATGGTGTGTGACAGTAAGAGGTGTCGTTTGAAGTCTTTACCTGGTGGCTTCTTGCTCCAGTCGGGACACACTGGGCACGTAGAACATGACTCCAAAGAAGAGCAGTGGCTCATTGCCAAACTTGTCCAGCTGCTTCTTCAGGGGTTTCTCGAGCTCCACCCAGCGCTGGGCTGGGGTCTGGGCCTTTCCTTGGAACCACAGCCCGAAGTAATGGGTCTGAAGATGGGACAAAGATGGAGGGAGAGTTTGGTGAACACTCAAAGGAAAGTAAAAAGGAAAATAAGCTAAGGACAGAAGATAAGAGAGTGGAGTCGGGTTGGGGAGATTTGAATAAAAAATAAGCTGGATGGAGTGAGATAAAGAAAACACATTCAGAGAAACTAGATGAGACAAAGTGTCGGGACGGTAAATAGCGATGGATGCTCAATAGTGGGTTGAGGAGGAGAGGGGGAAATGAGTGGAGTTAAGTACATTTAGGAAAATTAAGCAGAGTAGACAACAGACAAGCAAGAAGCTCAAATACTGCAAGAGCACGTTTCATTTAAAAATCTTATTTAACTGTTGATGCCAGCCGTGTAACTCTATTAAAGGTGCACATAGATCTGGTAGTGAAATTTGAAAGTTGGAGAAAATGGGTCACTGGAACACGGTTTGGAGCTAAAAAGCTGCCAGGAGAGTTCCGGTTTCACTGTTGAGGCCCACCACCATAACTTCTCTTCAAACAGTGTTACAGGGACCAAATGCTCCTCTGAAGACAGTTTGTGTATAGAGTTATGAACATATACCACAGAATCTGTTCATTTCTCCAACTTTCACGTTTGTCAACTAAAACTCCACAGTGCATCTTTAACGTGAATATTAGACAAAACCCATTGGAGAGAACAGGCAATACACCTATTTAAATAAATGGAAACAAGGCTTAGTCCCATGCCATTTATTTTGTAGATTCAAATCCTATTAAAGAACACAATTCATTAAAGAACACAATTCATTAAAGAACACAATTCAGATTTGCTATTTTTGTTGACAGAAAAGCATGAAGCAATTTATTTAGATCTCAGACAGTTTTCAACATGCAGCAATTTTGAATTTGAACCATGACACTGCTACCATATGCGTTAGTGTTTGTAGGCAGCAATGCTCAAAAATGACGTATTTTTCCTAAATAAAGATCCTGCTAAACAAATCGAAACTCTGTCACAAACTGAAAATAACTTAACTGTCATAAATGTAAATAACACAACATTAGGAACAGGTGAAAAGTTATTTTCAGTGTGCCACAGAGTTTTGATTTATTTTTCGTGGTATGTTCCTTTAACTGAACGCACCTGAGAACGTAAAGGCTGTGCACGGGGTAGCATGTTGGCCATAAAGATCCTGCAATGATTGTGTATAGTATCAGGCCCTATAGGCTACTGATGGCTTACCCCATTCATTAGTAAAAACAATTTTGTTCTATTGGTTTTGTGTGCAAGTGATCTTCTTATTAGTGTCACAATGATGAGGTGAGCACACCTGGTTCATCTGCTTTGTGGTATACCACTGTAAAGAAAGTCATAAAGATGCAAGCTGCAGCTGCAAGGGCATGAACACACACATACATACACACATACCCTCCTTCCTCACATATACACACACACAAATAAGATGTGTGGTACAGGAATACTGATGAAATTCAGGCACAAACACACAGTCAAACACTCACTTATCTAGCATGCCTACAAAAAGGAGCAGACAGTGACTGGAACGGAGCCGTCACAACACCTTATTTATATCATCACTGACACCTGGCAAATACCACAACACTGTGTGAGGACGCACAAATGCACCGCCCCTCTCACTCACTTTGTCAGGGCAGTCGAACACTCGTATTCATCAAACACAAATCAGTCGTTAACCGGACATTCTTTCTCCAGTGTGTGAACAAACGGTCCCGTCAGTGTCACACGCCAAACAATCCCGCATCACAAACAATACACTCCTGCGCTGTAGTGAGACTCTATAGGTGGAAGTAAGTGGAAATGTGGATGAAATGGCAGAATAAAAGGGGACAAGAGACAAACAGAACAGAGAGAGGGGTGGAGTACGAGAGGGGGGGGGATGAGCTCTATCTCTTTCTTCTGCGGGGAAAAGGGGTAAGAGGTAGCCACGCTTCGTTAGAGATGGACAAGGACCCTGCAGGAGAGAGACAGCAGAGAAACACAGGGCATAGGGAGAGGCGTGTGGCGATTAACACATGCACACACACACACACACACACACACACACACACATTGGTTTTACCAATCGTGATAGATTAATTATAAAAAAATTTAATAATACTAATAATATATCTGGACAAGGGCCCAGTTAGACTACCTTGTGTTCAACAAAGCATGACTGTTTCCACCAAGTCTTCTTTATTATGATTTTTGCCCAACAACTTGTTGAAGAACTTCATATTTAAAATTTAGATACGCTGATTTATTTTCCATACTTCCCACACCTATGTCTAATATTTGTATGTTAAAGCTGAAAATATCTGAAACTGTATATCAATGTTCAAAGTCTATACAATTAGATCGTTTTAATGCCCTAAAAATCACAAGAGTTCAATGTGTCCATCAGCATTTTATCCTTGGTCATAAAAACCCTGATAGGCATCTTCAAGGTAAGAATTTCTTTATTATTAAAAAACAAATTACTTATATAGGAGAATTAATTAGCATTTTAATTAAAATTGTGAACAAAAAAACCTCAAAATTTTCTGGAAAGCCAAATATCAGCTGACATCTGAGTCAAACAGGGGGAGGGTCATAAAATGAAAGACTCATCCTTACCTCCCGTAGCTCCAGCCTTTGGGCCACCGCCTCCAGACATTCCTGTCCCGTACTCTCCACCGACAAAGTGCATTCAATCACATTGCTGTCCAGCAGGCGAATCCGTGTCACAAAGTAGTTCTTGCTCAGGACGTTGTAGCGCCGTGTGCGCCGCAGCTTCAGCCGGAAGGGCATGGCTGGCTGGAGGTTACGGCGGAGTCAAAAGGTCAAAAGTCAAAATCCACACAAGCGGAGAGAGACGGATGGGCGGGCTCTACGACCTGGCCGCTGCCCTCCTCACTCTCGCACGGCGCCGGCCACACCACCGGGTGGAAAGATGCACCCTGGCAAAGCGCTGGCCCATTCCCAAAGATGGAGAGGAGGAGGACGAGGACAAGGACGATGAGGAGAGGGGGGAAGACCAGTTGCTGTAGGGAAAGATGAAAAAACAATGATTATTTATCAACACAAAGTTTTGTGGACAAAGGAAACATGCAAAAACTAAATGGTGCTGTTATCAGGAAACATTTGTCCTATCCAAGCCTCCCACTTAATATTTTACGCTACTATCATTGGGCCTGACCCCCATAAACAAGCACACACAAAACACAGACGAGACTATCAGTATCACCAGGGATAACAACAGCAGCAGCAGTGCCACGATGTTAGCAGAGGCAGGAATCACACGGTAGCAGACAGCTTTATCCTGTAGTTATGGCAGCTGCAACACTCTGCAGCCCCATGAGGCCCAGCGTCAGGCAAAGCTGGGAGACAGAGGCAGAGATGTGAGGCTTCGGATGAATGGACATCAAACATCCGAGCACAGACATCCATCTGAACCCGGCAGCTGGCTTTGAGGAGCTAATGGAGCTTCTAAGTCTCATATCTGCCTGTGTGGGAGGCCTTTCCTTTTTATCTACCCCCTCTCCCCCTTCTCCCTGCCCCGCTGCAGCCCAGTGCCAGACATTGTAGCTTACAGTGAGGCATGTGTGTAAGATCACACACACACACACATGTAAGGGTGGCACATGTGCTTACAAGGCCACGCTTCTTGTCAGCCACTGCCACAAAACAGAAATATTGTTGTCGTCAGGAAACTTATAAATCGTTTAACTACAGCAGAATAAGTGTATCAATCTGAGGATGATAACATACACACAAAAACACACACACTGTGGTTTTAAGGTCGAGACAGTTCTACAGGGAGCCTTTGAAAACATCTCTTGGTTAGTCATTAGTTATTACCTTTCATGTTTGTAATGAGGAAAGAGCTTTGATGGTGGGAAAGACACCCAAAAGGAACTGTATTTGTACTACGTATATTCACACCTGTAGTGAATGTAAAGGCAAACAGCATAAAGCAGTGTCCTTTAGGGGTGGTGGCACTTATAAGCCTTGTTTGACTGGAACTAGACAGGGTTGGAAAATAGCACCCACCAGCCGCCTGATGCGGGTGTTTTGATGCAGTGGTGGTGGAGTTTGCTCAGACCATCGGCCTCGGTGGCGGGTAAATGAAAGTAACATAACAGAGTGATTTGTGACAGAAAAAACATTTGTTCTGCTCTGACTTTATGAGAAGAGCCAGGCGGCCTACACGCACACTGATCACAGGGCTCCGCCCCGTCCTCTTGTCGGAGCAAGTGTCGGTGCTTACAATGAATGGATGGGCTTGGTGTCCCTTGAGTGTAGTGCAGCACTGATTTGCATCTCCATTACAACCGGTTTGGCTGCTTGATGTGTTTAATCTGATGTCTCATAGG
The DNA here is from genome assembly GCF_963584025.1 of Labrus mixtus. Lineage (NCBI taxonomy): Eukaryota > Metazoa > Chordata > Actinopteri > Labriformes > Labridae > Labrus > Labrus mixtus. Next base: position 13,177,284 of record NC_083623.1, on the reverse strand, counting down.
CCTGGAGGTTATACAATAAAAAAAAGTGTCCGAAATAATTTTTTAAATAGCAAAGTTATCAGTTATCAGTGGTCATGGTCAAAGGAACCGACTGTTAATATGGTTACTCCCTACAGGGTTATAGAATTCTCCGCTTATGGCAGCTCAGCAGTTAATTCTATAATAAACACACTCTTCTTCCATTTTTCTACTCTTTTTCATTTTAAAAGTTACCGGTTTATATGTCATTGCTTTAACTGTGAAACCATATCCATATCAAGCTATGCAGTGTTTTCAGCAGCAGCTTAACACAACTCAAACATCTGAAATATAAACAACGGAGAGAAACGAAACCTCAAACCACACAGATCCAGTCGGAGGCTTCAATGTAGTGACTTAAAAAAGTATTTGTCTATTATCATGAACTGAACACACAGTGATTTATAAAAAAAAAACATCTTTCTCTGGTCTCATGGCTCAGGCTTGTTTGTAGGGGGGGTGAAACATCGGATTATGCGCAATAACAATTTGAAACACACTTTTCGGCAGAAACCTTTATGACTGATGACTCTCTTCATATAAGCTCATATACTTTTAAAACAATCAAGTGATTATCGTGCCTCTCAGTCAAGGTTCAGCTGCAGCTCAAATCAGCCTTTAAGGACATTGCTGCAATAGAGACTCTAACCAGCCTCAAACTACTTAACTAAAATCACAAAAATAAAGTTTTTTTCTGTTTATGAGTGGGACAAAGAGCATGTCAGCCTTTTATAAATGAATAATCTCTCTTCATAAAACAGCCTATTTCTTCAATATGATAAGCATTGGTTATTGTGTTAAAGTCATTACACAACAGGTTAAAATAAAGTGGCTTGGTAAAAATGAGTGGCTGGAAGTTTTTTGAATCCACCAGATACAGTGGCAGATAGGAAAAAAAAAAAAAAAGTTAATATCCAACCCTGGAACTACATGGAGACCCCAAAACCAAAGAAAGGTCTCCACACCTCTACGTATACAGTATCAGGAAAAGCACAAACTCTCCTGCAAAAACAAAAACACTAACAAGAGCCACAAAAACCGGCAACCCATCCCAACATCTTCAGGGAAATGCAGAAAAGTGTGTATGTAAAGAATTTCAAATTGAAGCATGGACAAACTGGGAGAATGAGCACACACAAAAAAAAAAGAATGCAAAAGACCAAAACACTTCAGAACAATGCTCCAGTGAATATGAGAGGAGAAAAGTGGGGGAGGAGTAGAGAGGGAGAAGGAGGAGGAGTAAAGATGGAGGGGATGTGTTGCTTCTTGTCCCGGGCTCTGGGCAATGTGCTGTTGATAGTCAGCTTGGACCCCAGCCCAGATTCCTCTCTACCCTGACTGGAAAAACAGAGCACACCTGACACAAGTATGCACCACAAGGAAGGAAAGTGTGTGCGTGTGCGAGTGTGTGTGCATGTGTGTGCCTGTGAATGTGTGTGTGTGTGTGTGCGTGTGTGTGTGTGTGACAAGGCTGAGTGAGTTGAAGAGAAAGACACCGGGAAGGCGGGGGGGAGAAGAAGCTACAAACTGCTGACTTAAGTATAGCCTTGTTGTTTGCAACGGATTGAATCACACTTGTTTTTTGTAACAGCCGTGCCCCTTTTGGGAGCTGAAACACATTCCTGAGTCCTGAATTCGTACAGCTCACTTAAGTGTGGCATCATGTAATTCATGCTTTTTTTATTTTTAGTAGGGCATACATGCAAACAAGAAAAATCGAGCAAAAAAGCCACAGTAAGTGAATATCTGCAATTTACCACATTCCAATTGTTGCCAGTTTCCTTTGATTTCACATTCAGGGTGGGAAGCTAATGTTTTGTAATATTGTCATATTGCTGTGTTCCTGCTTGGGAACAGAAAAAAATCACAGCCTCTCAGTTGATAAGGAAATGGACAATGGATTATATTTGAAGCTAAACAACACATTTGATACCATGTTATCTAGCACCAAAATGGGTCCCTGGAGCACTGTTTGGAGCTAAAAAAGCTACCAGGAGAGTTACACTTTCACTGTTTGGGGCCCCCCATCATAACTTCTCGCGTAGCATTTTATCTTCAAACAGTGTTACAGGGACCACATTTTCCTCTGAGGACAGTTTGTGTATAGAGTCATGAACATATACCACAGAATATATACATTTATCCAACTTTCACATTTCTCAACTAAAATTCCACAGTGCCCCTTTAATGCAGTTTTAACAATAGCTAACATCAATATTATTATTGGTGGTATACTGCTAGCGTTAGCTGTGGTAGCATATGTCATCAAATGTTGAGTTAAGTTGAGTTGAGTTGCAAGGGGCCACACACAACTCTTGGGCCAGAGTTACCTAAAACACTAGTTAATTAAACTTTAAATCTGGCCCTTTGTCCACACACATTTCACATTTACTTTTTTTCAATCAGGAGGCAGTGATATGATAAAGAATGTCAGATTCCTTACACATATGCAGGAGCATGTTCAAGAGGGGTGGCCAGGGATGGCATGGCCCCCCTTGAAATGTTATTGTCCGCCCTTGGTGCCACCCCAAAATCCTAAACTATGATTGGCTATTGGCTGTGTAAGAAGCAGGACTTTTAGTAAGCTGTGTTGCAACAGGCGGCTCGTAGATGTGCATTTCAATTTGGCATATATCCTTGTGTTAGTTCTTTAAATTATGACTTTGGACATCTTTTTAAGTTTGATACTATTAAGCTAAAACTGATAATATTTTGCCTCTATGTCGTGTTACTTTAAAGGATTATACACTGAATATGACATCTGTATGATGCTTCAATGTTAATAGTTCAAGAGGACATAATATACCCTTTTTCTACCTTTTCAAACAGTCCCCTGTGGTCTATGATACATCTGTGCTGTGCTTTGGTCAAAATAAAACATGAATCAAGCACCAGAGGAGGTTTGTGACCCTGTATAAACCAGCTCTCTCAGAACACTCTGTTTTGGTGTGTGTGTCTCTTTAAATGCAATGAGCCCCCCCTGAGTTTTCCCGATAGACATCACTCCTTCGCTTGTGAGAATAAAAATGGCGGACCTGCGCAAAAGTTTTGCTCTAGGCTAGGGTTGGAGTCCATAAGTGGAGCTACCAGGGGAGGGGAGGGGATTTCTTTTTTTTACCAGAATCCCACTTGTGATGTCACAAGGAAAGAACATTTGAAACGGAGCATTTTTGTCTGTGTTTTAAGACTTATGCAGACCACAAACAAATTGCTGGATGGGTTTGTTTCACATTTTGTGGGTCGGTAGACACTCAGGTTACCCAAATATATGTTCAAATACACTGTGAAGTGGATTTTTCATAATATGTCCCCTTTAAAGTAGATATGAATAGTGGATACAGAAAGGATAAATAACTGCTATTTATGTCTATGTGCACATATACTTTGGACCACCTGTGCATAAGTCAGTACCCCAGTCAAAAAAAACCCAGACACGGCCCACATTTTTTTTTTTTTCCAGATTTTTAAACCTGGAATAAGCATAAGAATAACATTAGAACCGCTCACCCTGAGCCTTAGAGAAAATGGCCGCTGTGTGACTGGTCATATTGGGAGTAGATCTGGATATGTGGCCACAGTGACCCCAGTCATACACCTAAACCACACACACCCCCTCCTCTGCCTCAGTTTAAGAGGAAGTGACATCGCAGGTTGTCGGAATGAGCGCCCAAAATATTCCTCCGAAAAAATTTCCCACACAGGCCTCTGCAAGAACACTGACACCAAGTAAACAGAGAAGCACACAAAGACACAAATAAAGACTACATACTTTCACTGTGTAGTGTACAAACATAGACATGCATGAACAGGGCACACCACAAACACACAGAATCACAAACACGCCCACCAGGTTCCCCTCAGGTTAGCCAGAGGACCAGACAGCAGTTAGAGCATTTCTAAACTAGCAATCAGTGGCATGGTTAGGAGTGTGTGGTTGAGCAAAAACCAACACACAGACAGACAATAGCTTGGACTGAACCCAACCACTTGACACAAATAAATAAAAAAAACACTGCTACAGTTCTCTCTTGACCGTCTTGTTTATTTCCAGCGTGCAAAAACAGCATATACGTTTATGAATTTGCACATAGTAATTTTGTGGCAGGGAGAAAACGAGAGGGAAAACTGAGGGAAGAGGTTGTTTTTCTTTTTCAGGGAAGCAAGCATGGGCTAAATATACATGAAACATTGCCATCTTTGTTGTGTTTTCTCGTTATCCCCCAACACCAGTGGTGAAGGGAAAATAATGTGGAAAGTGCATCAAAAAGTGACATTTCTTTTCAGTGTGCTCGTCAACAGAATGAGCAGAAGGATAGAAGTCATCCAGCAGATTTGGTGACTGCATATAACAACCAAGATTTTAGTCGAGAATAATAGATTGAACATAAGGCTAAATTAAGTTTTTACAGACCTGCACAGTTCCCTTACTGAACACAAAGATTATAATTCAATAGCATGTGCATCCATATGTCTGTATATGCAAACTTCATAATCATGTGTAATACTCCAGCACTTAACCTCCACTTTTACTATAAAGGTCACTTTATTCTGGATCGTTTGGAACAACATTGCACAGCCACTCTTTATGCTTGTATACTGTATGTGTCTCTGTCGACTAATGTGCAGTTTATGTTGTTGTTTGGTTTTTGCTTGTCATTTGGTTACATAGTTATGTTCATTTGTTTACGTGTGAACCACCAACCTGCCAACGGACTATAGATGGAAATTAGCCTAGATGGTTACAATCTGGCATGTTTACATGTTTATGTTCATTAATGTGAACTGTGCCTATTTTAAAATAAATACAAAAGAAAATTGTGTGTTTGTGCTCCTTTGTGCAGGTAAACAGTGCTGTTAAAGCACCAACTAATTAACCTTGTCATGATGTAAATATAAAAGAGCTTTTAAAGGACAAGTATTTTATATTAAATCAGCAATTGACTCGTGGAACTAATGTTGGCTTAATTAGCCGACCACCAACACTATAATACACAACACTATATACCATTTTAAATGGCTAAATATCGCTAGCATTGTGAGGCCTGCTTCGACTTGTGTTTGACATGAATGACCCCATTGGTTTGATCATTGTAAACTGCATAATGTGCCATGTGGGAATGGAAAGCTTGACAGGTGTAGCAACAGTTACTAATGGGGGTAGAGTTTGGCTAACAATTTGTTGATGCCGCATGTTAACAGCTGACAAAAGAAGGATATAAAAAACCTGTTAAAGAGCAATATTGACCCCCCCCCCCCCCCCCCCCCCCCCCCCCCCCCCCACGGGAGGTTGTGTTTTCTCTTCACCCACACAGGTGTAGATTTTAACTCAGTGAGAACTAAAACCAAACCAAAACAAGCTGTGACAAACGCCACAGTCATCCTGGCAGCATTACAGATCATAACCACAACCAGACTGATGCATCTTGGTGCTGGAATGTAGGCCAGGCAAAACAGTAAATCACAATGAAAACCTAAAGCGCTTCATTTTACATTTCTTTTGTGCACATTAGCTGCCTATATAAAAATTCCCAATTCCAACAGTATCTGAGCTGCTGTTCTGGGTGCCGCTATTATTCTCTCTCTCTCAGTCTGTCTCTCTCTCAGGGCAGCCTGTCCATCACATTCGGGACGGGCTCCATTCACATCCACACAATAGCAAGAACAAAACAGCACTTTGTCGCCTACTGCTAAGACCATTAGACGCAGACCGCCAAGAACTGAGGACGCAAGTGTAGCGTGAGTAACTCAATCAATCTGATCTCTGTTGCTCGTCTCTGTCTGAAATACCAACACCTACCCCTCCTCCTCCCCTCCTGTTACACATGAGCGCTGTAGCAAAACAAACGGGTTAAGTGCTTCACAGCTCGTAACTGGTCTTTTCACCAGCGTACTTTTTTTTTTACACCCGAGTCTGCTATACTAAACCAGACGGGGATCACATAGTGGGAGTTCAAAACAAGTTGTTTTTATGGGGTGTAGGATGCTTCAAATGAAATTCTAAAATAGCATTTAGCTTATACTGGATACAACTGCTTTTGTCTTAAAAGGCATTATAATTGTCATAATAATCATTTTCCATGACAGCTGAGCTGCAGATTACATTCTCCAAAAATACTTTGGAAACCGCTGGCATGTGTATCATTCACTTAAAGATGACTCCGTTAAAATGAGTCATGACTGAAAAGTGTATCAGCAGCAAATGAGAAGACAAAGAGTCCTCCCTTTTTTTTTTAAGGAGTTTTCTTCTGTAAGCATCTGACTTGTTTATTTATCGTTCAATCAGGGAACTACTGTAAGACATCTGTTTCTCAGTGCAGAGTTAAATTATAAAAATACAACAAATTACAAAAACATCTGTTATAAAACAGACAGGTTTTGTTTCATATTCCAAAATCTTCTCAGGACTTTGATCCTCTTTTGCGCCACTGGCTTACCATGGAGCTGAGACAGGCTCTGTGGTGTGATGTTCGTATTCCCAGACGCTTACAGCCTGAGTCTGAGGAGCAGCAGCTGCTGTGAACTGACCCTGGATCAGACTTTATCCTCCTGCTGCACAAAGACACAACCTGACTGAACTTTTATGCCCAGCTTATAGAGCATTCATAGTTACTTGCAATGAATAAAAGCACAGAGCGTAGGGGAACATTCATGCATACTACACATCCAGCAATTTAGACCGTGCATGCCTGAGGAGCAGTGTGACACACACAATGAGACTCTTTGTTATTCTGCAGTGTGTGTTTCTGCCTGACCAAAAAGATTTCAAAATGTGTCTTTGTGTTTCTTCGCCTTGAAAGAATGGACTTAATAATACATTCCACAGTTTACTGTATGTACAGCATGTTCATGCACACACACACACCGTCTGTCACACACAACAACACCAACAGCTGCAAACAGATGGTGGAGCCAGGCGGCCAGACAGTGTGTGTTTCTAACAAGCGCATCTGCTTCTTCACTTTCCAGACCCCCCCCCCACCTCCCCCTGCACTCAAGCACCATCTCTGAGACAAAGACGTACACAAACACACTCTATACACACACTCAAATACAAGCTACATGAGAGCGCAGGGTCGGTGACAAACTCATGAGTGTTCACAGAAAGGTGACATCCAGACAGTGAAGAAGCTTTGTCTGAAGGTTGACACAGACACACACTCTGTCTCTCATGCCCTGTCTATCCCTCAATGACACACACACACACAGCTCTGCAAAGATCAGTGGTGGAAATTGTAATAAAAGCAAAGTGAAGTTTGAATTAAATTCTGAAATTTAAATATTGTAACGAGAGCAGATTCCAAAGTTGTACTTTAAGAAAATATATAATCACTGCTGGAGAGAGAAAAAAAAAGCAGAAGTGAGGAGTATCTTCTCTAACATCAGCTCCAGCATAAAGGATTCGCCTTACATCCATTTAGCCTGAAATCCCGATTCAAAGTTTTGTGCGTGCCCAGATTCTTTAGAAATTCCTTGTACCATCCTGTGCAACAAGAGCCATCTGTCAACATCGGCAAATAAACCTCAAGGTCTGTTTCTTCATGCATCGAGATGTTGTGCAGCAGCAGCAGCAGCTCATTTTTGAACATCTGCTGCATTGTAGTTATAGTTGGGCTGGCTTATGTGTGTAGACAGATGTGAGGGACATGATAGAGCGCAAGGCAGACTGTCAACAAAGACTTATTATTAAAAGTGTCCCAAAAAAAAGATGCCGCTGTTAGGGCATGTTTTCATTCTGAGCACCCCGGTGTCACAAGTTCAACAAAAACATCATTTTGGTGCAAAACACTGATAGCTGATATTTTGCTAGCTTTGACTAACACTACATTCTGCCACTGTGTCGTTAATGTTGTCACTTATTAATTTACATGAAACTATATTAGAACTTAGTAATTGTGTGGAATTGGTGAACTAATTTACATACCTACCAATAGTACATTTAAGGCACATTAAAGCACCAATACTGGGATCAGAATCTATAGAGGTATTTTTATTGGAATATCTTGAAGGATTAGCAAAAGATTTAACTTAAGTTAATTCATGTGATTTCCCTGCTTGTGATTATCAACAGTGTACCCATGCATCATAAAACTGTAGACATACAACGGCATGTGTTGCAGCAACGTTGCCAAAGTTGACAGTAAGACATGTAAAGTGTGGAACCAGAAAATAAAGATCAAAGTGGAATGCAGCCCTACAGCAACAATGATGAAGCATTGTACCAGGGTTGGAATGATTTGACTTTATCACAATTCTTGAGTGCTGATTTGATTTATATCGCAATTCTGCAGTATTGCAAGTATCGATTATTTATTTATTTAGATTTTTTTAGGGGGGAGAGTTGAATATTAGGAGTAATATTAAAAAAAAAAAAAAAAAACGCTGCACATCACAGGTCAGTCAGTCTGTCTTTGCTTTTTTTTTATCCTTTTTTATTTTCTTACCATCTATCAAACACTCTGCTTCAACATCCAGGCAATCTGCTCCCCCTAAATCTACCTTCTCTGTGGTGATGTTAGCGTAGTGCCTCGAGCGGCTGAAAAAACACCAGACAAACAACTCTGACAAAGACGCTGGGTGCAGCAGTTGCCTTCTAAGTACCTCCACTCTGATTTCCACTTCGCTTCATTTGGTACAGCTTTGCAAAAAGATCAACAGACTTGAGCAGTGTGCAAGCTTGCCCACGCTTACGCTAGCAGGCTAACATGAATCCAGGATCACCTCACCAACCTTCTGCTACAAGCATATTCACCGACCTGAAACAAATACCCACAGTTTACTGGATCCCAATACCAGGACCGGCTTTTTGTGGATGGCGGTTGAAGTTTTGAAGTCTTTCCTTAAAAAAACAGAATATCCTTTATGGACGTTCATAAGCTAAGTAGCTAGCTAGCCTTCTTGCTCACAGAGGTGAGACAGTTGTATGAAACTGAACACAACAACAACTTTCTACTGGTTATATTCTTTCTTTCAGTTAGAATGGACAACAGATTATAAGATAATTTCTTCCTTGATAAATCTATGTTGAGTTATGAGTCAGTTCAAACAGAAACTGATGGGGGATGACACAGAGTCATAGCTTTGTTGATAACCTAAAACCTCTGGGATTTTCAGAAAACAGGGAATCCACTGTCTGCTATTTTTCTCATTTGGCTGCTCTCAGCTAACGTCAGCTGTTTTTCTGTAATCACATAAGACGTCACAATAATCAATACCAATAATGAATTTGTTTTAAATCGTCTAATAAATAATCCTGATACTTCAGTGAATCAATGTTTTCCCCGTTTTCTCATTCAGCGGCAAAATGCGGGGATAGATGACATGAAGGCCGTTGCTGCCATGTAACTGCGAGGACTTGTTCAGCTTGTGTGTCTCAAATCGCTGTAGATTCCCAGCACCTGACTGAGAAAATAAGATAAGTGAGGAAGAAGAGATGTGACACCGCTGGTTCTCAGGCTCTTATCATGTTGGTACAGTTGGACAGCAGGCGGAGGGAAGGGGTGAGTAAACACCGACAGTGAGGCTGATAGCAGCGGCTCCCTCCACATCAACTAACACAAATGTGGGACCATCAGTCGTCGGCCACCGGCACGTCTTTTCCAGCCAAACCGCAGTTCTGTTCACATTTTCCATGAACCCCACCCCCACCCCCACCCACCCACCCTCGTCCTGGGAACCACATCACACACACATACACGCACACAAATACAACTCGTCGCACACACACATTCTCAATTACCAAAAAGCCACTGAGTGTTTTCTCACAGCTGAACCCTGAGGCACAGTGAGCTCAATAGAGTTTACAGGCCCATGAAAGCAGCAACACTTTGAGTTTGCTACTGCTTACATCCGTCTGTACCTAACAAACATAATGACTGCAGAGGAAGGGAAACTTCACACAAACTTTAAAACTTGAGATCAAATGGAAAATTGTTCTGCTTGAAGCTCTAGAAGGAGAAAAAGTGACACTCACTTCCGCACGCAATTTCATGAAAAAAAGTCACATGTTTCTGAATGTTTGGGCAGAGGGGTCTGAACTGTAATGGGGGCGGGCCAAGCTGTGATTGACAACTCACCCTTCACACCTGGAAGGAGCCTTAGGTGGAGTGTGGGAGAGTTGGGCAGGTTGCAGCCTGCTCTCTCCACTCTGTTGTTTTCTGACGGCTGCCAGAGAGCACAACACTTACACAACTCCCAATCGTCTGACTAAAGCATCTCTACAACACACTTGTACACACACACTCCTCACAAGCAGATACACCAAGTGTACGTGTGTGAAATATCATATTATTACATTTTGATTTTAATAACTATACTTACTGTTTCACTGATGGTCAGATTTTATTTCACTATGTAACAGCTTACATTCATTAATTAAAATGTAAGGCACAAATAAAACTAACATGATAATTTAAACTAATAATTTTATTTAGGGATGAAATAAACCGCTTTTTTAAATATCAATTAATCTGTTGTTAATTTTTTTAAATTATTCCATTAACCATTGCCAAATTACCCTCTCTTTAAAAAGTTCCTGAGTTGTCTGAAAAACATATTACTAAATCAATTAAATTCACAATGTTTTAAGAGAGAGTGTTACTAAAGAGCCCGTCTGATCTTAGATTGTTGTAACCAATACCTATACACCTCTTTTACATGGTAAAATGTACACATTACCAATATTGTGGTTGAAAGCCAAATTTTTAAGGAATATTTTCTTTATCGGTCTTGCATCACTTAAGGTCCTCAGAACGCCCTTTCCTTGGAAAAATAGTTTAATTGTATATAATTTACAAAACTATTAGCACTGTCTGCAACATGTGTAGCAGAGCATCACAGCTTAGCAGACGTTGGTCCATGCTGGTATTAGTTGATAATAGACAATAATGTAAATCAATAGGGGTGGAATTTTTTTTTACAGTATGTAAAAATCAAGATTCTTATCTTCTGAGGTTTTAAACAGATTCATAACTTCCAAATATCTTTTTTTTTTTGGCTAATCGGTGCTAAGACTAGCTCTTTAACTCAGTAGAAAGACAAAAGGCGCAACAAGAAATTCAGCCAGTCCCACAGATGACTGGAGTAGATCCTGAAGTATGTTCTAATTCAAAAATAGACTTTGAATCCATGAATCCAGAATCATTTTTTTATCGAAAATAGATTCTGAATCGACTCGTGAGACACCAGAAGATTCCCAGCCCTATAAACTATGGATTTGTAGTGCATCCCTTTCAGACAAACTATGACGGGGGCGGCAGTAGCTCAGTCTGTAGGGACTTGGGTTGGGAATCGGAGGGTCGCCGGCTCAAGTCCCAGCACGGGCCATGTCCGGAAATTGGCCTGGTAGCTGGAGAGGTGCCAGTTCACCTCCTGAGCACCTAACCCCCCCCCCCAACCAGCCCAGGAGCACCCACCGTGGGCAGCCCCCCCACCCTGAGACCTCTCCATTAGTGCATGTCCATAGGATCCTGTTTGTGCATGTATTTCGGCCTATGTTTGTGTAGCATGTTCACTAGACAGAGTGTAAAAACAAATTTCAATACAGTATAAATTATTATTATTATTATAACACATCCTGTTTAAGCCAAGTGTCGTTTTGAGCATGTGTTCTGTAAAAGGAGTTCTATAGGCAAATATCTGAAACACATACGATTAGAAACACTGACATATCCTCTCTGCCCACAATTTAAACTGCTACAACAACAACAAGAACTTCTCTTTCCTCCCTCTCTCCCTGCATTACACAGCGTGAGCACTCGACCAAAATTACAGGTGTGTTGGCCCGCGTGTCAGTTTGAATTGCCTTCAGACTCAACTGACTGCTGGCTACACAGACAATAGCTACTTTCCCTTTTACATGCAGGCTTGCATTATGCAGTAAATACCTATTACACATTGCTGACATTACTCCAAACATGCCTTTGGTTCACAACACTTGTGGAGCACAAAATGCTTTTATTTTTGAAATATTTTGGAACAAATACAATGTGATATATAACTGGCACTACCTTTGATGGTCAGTGCTCAGAAACATATAAATGATGTGTTATTTTTCTGATTACGAGTAAATGAAGGATGAAGGGGGGAACCTACTACTCCGACCTTTAGTCCTTTAAATCTTCTACCAGTGTTTGAAAAAGTGCTGTGTACTCCCAGGCCACTTGCTATGGCACCATATAATTTACACAGCATGCCTTTGGGCTTATAAAGACAGCCAGATGTGTGTGTATATGTGTGTGTATGGCCTACGCCTCCTGATGCTATGCTATATTTGCCTTTACAGAACTCTCCCCCTTTTTCTTTTCTTTTTTTACAGTGATGCTTGCAGTCCAAGGTGCGAGTCCAGACACATCTTTTTACATACTCTGACACAAACATGTATGTACAGAGTAGGAGACGCGGGATAAGTGTGAGAAAAACAGCTCCACAACAAAGTAATAATGTCATCATGGCCAGGTTGAAGAGAGGGGGCGACGTGCACACACACGAAACACACACCTTGTTATCAACTGCATGGCCACAAAAATCCCAGTCACCAAGCTTCTGATCGTTGCAGTGCAAACATGTCATCTTTCTGTGCAATGTGAGAGCAGGATCTAGATCATTCAGGGGTCCATTTGCATCCCGTGAAAGATGTCCAACCTGGATCCTTAAGGGTGTCCTACAGGGACCTCCATAAAATCTCTTCAGCCAGGAGTAGAAATTACATTTCAGCATTACCTCATTGACTGGTTGATGTTGTAAGCTGATTTGGTTTTCTTGATAGGCAACCTTCAACTATTTACCTCTATACGAAATCGCACCCAACGGATATTAGGCTACATGAAATGTAAATGAGGATTTGGGGATCTGTATTTTTAATACATGTTTACCTTGTGGAGGAGGCGGGAGGGGGGTTACCATGATTTTTTTTTTTTTTTTTTTGGGATCCCCTGTCTGCCCTACGTGGCCAAGCCATTTGGCCTACATTTTAACCCTGCTGTCTGACCCTTTTTGACAGTCTTCTCCCAATTCAGTTATGTCTAGACGGTTTGAAACAATAAGAAAGCACACAATAGGGCCCTATTGAGGATATATTTTATTTTCTTCTGCAAGAGAACTCACCGTCGATGCTGCGCTACATGCCTTTCTGCTCCCCGCTGGAGAAACTCCTCTGTACTCGACGGCGTTAAATCTCAAAGCAAAATGGTAATCCTCGTATAGTTTTTCTTCACTTTACCCTTTTAATGTTCCCTTTGTAAAAAATAAAAAATAAAAAAAATCTTGAGAGACGCTGGACTCGTGAGCGTAACTTTCAGAGCTCAGTCGTGCCTGTTGCTTCTTCAATTGCCGAGTTTTTTTTTTTTTTTTTGTCAATTTACGGAGTTTTTCCACTCGGCAGGAAAAGCATGAAAAATATCACATAGGTTCCCAAACTTGGCCGTAAAAAAAACTACGACGTGGTCTTCTTCTCTAGCAGGGACTCTGGGTATGTTTATAGAAGTGGTCCCTCTGGTCCAATGGAGGCGTTCAGGACAGGGGAGAGAGGAGCAGAATGCTGCATTCACATTCTGCATAAAATATTGGAATCACGAGGGTTGAGTTTGGACGTCCTATTAGGAGGTGTAAAGCCTTGGTTCGAGACCCTCGCAAAGGGTCGCCAGATCACTACAACAGGTCATGATAGGATTGAAAATATAAAAAGCTATGTTATTAAGCTTATTTTCACTTTTCTATAAAATCTTTATTTTGTGAATGACTGGATGACATTTTCCCTCCATTAATTAATGATATATGCCTATAGGCTATATCAGGGCAAGGGGTTTGTAGGTGCAATAGGTCCCAATCTGGAAAGGTTGGAACTATTGTTGCAAAGAAAACAAATGCTGATTGTAAAAGTAACAAATCAACTACACTGCAACTTCTTTACAGTAGCCTAGGCTAGTTCAACATTAGGATAGGATAGGATAATACTTTATTGATCCCCAGAGGGGAAATTCGGGCGTTGCAGCAGCACAGACAAGAAAGCACAAAATACACATTAAACAGAATAGATAAGATAAATAAAAATAAAAACAGGGGGTATATACAAGTACAAAATGAATGATGAAGTTAACTATGCAGGGAATTGAGAATTGAGACAGTATTTGCAGAGAATGACAAGATAAAGTGACAAGTGATGATTAAAGTGACTTGGTATGATAAATAGCAGCAAGTAATGTTATGGGATTTATCCTATGAGCTCCTTTGTTGGCAAGGCCTAAACGAGAAGAGTGAGTTGAAGTGGTTAGGAATGAATCCACAACTTGCAGCTAATAGCGTACCTTAGCAATACATCTTTACTCTTTAGTTTCTCGAAATATAGCCAAAAGATATAACTTTTTAAATTAAATGAACTTGACATGCGCTGAAGAGTGGGTTTGTCATAACTATGCTAGTTGTTCCGAGTCTTTCTGTAAGCTAAGATAACCAGCTGGAGGCTGTCATTTGGTATTTGCAGACAGACATCAGAGTCAAAAGCAAGGGTCAACAAAAACCGAGTCAAATGAAATTTGAGCCTACAAATCTCTTCCTGATTACCAGTCCTGCACACAGTGAAGCTCAGATCTCGCAGCCTTGGCGGGGGCCATGAAGGCATCACTTGGTCCAGATGCCGTCCCCTCTGCTCTGACATCAGACCGGAGGAATCTAAGGAATTCCGGGCTCCTGGGAGAAGTCCTGCTCGTTTAATGGTTTTCCAGGGGCCACAGAGGTGACTAAACGACGAACAAAGGAGGTCCCCTCACATATTTATGTCCCCCCCTTTTTTGCCTTTTAGCCCGGGATGAGTTACAGCCTCAGTGGGGCAATTTATTTGCATAACCTACATCTTTACAACATGTAGCCTAGGATTTAGGCAAATTCAGACATTATTTCAAAATATAAGGAAGATATTTATAGTGCTTAGCCCATGCTAGACATTTCACTAATTAATGAATACATTGTTTTTTTAAAGTACCTTAATTTAAAAAAAAATGTCCAAAAGTCTGTTTTAGGCCTAACTAAAGTTACATGTATCTCTCTAGTCATTTGTTTAAAGCCCTCTAATAATTATTGCAAAGAAAACCCATTTGGTAAGAGTAGTTTTAATTTATTTGTTGTTTTTATTTGATTTTTTATGTATTTGTTGCTTCAGACAGTTAGCCTACTGATATGGTGTATGTATGCAATAACACATATTAACTAGTCTTTTTTTTTAACTGTCTTTCTGCTTCTTCTTCTTCTTCTGCTGCTGCTGCTCCAGTATCCCTTCAACTCCCCGCTGTTCTGCTGCTATGAGCTCTGGTGATTAAGGTCCATAGGGATCTCATTACATCCAGCAGACTTAAGACATTCCACAAAAAAATCACATATCTCAAGAACAACAAAGGAACATTTAATTGCATGAGAGGGTAAAATGTAGTTACCATCAAGGATCCTTGAAATTTCTCAACAGATATTCAAATTTTCCCATTAAAAGTGTTCCATAAGAGAAAAGGAAAATGTTGTGTATTACTGTTCTTGATTATTCCTGTGAAAATCACTTGTGGAACACCTTGATTTAACTTTTAAATATTATTCTATTCATTTTTTTTCCATGCACTATAATACACACGGATTGAGCACTATGTAAAAAACATAGGAAAAAAAAATCAGCTCTCAGCAGATATAGGCTAAGACAACCCTCCTTATTTGTAACTAAATTGCAGCCTCTTGTGGTGGACATGACAGTCACAGCTGCAGGTAAACAGCACAAAATGATAATAATTGGCATTTTTTTAAAGTATATTCTTACTAGCATTTAATGGGAATAATAATAAAAGCTCTTCTGTATTATCCTGCATTTTGCTGAGAAGCTGAAAGAAACATTATTTGATCATTTAACTTGTAGACTGAGTATAGCATTTTGGGCCTTTCTCTTTGCATGTTTGTAGGTTTTTCTTTACAAATGATGATTCACTTTTACACTATTAGAAGCACAAATTGACATCACAAAAAGGTCAAAGGGCGGAGGGACATTGGAGTGAAGATTAACTTGTGGATTTCATCATGGCATGCATGAAGAAAATAACAAAGTAGGAGGCAAAGATGGAAGTGTGTTCTAATTATGTTTCCTAAATTTTTTTTGTTTTTATAGAGAAAAATCCACATGCCTTTGCAGCTGCTGAGCTTCTGTCCAAATCTAAAACCTAAAACATTTGGTAGTGGTTTAACTATCGACTCGTACTGGTGGTTGTGCCCAAGATCCAAGAGAAACAATATGTTTCTTATATTCTATTTGAGGTATTCTGAAAAAGGCTTGGGGACTGAGCATTTTTTTAAAAATCCCATGGAAGACCTTTATGGGAGTTTGAAACACAGGCATTACTGTTACAAGACTTGAAGGCCTTCAGTGTTACTGGTTTATTGACATTAAAGGTGGATTCAGAGGCTCTCCCATGTGTGTACATTTCTAGGGGCATGTAAGGACACTGTGATAAATAGTTACAAAGGAAAATTGTGTCCTTAATGCTAAAAATTGTAATTGAAATGGACGATTGGGTCCGAAAGCAGCTGCAAGAAGAGCATGAAAGGCAAATAGTTGACTGTTAAACATATAGAGCAGTGCTTCCCAGAGTTAGGATCGCGAGCCACCAAGAGGGGGGTCATGAGATGCGAAAAAAATAAGAGAGAAAATGAGTATTGTTTATAATTGCATATTTGACCCAATGTTATAAAATAGATACAAAAGTAGTTCAATTTCAAATATAACCATATCATTAAATCAAATGAAAATGAAATTAATGTGTCAAAATAGGTTCTCTTTCAAACCTCGCTGGAGCAGGCGATAGCATACTATCTCCATCCTAACCACTGGTCCACCAACCCTCCCAAGTAAGACAGACCACCTCTAAGTACCAGAAGGTTTAACAAGTCACAGTCTATCCAGAACCTGGATGTGGTTACACAGCTTAACAGTTTATCAGGCCGAGCTGTTTTAAGGACACGGGCCACCTGCTCGATAAGGGTTCTCAGAGTCGGGTAATATGGGAGGAAACGTGTGTCATCACAGACCTCATCCTTCATGTTTCTAGAGGTGCCTTCCAGGGCTGTGGCCCCATCATTGGGCTTAGCCGTGGCATTGGAGAGATCACTGTGGTTAAATCTCTCCAGCCTGCTAGACCAGGAAAAGCAAGTTATCATGGATTTCCCCTTCCAGCCTTCATGGGATCTACCTACAGTTTTGGAGGCATTCACTCTAAGGGTTGCCTTTGAAGCCACTTGAGTCTGTTTACTTGACTTTAAACAGACTCTAACTATCCTGGTTACTGGCTCTGACCTCAGCCAAACAAAACGGATAAGTGAGTTATAAGCCTTGTCTGTGTATTCATCCTGCTTTTATGAAAAAGTGACATTGCATCCTAACCCTGCTTTTGTGCCCATGGTTAGTGAATGGTCTGATAGCTGCCCCATATTGGAGCTGCTTGCTTTTAAAGGGCGGGGAGTTAAAAGAGCGAGAGGCGACTTGATATATTTTGTCCTGTTTGAGCATTATGCATCTATTTGGACAGAACTAGATTGGTCGAGATGTTCTGTCTAGAGGGGGCAGTCAGCTTTTTGTGTTGGCATACATGAGTCAATGTCTGCAGTCCCCAGGGGGGCTACAGGCTCAATCCACTAAAAAGGGCATTTCAGTGAGTGATATATGTACTGCTGCCAGTTGGGCATCCCCCTCCACGTTTTTTTTTCGGTTTTATCATCTAGATGTGGCAGAGCTTTCTGTTGTGCACTCTGTCCATAGAGTTGCATAGAACTGCGTGTTGCAAGTTTAACGTGAGCTTTATTTAGTGTGAGCAGAGAACAACAACATCACTTGATAACCAGAGGAGAAACCGAGAGAACAGTGCCACCCATTGGTAAAATTACTGTACTACAACACTGCGGACTAGCCCTATGTTTATCAATCAATCCATCAATCAATCCATCAATCGATCGAACAATCCATCAATCAATCAATCAATCAATCAATCAATCAATCAATCCATCCATCAATCAATCAATCAATCAATCAATCAATCAATCAATCAATCCATCCACCAATCAATCAATCAATCAATCAATCAATCAATCAATCAATCACATTTTCTTTATTTGTATAGTGTTATGGGCAGTTAAAAAAGGGGGATAGGCTGACCCATACAACAAAGGTTTCCCCTGACCGAGGTAGTGGTCGAGTAGATTCCATGATTGGTCGCACCAGATGGCGCTTCCCATAGTGAGATATCTTACTCAGTTTTCAGAGAACCGGGATTACCCTTTTCCTTGCATTCTGTGTCAACATGACAAGTTCATAAAATGTGATAAAGAGTTGTTCCTTCCATCACTAAGATACAGAGTCCAAACTGAACACGACGTTTACAGCTACCATGACTTAAATTATTAGTACACTCTTAAAAACAGCATCGAAAGCCTTAGGTATAAATCAAGGAGTAATAAAGATAACAGTTCACTTTTGGAGAAAAAACGCAAATACTTGGTTTAAAGATAAGAAATGATTTGTAATTATGTTCCCATAGCAGATTAAGATCAACACAGCCAGTGCATTTCTCTTTTCTGTTTATCCAAGCCTGACATGGGAACATTGTTTGATCAATCTCTGTTTTATCAGGAGAACATTTCTGAAAGCCAATGTTCTTTTTGGCCCCAGAGTTCCCCCAAAAACCCACGATTCACTGTGTGTCCACTGTGATCTCATCACTCGATCAACATTGAATAAAAAGGACTTCAACTTAGATGTGTCTCACATTACTGACATAGCCAAGCTTGTCGTCCTTTGCTGTCCCATGTCAAAATCTAGCTTCAAACTTAATTCATCATTTATCATTTGGTTTTCAATTATGTTTTTCAACTGGTGGAAGGAAGACTTGTGCCATAAAGGAAATCTTTAAATTGTTTTATTCGGAGTTGAAATTTAACCCACATTGTTTTTTGGTTAAGGTTGTGATGAATAAAACACAAAAAATCTCAATGAATGACCTAAATGCATCTTTAAAACTGGAAATAATAACTGAACAACCTGTTGTGCATGTTTGTGTATTCTTGAACTGTGTGTGTAGCATAGGATAGGATAGGATAGGATAGTACTTTATTGATCCCCAGAGGAAAAATTCGGGCGTTACAGCAGCACAGACAAGAAAGCTTGAAAATACAAAATACACATTAAACAGAATAAATAAAAATAAAAATAAAGATAAAAAACAAGGGGTATATACAAGTACAAAATGAATGATGAAGTTAGCAGGGGAGAATTGAGAATTGAGACAGTATTTACAGAGAATGACAAGGTAAAGTGACAAGTGATTAAAGTGACTCTGTATGATAAATAGCAGCAAGTCATGTAAACAGCAGAGAAGAGAGGCAGTGTTGTACCACAGTAATGCAGAGTGTAGTTATATAATATAATGTAGTATAATATAGTATAATATAGTGCAATATGAACAATATAATGTAATATAATGAAGTGTTATATAATACAGACTAGTATAATAATATAATAAAATATATAGAATGTACAGTATATATGTATATATATATATATATATATATATGGATGCTAAGTAATAATAATAATAATACAATAATACAATGATAATAATGAAGCAGGTCATGTGGGTAGTGTTTTATGGGGGTGAAGTTTAGTGTCCAGGACGTACTGTTATTGTTGTCATAGGCTGCTGTTGTACAGTCTGATGGCAGTGGGCACAAAGGAACGCCTGAAGCGCTCTGTTTTGCACCTGAGGGGGGGATGAGGCGTTGGCTGAAGGAGCTGCCCATCTGCCACAGCTCACCATGTAGAGGGTGAGAGGAGTTATCCAGGATGGATAAGATTTTGTCCTTCATCCTCCTCTCACCCACTGTCTCCAAAGTGTCCAGATCAAGACCCACTACAGAGCGGGCCTTCCTCACCAGCTTGTTCAGAACTGTTTGCCTCACCAGTCTTGATGCCACCCCACCAGCACGCCACAGCAAAGAAGAGGGCGCTGGCCACCACAGACTGGTAGAAGGTCTGCAGCTGCATATCCAGCAGTTTGTCCCTCAGGAGGCAGGGCTGGATGGTATTGAAAGCACTGGAGAAGTCAAAGAACATGACTCTCACAGTGCTTCCCTTCGTCTCCAGGTGTGACAGGGCTTTGTGTGTCAGGGAGATGATAGCATCCTCCACACCAATGTGCCTCTGATATGCAAACTGCAACGGATCCTGGAAAGCAGTGAGCTGGGTCCTCAGGTGCTGGAGAACCAGCCTCTCAAATGTCTTCATGACATGTGACGTGAGTGCCACAGGTCTGCAGTCATTGAGAGCGCTGGGACGACCTTTCTTTGGAATTCATGTTCATTAATCCCCTTTGGAATTAATAAAGTATGTCTTCCTGTAAACGGCGGAGTTTCTTAAAATAAAATAAAAATACATATTGGGACCCAAAAGGACAAGTTCTGTCTGCTAGCTTAGAAACTTCATTAACAATATAACTTCACTTTTTTTGGTTATTGCATCCACATTAAGCCTTTTCCATCCAAAAATACTCACCTTTTCTAAAATGCCCTTCCAAGGAAATATTGTTTTTAAAAACTCCTCAAACTAGCTGGAGGAAATTTCGCTTTTCAAAGTTATTTCTCTCCTCCTTTCACTGCAGTTTCTATGATCACAGTTTCTTCCTGTCAATCAAACAATCCAAGGGAGGATTCAAGGCAACACATATTTACCAAATGGGACATTCCTCCTCATTCCTGCAATACTTTGAAGTGACATCAACCTATTGACGATGCACAATGTTACATAAGCTGACACTTAGGCTTGTAATGGATTGTTCCTGGCAATAAGAGAAGCGGCAAATGCTTTACATAAAGTCTGTAATTGGCTTGTAAAAGGTTAGTGTTCAGTAAGTCAATTCACCTCAGGCTTAGATGGCCTATTAAAGCACTAACAGTCGAAATATTTTCCTACTCGGGCAGATTTGGTGGGAAGTAATTGGACTGCTGCCTTATTGGCTAATGATCAAGCGTAGAAAAGAGGTGAGTGCTGACTTTTATGGTTCCTTTATAAATAAAGGAATATCTTATCCTGCACAAACATCAAACGACTCCAAAACAGAACAAAATGGAGGAATATGAGGCTCATTCTGCTAAATAAATCAGATTTTTCAGATGGTTGTTAGTGTAGCAATTGCACAGTGATGGTCATTCTTGAGCAGCTTCCAGTCCCTGTGTTCACACGCTATTCTTTCTGTTTTTAGCAAAAATAATGGAGCGTATTGTATATGAACAGATTTGAGGTTATTCTCCCAGAAATCATTTGATGTAGTTAGGGCCACTCGATAAATTGCCCTCTCGCAGGGATAATAAAGACAACCTTGAACTAGTGCTCTGACTCAGATGACAAATGACTGGCGGAGAGAAATTGAAGAGAGGAGACCATGTAGACACTGTCCTACTGGACTTCACAGCAACATTTGACATAGTTGATCACAGGTTATTACAGTACTTAAAGTTACAATGTTATGGCTTTGATGAGTCTGCATTACTATGGATTGAGATCAATTTGACTAATAAGATGGAAAAGGTATATTTTTAATGGGAGTCATTCTGATCTTGAGTAAGCTGTGGGGTGCCCGGTAGGTAGCTGTCTTGGTCCATTAATGTGCAACGTGTTCCCAAATTACTTGCCCTTTGTGTTAAATAGCATGGAAGCCCATATCCTCCAGTTAAAAAATAACACATTTTGGCTTTGTTGAGATTTTTTTTGTGCCCATATTGACTCAAAATTACGAGATAAAAAGTCACAATAATAATAATTAGTCACAGGTAAAAATTCCAACGCACAGAAGTTTCACTAAATCTGAAAAGCTGTCCGATCGACCACGGTGTAGGTGGAAATATTCTGGCAGCTTGGGAGAGGTTAACCAGGTTATAAATGCAGCAGCTGGTGATTACTGATGACGATCAGGTGTGTGATTGCAGAGAGCTCCAGCAGCCTATAAGCCACGCCCAGCCTCTGAAAGAAAAAATACAAGACCAGTAAAAATGCTTTTGGGCTTCCTGCCTTCACTTGACAGAACACGATAGAGCAGGAAATTGGGAGAGAGTGGGAAATGACATGCGGGAAAGGAGCCACGGGCCGGACCCAAACCTGGGCCAACCACCCTGGGGACTGCTGCCCATGTACATGGGGTGCGACCACCAGGCCGTCAGTGCCCCTCGTGTGGGTATTTTGTTTGTGGCCCTGGCCCTGTTTGGAATACAATAAAACTTAAAAAGACGTATTTTCCCCATCTTTCTTGATTGCCAGTGAAAGACTGTGGACATTCATTTGAGGATTGGAGTTTTTCCTCTACAGCCACATTCCAGACAAGACAAACACAAGATCAGCCTGGAGACTGAGTCAGCTAAGGTCAACAAACAATAACCAAAACACTGTCCAAAAAAGTTTCATAAAGTGAAGCCTGTCTAGCCAAACGGAAATGTTATCGCCGTCAGTGAAATAATAGCGTGAACATTGACGTTGCATTCGGTTCAATGAGAAATAGATTTTGACATTTATTGGAACTAACAAAAAGGCAAAGACAAAAGTTTACTGAGTCTGTAGAAAACCAAAAAATCCAGGCTGTAACATTTATACAAGAACATGAATTGACCCGTTGGAAGGAACACCGATGTCAGAAACAGTATGAACTGTCTCTCCTAGCCTAGCTTCCGGTTTCTCAATAAAGGAGCCGAGCTGACCAGTGTCCACTGAGGGATAACACACTTACTACAAGAACCTTATACAACCCCATGAAAATGAATCATAGTCCTTTAAATACAATAGACAAATTCATATCATACTTAGGACATCTATGCTCCATGCTATCAACATTGAGACAGCAGGAATTAGGTCCCATTTTGTAATTTCAATGTGTGTGTTTTTTTCATGGTTTACTGTTCTGTAGTTTGTGTTTTTCTTGTTGTTGTGATTTCTTAGTGTTGATTTTCCGGTGCCTCCCTGTTATTTGTTTAACCGTTTGTGGATTTTGTTTGGACTTTTGCTGAAGATGGGTTTTGGACTCTAAATCTTTCATATGAATCTGCACTTGGGTCTACCTTTTTGTTTTTGACTTTCCGTAACATTTCAATGTTGGTTTGCTTTTTTTAAGCCTTCAGATTTACAGCTCAGTGCAACAAGTAGGTGTGATAAAAAAAATGTTTCCTCCATAGCCTCTTGAACCTCTACAGATTGATCTGTGGATAATTCTCGTTTACATGGCAGTTGGTTAAATGGCAGAGGCTTTATTAAGCAGTGATTCACACCCTGCACAGCTTTGTCTGGGCGGTGAATTATTATTGTTATTATCAAATGGTGGAAGTACGTAACATAGACAGGGGCATGAATTACACTTTGATGTGTCACAAAAATGCATCATCTCTATTTGCTTTAAATCTTTATTTATCCATTGAAGAGGAGGCTGAGCAAGCATTTTGGTTTTATATTTGGAACAAACACTTCCTGCAGCCCAGAGGCCATGTGGAGGTTAAGTGGGTTAAGAGGGACTCTGGCACGTATCCCTGAGGAGAAAACAGAATTATTCTCCCACTTCGGACTGTCCATGTTCAAGTGTTAAATCTTATTTCTCCTTTAATTTCTTAACCATCTTAAATCCATGACCGTCATCTTCCCAGATATTGGATTTACCACTCGTGTTCTTGAAGACATTGGATGGCTTCTTCTAATGCTGCAACTGATGCCTGTTGTCTTTAAGGCAACAAAAGACCAAAGATCAAACAACGACAAGGCAAACAAACATGATTACTATGTATAGCTGGTAGCTTTTGGCTGTATATTCTTGTTCTGATTTTCTTTATGCCTTTCTTATATGCATTTCCCTTTTTTCTCAATGCATGGAGGCAGGTGCATTTTGATCTCTGTTATTTATATAATCTGTATTAGGGGTGTGAATGGCAGGATAACTAAGGTGGCCCAAGACCATGGTCGTATGATGCAGCAATTCTGCAGTAATTAATACATAGAAAGACAATAATATAATTATGCAACATGATTTCAGGTAAACTGAAGAATATGAATTGCCCCTAAAACACAAAGTGAAGGAAGTGAAAGTGTCTAACATTATCCTGCTGTCTTCTTCTTCTTCTTTTAACCTGATTTCAACTTCTTCAGCCAATTGACTTATGTTCATGTTACCATCATTCATGTTATAAACACCACTGTAAGGAGTCATAAAGTGGTGATGCAGAGTGGGTGCCATATTCATTTAAAATAAAATATCTGCAGCAGCTATTAGACAATTGGATCACATAAGGCAGGACAAGGCTCTAATGACTTTCCCATAAAGAAGAAAATACATTTTTTATATGACATTGCATCTTTTACGTGAGTCTGGATTAACAAAAGTTTTCCTCTATCATTTATGTGGTCTCTTTGCATCCAACCTTTTTTGAGTATATTTTGAATATTTGTTAAAAATTAAAAATAATAATAATAAGGTATTAATAATAAGGTAATATGTAGTAGTAAATTATGAATTAAACATGAGTTCTAAATCTATGCAGATATATTAAGGTAATCAGTTAAATAGAAAACACTGACTGTTAAGGGCTGTGGTGTGTTGTCCTGTGTTGTCTCTCCCCTCCCTCTCTTCTCCTTGTGTGGCTTACAGGTAGAGGCTCCGCCCATCTCTCTGGAAGAGTGGCAGATTGGGCTCATCTGACTATGGTTGGCAATAAAGTGCTGCATGCAGCAGGAGGGATTAAATGCAGTGTGGTCAGTGTTTGTGGAGGGGTTCATTCGTGTGCTGGACCTCCAGGCTGAAGGAGTGCAATATTATCCCTCGAGTGAAAGAGTAAATTGATGTCGAGAGTTTCTTTATTCCTATATGTAGCAACATATCCATCGGCTTATAATTGTTTTCCAGTTATACATTTAAAGGAGTTTGTTCTTTGTTAGTTGTTCTTTTAGGAATTAAATCCTTACAACTTTTGGTTAAAAATCCTGGCCAGAGAAACCATATTTTTATTTTTCTTAGCATGCAACACAGCAAGACATCACAAGGTTTGAAAGAAAACTTTAAACCTCACAGACTATGAAATCATAACTTGAGGGACTTTCCTGCTGTGAAGACAAAGTGTTTTTTTTGTTAAGGTCAGGCATTCTTTTTATTACCATAATTATTATTATTATTATTATTATTTATACAGGAAGGGCTGAGGAGCGGGACCATTCCAAACTGTCTGATTGGTAATTTGTGGTTTAATCTACATCAGCTTGTGCATCAAACGGTGACATAAAGGCAAAGGGTTGAGCAAGAAATAACACTTTTTGAGAAAAATACCCTTTTCAGGGAATTTCTCATTAATATTGTTTGTCCGGGGAGAACTATATGTTTCCTCCCTTAACATTCTGACGAGGAATCAATTATTATGAACCATTATGTCATAGGCATTAAATTGGAAATCATTACCAAATAATGACAACATTTGAACTATATTGTGTTTTTCTGTTTGATTCATACGTTCCGAAATACCAATTACCCAAATGGAAGTGACTAATCTCATTAGACCTAATAAAAAACAAGATGATTTGCACCAACAACCTAAGAGCAGTAAAAAAAAAAAAATCCTTCAGTAAGGAGAAAGGAATTCAGTGTTCTCGTGTCTTCTTCCAAATATCCCATTTCTTCTGTAATTCACATAGAAGGAATGTTGTAAACACACTGTTTCTTTTTTACCAATAACCAGAGCTATTTGTTATGTCTGCTGCCTGACCATCCCACAGATTAAAGGTTTAATAGTCAAAGGAATGTGGATGCTCGCCTTTAATTCATCAGTCACGTTTGGCATCCAGACGTGATTGTAGGCTGAGGCATTTCCTCAAGCCAGGATTTGAATATAATACTTTAAATTGTTATTTCTGGGCGCCTTATGCCTCCACTTTTGACACAGGACAGTGGACAGAGCCAGAAACCGTGGAGAGAGAGAGAGAGCGGGGAACGACACACGGGAAAGGAGCCAAAGGAGTTTTTTCAGCTCCCTCCCATTAATAACTTATTATTTACAATCATGAATCCAAATTATTTAATTCTTTATCACATCTATATAAGACACTTATCCGAGATGGCAATCAACATAGTGGTCAAAAATGTCAGCATTCCTGGAAGACACAAAGGAAGACACATAGATGTCCAGGGCTAACTCCAGGGCTAGTTTTAATTCCACTGACGGGAACAGAATTGCATTAGCTTTAGGGGTGGTGAAGTGGTAAGCTTGCACGCCCCATGCACAGAGACTATAGTCCTTAAGTCCTGATTCATTTTTCTAAAGATCCATTTTTGGGCTTTTCCTTTATTGCAGAGACAGGACAGCAGACAGAGTCGTAAAACAGGTAACGATAGAGGGAAACGACATGCGGGAAAGGAGCCACAGTTTTGGATTCAAGCCTGCTGCCCGCCTGGACAAAAAGCCCAAAAATGTAAAAAATAAAAAGAATAGAACACACACTTGTTCTTAACAGAAGACCTTTGTTTAAACACTCGAGTTAGTGTATTAGCACATCGTCATGTGACAAAACCTTGAACTTACATCTCATATGGTTCAAAAAGTGGGTCATGGAGCTGTTTTTTAGTGGCAAATGTGAGCCTGGAAAAAGGTGAAGTAGTGAAGCACTTTTAAGCATTTGTAGTCTATGTATTCTGTATTGTTTCCTTACTTTGATCTGTGACGTGTTTGGTAGCATAATGAAGGAGTTGCTGGTGGTTCCTGAGGCTACACTCTTAGAAATTCCCCCTGTTAAAAAACAGTAAACAACTGGCAGTAGGGTTGCCAGGAAGTTACTGTAAAATTACGATATATTGCTGTTGCTGAAATTTACAGTTTTCTACCGTTTTTGTAAATACAGCAAAAAGCTGTTATTTTAAACCTTAACAGGAAAATACTGTTGAAAGGATTAACTGTTTAATACTGTTTATTTACACTTCTTCACAGGAGGTATATTTGCAGATTTTTACTGTGAATTGTAAATACTACACCTAGCTATAGATTCATTTTCCGTCTACCAAAATGGACACAATATATTTATTTTCTAAACCTAGTGATTTGATAAATGATTCCTTGCATGTCAGGTTATAAAACACCATGTTTTAAAATAATAAGTAAATAGTGCCTTTAAAATTGCAACTTAAAATGTTAAGACAAATAATACAACTTCAAACTGTCTTCTCAAATCACATCTGTCTTTATTGAAACTGCAACAAAAACAAAGAAAATACACTTTAAGAACATGAAGGTTAAATAGGCAAAAAATCTCGCACAAATATTTAAATTTAGACATTTAGCAAAGGCCATTTCCAATGTATAAAAAGTGCATAAAAGAGTTTTGGTAGATACATTTTAAACAGAGAAGTGAAAAAAAAAATCTGTTATAGTTTCATAACTGAATAAACAACCTGTCCTCTGAGGGAAACTGGGTCCCTGGACCTGCAGCTCCCTCTGATTTCTCCTTCCAGACTGAAACTGCCACAAGGATTCTGTAAAGGGAAAAAACAACATTAGAACAAAAGCAGCTCCAGCTGAACAGTAAACATTATCATATGGACAATCCTTTCTGAATATTCTCCATGCATGAAGTAAAACTAGTATGAATAAAAATAAGTCCTGGAATTACTTTAAGTACATGAATTCAGGATGTATGGCATCAGCTTTATGTGTTAAAACATGCTACAGGCCCATTCTGACAGTCTCACTAAAGTTTCCTTTTATACATTTTCAAATACTGTATATCATACTATCTATGGCCATATTGGCTAGTAGGCCCAGCTAATCATCATTTCTAATTCAATATTTAGTAGTCAGTGTCAGTTGAAGCTGAAACAAAGAAATGTTAGCTTGTTGATGTTAGCTAACCTTACCATTCTAGTACCACCAGGCAAGCAAGTCAAGTTCATTATAGCCCACTTAGTTAACCACATTACAAGAAAATGTTTTGTTTTTTGTCCCATTTAGCAACTGTTAAGATCTGTATTTCAAGCTAATGTTAGCTGGCAAAGAATTCACTCACTGCGTGTGTCTGCCTGCAGTGTTTCTGTGTAATTTCCAAATCTAGCTAACCTTAATCTTACAAATGACTTCAATCTTAGTAAGTAATGGTTTTTGCCTAAGGCACTCACCTCTTAATTGTCAGGATGGAGATGGATGACAATCTGACAAAGCCAACTCCACTGTCCTTTCAACCATGTGGTTTCAACTTATTTTTCCCAAAATGCATTGCAAAAACTACAGTAAATTACTGTTTTGTTTCCTTCAAGCAATAATACAGTAAAATATTGTTATAAACCATTATAATACAGTAATGTCCTGTATTTAAACATAACAGGATCATACTGTTGAAATTTCCTTGTAAATGTACAGCAATTTCTTAGAGTGTAGTCCAGTTGAGAACCACTGTGCATGAGTACAGACAGACAACAGATGTGCACCATTAGATCAGCAAACGACCAATGACGCTGAAGTTCAGATTTACTCTTAACTTAATATTATTATACCTCAGGTTGTACCAATGTCATGCAAAGCATTTTAGCTACATGGTCTTACCCTCCCTTTACTCAAGACTCGTGGAATGATCTTGAAGAGGAAATAACTGCAGCTAAATTTTCCATACCAATATCATTATTATATACAGATGTGAAGATCCCTGCGAAAGTCCCTGGCCTACAGGTTGGAGGATATCCTCCCATCCCTGGCCAAACCGTTTTTTTTAAAGGCTATTTTCTTTTACATCATTCGGTTATTGAAGATATTGTATTCCACTGCTTAAAAAGCATTTGACGTAGTAGAAGGGGCTAACTCTCCTTATTGCACTGTGAAAATGTGTTTGTTTTTTTACCTGTTCTCTAATTTTGGATTAAACTACTGTTTACTTGTCTTTCAGCTTCTGTGCTTATAGGGTTAGGGATAGGGTTAGGGTTTGCAATGCAATGGCAGTGCTATGCATGGCAGCCACAGATACAGGGAAGCTGCAGTGTAGGAGCCAAACATAAAGTGTCAATGTTTGATTGCTGTTTGTTTCATAGCAAATTTCTATTACTATAAAAAGACAATAATTTCATCATTAGGTCTGCTTGGGAAATGGAAACATAACTTTCATCATATTAGAAAAAGAGGAGTGTGTTAAGTGTTTTTCAAGTAACGCCCTTCATAGAGAAGATGGGGCAGTTATATTAAATGATCACAGCGTGACTCATAATTTATGTTTTTTATATCATAACCCTACGCTTTTGTGTGCAACATGAATAAATTGCTGAAAAATTGCTACATTACTTCACCAGCACTCTCTGCGCACCTTAGTGAAGGTCTTTTCTTACACTGGATTCTGTTATTTAGTCCTTTCAAAGACAAAGTGAATGAAGAATGAATGAACAGCAAAGTGACCCATTTCCAGTTTTTAAAAAGAGACACAAACTAATATAAAGGAGTAGTTTATTATGAAAGGAAACCAATGAATGAGTGTCTCTTACAGCAGGACCACGTTTCATCTGTTCTGTATAATTCGTCCTTGTCTTCCATTCTCGCAATAAATCTATATCCTCAAGGAGCAAACGCAAAGCGAAATGTGTACGGTACTGGCCTGAAACAGGTGAAAGGGGAGTGATTTTTTCTAACTGTATCCTTTTATAGTCTATTAAAGGATATTTTCCCCAAATCATTGAATTAGTACTTTTCTGAAGCCTACATGCATGTCTGTTCGATAATCATTTGGATACAGTCCTTTAGCGTTTAAAAAGCTAGGAATCTTCAACAACCCACTTTTGTGAACTGTATGAGGGAGTCACATTCCCGGCCCATTTGTTAACAGCCTCTTCTAATAGAGAAGAATGTGTCTGTGATAAATCGAGACCACCTGTTAAAGTACATGGTTTCCAGATTGATAGATTTGATGTATGTAAGCTCACAGTTGTTATTCAGCCATGACACACAGGGCTACAAATACAAAACTTATCTCAGAGGTGCTGGAACAGAACAAGTTATATAAGGAAGGAAGGAAGGAAGGAAGTGTTATGCAAGTGCAATGAGAGACACCTACTGTATTCCCTCACCAAAGTGCCAACTTTCTCCAGTTTGGCTGTGATTAAGTGAATACTTCAGTGAATTAAGTGAATATGATAGTCAGTGGAGACTTACGTTTCATTGCAGGTTTTTTTTCTTGTGTTTTCAAATTATTTTTTCGCTCACAGCCTCACGTTTTTTTTTTTGTCATCCAGAGGTTGAAGATGGTGTGTGTGTGTTGGTTCTTCGTGGTGCTGATGGCATGCGTGTGCGTCCCCGGTTTTGGGTCGTTATGCTTGGATGGCTCTATCTGCAACAACCTCAGCAACAAGGGGAACATAATGGTAGGTCAAAATGTCTTGTCCGTACTCTGCGTGTTGACTTCTTTCTATCTCTCACTTCCTTCTGGCACAATGCAAGGAAACGCTGACTTTATTGCACAGGGTGATTCAAAGTGGTTAAATTCCAAGGCAGCAAACTAAAAGAAATAAAAAGAAAAGGCAAGGACATAAACAGTAGTTTACTTTCTTTTTTTTTTGGCATACTGTCAGCTAACAGAAGCACGTCAATAGATAAGTGACTCTATAAATTATAGAGCTCTGGGTGTGTTTATCTTCTCCATTCGAGGTGTTGTCATGACATCACACCGGTGAGTCAGATCTTTCTAATGAAGTTTCCATGCGGGGAAACATGCACACCTTGTAAAAACAGAACCACTGAAAAAGGATCCAATCAGTCAAATTGATTTACACACTTCAGTCACTTTTGGCGGAGATTGCTCCCAGCATTAACATGTTAGCAATTTTCACTGACCTTTCGCGGATTTAGAGTACGGATTGACAAGATAACGCTAATGAACTGTGTTTGTTTGGACCAGTGCGTCATTGAAAGAACCAAGAATTAGCCTACTTATTAGTGATACTATAGAGATCTAGACAAAAAGCAAGTTAACTACTAGTTTTGCTAATGCTTCACCTGTTGTCCGCTGACGTGAGCTCATGCCACATTGATTAAAAAGTGTGTGGGTGGCCTTTTTTTTCCGAGCATTTAACACAACACACCTCCCCACTCAGAGAGGAGCAGGAGACCCCTTACCTCAATCACACCCCGAGGCCTTGAAACTCCCAGATTCACATGTCTATAAAAAGAGCCTCTCCTTCACTGAGGAAGCAACAGAGAGACCTTTTTTTTTTCCTGCTGAGCATTTTCACAGAGGAGCAGAGAGAAGGCAGAAGAGGAGGAAGAAAGGGATCACAGTGAAGAAGATCTGTGAAGAAACGGAGGGAGAAAAAACGAGAGGAGGAAAGAACAAGCCATTGAGAAAGGTAAGAAAAATAAATTCCTGAAGTTGGGCTTCTTGCATGAAAATTGTGTCTAATTGTTGTGAGAGTCTTGTTTTCGGTGTGAATGAGCTCTATTGCATTGATTACTGTTTTTAAGCTTTTGGGACATTTTCTGACATTGACGGCTCTTAATTGTCCTCAAATTTGATTTATTTTGAGTTTCCACACAGCTTCTAAAAAAATCTGCATGTTTCTCTTAAGTGACATTTGTATTGCTTTCTGGTTACATACACCTGAAGAAACTCATCTATTTAATAGATCATTTAAATATCTCTGTACATTATCAACACATAAGGCTTCAGTCTATTTTAATGGCTGCTCTCAGGCATCTTTTTTATCAGTGAGTGTTTCTGCAGAGAGCAGATCTCAGCTGAGTGAGTCATAGCCAAAGAGGGAGAGTGGAGACAAGTCTCTGACAGAGTTGCAAAAGCGATGGCCCACCAAGGACTCACTCCTTATAATAATGAGGAAGGGAGGGAGATATAACAAAGATGTTCCAACAAAGGAGAGAACACAATCTCAGCCTCTGTTAAATGATAAATGCTCTAATGTGGAAAATGTTTTGAGAAGGGTGCCGGGAGGTGATTTATTGCTGTTAACAAAGTAGAAACTTGTCATAAAGGTGGTTTTATCTATTCAAAGAGTTGCTTTGTACACCTTCCTCAATTAAGAATGAATACAGCGTTTCTGAACTGTGTGGGGCCTCTATGAATCTTTCTTACAACGTGTACTCATAGCTGTGCATTGATCACTGTCCCTGAACCAAGGGACACTTGGAACACAAAGCGACTCTGCAGTCATAGTGACCTCGCTGACCCTTTGATTCTTGGCTGCAGATCAATTTTACTGTTTGAAAGGGTAATAAAGGAGAGGAAATCCGTAGTCTAAATTCACTGACGTCAAGAACGACATAATCATCACCACCATAATTGAATTGTGGCCTTGAAAATAGACTGTTACATTCTTCTTTTTTTGTCTGTTATTCTTGTTTACATCAGTTTACTCTATTGAATTCTGACCTACCTGGAATACAGTGTGTCCACAACACAGCTAAGGGACTGTATACAAACAATTGCGGCCAGAAAAGGGACGGGGAGCTTTTTGTTAAACTTAAACAATTTTTTTATTTATTTTGACATGTAGCTTAATTAAAAAAAATAAAAAATAAAACTGCAACATCCTCCACCCTGAATTCTCAATTCAGCCTAAATCACAAATGATTTAATAATCAACTGAAAATGGTGTTTCTTGTTTACAGAACTTCTCTAAATATAAACCCAGAGCTACTGAATGATAAGCTTTTACATATTGGTTTAATTTTTACTACACTAACATAAATAGACCAGGATTTGTCGTGATGAATCGCATGTTTTATACTACAACAACAGTCCCCTGAAGAGCTGAAAAGCGGCTGATTTCTCTCGGAACCAGCCAAATCAAATCACATTGTTTGAACAATTGACTTAGTCATGAATCAGCCTTTTTATTTACCACGTAATGAAAAACCACTATGTGAACTCATGCTTGGCACTGGACAATTATCTTTCTATTAAACAGTTCACAGTGGCTCCTTGTGGTATACCCTATGCACAAAAAAGAAATGAACACCATGAAACTACAGTTGATTTGTTAAGTTGTTCGGTGAATAAATACAGGCACAGAACACACATACGTTGTAATGTGATGTATAGCAGGTAATGCTAACTTTGCATGAGAACTTAATAAACTTAAGCCAAGGCTCAAAATAAGTGAACAGGAGACAATAAGGCCGATGCAAGTAAGATAAATGAAGCTGTGTGTGTGTGTGTGTGTGTGTGTGTGTGTGTGTATGTGTGTGTGTGTGTGTGTGTGTGTGTGTGTGTGTGTGTGTGTGTGTGTGTGTGTGTGTGTGTGTGTGTGTGTGTGTGTGTGGACAACTTAACTCCAGGGAGAGGACAGCTGACTTCACCACTAACAAAAAAAAAACACTTTTAAGGAGGCAGTAACGGAATCTAAACACACTAAATGACGGATAAAAACATCTGGGTGACCTCAGAAAAATGACGACTTTAAATCTATGTGATTATTTTAACTTTATTGTTGTGATTTTATGTATCATCTACATAGTTAATTAGTAAATTAGCAGCCAACTATTAAGATCCACTTTAGTTATTGGTCAATATTGTTTTACATACAGGATGACTATGAAATGTGCAATGAACATATTTTTTTATTTCTATTGATACATTTGACAAAATAAAGATCAGATAAACTCTAAAACTGGGGCAAATCAAAAATCATAAAGTCCCTGACCTATCGGTATTTTCCCCAAATCATTGAATTAGTACTTTTCTGAAGCCTACATGCATGTCTGTTCAATAATCATTTGGATACAGTCCTTTAGCGTTTAAAAAGCTAGGAATCTTCAACAACCCACTTTTGTGAACTGTATGAGGGAGTCACATTCCCGGCCCATTTGTTATCAGCCTCTTCTAATAGAGAAGAATGTGTCTGTGATAAATCGAGACCACCTGTTAAAGTACATGGTTTCCAGATTGATAGATTTTATGTATGTAAGCTCACAGTTGTTATTCAGCCATGACACACAGGGCTACAAATACAAAACTTATCTCAGAGGTGCTGAAACAGAACAAGTTATATAAGGAAGGAAGGAAGGAAGGAAGTGTTATGCAAGTGCAATGAGAGACACCTACTGTATTCCCTCACCAAAGTGCCAACTTTCTCCAGTTTGGCTGTGATTAAGTGAATACTTCAGTGAATTAAGTGAATATGATAGTCAGTGGAGACTTACGTTTCATTGCAGGTTTTTTGTCTTGTGTTTTCAAATTATTTTTGTATTTTTTGTCATCCACAGGTTGAAGATGGTGTGTGTGTGTTGGTTCTTCGTGGTGCTGATGGCATGCGTGTGCGTCCCCGGTTTTGGGTCGTTATGCTTGGATGGCTCTATCTGCAACAACCTCAGCAACAAGGGGAACATAATGGTAGGTCAAAATGTCTTGTCCGTACTCTGCGTGATGACTTCTTTCTATCTCTCACTTCCTTCTGGCACAATGCAAGGAAACGCTGACTTTATTGCACAGGGTGATTCAAAGTGGTTAAATTCCAAGGCAGCAAACTAAAAGAAAGAAAAAGAAAAGGCAAGGACATAAACAGTAGTTTACTTTCTTTTTTTTTGGCATACTGTCAGCTAACAGAAGCATCTTCTTTAATAGATAAGTGACATTATGAAAAAATACAGTAGATAGCTCATTTGAGTATTGTCTTAGACCCTTTTTGCTGCGATTGCCTTACTGATAACAGATCATTTTAAATGTTTTCTATATGTCTTTTCCCCCACAGGACTGTATTCACCTCTGCATGTCTGTGGTCCAGACTGAATTCCCAGAGCTTGACGCATCGGGCATGCCGAGCAATAATGATAAAGACCTTTTACTCAGTATCATTCTGTCCAAAATAGTCTCTGAAGACAAGCTCTCACAGTCAGTACTAAAATCTCACAGCAACCAGCGACGCTCCTATTCTATGGAGCATTTCCGCTGGGGCAAACCCACTGGCCGTAAACGTCGGCCTGTGAAGGTTTTTGCCTCTTCTTTGGAAGGAGGAAGCTCTTTTGAGGACACGTTTCCCTTTCAGGCCCGCAGGCAGCTGAGCATAAATGAGGAGGAAGCAAATGGTGGCCCTAATGGAGAAAGTCAACAAAACCAGGTATTGCTGAGTGCGAGGGTAGCCCCCAAACCACAGACTCAGTTGAGCGCCCAGCACAGAAAAGATGGGACCTATCGGATGAGTCACTTCAGATGGGGCAGCCCACCTCTCTCTAAACGTAACAGCAGCTTGATGAAGACATGGGAGAAGAAACCTCAGGGGCAGCTTGCTGGGCTCTTCAGGAACATTTTTGACAAGAATGCACAGAGAATAATGCACTGAATTAAAGAGGAAGAGGAGGAGGAGGAGGAGGATGGGGGGGGGGGGGGGGGGGGGGAAGCCGGGTAGTGCAAAGTGTCTAATAGGTGTTGCATGTTAGTTCTCACAGGTCTTACTCTTAACTTACAGAAATGTGTCATTATCATTAGCATGTAGTTCAATGTTTTTTAGCCAAAGGTTTGTCTCAATGAAACATTAACTGAACATAAGAGACGAGGCAGTTTTATGCTGAATAAAAACCTCAACGCACACACTGACTTCTTTGTCTTCTTTGCATGACTTGAAAGCTTTCTTTTGGGGAACATAGTGTTTCAAATCACCATATTCACACAAGAGCCCTTTTACCCTGAAACCATGCTGAGGGTGGGAACCTTAAATCCTGTTGAGTTTTACTGCTTTAAGCAGCAAAGGCATTGTTATTTGCTAATTAGTGTATATCAGTAACATATCAATAATACAATTCTAGAATTACACCTACTGTGAAAAAGGGTCAAAGAGTTTTTTGGTTTGTGCAATAAACCACCAACCTGGGGTCCGGATCTGGGGCTGGAGCCTGAAATTGGGTGGCGGGGAGGCGAGGGGGCAAGGCACCGTCTCACCTCTCTCTGGAACACCTTAAATAACGAATCAACAAATTTTTCCGAAAACCGGTATTAAAATATATCCACACCATAAGGCACCAACATCACCATTTACAAACTACAAGTCAATTTAC
Source organism: Labrus mixtus (assembly GCF_963584025.1). Lineage (NCBI taxonomy): Eukaryota > Metazoa > Chordata > Actinopteri > Labriformes > Labridae > Labrus > Labrus mixtus. Next base: position 13,141,227 of record NC_083623.1, on the reverse strand, counting down.
CACTAAACAGCCTTCTTTAAAATGTGTTTTATTATGTCTTGTAGACCAATGGAAATGTTCTCTGTTTTAAAGCCAGCCTCAAGTGGCTACTCAAGGCAGTGTTTTTTTCGGCTCTTTCCTCCAAAACTATGCTTTTCAAAGATCTTGCAAAGCAAACCGGTGAAAGTAACATTTCAACCAGACTAAAAAAAGTCTGCAGCAGTTAGCTGGTCTCCGAAGAAGCATGTCGGAGCATTACTGCACAGATATGTTTTGGGTACAAACCACAGAATAGGAAAATATGGACATTCTTTCTAAGACAGCCATCCCTACAGTAAGTAAGCATAACACAACACTCACCTGAACAAGGCAAGTTGTTCATTGAACAATATATATTCCTTTGCTTTTTTTTACAACTTTTTTTGTTGTTGAATAATTGGTTAATTTCAACACCACAGACAGACAAAAATGAAATTTGACATTTGAAGTCACGTTTCTAGTTCAGCTAATTGCAAATTTTGTGGCTACTGTATTCTGTTGAAGCAAAGTAATGACACTGCTTTAATAAATATCATATGGTTACATACCCCCTAACCGAAGTACAAGCATGGAATGGCCAAATATAATAACAAGCACTAGTGTATAGTGTAACAGGCAGATCAAGAATAGCACTCAAGGCTTCTCAGTGTAGTTTACCAAAACAATGACGTCTGATATTTCAGCTAATTTACTGATTAGGGTAGATAATTATAATATTTCTCCATCATCATAAACAAAATAAAACCAGACACAGATCAGATTGCTTATGGTTACCGACAATTTTATTGTACAATACATCAACACTACTAGCATGCAAAGTCAGGTATGGCACTCATAAGGCATTTTCTCCATGTAAAAGCTGCCTTTGTCACTAGGTTATCCAGTTTTTAAAGTGCAAAGTTCACAGAATGAATAGATTTGACCTACAGCACTACTTTGTAAACAGATCTATTAACCAGACATGTAATGACAAAAGTAAGATTGGATTACCGTCAGTTAATATTACATTACGCTATGCAATGACGACGAGCACACTGGTAGATTTACAGGTCTTCACCGCAAAGTCGCAAGATGCTGAAAAAGACAATTTGACAAACAAGGTGTCACTGGAAGGTTTTAGACAGCTGTATGTTGCGTTCACTTAGCTCGCTCTTTACAAATGTGGCCGCACAAAAAACTGTAAACTGTGTTTGAAGAGTTTGGTCATGGACATTGATGATAGTTTTTCAAATGGACATGTGAACACACACACCTGCAGTGACAACAAGGGTAAACATGAAGACGATCAGATACACTGGCATGTGTGTGAACAGAAATATGCATACACGGGAAATCGCATTGTAAGAAAGAATAAAAATAAAACAAACTGGACTGTAACACTTGACAATCAGGGACAAACCAGACAGACTTTTTACTTCAAACAAGATGCTTGAGACACTTCCACATGAAATGCAGTTATTTCACAGAAGCCCAGGTGCGAAGAAGGAGGGACTTTTTCTCACAACTTAACAAAACCGAACCGTCACAGCACAGAAGGTACAAGTTCAAACACAGAAAAGCATCTGCTACTAACGGTTGGGCTATTAGCCAGGCTAGTGCCAAATTATTGCCATGGTACTTCTCTTTATCTGTGTGTGTGTGTGTGTGTGTGTGTGTGTGTGTGTGTGTGTGTGTGTGTGTGTGTGTGTGATGTGTGTGTGCATGCACACAAAATGGCTTTTAGACTTATTTATATGTTGCTGAATGAGAAAGATGGACAGTTCGGATGCTGCAGCAGTAGCAGTGTGGAGTAAAAAGAGTGCAAAGTTGTTGCAGCAGGACTTAGGGTGTGATGTCATCAATCAAAGTCATGACTGTGGTGCTGTCTTAGAATTTGCGAGAGAAAACCTTTTTTCTGCAAAGATTGGTTAATTCATAGTTGAGCAGGATGCTTTCAGCCTTCACTAGTGTTATCTACTGGCCTCGAGATGATTAAGGCCTCTGCTGTGAGCTGTTCACACCATTGAGAATTCACCTTTTGATTCATGAGGTGCTTGTTAATTATTTGCCGACAAATTTTCACATCTGAATTCTAAATACGTTTTTTTCATAATTCATGGACACAATCAGTGCAGTGGCAGTCTAAAATTAGAATTCATATACAGGATATATACACACCAACACAACCCTACACTGTACATCAGCTTAAAGATTTATATAGTTCTCTGTATATACACATTTATATGGAAAGGAGAAAAATAAAGGATGCTTAATTGTCTCCTAGTGTTTCTGGTAAACATGATTCAGAAGTTTAGTGACCGGACGTGACTGGTGCAGTGTATGGTACTGTTTTAACTTGAGTCACCTGTAAGGCACACTCACTTTGGGAGGATAGCACACAGATTGACGGTTATCCCTCATTGAATTAGCAATCTATAAATAATTAAAAGAAAACAAAATAGGTGCAAGAAATAAATACCAGTCATAAAAGAAAAAGCACTTTTGGCTAATGCTAAAAAGGCAAAACAGAAAAACATGAAAGCATTAAAACACTGGAGAAATATTTTCTGGAGTGTGGTAACACGGGGAACGAAAGGAATAGCATCATATTTAAATATATCTATCAATATTTCAATTAAATTTACACAAAAAGTTCATTTAGATTCATCTAAATCATACACTCTCTTTACGGTCATAAAGTCAACAAACAATAGAACAAAGTTTAGCATAAAAAAAAGATAAATTAATAGAATGGACAATCTTGTTTCTTTTCAAGTGTTACTATGGCAACCTTTTAAAGACCTTAACGGGGGGGGGGGGGGGGGGGGGGGATGTCAGAAAGTTGCAGAGCTATAAAAAAATGTCCAGTTAAAAAACATGCAACTTAAGTATCTTTCTAAAACCAAAGAAGTAACTTCCAGTTCTGTCACTTCATTTTATCCTCACATTGCCCTGCAACTTTTAATTTGAAAATCCAACCAGTGGAGTTTCTACAGACATCTAATGAGGAAAGAGTTAAAATGTTAAAATGAAACTATGTTTTACTGCTTTGTTGTCTTTTCTTCTTAAGTTGGCAAGCTTTTTTAGGCTGCATTCAGAAGATTAATTAGCCATTATTTCATTCCACTAAGTTAATCAGGGCTTGTTCTTCAGTCTGCTGTTGTTCTATTTAATGGTCACGATGCCTTTACAGTGAGTAACTGTGCGCCCCCCCTCCCAACCCCCTCCACCCCACCCATCCAAATCATGTTCCTTTCCTCTAATGCTAAAACAGTTCAGTATGTTTGCAATGGATTTTCAGGTCTAGTACACACAAAGGTCAGGAAACTTCATCTCGTAGATGGGAACAGATCGACTCTGGGTTTGGCCATAGCCTGATGAAATGGTTCCAGATGGGCTCGGCGGGGGTCTGACAGAGAAGAGGAACCAGAAATCAATTAATGCAGTCAGTGTCATTAACGCCCATCATAAATGTCTAAAGCAACATCCCTTACCTGATTGTAATCTCAAAGATCTGATTGAGTTTGCTCTGCAGTAGTGTAGCCTAGGAGGGACAAAATGCATCATATTAGAAAACAGTGTAAGCTTGAATGTGTTAACATGATAATAGAAAGAAAACAAAACGGCCAAAAGGCTAATACAATAATGTACCCTGGCACCGCAGTGGGCAGCTATCTCCTCGAAGGGGGCCTTCTGAAACTTCTCCACCACTTGTCTTCTCCGCTCCCTCTCCTGCTCCTCCATACCCACACTGTCCACTAGAGGGAGACACAAACATGGTTATAATGTTTACATTTCAATAATGCATGATGCACTAGTCTCTTGCATGTGAAGATCAACAATTTATTTCCCTGAATGTTTTTATTTTGAGGCAGTTTATTTTCTGATTTCACATGCATGGGTGTAGTATAAAAGTAATAAGTCAATGTATTTTCTTTGGCTTTAGTTAGTATGGTGACCTATATAAAACAGATAAATGGTAAGATTAATAAAGTGTGCGCTGAATAAATACTTCACAAACAACAAAAGTTAGAGAACATACCGATTGCATTTTTCAGGGTTTCAAATGTTATCTCCTCTGCTGGGGTCCGCTGCAAAACAGATACAGATGAATAACACTGTGCTGCAGTTAAGAGCTCTGAGCTGTATTTGCTGAAGTGTAAAACTTCCTTATAGTGTGTGAAATTGTTGTAAATGCTCTTTGCATCTTTACCTCCTCTTTCTCTGGACTGTTTCGGGACTCTACTTCCACTTGTAGTGAGATGGTCTCCCCAATACTCTTCCTCTTGGACAGTCGGTCCTCATCTGGAAAGAAAGGGCTTATTCTTTAATTTTCTGGACCAACAATTTACAATTAGTGACTTGAAACAGAGAGACATTGTTGGTTTAACAATCTGACAAAAGCCAGGCGTAGAAATGTCTGCCAAAGTTAGGGTAGGATCGTCCTCTAACTCAGTGATCTTGGCTCAAGGTTCTCCCCGTCATGAAGTGCCCTTCAAACAAACAATAAATCCCCACCAGCTCTGGGGGAGTCTGTATTTCCAAACAGGGATCAATAACGTACCAAGCAAAAGCTGTTACACTCTGGTAGGTCAATAAACATTATCAATATTTGCTTAGAGAGCGGACAACATTACTCACTTTCAGAAATTCCACCACTTAGTTCACACAGCTTTAAGACTTCTGAACTCAGTGTTACATCACAACACAAGAGATCGTTTGGTTGAGCTCCTCACCAGTAAACTGCGGGACATAAGGTGTAGCCAGTCTCTCCGTGTTATAGCCACTGCCTCCCAGGACCTCGGTGATCTTCGACTGGAGAAACAACACATCCCCTTCCACCTTCTCCAGTGAAGAAGGCAGCCTTGGAAAAAAAGAAGTGTTGTCAGTTAATTAAAGTAAAAAGAAGGCTGCAACTGTTGCAAACTTAAACCATAGAAAATATTGTTTGTATAGTTTTGGAGGAAGGAGCATTGAATGCTGGGACATACTTTGGATTGTCAATGAAGACGTCTTCAGGCAAAAGATGAGGACATTCTTTCTGTCTCGCCTCGATTACCTGGAGGGCAGAAGAAGTGGTTTATTAAAAGAGGTTCTTGTTATTGAGACACACAGACGTATTCACAGAGTAGCCCAGGGTCAGACCTCGTGGATGTGCTGGCAGAAGGCCGGCACTGTGGTGAGCTGGCAGATGAGGTTGAGGTAGGCGGCGGCGAGGGCATGAACAGCACAGCGGTTATAAACAGGCAGAGCCTCGTCTGTGGAGAGCGCCAGGTCCTGCACAAAACACAGAGCAATATCATCAAGGAGAGCTTCGTCACACACACTGACTGAGGAGCTCAAAATTAAGTTCCTTATCAAATTAACTTGAAGTATATGCAATCAGGCTGTAGGCTTTAGACTGAATCTGAGAATCTTGCCTTTATTTTTTTGTCAGATTTACCTTTGATCCTTTAAACTTTCAATATACATATATATATATATATATTGTGATTCATGTAAAATACTTCCTTTTCATACCCGATCCAAAAAAATACAATTAGGCACCAATTTAGGTCTGGGGTCAACAACAGTATGTAACAATGACATTATCTCCTACCACAACGATTAAACAAGTAAATGTCATTTTTCACTTGCATCAGTACCTGCAAGGCTAGTGCCAGGCGAATGAGGTCCACCACCACCTCTTCGACTGCCAGCTCCACGCTCAGAAGACCCAGCAGAGTGAACAGGGTCTCGTAGTGCTGCCGACCGCTGCTCTGGTCCTTACAACCCAGGTAGATGTGTCGATACAGCTGCTGGCCATGCTGGGGGAAGGAAACAAGAGATTGATTATGAGGCAGAACAGACAGAGAGCCAAGATATCCTCCTAGTGCTGTATTGGTTTTTTTCCCCCATTGCTAGTAAGTAAAGGATTGTTTTTAAAACAGAGTGGTTGATACAGTGATACACAACTTTAAATACCATGTAGTGCAAGTTAAATGTAGAAGTTTCACCTTCTTCATGAACAAGTTGTCCTGCCTGGAACATTTGTCGACTTTGAGTTTGAGCACAGAGATGTCTGCGAGGATGCTGAGTAGAAACATGATAAAAATGATGAATACAAATCGTCTCTTAAGTTCAGTGAAGTTTGTCCAAGACACAACCAAAAACAAAAACCTCCAAAACACACATACACATAACCATCCTGTCCTTGCAGACACACCCCACACACCTGATATTGGAGAACTTGGGTGTGTTCTCGTGCCTGTCGATCAGACTGAGAAGGATCTGGAGCACCAGCAGCCGAAGCTCCGGATCCTCTGTTAGAGAGAAGGACAGCAGAGGCTCCAGGAAGGAGCTGGGCAGTGCTGTCAGCATGTTGGTGGTCTGGTAACCTGCTGTCACCTGAGAGATTCAAGAATAAAAGAACAATTTTCTCAGGAACTAACTGAGCAGCAATGTGGTTTTAACCAGTTTTGTGTTTTACATTAATTGAGATACTTGTAACTGTTGAGCTACAGTATTGGCATGTCAGGTTAAGCCTTTACTGCCACCTGGATGGATGAATGTGTGTTTCCATGAGCTCAGCTGGTTTAATTTACACCTAAAAAGTATCCTTGTTGCGTAAAAACATTCCTTAGAAAATGGGAAGATGAATGTGGAGCCACGCAGGTAAAGCAAAAGATGAAAGAATATCAAAAGGAGGAAAAAAGAAGAGGACTGTAATGTTTATGGAAGAGTGCTGTCTCAAGAGCTGTATGCTCTGATGAAGTTTGATGGACTGCAGCTGAAACTTCTGCTTTAAAACAATGTAAAGAATGACATTATCGGTTAACAATAATAAAAGGATGAAGGTTTACCTGAACCAAGGACTTCAGTAACATAACCTGAATCATCCTGGTGCCTTCAGGCCTGGAGTGGAAATGAAATAAAGAAACAAATTGAAACCTTTTTATTTCAGTAGTTTGATAAATATAAAATGGCACATGTGGTAGGAAACATGTTTGTTGGATTTGTGAGAAAACTTACCCAGAGCTTGTGGAGGTCAGAGCTGGGTGAACCCCAGGCACAGGGATCTTGCCCATGATGAAGAGCATGACCTCTGACCTCTGGTATGTTGGAAGAGTGTTTGCAAATGAACCTGAAAAAGACGGAAACAGAGCGTAGGGTGAGACATGAGCGCCAGAAAGGAGGAAGATTAATACAAGCCTGTAAAACAAAAAACTCCCACAAGTTCACACATAAAAATGTAATAGAGACACATGTGAGATAAACACAAGCCCAACAGACAAACTCAACGAGTCACACACACGCGCACACACACACCGCCCACAGACTTACCAATGGTTCTGATGACAGCCTCCTGCAGCTGCCTCTCCTCGTGGGCTTTGATGATCTTTGTGCCGATGTTGGTGCTGCCATCATAAGAGCCGGTGAGCTCGTAATCGACGCTCAGGCGGAGCTGCCGCAGCAGAGTGTTAAACACCTCCAGTACTGTGGGACCTGCATACAAACAGTGAATAATCAAAACCCCAGGAGTGAAGGCATCCTAAAATCTGATGACACACGTATCCCATTCCTCCTACAACAAGTCAGCTGGTGTGTATGTGCGTGCGTGTGTTTGTCATTCCTCTCACCTACAGAGCCGCTGGCTGCAATGGCTGCTGCCTCCAGCAACACTTCCACTATCCCAGCTCGCACTGTGGCTGAATTCTTGCTGTTTGCATCCAGGTGACCGAGAAGCTGCTGGATTACCAGATGAGAGTGCTGGGACTAAAGAGGAAGAAGACACAAAAAGAGGATTAAAACCAAACCAAAGAAAACACAAAAAACAAAGCTTCTAAATAACATTTTGTCTTTTAAACAATCTAGAAATTTGAGATAAAACATGCCAATGACGCATTTTTTTTTCATTTAAATCTCTTTCATTGTCAGTTGCTTTGGCTGTAAATCATGAATAAATGAGCATGCTTCTGTTTTATGCACCAAATTGCGAAAAACACTTTCAAATTGAAATACACAGCACTGTGTCAATCCATCTCATCCCATCCCATCTGGATGTTTGGCTGCCTGAGTGAAAGAGAGAGGAAAAACAAGTCGAGGAAGAGTTCTTATGGATTTGTTGGCGATGTATCGCTCACCTGTATGGAGTACATAATGATTTTGAAGCAACGCACTGCAAAGGTCTTCCCCTCCCATAGAGAGTGGTTATCTAAGTGCCTGAAGGAGAGACACAGACAGGAGGAGGGGGGTACAGAAGATGTAATAATGTAGCAGCGATCAGAAGAAAAACACACTATTATAGAGTCAAAAAACCCTTACGATAGGACTCCATGTGTGCTTTTTAACTTTTAAGAATAATGGTACATAACACATAACTTGTATTAGAATGTGCTGTAATGTTAACACATCACTACCTCAAGACCTTAGAGACATGTGAGCATTTCAATTGTGGGAAATGTTTGTATAAGGTGCAAAGTTAGTGTAATAAAAGGGCAATACATATATACATAAGAATCTAAATTAATCATGATAAATACAACTGTAGCTGAAAGATTGCGATGAATATCTAAGCCGCCATCAGAAACAGTGATGGATGGATGAGAGCTGTTCTTACACAAGTCATAACAAGTCATCACAAGTGAGAGAACTGAAGGGAAAATTCAGAGCAAACTGAAAACGAAGAGTGTTCAAAAGAAACACACATCTTACAAACAACTGCACAGGAAAATGTTCAATAGACTTGCACTCAGATGGATTCGGCAGTACAAAAAAAAATCAATAAAGGCATTAGAGGCTTACAAGACTCTGAAATTGTGTTAATCCAACTCTGATGAGGTTTTTGGGGAAATGCTTGAGGGAGAATACCCTAAATTTGAATGCCTTTAAATATTATTATCTTAAAATGCATTCCTGCATCTATAAGACGCATGCATACATGATATATTTTATCTATAGGAGATTTCTGAACTTCACAAAATTTGACTTATTATGAAAAACAAAACTGTAGGACAGCCTGACACTCGGACATGCCCAGAGTCTCTGTGCAATAAAAAGCAGGAAGATTGCAAACACTAACTCAGATGCAAGGAGGCCAAGAGATCCAAAGATTAGGTGGATATTCAAAAGACACAAAATCATAAGGAATGGGTGTAAATTTATAGGGCGCAGTGATTTAGACACATTAGCACACAGCTGAGATATTAAACAACAAATGAGGTGAACTGATTTAAAATTATAGAGTGACGCAGAAAGGGCGAGATGTAAAGAAAAACAAACAACTAAAAAGAAAACACTCATTGGAGGGAGTCATAGAGACTGCAAAAGTTAGATGATGATAAACTAAGATGATTTGATTGATTGAATGTATTTAATTATTGTGTCATGCATAAGATTATAGAAGCTGGAAAAGGCAGCAAGAAAAGCAGGGAGTCTGTCTGATCGAGAAAACATTGACCATAATGTAATAACAACCTTATTTGCAAATATTCAGACTGCAAATCATGCACTTGGGTCTTGGCAACAACAACTCTGTAACCTTGCATTGACCTTGTTTGATTTGTCATGCCAATCAGTGCGCAGAAAAAACACTGCATCATCGCGCTAACATGCATCTTCCCTTCAGCTTAAGTCAGAAACAATTCATAAAAACATGTAAGACCATATGGATGGAGGAGTTTAGAGGTTTGTCTCACATCAGCACGGGCGTGACAGCGTTCTTGATGTTTCCATAGGCGGCTCGTCCCAGCAGCTCCCTGAAGCAGCGCTCCGTCAGCTCAACTGGGCTTTCCTTCTCCTTCTCCGACGCCTGCAGCGGAGACGGGGAGCGGCTGGTTGGGAGCGATGCAGGTGAGGAGGCAGAAAAGAGGCAGAGGAGAGGGAAAGAGCAGGGATGAGGCAAGGGAGGGGGAGGGCGAGTCGGAAGGGGGAGAGAGGTGCAGACAGAAAGAAAGAGAGTGAGAGAATGAGTTCAAATTGATTCAATAACATCTCCACAAAGGCTCAATTCTTAACACAAAAACACTCTGCAGGCTTTTGTTACATCAGCCTTCCCTCCTAAGGGGACTTTCCCCTCTGCAGTGAGTCTGTAGTAAGAACAAGGTGACCGTGTAAGGTAACCGTGTAAGGTGTCATGTGTGTATACATGTTTGTATTACACATCTGTTTTGACTGCTGGATACATATTCGTGGCTACATTTGAACATGTGTGAAAGTGTATGAGAACTCACATAGGGTCCTGCCTTTCTCTGTTCTCATGCATAGTTAAAACTTCCGCCACAACCCTATCTTGGTCATGACTGGCCTCGGGTGGTCCACCAATGATGACATTATTTATTAACAGCGTAACTCTCTCATCTTGCCTGCTGTGACTGCTGCCGCTGTGGTGGAAATGTGGCTTCCTGCCTGTCAGTGGCTCATTTTTAACTTCAGACAAATCCAAAAAAAGATGGAAATTTGATGCAGGATTATTGTACTGCTTTGACTTCAGAAGAAGAAGAACTTAAAAGGATTACTCTTTTTTTAAACCAGGTTCCAATTTTGAGATTTTTTAGGATGTAAACGACTTTTAGATAAAAAGGTTTTGAAATAGCTGCCGGCCATGAAACAGGCTGAAAGTTAAGGTCTTGAGGACAATTGAAATGAAAAGAAAATAATTTGCCACTAAAGGCTCAGACTTCTTGAAAGTATCCCCAAGATACTTCTTGGTTAAAGAATACAAAGCATTTTCTTGAGAAGTCTCACTTAAGTATAAAGTCTTGCTTTCAACATGAAGGTGGTAACATGACTCGCAGTAGGACTTTGAATCTTGTTGTGTTTGAGTTTAGAAAGCACGGCTTGGCAGACAGAATAACAATCTGAGCCTCAGTGGTAAAAATGTATTTTTGTTGAGGTGCTTTGATCTCATGCAATTGGCAGCCTGTTCTGGGTTGCAGGCAAAGGTGATCTGCTGGAGCTCTTACAAATTGAGTCATTAAGATTTCAATTAATGTAAAAGAAAGAAGGCAAAAAAAAAAAGAGTAAATTCTTTAAATTCTGGAAATCACACTTTTAAGAAGTCACTTTTATTAAGAGCCGCAAAAAAGGAAAAACTGAGGTCAAATCAAAACCTACTATGGAAAGGTTTATTATCTGTCCAACCACTATCACTAACCCGTTTTACAAAAAAGTGCACTGAAAGCAGCCGCAGTAGACCTCACTGTAAAGGCACCCTAATAGCCTTTGTGTGCAGTTTTTGTCTAATGATTTGGAAAATCATTACGACAATGTTAGACACAAGGAACTACCATCATCTTAAAGACCATACAGCTACAGCAATCTGACCTCATATGTGCTTTCATCAAACGGTTCACAGAAGCTGTTTGTGAGTCAGAGGAGAGCATAAAGGAGAATATTTAAGGCGAGGATCATTTCTTTTAAATATGTTTTGCTGAGGTGATACCTGCAGAAAAAAAACATTTTGGGAATATAAAGCCTCTGCAAGCACCTTCACGCCACATTCAAACCAATCAATCAGGCTGGTAGGTGTTCTCTTTAGCACACCAAACAATGAGCAGATATTTAAGTATCTCCAGAAATACACTGTCCACAGAGACTAGTGCGCGTCTGAAGCTGATCTTTAAATGAACATTGTACATGTGCATGGGGATTAATGCAGAGAAAAAATGCACCATCTGTGAGTTTAATTAGACTCTTTCCTGACTGCTGTGGGTTTTATGGCTGCTAATGTCTGGCTACACACAGTGAGGGGAGGATTGGAGGACACACAGCAAGGGCAGTGCTCATCACACACACACACACACACACAGTGGAGGGAAGCTGAGAGGCAAATGTGCCTCTGCTGAGTGTGTATGTGTATCTCTGTCCATCTGTCTCACTCTTATAATAACCTCCACATTTCTGTCATTCTACTTTCTATTATCCACCCTCTGCCCAGTATTACAGTGTTCGTCTCACTGTTGTCCCACTTTTCCCCCCTAACCTTCAGATCTCAGCACTGACGTCAAAGTGAATGTCAGTATGTGGAATTCAGCCAAGATAGGGAGGCTTCAGACTCTGCAGCGTTCTCTCTCTCTCACTCTGAAAACCTCCAGCTCTCAATGCTTACAATGCTTTTATTCACCACCCATTTCATACACTCTCCCTTCATACAATCTCCATTTTTCTCCTTCAATATCCCCCCTTTTCTCCCTGTGTTTTTGTCTTTCTTGCTGCAGGTGGACCAACAGATGCCTGTAAGTGCTGTAGAGCTGTCATTGTGTTCTCTCTGTGATGACAATGATGATGAATGACATGAGGTGCCAGGACAAATATGGCCTAACGCAGGACAAACACAACACAAGGACTTGGCCACGATACGCTGGCACTGGGCTGATGTGGCTGAGTCAAAAGTGACCCATTTAAGGTCGTCAACTTTCACAGTCTGCGTAGACCTCTGGCACAGCCTGTTGGCCTGTGGTGTGAGCACTGGACAAAAACACTCAAGCCACATTTACTATCTGTCATTTTGAAGGTCACTGGTTCTTTAACAAAGGTACAACAGAGAATAAAATGGAAGCAAAATGCCATTATAATATAAAACATTATAGGATATTAATATCCCCATAAAACAGCTTTCAGATGACTATTCAATTCCACAAAACTACACTTTCCTGCCATACTGGTTATGCAGCAGTAATAGAAGAATGACATATGTTGCAAGTCTGAAAGTTGAAAAACACATCACAAACACAATAATACTAGGTGTAATAAATATATTGGATGAGCAGAATTTGGATTTTTATCATATTGGGGAAAAACTCCAGGGGCCATATTCAGAAAGTACTGAAGAGTTGCTCCTACTGATGGAATTCTAAGAATATTTCTAGATACATGACATTTTCTAAGAATTTCCCACCCAAAGTTAAGAGTAATCTGGGTAAAGATAAAAGCATCTTAGCCCTTAGGAAGGCTCCTAAAGTGAAAACATGTAAGGAGTAGTGAGGAGACAATGGCAGAAAAACAGAGAGATTGTAGAAATATTCTCCGAACACTGAATGACAGTGCATTGGCCAAAGCTACAGATTGGATCATGCAGGGATCACGTTTGTGGTAGATTACTTTAGAGATGTGCTCACATGTCCACACAACAAAACAATATCGCTGAAAATGACAAGTTGGCAAGTTTAAAAATGCAGCAGTGATGACCTGATGAAGTGATGGTCTGTAGCAACTGTCAATCAGCAGGGTGACCATACAAACAATTATAGCGCTGTCACAGCCTCATATTAATGTCAATTAGATTAAATACTAAATAACCAGCAAGATGAATTAACATGAGTAAATAAATGTCACTGTAAGCATGTGAAGAGGGCACTGCATGTGGGCATTTGATTTCTAAAAATTCTAGGCTATATCCTTTAAAATAAGGCTTATAATTTATTCACAGTGTTCACTAATCACAACATAAAATATTGTTCATATGATGAGGCCAACGGATTTTTACTGCCCTTCTATGAGCCTTATCAGAGAGAGAACTTTAGTTTATTTTTCTCTCTTTTTTGGGGGAAAAGCCAATCACAGCTTTTGAAAAATATGTCATACCTAGCAATGAGGTCAACCACACCTGAAAAGTTTCTGTTCCTTCCTTAGCCCTGAGACTCTTTCTTAATCATTCCTAACCAACAACCACTTACTAGAAATATTTAAGCTCTGTTAAGTTTGTTAAACTTAGCTAAATTAAGCTAAGGTAAGATGCATTAGGAGCTCTCTGTAAGTATTCTTAGAATGTTTTTGAATACAGGTAAGGGAGAACAGCAGGGAGAGCCGGCTAAAAAGTGTGTAGGTCTTGCTCTCTGGAAGTTAACTGTAAGCCGTTTTTGAAAATAGTGAGTGAAATAAAAACTGTAGAAAGCCTTGAACTCAACGCAAATTAGTAATGCTCATAAGCGCAACATGTGTAAATGTTTTCAAACTATAAAAAACTTCTCTTTGTCCTGAACAGAATATATTTATTTTCAAGTGGGGCTGTATGAGGTTCTTGTTAACAATAAGTGTATCAGCCACAGGAGATGATGGTTAGCTCAGCCCCTTCATTGAAAAAACACTGCTGGCACAGAAGCTCCAGACAGGGCCATTTGTACCACATCATTTAGCTCATTTTCAGAAAAATCGATTGCAATGTAAGTGTATGCTATATAAACAAAGTTTTCAGTGCTTTACTTTGCTGTTAGCAAGCCACACAATGAAAGTGAACAGTAAATAAAAACAATGATAACATGTCTGATGAACAGCAGCAAACAGAACGTAATGAGCTGACATTGTCCTTGTGAACACTCACCTCTCTGTCCGCTCTCCACTCTGGAGGTTGAAAAGCAGCGAGGGGACGATCTTGTCCATGTGCTGAGGGTCCCAGATGTTGGCCTGCAGCTCATCATTCACAGTCTTCCTCACCACACCCTGCAGACCCTTGATACCTGCCATGCGTATCCTTGAAGTAACAGACACAGACATCCTTTGACTGACTCTATAAATAAATCATTATATTTAGAAAATGATATTTGTATCTTGTTTTAATCTGTATCCCTCATTATTTGGCAGTTGACTTTTAATACTGAAAAGCTTTATATAACTTTGTCTATTTTTAGTAGAAGGCAACAAAATTTTAAAAGGATTTTTATTTGATCAAAGGAAACATGACAAAAAAAGCAGTCCATGGGCAGCCGCTGTCTTAAAAAAAGACTCCTTGAAATTCTCTAAAAACAGCAGTTACTAAAATAAAAATCTGTCTCTGGTGCAAACGAACATCTATCAACTCACTTTGTGCGGATGTCAGGGTCCTCGTAGCTGGAGTGGCACATCTCACTGAAGCGGGACACAAAGAAGTCATAGCTGCGATGGTACGAAGGCGTATCCTCCTCTATGTTGGCAAACTTCACAAACTGAGAGGGAAAAAGGAAATTCTATTAAAATTTCATGTCTAAACTCAAAAACTCCAGAGATTCCTACTAATTAGTCTGATCTCTGACAGCCCACGTTGATTAAAAGTTTAATTCAGTTTGATTAAATACTCTTTAATAGAATAAACCTTAAATCCCCATGTTGAATATTTTCTAAATGAAAGTCAGCGACATAACAGCTCATTATGAGCGACAGTAACAGGGCTCCCCTACTGAGCCTCAAAATGTCACCATTTAAACACACTGACATTTAGCTTCACAACACCCTCCAATTAATAAATCATGATCTGCATTGCTTCAGAATCCAGATAAAAAAGGCTGACACCTGTAGTGATAATTATATAGCATATATTCAGTTACATGATATTTTAAATTTAATTAAAAAAGCAGACTAGATGCGTGCAGTAAACCATAATACAACCAATGATAAAAAAAACAGAATCTCAAACATCGAAAGACGCTCTATTTCCTGAGTGCAAAATGGATATTTGAAGTGGTGCTGAGATTTAATAAAGTACCCTCAGGCAAATTAAATGAAGTGAAGCCATAAATGCTCTTGTGAAGCTGCACCGCTAAATTGCTGCAGCAGTTGATACCTGGAAGCTGCCCAATATTACTGCCTGTGAGTCGAGGCAGCTTTAAGGCATCAATTTTTCACATCTGTCTCTGCTGAAACTGACCCTCTATCCGATTGAAAGCTTTAAAAATGAGTATAAAACCTGAGGTGATGGAGAGCTGAGATTATGAATGTTTCTCTGTTGCAACCAAAGGGTGCACCATGAGAAACTAAACCTCTACCCTTAGGTCTTTTTCTACCGCAGAGGCATCCATACAGGTAACGGCAAGCTGACAGAAAGACAAACTCAGTCACTGATGTGCTGAAGAGCTGCCGAGTGTTAAGAAGGGTTCTGCAGCACAGAAAGGTTAAGGTCGGGGGAAAAGTAGTGCAAGGCAACCTGGCCAAACTTGAGTCATGTGTCTCTAATCCGCTCCTTTCTCCTCTCCCCCCCGACACTGATCTGCTTCGAATGAGCCAAACAGCTCACGCTATGAAGAAAAATTGCTTTGAGGAAGTTGAACAGGAACACACAGCATTTGTTTGCATGGAAAACTAAAGCTAATGAATTTTTGCATGTGTGAGAAAGCCCAGGGTTTATTCTCTCCTGACAGCAACACCACTCCCAGTTTATATAAAAATGTTCATCTACAGTTATAATAAAGTGAAAAGCTTTAAATTAGCATATACTGCACAAATCTGCAATGAGATTGAATTGTATGTGTGACTGGATAAGCATATGGCTTTGTAATTGTCCTACATAAACACCCGTGAGAGTGTGCGAGGGAGATTGATAACATGAAGATTATGAGCGGGAGGTTGACTTGTCTCGTCAGTCTGTGTAGATGACGGCGGAGCTTTGCAGAGAGTTTGGTGTGCAGCTAATCTGATTTCTTTTATACGTCCTCTGCTGACCCGCCACTGAAAGCTGCTCCCCACATCAGACGATACTCATCCCTCCCAATCCCTCTCTCTGAGCTCTAATATTCCTCAAATACTGAAACAGTGTTCCTCTCAAGGTTAACATCTTTTTAATTTGCGCCATCACATCAGGGAAGTGAATGGGCTCTGTCAACTTTTGAGTGGATAATACCTCTAAATCCACTCAAATGGACAGAACGTGATGCGACAGAAAAGCTTAGAAACTGAGGCGCATTAGCAACACATTAGTGACCAAAGGTTTGAGGATGTGGAAATCCAGCTAAATGAATAAAAAAAAACTAGGGGCCCTCGGTTTTTTTTGACTCTTGTTACCAAAACTGTACAGCCAGGGAAAGTTTAACTTAACTAAATCATATTTACAGCACAAAACCTTTTGTTTTGAGCTTCTGAATTAAACCGAAACTGATAATCCTTTGAAAGCTACCTTAAACAAATCTGAACAAAGCTTTTGATGCATATACTTTATACTCTCTTCTGTTCTTTTTTTCTCCTAGTATCATAGTATTAAAGTTCAACATTGAGAAAAACGCCAATCCAAAAGCAGGACTGAAGCCACTCGTTTATAATAAGCAGGGTTTACTCTGTGTACAAACACAACTAAAATAATCTTCAAACTCTTCAAACTCACAGAATGGGTTCCTAGGATCTGCAGGCTGGGTTTGTCTGACTCCAATAGCTTGCGCACCATCTTAAGGAAACTCTCCACAAACAGGTTGATGCTCTGACAGTGGCAGGCCATCAGCAGCTGGTCCAGGGCTTCCATCGCTATGCACACATACCTGAGGAGTTGGGGGCGGGGGGGGAGTTAATGAAACATCTGAATAGCACTGTAATCTGGTTGGCAAATATGTCTGGATATCAAATGTGGCCAGTAAAATCAAGGCATTATATTCTGAATGTCTTACTGCTCACAGCAACAGAAATCAGAATGTGATCATCTCTGCCAGACAAACTCTGGAGAAGCGGTTATAGAACAGATTTCCGCAAGACTCTGCCAAGTGTAAATGTAATCTGTACAGGCTGTTTGCATTGGCGAGAGCCCTCGCAGTGCAACCAAAGCATGAGTCATAAAAGACAACAACTTCTGTGACTTATCAAGTTGGTACAGATCGTACAGAAACATCACATCGACAACCTGACCCACCTGCCTCCCACTCCCGTCTAATGGCTACATTACACCAGCCCACAATACATTGTTTTTCATTATACAGAAAAAAAGTGTCAAGAAGACAAACAAACTGGGTGTAATGCATACCTTAAACATTATCCAGTTAGTATATACCACATACTCTTTTGGAACACTTAAGGGGGATCTTTACCATGACAAATTATAGGCCTTAAAAATCGTTGGACATAGTCTTAGTGACATCACCTATTGGTTTCTGCTTTCTGGTGAGGAGATAGGCAGCACTTTTCTAATTGCAAATAGCAAGATGGCTCAAATGTATTAGCTTGAATGCCTTAGATTTGCTTTAAAGCTTTTAGGTAACTGTTTGGCTGAGAATTAATAAGCTGTAAAATGTAAAATATAATATTAATTTGAGAATTTGTCAGTGCAGAGACTGATTTAATGGGTTTTTTTTTCCAGAGACTGTTTTTGATGAGTGGCGAGTGACAGGTGATGCTCACCCGTATCTGTGTCGGGCCACGTCCCTCGACAGTCTCTCAGACAGGTACGCTCCGATACGGTCGAGCTTCTCCGGAGCTGACAGGGCGTAAAATGTCAGCTTTTCCATGTTGGCCTTCACCAGACCATCCTTAGGGGGTGATGGACAAAGATAGAAAGAGAGAAGGGGAAAAAAGAACAAAGGAAAGTTTTAGGGTCTTATTTACATTTTTTAGAATAACAAGGAGTCATTTAACAGAAATGGAAATCAGTCACTGTCAGTTCAGAGAGATACACACAAGGCTGGTGTGTTTTCTTAACAAAGACAGAGCTGGTAAAGACTAACAAAAAGCTATATTTGCTTCAACTGAGAAAAAACATCATTTACATTTAACTCACAGAGTAATAGGTGACGTCAACTTCGGTTAGTATTCAAAGCTATTTACTTTAAAGCTAATGCAACAGTGAGTGTACTGAAGCGTGTCTTACTCCTCAAAACCCAAACTAAAAGGTGTTTGTAGATCACAAAGTTTCGGTCTCCTACTTTCCCCGTTTGACCCATTTCAGCGCCCTTCAGCCAATCAGGAGGGAGGAAAGAGCTAAAAACATTTTAAAGTCCTTTGAGATCTAGTACAGGGATCTCTCTCCAGGTTTTGTTGAGACTCTACTTCGGTGGGTATGAGGACAGACAGACTGAACCCTAACAACCCTCTACACAGTGATGCAGTTAGTATCTAAAAATACTAACTGTGAGAAACGGGAGAGTATCATTCATCATTTACAAAGAAACCCAGCAACAATAATCAAACAAGCTTTTCTTTTTTCTTTTTTTCATTTTCAAACTATGACAAGTCAAAATAGTCTAATTGTAGACAAGCCGGACTTCATGTTGTATAAACAAAATTATATAATTTATGTTTTTGATTGTTGGATCCTGCTTGCTTTATTCTCTAAACAGAATCAAAGTTTCGTTTGACTAGTGTGATTGCTCCAATCCGTGGCACGGTTGGAAGAGTGTTTGCTTTGCTCATGCACAAGCACAAGCAAAAGTACACAATGTGGGCATGAAGTACAATCCATTCTTGCCTCCATTATCGAGAAATCCCGGAGTGTTATGGAGTGTTAAATAAGCAAGAAAGCGTCTGTGCTGTTCTCCTATTGGTGGACGTGGACTCAACTGTGCATCCTTTTTTTTTTTCCAGTCCACCTGTGTTGTAAACTAAGCATGCTTCATAATTACAGAAAGCCATGCATGTGTTGTATTACGACATTATGTACAATAGGTAACAGTGCTCAGGCCCGGTTAGTCCTGGAGCAGTGTGAGTGCAGGCCAGCGGGTGGATGGGGAGGGGGGGGCAATTGTGCTTAAGCACAGTCGTAGCAACTGGGCCTTGTGTGAGTGCGCCCTATATATCTGACGGATCAACAATGGAAGCTGCAGCCCGCGTAGACATGCACAGGATTAGATCAGCAAAGAGAAAGAAGTATCGCTTAGTGTTGCCAAGACAGAACAACTTGTCAACAACTTGCTAAAATCAGTTTGACCTTCTGTCATTGCCGTGTTAACACATTTCAAAGCATATCTTTTATATTTAACACCAGCAGCACAGGTATATTTGACATTTAATGACTGTCTTATTTAATTAAATATTTTCCAGTCTCTTGTCCTCACTAATGATCATACACTCAACAGAATGTCTTCCTGACAAAACAGAGGCTTCCCTTATAATATTTGTTGCTTTTGTGCAATAAAAAAAATTGTGGCCTGTTGTTTGAAAGAGGTTGTCTCATCACATTATTGGGATGTTTTTGCAGTCAGCACAGGGCGACAGCTCTGCTTATGTCTGCTTCTCTAAAACATCTTGTGGGCAGAATCCATTATTGATCTCTCGACGGAGGATGGCTTCTGGCCATAAAACAACAGTTGAAAAGCTTTTTTTTTTGTTCATTAAAGTAAATTACTTTGTGTCTCTGTAGACTCACAGTGCATGCTTCCATGGAGTAGATAAAAGAGAGTCTGAGACACTGAAAAATGTTCCCTGTTGATATAAGCTCCAATCATATCCTCCACAGTTTAAACTAGGAATGTACACTATTATGGGAACATTTGGTGTGTGCAGGAGACACGAACACCTATTTTTTAGGCCCTTAGCACCAATTACCAGGGAAAGAGACTGAAATAAAGTAAATGTGCACAAACACATACACACACACAGAGTGTGACATAATCTGTAATGAATGTTATCAGGAGGATTTATTATTCCACACCATTACTTACAGTCTCGTCCACAGCAGTAAAGAGACAAACATACAAACAGCTTTTTGAAGCACCATGAGCAGGTGCCCCAACACACATAAACACACTTTAAGCATGGAAATAAGGTCTGCGTGTACTAGTGTGTCCTGTGTATTGCGGATTTGGCCAAAGATCTGACAGGTAAAGTGGGTTACTGCAGCAGCACAGAGGCACATACGAAAGTTTCAGCTCTTTTTTCTCAGCCCAAATTAATTCTCTTTATGCGTCATCTGTATCAGATCTCAGAGAAAACAGGAGCAAAGATGATGTCTTTGGTTTGACACCAACAGCTTTGAAGCAGATATATGGGTGGTACAAAGTTTGTTATCATCTCTACACCACTCTTCATCTCATCACAACACTGTGTTTACATTGACTTGCCTAGGCTACTAATGGGATGTTTCAAGCTACAACTCATTATTTCTCACATCTCTCTTAAATGTTTTAAAATGTACACTCTTTTAGTCCAAACTACAATGAAGAAAATATTTAATTTTGATGTGACAACAGCCTTATCATCATTTGAATAAGTGCTTTAGCAATATCCACAAAATCATACAGAAGACAGAGGAATAGTTTTCAAGTTTAGACAGAAGACACAGTGTCAAGTTTCTCACCTCGGGGTCTTCTGGGAAGATGTTGTCTACCAGTCTCTTGTACCGAGGCCGGAGAGCCCCGCAACAACCGCAAACCCCTGAAGAAAACAAGGGATGAGGAGAGCGGCAGGAGGAAAAAAGAAAGAAAGAGAAACAGTCAATAAAACATACGCAGGAAAAAAACATGTCTTTTTTCTCATCTATTCTTTGCTGTCTTACTACTTCCTCTTTCAGTGCACAGAATAAAAAAGAACACTGTTTCAATAACAAAGTTTGTCCAGATTAAAATGTGAGTCAGAAAAAGATTTTCCTTGAGTAATGTTTAGTTTACAAGAAAGTTCTCTAGGTGTGATGATGCACACAGTAAACAAAGAGAACTTTTTTTTTTTTTTTTTTTAAATATGGTTAGCTTTGGTTACGTATTTAAAAAATCTTAAGTACATGAAACATATTCTAAAATAGAGCCTAAACCTGGAGCTGGAGACTTTTAAAAACTGAGAGCACAGTTAAAAATAATTATCAACACAAGCTGATGACTCAATTCATTGTGATACTTAACAGTCAATAACCTGTGACTTTCAATAAGACTGCTACTAATAATAACACAACATACACCAACACTGGAGTAGGAGTAGAAATATGAGTTATAAAAGTAGGTCACATCGAATATAGATTTTTTTAAAGTTTACTCAGCTGTAATAGCTGTTAAACCGACAACTTATTGTGTAATTCAATAAACACTGAATGAGCAGGTCTTAACAATAGTTTTGATGGACTCCTTTAAGGGCCTGGTTTAAGCTGCACACTTAAAAATAAACACACATCATTCATTTTATTAGGTGCTTTGTTGTTTGGCTGGCTGTGACAGGCAAAAACGACTGGCTGGGTGTACAGAGAAGAAGAGGATTTTCTGGCACAAACTTCACCAACTGACAAGGTGCATGAAGAGTGAAAGGCTTAGAAGAGGTCAAAATGCTCCAGCAACACTTCAACTTCAATTTAGACCGACGCGTTTCGGCTCGTGGCCTTCATCAGGGTCATCAAGAAACAGATTAACAAACATCATTTGAATAGGGTAGGTGACACCCTGCAGGAGTTCAAAAGTTACCAAATGCTGCATTGATTTCACTGAAGTTCGTCAGTGTCAGAACTGAAGTGATGCCTCCACTCATACCACTAAGTCGAAGCTTAAAAAAATTGAGATTTTATCTTGTAAAAGAAGCTTGATTAAGTGAATGTAATTATGTGCCAACATTTATTGAAAGCCTGATGTGGGAAGAATTTGATCAAAGACAAATACTGTACAGTCAAAACAACGAGCCCCACTGATAATATGAAACAAAAAACACATTCTCTCAGCAAGTGAAATCAAGATAGCCTTGAATAGAAAGCTGCACGGTCCAGAACAGTGACTTTTTTTCCCAGACTTTTTTATTTATTTAGAAGACTAGCAAGCATTGGAGATAGAGAGAGAGAGAGAGAGAGAGATGGATTCTGATTGGTTGAGGAAATTCAGCAGTGGTGAGTCATAAGGGGAACTTGGGAAAAGAAGACAAGAAGGAGAAACAGGAAGGAAGGGATAACCTCCAAAAATCCCAAATAAATCCTTTAACCCTTCCTGCAGCTCTACATAACAATTATCTTCTTCCTGCTCACATCAAACAAGGATATATGAGTTTGGGTGGGGGGGGGGGGGGGGGGGGGGGGGGGGGGGCAAAAGTAGGTCATTGTGCTGTAAGCACTGCAGTCAAGTTTAATGAAGAATGAAATGACATGACACTCCAACAAATGTTATACAAAAGCAAAACAATCTGTAAGGGAACAGCTTTTCTTCTGTCCTTGCTCCCTCCTAATGTCATTTTCCTTCCTGATACTCTCCCAAAGGAAAAATGTTTCATTATTCATTGTTTTACTTTGCTGTTCCACAGATTGCAGCCTTGTTTTTTTGCTGAACTGTCCAATTGCCTTACCCTACCTCCCTTTACATTTATTGTAGCCAACATACAGTAGATTCACACTAAATCTTTCTAATGCAACACCAGTGTGTAAGAGATGTAATGTAAGAGAACTGGAAGCAACACAAACAGGCGACAGCTACATGCCACGTGCCTTGTGATTACCACTGTTCCAACAATGACACCAAGCCTCCTACAGAGAGCCAGGTTGCCCCAGCCAGGCTATCAAGTTTGATTACATGTCCCAAAAAATAATCACAAATTTAATTTTCTCAGGCAATCAGCTGCCAAGTGCCACCCTCACAAACGCAAATGGGCAAATTGAGGCTACACTTTGCGTGACACATAAACAAGAATCTTGTGCTAACAAAACTGATTCTCAAGTGATAAACAGCCATAAAATGGAAAGCTGCCAAGGATGATGAATAACTGCACTACAAAGACCCCAAACAAAAGACTGCCACTTACAACCATAAGTATCAATTCATCTGTCGACAACTCTCTCCATTAATCTTTAAATCTTCAAGTCGATTCAATGTCAGAAATAAGTCCTTCCAAAACGTACAGATCTTGAGTGCTTTCACATTCAGAAAGAGTTATAAAAAGAGGGGACATGTGTTTTTTTAAGGCACTTTTGCTTAAAAAATAACTTATTCAAACTTTGGAGGCTGGCTCCAAAAGCCCCCGGAAGTCACATACAGCCGTTATAATGCCCATTTTGACAGCAGAAATAAACGTGTTTATTGCCTTGTTCGAAAAACAATTTCAGTCCAAATAGGTCACAAAGTTTTCCTTTTATGAAGGATAAGAATTTTGCATAATTAGGGTCGTGACTGATATGACTAGAAGCGGGAACGTTGTAGAGGTTGTAGAGAAGGCCCGCCTCAGATCCACCTCTTTGCCTGCTGCTAGGTTTAACGAAAATACTGTTGAGACAACATTTTAAATGTGACATCCATTATGAAATCAGAGTAAAGAGACTAAATCAGCAATGCAAACCTGCTCACTTAATTTCTATTCCATGAGCATGTTAGTCAAGAGCAAACATAAAGGCCAAGTCAGAACAATGCAGCTAAACGGTAACACTATAGCATTATTGGAAATTCTCAGTTCAAATTTAGGCCCTGGTCATTTTCCTTCTGCGCTGGCTCAAACCTCTTTGGGAATGGCAAAAGATTGTCTATGGAGGAAAATCCCGGCTCTAAAAGAGAGTCCCGAGTATCATTTGGTCTGAACACAACAAATGTGAGCAAAAACATACGTACTCAAAACAGAGGACAATATGGCTTTTAGATCAGATGTGTACAGTATAGGTACTTTGTTGAATCTTTATACCAAAGCAATGAGTCTTGAGCAAGCTTTTGGGGGTCATTGTCCTGTCCAAGAGCACAAACAGGTAGGCAGGAGGAGTTGAGTATTGACAAAAACTCTCTCGTGGGATGCATTCCTATATTCAACAGCTTTCTGGTTTGCAATCACAGAGCTACACCTGGGAGGAGGACGCTCAGCCAATGCAGGATGTCTTTGAAAAGCCTTTTAGTGAAAGGCATCTTTAGTGTTTAAACCACTTAAAGGCCCATCTGTTTCCAAGGCTCTCTCTGCTCTCTTAAAACTTGTGTTGAAGTCCACAGCAGGAGCTCTGCTGGAGCTCAGGCTTATCTCTGAGAGCTGTGTGTCTATTCATAGTGCTGCTCCTCCATCACTTCAAACACTAATGAGACCTCTGCACCCCTCTTTTCCCTCCCCTCCTTGTATCCCTCTGTCCCTTCCTTCTGCAACCATCCAACCTCCCTCCTCCACCTTTTCTCATCCTTGCTGTACTGGCCTGGGGCCTGCGTGTAGGACTCGCCAAATGAGTTAATGAAAATGAAGCAGCAGGTCCCATGTGTGGAGAGGAAAAAAAGGTGGAGGACAAAGAGTGATAGGGACACAGGCGGAAAAAGAGACAGAGATGGTAGTGTGATGGGGGAGGTGGACTGTGATGCACATAGTGAGTCACAGATTAGTGCTACTTATTGCATCTTCTCTGTCCAGCACAAATCTGTCCTGTCCTCTCTGTCGCCAGAAGAGGGAGGAGATTTTTTGGGAAGGGGAAGAGAGATATAACGCAGGAAAAGTTGTGATAACCTACCTACAATAATTCCTAATGGCTCAGGGGGTATACTCATTTATATATACTTCCATCTTACCTCAAAAAGGTTCTGCAATACCATGTTTCGGCTGGGAATTGCTCCAGCTGCCTGAACAATAAAAGAGCTGTATTGTGTCTCTGGTGTTGGTAATGATGGGTTAGTGTGAAAAAAGCTAACTGAGAGCAACCAGGTAGGTGTACAAGAAGAATTTAGATGACAGCGGTGAAAAAGCACACATAGGGGGTCTCACGACATCCACCCACTCTGCATGGCAAGCTGACAACACATTTAGGGGCTGCACAGCGCGCTCATGCAGCAACATAAATAAACCCACACACAAGCATGCTTGTGCACATGCACAGAGGAGCATGAAACAGAGGAACCACAAATTATAGGTTGTTGGTAGACACTACTGAAAAGGCAGCCATCAGTTTTGGAACTTTGCCCTGTGTAATTTCTCATTTTATTGTTTGGATGCAATGCTACACCTAGCTGCAAAATTAACATAGGTGAATATGTGAACATCTCTGGAAACACCACAGCCAATCACAATGCTTTTTTTTTTATCCACGTACCAATGGTTTGGTAAATAAACAGATTACACTCTCCATTTCCCTCACAATGTTGGCTTGTCATTTTTACTTTGGGGTGAGGGAGAAAGAATTAGAGGGAAGGGACAAAACTGCATGCAGCAGCCGATAGCCTAGTTTGGTCGCGCCCTATGTACATAGGATATCATCCTTTAAAACGGGTGCCCCTGATTTAGATTTGACCCGCAGCTCCTTTCCCACTCTTTCCCTGGTTTTCTACTAGGGCTGCACGATTTCTTCCTGAGTATTTAGGTCATGATTCTCTCACACGATTATTTTGTTTTCTTTTACAAAACATTTCATGAACTCAAATAAAAACACACAAATCTAAGGCCTGGTTAATGAATTAAATGTGTGTTTTGCTTTACGATGTGTAAGTAGAGTGAGCAAATAAGTAAACACAAGATGTTTTCTGAATGCATAGGGAAATACAGCAGTAGCCATCATTTAAAAATGACATTGCACGTGTGCATGAATCGAGATCCTGTGTTTTTTATGACTTTTATGCAGCCGTATTTCCTACTGTCCTATTAAATTAAGACATCAAAGCCCAAACATATATCTAAAATAAGAAGTGAGAAATAAAGGTGCGAACAAAATAACAAAGCTTTAAAATACATATTTGTGAATGAAAGCATTTCGAAATATCCTAAACACACTTTCAAACATGCTTAAGTGTTGATGAAGAGTACTGCTCTGTATTACCACTTGACAACTACACAACACAAACGCCTGTGATATCATCAGAGACATAGCATATTATATAATGGAATAAAAAAGTATATCTAATTGCACATACACACACACAAAAAGTGTGTGACAAGTAGCCCATTGCTTCTTGCAGTGTCATATCTGCACCTGCTGTCCAAAGCTGCTCTGTTGTACCCACAGTCACGTGGCTGACAAGAAGGAGTAAATATAGTCCTGACTCCCTGCAAGGAGAGTATTAAATACGCTTTGGAGATGTGTGCTTGAGTGTTAGTATATTTGAGTGGTTGTGTCTGCAGGCATAACCTTTAATACACACTTAGACCTCACCTTCACCTGAGGTCATGCAAAGCATTGGTTTCACAGTCTGCACTTAGAAGAACATACAAACACCCAAAAGCAAACACATGCTGATAGAACTGCACAAAATGCATGACACTTCTCAGGATGTCTACCAAGTATGTTGTCCTTCAGGAGTGTCATTACATAAGGGGGGGGGTGTGCATACCAAGCCTTGCTATTTTCACATCAGCAAACAAGGAAGGATGAAACATCTTTAAACGGTTGTTTCTCGCATTTAAATGCAAAGACACACAGCAGAGTTGGAAACACGCAGAGCGAACAAGACCGGGGGAATGGAGAGTGTAAGCAAATAATGAATTATGAGGAAGGCTGATTCAACGGCCGACCAATATGCACAGAAGCTGCCGCTGAATGAGCCAAAGAGAGGAGGAGAGTAAAGAAGAGAAGAGGCTTATCGCATTACGAAAAGCTGACAAAGAGTAAGAAATATTTTCAGCACCGAGGAGTGCATGACAGCTGTTCAAATTTGTTGCATATATAACGACAACTTGACTCATCTCCCACTTGTCTTCTGAGGAGCCATATCTATTCAGTGTCTTGAGGCTATTTACAAACAAACATACAGTGCACACACCTTGCAGAGACACACATACATCTTTTTCAGCCATCAATCCACATGTTATATCTAAAATTCAAAGCACACACTTGATCCGGTGGGAGTGGTTGCTTTAATGCGGCCAAAATATGGATGAACAGACCCAGCTGCCTTCAAATCTCATGACACAAGGCAGATGCGACACACTACGAAGACTAGTCAAACAGGCACTGAAACTGAGCTATGAGGTACTCAAGCCCAAAGCACATATTCTATACAGAAACTCAACAAGCGCTTGCCTCTACTTCGATAGTTCATTAGCCCTCAAACCAAAGATTTTTCCATCAATAGTCCAAACCCAAAGCAAAGATAGCATCATTTGTAATTAGCCCTAATCATTGAACCAAATATCAACATGTCCCAGTAACACCAGAGTAAAAAAGACAATAACATTAAAGGTATTTTCTCGAGATCTGAAAACCGAACCGAAAATATCCAAATTATTTTTTTTAAGGAAGCAGGAATTTAAATATACAAATGTAGACTCTGCACAGTGAGCTTCACAACCTCTCGGAGTTAACAGTTGGCTAAATGTTATAAGTGCAGAGAACGCTTAAATGGTAGCATGTAAAATCTAACAGAAGGAAACAGTCTGTGTTAGAAGTGTTGGACTAAATTACCAAAGAAAAACATCTTCAAAGCAGCTTCTCCATGTTAGTGAATCAAATTCAGCTGAGAAGTATCCTTTCAAGAGTCCATGTTCCCATAACGTGATGATAGGAGATCCAACACTAGTGACAGCAGGAGACTACTACACGAGAGCTAAAAGCAAATGTGTTTGTAGAATGCAGGAGAACTGGCTGAACGCTGCATGTTTGACATAACTAGCATGCTTACACAGCCTAAACACACACACACAAAAATACACAAACATAGAGTGAGGGTTTTTCTTACCGTACATCACTCCTGGTGTTGGAGTTCCTCACTACAGACGTTTTTGTTTCCTAAGTGCAGCTTCAGTCTCTTAAACAGACAAACTGCTGTGCCGAGAGGCACTGGAAGCAGACACAAATACACACAGTCACACCACTCTCTCTGGCATGGATGCCTGCACGTGTGCTTGGAGCTAAAATGCGCACCGTGATTGGTGCAGAGCCTGGCTTGATGCAATGAATTACACACACTCTCCCTGCTGTGCAGACACACACACACGAACAGGCATGTACACACGCGCACAAAAAAGGGGGCTGAGAAAGGGAAGGTAAACGTCAGAGAGAAGCGTGCTGTGATGACCTTGGATTTTCCTGTTCGTCTTCTGCAACAGTGCTCCTCCTCAAGGGAGCACTGCAGCGTTCACATGCAGGCAGCTCACATACAAACACACAGCACAACCTTCTTTCTAATCATTTCTCTCAGTGGCAGAGAAGGAAGCAGGGGGAGTGAGAGAGAATAATACAGAAATGTGCACCAAGGGGATAGAAAGGGAGAAGACCTCCCACCCACGCAATCTCCTCTTCTCCCTCTCTCTCTCTCTCCACCCTCTGCCAGCATCACTCTCTCCCTCCTCTCCGTCATTAATCTTCCCTTGCCTGCTGCTTTACTTACTGACAGTTTTTCATTCCATGCTTATGCAACTTCCTTCAATATTTTCAAGTCTTAAACTCAATTCCACTTTTTTTCCCTTTCTTTGTTTTTTTTAGAGTTAGATTGATTTTAATCAGCTACTTTTGTATGCAAATCATTTTTAGAAAATGTGTTTATATTACAATATGCACTTGTTTACTTGTATTTTCAAAGGCTGAAAAATAGAAACATCACACAACCAAAAATTTGAAAAATGCAATAAAATATTATTCTTTTTTCTCTAAATAAGTTAGGATATATAAAGAGAGACTGAAAATATAGGGAGTTGGGCTGGTTAAAAATATCGATTCATCACTGCATGGCAACAATTTTTTCAAAATTTAATATCAGTACAGGGAAATCTTGATATTGATTATTTCTGTTGCAATGACGCCCCACTCCAGTGGGGGCACTGTGGGTTGCAACCGTACTTCCGCATACTGTACTTTAATGTTTTATTCTTTGTTTATCAAAGAATAATGCAACGATAAAATACATTTTTGAGTCAGTTTGTTCTAAACTTATACAAATAATAGACACATTATTATTTAACAAATATCAGAAGGTATTGTGATTAGTTATCTGGGTATTTCTGTCATCTATGCGTATAATTAAATCGATATCGAAGCATATTGATTAATATCGAATCGAATTGTTGACCCAAAGAATTGATATGTAATTGAATCGTGAGGTTGTGTATGATAGCCGGCTGACAGGGAAGAGAGAGTGGGGGAAGATATGCAGCAAAGGGCCGAGGTCAGATTCAAACCCACGGCCACTGCGACAATGACTATAGCCTCTGTACATGGGGCGTGCAGCATAACCACCAAGTAATCCGGCTCCCCTACCTATCAGCATTTTTAAAGAGTTTTTGGAAACACATCAGATAGTGCCAGCATACACTGCGAAAGGAACCAAAGATCCATTATAAATCAAGGTTGTGCAATTACCAGAAGTGCTTTGTTCAAATTGATTGCATAAGGGGAAGAGAGTGGACTTCATCAGAACTGTTTTACAGAGTTAAAGATGCAGTTGTTTTCAGCTAAATCTTTATAATATAAGATCAAGAAATAGCTGTGCTTCTTTAGGTTGGATATTTAAACTGATTGATGCTATTATCCACTGATTTTCACACCAACTGAAAACTCTTTCGTGAGAAAATCCTCCATATATTCACTAAGAATCTGCTTCTTTTACTTGGTTTCGTAACAATAGCCTTTTGTGATATCAGTGCTTGAACAATCCACAATCAAGCTTTGTGTTCCTCACTCTACCATACCACCAACTCTGTTTGGCATGATCAGCAAAACTCCCTGTGAAGCTATAAGCCTCTTCTTTCTGACAGATGAACACATTCCAATCTAACAAAGTTAATTTATTAATGTAAGAATAAATATCTTTAAATATAACTGAATATATTAAAACAATGCCCTGACAGATATGTCCCTTTCAATCAACAATGTTCTGCAGAAAACGCCTCCATGTACCAATCAAAGCCAATTCTCCTTTTGATCATGGAGTACTCGAGTGCCTCTACAAACTCCTCTACAAACTGTGAAATAAGCTGAATCAATTGTATTGAATAGGAGACAGCTCATAGAGAGTCAAATCTCAGTGTGAAACTGAGCAGGAGCGAACAGAGAACAGAAGAGATGCTGTTGTCACTTACCCTTGCTAATGCGATGGTCCAAAAGAGTACGACAGTCCAGTGCCAGCCTCTGAGAGGCCGGGACATCAGGCGCTGGTAAGGGCATGGCAGGCAAATATACACACAACAGCCAACAGCCACACACTCAAACGCAAACTACGTCTTTCAAAGACACAGAAAACCTCGGAAACCAAAACCAAAAAATGCATGAAACACAAAGAGGCAGATTTCACCTCTAAATTTTTGTTAAGAATTATTTAAAAAACTGGCCAATTTAGCCTTCCAACACTCAAAAAATGAAAAACTAAAAGGTTCACAATTGACAATATTTACAGCTCACAGGCATCCACAGCTGCCCAGTTTGTCTGCAATACATATGCTCGTGCAAAAGTACACTTTGCTTAAGTCAAGCCTGAAAACAAAATAAAACAAAAACTCTTTAAAGTACTTGAACAACTCACAATTCACTAAGAGTCCCTGCTACAAACCAACTGGCATGTCCCTGTCTTGAAGCTTTATATTATACAGAAATGATCCTATTAAACAAGTGATTAGCAATAATTCCTCCAATAGAAGCTCTGCCCTCTGTGTGCGTCTCGCTCGTAAGTAAACGTCTAACTGGCACAATGAAGCTCCCTATCCATCCAAAGTCTCTGTCTGGGCAAGAGAGAGAGAGAGAGGAGGTGTGTGGGGAGAGGCAGGGAGAGAGGGGCATCGTGGGACAAATATTCAGTCAGTGGGTTTGGAGGTTCAAGGAATGTGGCCATCAGCAGATGCCAACACGGGCAAAACGTCTGGTAGGTGATTATTGCAAATTCATACAAGAATATTCACATCACACACACTTACAGTGCACACACACTGAGATACAAAACACTGTCTAAGTAAGCGAGGAGTTGCAGAGAGGATTTGGTTCAGACAGTTTCTAAAACAAATTCCAATTCCACAATCAATCCCTTTTTATATATATATATATATATATATATATGTTGTCCTGGTTTTTCGAGCATCTTAACCATAACTTCAGGCATTTAACAGGTGCAAATGTGGGGTGTTGCCCACCTGTCATGTTGGATGCTATTCACAAGGCGGCGCTGCTGTTCCAGGTTCACAGGAGCAGGGACACAGCGTCGGCACTTCAGCCCGGAAAAGAGGGTCTTCAACGGGGCTCCGCGAATCAGGAAAACCGCTGGATTGTGTTTGGCCTGTAAAAGTTCAGAGTGCTAAATTAGCCAATGAGCTAATGAACATTGTAGGTATTTCTACACGTGTGAACCTATGAAAATAAGTCAAAACCCGGCGTCACCGCTGACAAAACCAGCACCAAGCGAATAGAGTAATTTAACACGTCATTACCCACATGGCAATACAAACTCTAAGTCAAAAGAAGCAAGTCAATTAATCTTAGCAATGCTAGCTTCCACATTTTTTTATTTATTATTATTAATTTATATGTATTATTATTTAGAGTTTCGAAACTTGTCAACTGGTTTCGATAAGGTTTAGACAAATACCTTGGGTTATTAAATCAAATATGTTACGATAACAAATATTTCCCACAGCTAGTATACAAGCTAAGCATGCTACCGCTAGCGAGCTGACCTGTTTGTTTAAGGGAAATCCCTGCCTGTGTTTTCCTGAACAGCGTACATTATAGTGTCAACGCCCATTTTTACTTACCACGAAAAAAACATAGTGAAGAATCCTTTAAACGTGCAGCATAGTGAAAGTTAACGTCAGCCAATTTGTCTAAAGTTCAGCTATGCCAGGACAACATTAGAGTTAGCTTCAGTGTGTCTGCAGACCAGCTGTGATGATGAGATCTGTGACAGTGTCTGCTTCTCATGTTATAACACATCAAGTCCAGTCATGGATCATCATACCCTCATAATGTATGTTGTTGTCTGAATAAATATAGGAAAGACTACCACTAAAATACTAGATGTTGACCAGATACTGTTATATATAACAATATATAATATATATATAATATATTTTATATTTTGTACATTCAAATAATTCTTTTTTTTATTTTTTACATTATATTCTATTTTACTGGACCCTGGACACCCTGGACACTTTACACTGTTTACATTACTCTATATTTTATATTTTGTACATTCAAATAATTATTTTTTTTAATTTTTACATTATATTCTATTTTACTGGACCCTGGACACCCTGGACACTTTACACACTGACACTTTACACTGTTTACATTATTCTATATTTTATATTTTGTACATTCAAATAATTATTTTTTTAATTTTTTACATTATATTCTATTTTATTGTATATATGTGTATTAGTAATTTGAGTGTTTATTGCATGGCCTTGCGGAACAGTCCTTACATTTCACTGCACATCTGTATGAGCATGTGACAAATAAAAATCTTGAATCTTGAATCTAATGGTTTAATTAAAGCAGTATGAGTGATAGTGCACTTTACAAACTATATAAAAAAATCTCCTGTGTTCAATGTTATTTTAACTAACTTTATTACGTAACAGTTGTTTGGTTGATCATGATTATTTTTGCGTTAAATTAGAAAGTTATTCGAAAGGCAACAAACATTTTAAATTTATGAGATGTGACGTTAATTTCTAAACATCGGATAGTGTTTGTTTCAAAGCTGTGTTATTTATGCTCATATCTTAATCTCCTCTTATGTTTTAACTTGGTCATTTCGTATCTTACTCACTTTGTCTCTTTATGTTTCATATTTATATTTACTTTTTATTTTTATTAATATTATAGTTTTGGGTTTTTTGATGCAAAAAGGAATAAGAAAGAGTTTGTTAGCAAAATAAATGACTATGATAAAGGGGAGTATATAAGTATCATGCAACAATATAGCCTATATATTTTTGCGTAAGTATTCTTTAGCCTATATTTATGGATGGAACTTTATTGTTGTTGTCTAGCTTTTTTTCTACCAGTAGGTGGCAGCAGTGAGTCTGGAAAGGCCGTATGGTAAACTGATAGAAGATTTTAAGCAAAATTGTGTGCCACACACTTTCAAGGGAAGCATTTAATGATTGGTTTAAATGCCAAGTCACGTTAACTCAATCATATTGTTGAATTCTTGGTATTTCCACCTAACAAGCTAAGGCATTTAACCCCCAGGGTCTCTTAACCCCACTAAGCCAGCAGATCCCTTAGTCTTTGATGAGACAGTATTTTTGAAACCCTCCTTTGCCTCGTGCGGCCGTCATCTCTTTAACTGCTCAGCCACTATTAGACAGCTGTTGGTGTGAGACCCTTTTTGAATGGGATAATACCATCTTAGTTATGTTGAGCGAATGATGCCTTGATACAAAGTTTGGGAAGCTGTTACTTTAAGATGTAACTACAAGTCATTCTTATGCATGAAAATCATTTGTAGAACGTTGCAGTAGACGTGAAACACACATCTATTACAGTGTAGTTTTGGGGATGAATACCAACCACGTCTACTGCAAGGCCCAGTACAAGCTAGTGCATAGTTCAAAATCTTAATAAAAAAAACACACACACACACACACTCAATTATTAGCCTTTACAGTAATTTTGAAGATAACATTTAAGAAAGCATTAATTCCTCCAGGGTAATAAGGAACTTTTGTCCTTGTGCTTTAAACCACAAGCCATACAGACCCGGCATCTATGGGAGTGGTTTATGCTAGGTAAGAGGAGCAACCTTTTGTTGATTGTACAAACTAAGGGGAAAATGATTCCACACTAACATGTTTGCAAACATTTGACGCCACATACATAAGATTTTATGTGGTGTCAAATGCTAATTCAACAATGTTTAAATGTTTGAGCACAATATCTGCCTTGATTAGCATCTTTGTTACACTTGACCCTTACTGACCTGTGTACGTGTTCACCTTAAATAGTTTCATGTGGTTGCCAACAAAAGCTGGCAGACAGTCATGGTCCCACTGCAGACTGACATACCATACACACGACAGACAGAAATAGATCTCTGTGTCTGCCATAAGTGAAATGTTTGACGAGCACGTAGGCCACACGGTCAGTATTGCTGCTGGTTTTGGCTTGAGTGCATATACACAAGAATCAGCTGATGAGTGGACAGCCGAAGAGGTTAGCCTTAATACTAATTAGCTTCTGGGGTTTTGCCCTCGGCAGACTAATTCATCCTAACTACTCCCTCAGGTGGACAACAGTTCAAACTCAGAATGGAGACACTTCATAAAATTACAGATTGCATGTGATGGGCAATGACAGACAGACGTTCATTCCCAGGCATTCGCTTAATTTGCTTTTAATGAACAAAAAGGCAATCAGAATTTGATAGCCTGTGTTATTTACTCATTCTCTCCCATGGCTTCTAACAGTGGTATCTCATTAAATGTACTCAAAGGTGCTTTATTCCATGCTTGCCAAGTGTCAGTGAGCTATGCTGATGTGGTGGCAGTAATAGTAGATCTAATTGCCTTAGACCTGGCCACTATTTTTAGATGCTCACTAATCAGCAAGAAAGGTCTGAGCCGTAGTCACGGTTGGACATATGGGAACTCATGAGATCAGCTTTACAAGCCTTGTGCTCTGCCTGGACACAATTAGCAAAGCACGTCTCATAACATTAAACCAGCTTACGACCAAAGGAAGCGTAGGCCTGCTGATGCTTTCAGCCCAGTGTTCATCATCAACAATACCTAGGTCTGTGTCTGTTCTTTTTGTTATTTCTGTTGTTGGTCTGTGTCTTATTTTTTGCACGGTTGATGAGGACCGCACCTCTTAATAAAAAGCTGAAGACCCAGCTCTTTCATGAACACTTATGCACTTAATGATATTGATGATGGCGACGTTGATGATGATAACAGTTTTGTTTGTTAATGACAATGGCGATATCTATAGTTTCTGATGCTGATTATAACTCTCAAGAACTGCTGTCAATGTTTTGCTTTGCCTCTGTGCCTTTCAGCACCTGTGTGTCTGATCAGACTTAAAACTGTTTGTTTTCAATTACTGACGTTGGTTCCTCCTATCTAGATCCTTTCTTGTGTTACTTGCTCTCTGATGGACGTCCCTTTGGATAAAATCGTCCATTTAATGAAAGTTAGAATTGTAGGAGACTACAATTGTTCTTGTTAAAGTATATCATATTTTTTTATAAACATATGATTCTTAACTGTATCTGGACTAGTTTAATAGCTTAGTATAACTTGTTGAAAGAATATCAACATGAACAAACAACTAACAAATTTAAGGGCAATTTTAAGTTCATTCTATAATGCTTCTAGAAAACAATACAGACACGATAACAACAGCCTGATAAAGCAAAAACAACTATAAGTCCACATGAGAATTAACAAGTTATCATCACTTTGCTACCTCATTTTTTTTATCAAGAGGTAAGATAAAAGATGGTTTACATAACTTTACTTTTACAAGTTAGAGTTTGTATAGATTACAGAGAAATACCATCAATAAAAAGACTGTAATACCTTGCTTTGCAGCTTCTTTCTATGGCTTGATCAGTGGTGATTCTAGAGCCTGTCGGGGCCCCAGGCAAAAATAAATTGGGGGGCCCTCCAACCAGTGTTCATCACCATCATGTCTGCCCGCCGACGCTTCGTCCTCCTCCAGTTTTTTCCTGTTTCTTTTTCTCTACCATAGACAGCAAAGTCCTCTTTGATTTTCTTCGGTGACAGTCATTGACAAACTTTGGTTTTCATGGCAATAATGCATGTGACGAATAGCAGGGCAACGAGAGGGAATGCTGTCAGATGGGGGGGGGGGGCCCTTAGGGAGGTTTCCTACTGTCATTGCGAAATTTGCACATTTTGGGCCACTGCTTTGGTTTAAGTTTGTGAGCCCTCTGGGGGCCCCCTACTGGTCTGGGGCCCCGAGCAGTTGCCTGCCTTGCCATCTGGATTGAAAAAAGTAAAGAAGTACGAGAAGGTTTCAGAAACAGTCCCTTGTATACTACAAAAAAAAAACACTTTCCTCTTCAAAAGAGGATGTTAGTGGCAGTAGACTGTTTTACCATCTTGGAAACACCTGTATTTGGAATTTGTAATATGTGATGCAGGGAGTTGATTCATCGTCCTTGTTGTTTACCTGCTTGTAGGCTTTTTAGGCAATGTTTCT
The DNA here is from genome assembly GCF_963584025.1 of Labrus mixtus. Classification (NCBI taxonomy): domain Eukaryota; kingdom Metazoa; phylum Chordata; class Actinopteri; order Labriformes; family Labridae; genus Labrus; species Labrus mixtus. The sequence goes on along the minus strand of NC_083623.1, from coordinate 13,104,659 downwards.
TGCTGTTCAACCATACGTCTCTTTTTGCAACTAAAAGCATTGATCATGATGTAACCGCGTAAAACCCAGCTCTCAAAACACATGGCTGATGTGGCCAAAGGATGGGAGCATTGCATTCATATTGCCATTGTGTTGATGCTAATTGATCTAAGCTTTGCAGGCCAGTGAGAGTGGCTGCTGACTAACTAATCCTCTTTGCACTCCTTGCTTCTGTAGATCTGCTCCTTCACGGCTGTAGTTTACGCTCTTTTTAAACAGACGAGGTGGGGATGACCTACAATCCAGCCGGGACGACTTCCCACATCTTGGCTGGAAATTGTAATCCCTTCTGCTCCTTATTTTTAGATGTTTCATCACATTGGGGACTATATCTTTTTTCCCTTTTCATGGATTATGCCTTAACTTTCAGACCTGTGTACAATTCCAGTGCGATGGAAAAAGTGGATTATGAGGGGCTGGCTGAATGTATCCTACGGCACATACTGGACACGAGGAGAGGATGCAAAATATGTAAAACAAAACAGGTTAGTTTTGGAAACCCAGACAATTGTCAGACTATTGTGTTTCAGGATGATGCTGATAAAGTCCACCAGAACAATATGGTTTATGTCTACTCCACATTGACTTCTTAATGCTTTATCCACCCTTATTAACTCTTAACAGCAGATGGTTTTGCTGTAAATCCTTGATCCACCTCAAGCTTAAAATCACAAGTTGCATGTATTTGTATTTTATTCTGATAGGTTAACTTGTTATGATTGAGTTTTTCTCACCTGTCCTCTGTGGATACAATAATATGGCTGCGACGTGGCTGCGAGTAGGATGGTCCACAGCATTGAGAGCCAGAAGGACCTGGAAGACTTTAACGCATTAACCAGCTCAGGTCTAAATCTGTCCACTAGATAATTTGTTGGAAAGCCGCCTTTCTTCTGGCACACACAGTGTCAACACGTGGAGCTTAGCAGGTGGCTCTTTCCAACGTGCCGAGCATGTGCAGGAAAAGGCTCCAAAACCATAAATAAGCCTCATCATGTTTTTATATGAATGTTAAGTTATACAACTAATTCTTCCTATTTGACGGAGGGTTGGTCATATAAAAGGCCAAATGGGCCCTAAAATCAATTTGTGTTAAATAACACATTCAATTACAACAATTAGGATTTAGCATTTCAATCCAATATACAGTGCAGTCATTTGGAACAGATTGATAGATGTGGGGTTGGTGCATTTAAAATTCTAGAAAATAATTAACTATTATGTCCAACAAGCAATCATCAAGAATTAAACACAAAGCAATATAAACAACAAATCCCAGAGTTGTAAAAGTTGTATGTTTAGGTTCTTTCTTTTCTATATTTTTGGGAATTGAAGATCCAAATAATACAGAATTTGCAAAAAAAAAACAAGGAACACTGTTAAAGGAACACTTCACATCCATGAAGTTAGGGATTCACATGAGTCATATTTTAAACAAATAGTAGGGGTAGAGGCTGAGAAATCCCAACTTTATAGTCTCTACTATGAGACATGCTTCATCAATACTCGATTCCAGATCTCCCATAATGCAACTTAAATGTGTCATTCACCAGTCCTCCCACGACACCCACATCTTCCATACATGACCTTGAAAGTCTATAAATATGAGTTCAAGCTCCGACAAGCCTGATGACACAGCTGTGATATCATCTGGGTTATTTCCTTGACAAAGGTCCTTTAGAGGCAGAGGAGACATACTAGATGTTAATACAGGCTGACTTGTTCTAACCCTGACTGTTTTATCTATGATTTGACGAAGTGAATGTTCTTAATGTATTGTCAGAGAAAACACATTGTGGTGTGGCGTAACTCTGACTCATCGCTAACTAACATGTTTTCCTCTTTTATTTCCCCCCTCAACCATATGTCCAGGCTTTGGCCTCCTCCTGATCTGGCCCCGGCGGATGAGGTCAGTAGAGGTCATCACCATGGTGACCTTTGCTGAGACAACGCAAGTCTCCCCTATGGAGCTCTGCGAGCCACCCTGCATGACGGCAGCCCTGTCCCCCGGGCTGCGGAGGAAAAAAATGCTGTGGCAGAATGCTGTGAAACACATCATGATCCAGCAGGAGCTCAGCGCCCAGGTAAAAAGATGTATCCCATAGTAACCAGCAGATGTGTTGTACCCAGATGAAAATAGCTGTTTTATTTGAAAACCTCTGCAGGATTATTATGACTGTATGTGCAGTAACACTTTACACTCTGAACATTCCTTGTTACACAAAACTGAGAAAATTGTAATAAGCTGGAACTCATGTCTGATGCCTTAATAGGACAATGTGTGCGATGACAACATGAATTTTTAGGCCACTGAGGCAAGAGTCAACATCGCCTGTACACCAAAGAAATGTTGCTAATTAATTAAGTTCATCCAAATAAGCAGAAGAAAATACTGAACACCAACAGTATACATTCATACAGATATTTTTTTTGGATTCATATTTCATTGTTTTTGAAGTGTTTTGAGTTGCCTACCATAACTTCAGTTTAATACAAGTTAATCGAATTTTGTTTAATGCTCTAAAAATTCATTAATTCTCTGTTGGCAAGGCCAAAATCAGACATTTAGATATGTGAAAAGTCTTCACAAAATCTGAGCCAAATAACCCTACACTAATAACACTATACTACTACACGGATCCAAGCCTTTAAAAGGGGGCCAGCACACACTGCCCAAGGATCAGTGGCCAAAAAGAACCAGTTAAGTGATGTAAAATTAAGCCGGTAGTTAACTAAACTAAGCTAAAATAGGAAACTATTTGTTGACATAATCAGTTTGCTTTCAACGAAAAAACCATCCCTGTCCAAACCTTTTTGTTTGTTATTTGATAGGTGGGAGTGGAGCCGGCACAAAAGATCTTTGTGACGGATGCCTACATGGAGGAAATCAACAAGCAAATCCGCAACAAGGCCTCACGCGGGGTCACGAAACGTCGCTCCTCCACCTTCAGGGTGCACCCATCCCATCCCCGTGGTTCCACCGGCACACAAACCAGCGTCAGAGCGTCTTTTCATGACTACGCCAGCGATGCCGACTTCTTCCTGCACTGGGGCCACACAATTCGAGGAGTCTACATACCCACCCTGAGGCACACCTTCAAGTCTCGGGACCTGGAGAAACTTTACCAGCAACATTATTCCCACCAACGCCGCAACTCTCTGGCCATCAGTAATGTTATTGACGCAGTGGCAAAGCTACATGTACTGGTGCTGTACCTGGGGCTGGCCCCTGAGCCGGTCACTGACACTCTGCGTGGCTGTCTCACCGGAGTGTTCATGGTGTTAGCTATAGCACTGTGCAACATAGTGCTAACCTGCAAAGACTCCATTTCCCCACGGTGGCTTCACTTCGCTGGCCTGGCTAGCTGGTTGTCACAGACCACACAGGTGCTGGGAGGACTGGTATATGGACTGGAAAAAGACCCTTCGTGGTATGTTCTGTACACGTTATTCGCCACATACACCCTGCTGCCGTTACCTCTGCTGTGGGCCATGTGCGCTGGCTCCCTCACCTCGATACTACACCTTCTGGTGGAGATAGTGCACTACTACAATGATGCGCTGCTTTTGAGAACGGTGAGAAAATCAGCTGTTTGTGTCGTGAAATTCCTATAAATGTATCACAATGAAACAAAAAAAGATCTCTTAACAAGATTATATTACTGCCAAAGTAACTATACAGTTCATTTTATCAGATTCCTTACAGTGATACTTTCTTAGCTTTCTGGGTTATACCTTTATCTTGCTATGCTAGAGCTACCTGCAGTGCTCAAGGTTTCATTAAAAGGATAATTCAATATCTGCCTATAATACAGTTCTGAAAATGGGGAAATTATTGATAGGTTCGTGGGTTCTCAGTAAAATGAATAGTCACATAGGCCTCAATAAAAATGTAAAATAAGGTAGTTAGAATATCTAGTTTACACCTAAATGCCGTTACATTAAGATACACAAAATTGACCAAATACATGTATCACACTTTTTTACATACAAAGCCTTATGTGGCCTAAACACAATTAAAAATAACACAACTACTACTAAGGGGCAAAATATGGTAAGTCTATATTATGTGAAAGGTATATTCACCTTCAAAAGGAAACGTTAGTGCACCTGACTCAGCTACAGGTTTACCTCAGCAACCAGGCAGGGGCTCCACACTTGCACACACTCCTGCTTTACTACTCTGTGCTAAGTTTTAAAAATGTAATCCAAACACTTCTCTTAAAAAATCTTGACATATAAGGAAGTTGCTATCGCTCAGTTACTCAGTTTTAAATTTTAGCAAACCAGAAGAATTTGGAGAAATAATCCCGAATGTGAATGTTTTTCCTGGACAATTTAAGTCAATGATTTTCCCAAGTATGTAGTAGAAGACAAAAGCAATCCAACTCAGATTAAGACCACCTTGCAGATCACAGATCAACTCTATTGCAGGTAGCTCAATTAACATTAAAGTTAAAGTTAGGAATGTAAATAAACTTAACCCTTTAGGAGCATACAAATGTTTTAACAGTTTTTAACCATTTTAAAACTATCATTACAGTTTGTATTACTTTGAATCAGTCCACCTGAATGTACGATCTTTTAACATCATCACAGATTCTACTTTTCTTTTAAACGTCTAACAGAATGTAAGCATGTTAGCGTTTTAACTGTCACATACATTCCCAATCGTCAAAGCTTTGAATTTTTCAAAGTGTAAAAGTTTTCCTTTAAGGGTTTTATCGACAAAAGCCAAATTTGTCTGTGACCTTTTTACTGATACATAAGATACTTTCAGCCTGTATTTTATGTTGATGATATGATTAATGATGGTATTGATATGTTGATTTTTTTTTATTTCAGCCTACACATATTGGCTTTTCATGGTTGAAATATGTTGTTTAAATGCAAAATTTCTCTTGGATGCAGGTGTTTGCAAAAGGTCTGCTTTACCTGGGTATGAACACAGCCGGTTTGTTCATTCATTACCTCACAGACCATGCCCAGAGACAAGTTTTTCTTGAGACGAGGCGCTGCATCGAAGGTCGTGTCAAACTAGAGCAAGAGAACCAAAGACAGGTACAGTGACTGCTGCTGTGCTGGGCTAAAGTTTGGACGTGGAGGTATCTGAACTGAGGGGGGGGGGAAACACAATATAACCACTGTTCACTGATTTAACTTTGTTACAGACTTTAACTTAGGGTCTTGCAAGTTATTCTATACAATGGAAAATAGACTTTTTTTATCTTGGTACACAGGAGCGTCTTGTGCTGTCGATCCTGCCTCGCTTTGTTGCCTTGGAGATGATTGCTGACATGAGCTCTTTGGAAGATGAACTCAATCCTCATGAGTTTCACAAGATTTATATCCACCAGTACAAAGATGTCAGGTAAACATTATGTTAGTTTGTGAGTATTTACAGAGCCATTTTCAAAGGAATTGGATGTCTCGTCTTTAAAATTTGATTTCATGGGTTTGGTGTTGTCCTTTTCAAATTGAAAACCCTTTGAAAACCCTTTATAGTCCGTCTAGCTGCTCAGAGCTTTACATTTTCAGTTCTTCTCTTTGCAGCATCCTTTTTGCAGACATAAAAGGCTTCACTCTGTTGTCCATGAACCTGTCAGCTCAGGATCTTGTCAGAACCCTCAACGAGCTCTTTGGACGCTTTGACCGACTGGCAGAAGTAAGAATCTAAATGTCTTTTCTTTTTTTTACACAACTTCTTATATATCAGCAACTTCATTTCGCTCTGCCTCTGTGTCTTGTGTGAAAGGAGCACAACTGCCTGCGGATAAAGATACTGGGAGACTGTTACTACTGTGTGTCAGGGGTTCCTGAGCCACAGCGTGCGCATGCCCGTCATTGTGTTGAGTTGGGCCTGGCTATGATCAGCACCATACAGTAAGTCCCGATAGGCAGGAATGGTATGAAAGAAAATCTCCTAACAGATACAACTCCGAGTCAGGACAATAAACCATGTGCAGTTGTATATGTGTTAGAAGATAATCACATGAGAAATTCTGTTGGTCTCTTGAATTCTGACTCTAGCTATTAAAGCTCACAGTAAAAGATGACCGAGTTCAATGTCTAGCACGTAGTATTCTAACACAGCCGCTTTACTACCGCTCAAATGTAGGTATGTGAGGCAGCAGCTGAACTTTGACATGGACATGAGGATTGGGATCCACTCGGGCTCTGTCCTGTGTGGGGTGCTGGGCCTGCAGAAATGGCAGTTTGATGTCTGGTCATGGGACGTGAGCATTGCCAACATGCTGGAGGCTGGGGGTATACCAGGGTGAGCAGCAGATATCGTGTGTGTTCTTCTGTCATGTATTTTTCTTCTGAGTTTCATATTAATGTGGTTGTGGTTGTGACAACAAATCTAAAACTAGTAAACACATAAAATATTTTTTTGAAGTCCATAAGTCATAGACAGTCCGCTGATTGGACAACAATCCCTAATGTGTGAATACAACCTGTTAGCTGATACTTGACAGACTTTTGGCTTGTCAAGTTTGGGCTTTCTCCCATAAATAAAAGTTAAATAGTGTAATCTTCTCTACTTCCTCCCCATGTATTTCTTGTCATTTGATTTGTTTTTCAGCAGGATAACAGGACAACTCCTGATCCAGTTTTCTTTCTTTTTTTTTGGGATCAATTATTTATGTAGAAATGTACAAAGAAATGACATCATATATTACAAAATGTTCCCCCTTTACTTCCCACCACCCCTAATGTATTATTAGAAATACATCTTGTCATGAATATCGGTTGCCGATTTTGATATCAAAGTTAGTTGGACTAGTTCCCTCGGTTAATGTCTGATTATTATTTGCACCATTACGATGAGAGAATGTTTCTTTGCACAGCACTAATGATTTTCACTGCTGTTATTCTCTCTCATACAGACGCATCCACATCTCAAGGGCCACACTGGACTGTCTTGAGGGCATGTACAAGACAGAAGACGGTCATGGGCGGGACAGGAATGAGTTTCTGCAGAAGCACACCATCGACACGTTCCTCATCTGCGCTCAGGGGGAAAAAAACAAGGTCGAACATGTCGAGCCCCTCAAAGTGCAGAAAACACATCGGACCTGGCACCAAGACATGCCATTTGGCAACGCCATGGACATGAACAGTGTAGGTGCTTGCTGGGATACAAAATGGAAAGAAAGCATTTCTTGTCTTTGTGTTAAGATGTTTCACTCCTGATACCTTTGGCACAAGGCATATCATAGACGCTTTAACCACAAAAGACAGATTTCACTGACACCAACCTCATTTATTTTTGCATCTTTTTCTTGTGTTGCAGATTCTTGCCTCATTTACAAACGGCTCGCTGCCCAACATATGGCAGTCTTCCTCCAAGGAGATCAACAAACGCATCAAGCAAGCGATTGAGGTTCAGAGCAGTGAGCGGATGCACAGGGAGCACATCACTCCACTGACCCTGGTGTTCAAAGACACTCACATAGAGGACAAGGTAAGCAGGTTTATCAGGATGCGGTGGTAGGCAGTAATAAATGATCGTGTCGGAGGGGGTTTGATGTGGTCTGTTGTCTTTTTTTTTTTTTGACGTTGTTTGGTTGTTCCAGTTCTGCCAGATGAGAGATGAAATGTTCAACTCCAACCTGGTCTGCTCCTTCATCTTGCTGCTCTTCCTCATGGCTACGCAGGCCCTCGTTCCTGCACCCAGGTAGGCACCCTCAGCAATCTTTTTAGATTGAAGCCAAAATATACAGTGAATTTTATTTTCATGTGTTTTATTTAATGATACTAAAACATATAAAACCAAGCGCTTACAACCAAAAAAGCTCTCTGGCACTCATTGGTTAAACCCATAGACTCAATAAGAAGGTGTGACCAGTCAACTGTTCTCAGGCTTTGATTTTGGTCTGTTAAAGTCACCATCTTGGTTTCCCAGGGTGCCTCAATTGGAAAAGGATGGTGGAGCTGTAGAGGAGCGAGGGCTTAGCAATCAGCTAACACTAAAAGTAGCTGGGTTAGGTGAAACTTAAAGTCATGGTAACTGTGATATAATAAGAATGCTATTTTTCCAAAGCAAAAAAGCAAGCTTAAAACAAAGTACACTTAACTCCTTGGAGACTCTTTTGGTCAAACACAAAGCTACGCCTGACATTTTTCAAGTTGTTGTGGCAGCATCTTGTCAGTTACAAAGTAGCCATGCCCTAAAAGCATTGTTTATCGTTATTGTACTCCAAATGGGTTTGATTTGTCACCAAATGAACATGCTGTTATGAAGACAACGTTTGGTTATTCTCATACAATTACCATTTGGAGCAGCTTCTGGTGCTATTCAGGCACTTCTGCATCGATGTCATGTTTTTAGAATCAGATGACACGTCCACTTCCTGTTGAGGGTCCATGTCATAACCCTACATAAACTGATAACACTGTGAGCCTCCCTTTGAAACTTCTGTGCGTAGGTTCTGAACTTTTTATTTATTTAGCTTTGCTGCCATCTTGAGGAGGAATGAAATAGTGCTGCTATCTCCTCTTACATTAACTTTACACTTTCTCGCACCAGTTTTTTCTTTTCACATGTTGGTTCTTGAGTTCACCCTCCTATTTTCTACTTAACTTCATTCCCCTCTCTTCTTCCCTCGCTGCAGGCTGTTTCCAGCTGTGCTTCAGTTCTCAGTCTTCCTGCTTGCCTACATGCTGCTTCTATTTGTAGCTCTGGCTGAGGAGTTCAAGTGTGCTCCTGCGGCACTGCAGCAGTTCTGCTGCTGGATCCATGAAAACAACAGTGCCCGTAACCTCCTCACCCTCACCGCCATCTTAATTAACTTTGGCTTAGTCTCCACTGACATGGTGAGCAAAGATTTATGTACTTCATCAAAATGTTGATGAAAGTTTCTTTTTTCTTGACGTATTTTCCTCTTTATACAGCTTTATCGTTTGTGCCTGATGTCATAGAATGAAATAGGCGTTTCAATAAATCAAGGCACTCCTACCATATGTCCTCATGTTATTGGAATAATCTGCCCTTAAATGTTAATGCACATAGAGAAAAAAAAAAAAGATGCACCTCCCTACTAACATGTTAGCTTTGAAAATTACACCGCACTTCTAGGATCGGATTCTAATAATGTACACAAAACAGTTAAAACAATGAATATATGTCAATATTTCAGTATGTTGGTTGTAGGTTTTGTGTGATTTGTGTCTTCTTTTGTTATTTCCAGGTGTGGTGCATCCTCACAGGCGCAGGAGAAGCTGATATAATGGACAGGATGAATACAGCCTCACGTCCATTCACCCTCTGCAGTCATCCCGAGGTATGCAGCGCTTTAAAGATCTTCTTTAACAAAACGCAACAGAATTGTTCGATGCTACAAAAAAAAAAAAGTTTAGTATTTATGAAACTGAGTATTGTCATCACACATTCTTGACACAAAGTTATCAGATATATATTTTTTGGGACTTTTAACTTTGACAAAGTGATAATGCAATGAAAACAAATCTGTCTCCTCAGGTGTTTGTGCTGAGCGGCGTGATTGCCATGGTGACCTGTGCTGTGTTCCTGCGTCTAAACTCTCTGCTGAAGCTGACTGTGTTGCTGCTGGTGGTGGCCGTCTACTCCTACCTCATCCATCTGGCCTTCCTCTCACTCACACGCCACGATGTGCTGCACGGGTCAGATTCAGCTCAGGCTATTGAAAAACTAATTCTAATTCATTGTTTTGCTTAGATATAAAAACAAATTCAAACGGTTGGTGTGGATAGTATACTGTATGTATTGTTTTTGGATTGTTGATCACATATTCATGTTACGCCTCTAAAGTCCTCTCTTCTTCATTAACTACTGCACAGGTCTCACTATTTCAGGAGAAAGGCGATTTCTATCCTTCTCATGCTCATGTTTATTGTCGCTGTCTTCTACAATGGACGGCAGGTAATGGCGAATGCCGCAGATTTCACTATGCTGCTGTCAAGTTCAGTATTTCAATGCAGGCTAGAAATATGATCCTGCATTGTTGAGACCATATCGTTTGAGAACCTCGCCTAAGTGGTTGGGTAAAGGTGTGTGTCCTCCTACCTGTCCTTTACTGTGTAGTGGGAGGCCACTGCCAGGCTGGACTTCCTGTGGCGTCTGCAGGCCCAACAGGAAGTGGAAGACATGAGGGAACTGCGGGAACACAACGAGTGTCTGTTGCACAACATCCTGCCTTTGCATGTGGCACGACATTTTCTTGACAGGAGCAAATACGATGAGGTGAAAAAAAGTTTTTCTTCCTATGTTGTGTTTACTTGAACAGCAAATGACTTGAGTCAAATTGAAGGTAACCAAAGCCATGACTAAGACACTTTTTATGAGAACACATTTTATTCATTTCAGATGTGTGTGTGTGGACATTTTTAAGCGCTATGCATTGGGTGTTTCATATTTTTGAAATGTATTTTCATGAATCTAACAGCGAATCTGTGGGAACAGCTGACCTCTTACCTTCTTACCTTTAAGGCATACTGACTACTCAGTCCATAAACTGTATAAACACGGACATTTCTTGACACCCATTTTCATATCAGGAGCTTTACTCGCAGTCCTATGATGAAGTGGGTGTCATGTTTGCCTCCATCGCTGGATTCAACGAGTATTTTGAGCAGAAAGAGATCAAACACGAGGGAGTGGACTGTCTTCGGCTGCTGAATGAGATCATTGCTGGCTTTGATGAGGTGCGAACGAGAACAGAAAATCAAAGTGTGACCAGCGTAGTAGATCTAGAACATGTATCGACTCTTAAGTAGAAAATAGAATCTGAATAAAGGATCATTTCTGCAAACGGGATAAAGATTAATCAACTGTATAAAGGCTATAAAAGTTCATCTACGTATTTTATTTGTATGTGCTATATGAATGTGTTATTCCGTTAAGTTGCTGCCTTTTTAGCTGAAAGCAATATATGATTTTGATGTGTAGTGTGGTCCCTCTCTTTCAGTTACTAGAGGAGTCTTACTTCCACTTTGTGGAGAAGATAAAGACCATTGGGAGCTGCTACATGGCAGCGTCTGGCTTAGCTCCAGACAGACAGGTGGGAGATCTTCTGTTGCACACTCAGCTATTACTTTGTTTTGACTTCATTTGCCCTCCCATCATTCATTCTCCACCCAGCCTCTCTCTCTCTCTCTCTCTGGTATCTAACAGCCATCTCTCTCTCTCTCTCTCTCTCTCTCTCTCTCAGGCATCTATGGATCAATGGAATCACTTGAGTGAGCTGGTTTTGTTTGCGTTGGCAATGCAAGAGACCCTTAGAGAAATAAACAGGCTGTCTGCCAAAAACTTTAAGCTGCGTGTGGGTAAGTGCCGTGTCTGGCTCCGACACACACACACACGAGCGATGGAAAAGTGATGTAAACTACTCTGATCAAGCATCTTTTGTGTCGTAGTGATTTGAAGTGGATGATGAATGTATCTGTGTTGCATTGTTTACAGGTATAGCCCATGGTCCGGTGGTTGCGGGGGTGATAGGTGCCACCAAGCCGCAGTACGACATCTGGGGGTCAACGGTGAACCTGGCCAGCCGCATGGACAGCACAGGTGTGAGCGGACGTATCCAGGTGCCCGAGGCCACACGCAGGATCCTGGCCGAGTGGGGTTTCATCTTAGAGCTAAGAGGAGAAATCTTTGTCAAAGGGGTGAGTGACTGAAGGACGAGGATGATTCTGTTGACGTTACCCGTGATGTTGATATTCTTCGTTTAATTAATTCTATTATTGAAAGATCCCATGCACGGGCTAGCTGAGGGATAATTGATTCTGCATATTTACGGGTTACATTTTTAAACAGAGGGCTAGGAAAGAAGAAAAAATAGTAAATGCCCCTGAGAGCAGGATGGGTCATTTCCATTTTTGATGTTATTCATGGACCCTATAGTAACATTGAGAACACCTGCAATACTCCTGTTTTTGCCAGCAGTCTAACAATGGTGTCATATTTAACAACTTGCAAATTACATGGCTGCATCTGTTAAAAGGCTTAGTTTTTGTACCGCTCATTCTCATAGAGGACATTCCCACATGTCACAGTAGTGACCCTAATGCACAGATTCAAATATCAAAAGAAGTGACGGCTGAATTCCATTTTGCTGCTTTAGTTTCAGGGTGCTGTCTTCTGTGAAAAGGGTCTATTCTAATACACATGTATGTTCTTTTGTAAGAATGTCATAGCTGGAAATATTACAGATCTACCTCTGTTCAGTTTAAAGTATCCTAGTAATCCATTGACGTGACTTAGCATGCTTTACTTATTTTTTTTTTTTTAAATCAATGATTAGCACAAGTGTAGGAATAAGCTCTACTCAGCAAAAGGGGACAAGAGTGACATCTAAAGGTGAAAAGAAACAACAGTTGTTCAAGGAAGGCACCTTAGTGCATTGAATGTGAACTTATTAATGCCTTGTTGCCATATTTATGAAAAACTATTGCTAATGAAAAACCTTAACGATGGATAACCAACCATCATGTGAACTCTGCTGTCATTGCAGGTGAGCGAGAGTCAGGGAAAAGTCCGCACGTACTTCATCAGCACCATGCGCAGCAAGCGCGCCAACGTGGTGACAGACGCTCGCACGGGGGGTCGGACGGCAGGACGCATGACGCTTGCAGGGGTGGTGTTTGGTCTGGTCCAGGCCAGAAACAAGGAAAAGATAAGAGAGTCCAACACGGGGTTCAGTCTGGCTCCCTGCTCCATGCAGTGCTGAAGGAGGGGATGTTTAAGGTCACATGACAACAGGATAGAGGAAGGACCTATACTGTACCTTACACTTTCCCCAATTCGCTTAGCTGCACAGACACAGAAGAGTGAGGCTGTTTCCTCCACAGCTGTGTCCCCCCTCTGCTTTCTGCTATCTGAAAAGACTCTTCGGAGTTTATTTATAGGACCTAACTGTCTTACAGGCCTCTTTTACAGCAAATGTGATAAGCTTTAGAGATTATCAGTACTGCATTCTGCATGTTATTGCCATATTTACACTTTATAAGCACTGTGTTCGGTTCATCTTGTGCTATACTAACCCACCAACATGTCTTTTTTTTTTAAATGTTTTGCTGGAATAAACCTCCAGCAGATCTTCAGACCTCTAAGCCAAAATACAGAATACCTCAAAACAACCAGCTCAACCTCACACAGACCAAAAGCCTATATCATACTGACTGTTGTTTTTTACTTTGTTTGCATTAAATATTCTCACAGTTTTTCAGTATGTTATATTATATTGTAAGCTGACATATCATTTTGACTGATCCATTTATTAAATAAGCTTAAAGTATCTTTCGTAGTGGGACTTTTTATCTGCATATTTCTTTCTCAATCAACAAAATGAAGCAGGAATCCTGTTTTCCTTTTTAATAAATACCTGGCTGCTTGGTGTCATATTGCACTGTTGTTTTCTGTAAATGCTCTTCACCAGTGTGTTGCTGAATGTATGTCTTGGCAGCTCACATGTCAGTGTCATTGTCACTCTGGATTACCAAAACATTTAGTCAAAAATCTGAAAGTGACAATTCACACTAACTTCTGTTCCTGAACAAAAGTTGTATTTTTACGGCAACGGTGGAACTTAATGCTTATACTGTCTCCCTTGTCGTCTAATTTCTTTTATACTAAAAACCAAAGGAGAGACAAGGTTGTGTTTTTCTAAAAGAGATTGCTTTTCTCAATTGAAATATTCCTGGCAAAGCATTTTCAATTTGATATATAATAATGATTTAATTATAAACATTATAGTGTTGATAATGTGACTGTCTTATGTAACAAATTTGATTTATTATGTAATTAATGTTTTATTGATGAGCTTTTCCTTGGGACATCCTGGACTTTGTACAGTAACTGGCACATACAAATCCTCTCAAAAACAAACTTAAAATGGTATCCAGTAATTTATCTAAAATCAAATGTAAATGAAAGAAATTAGGAAATGTTCGTCATTGTCCCCCAGTTTATTTTTAAAACATGATTAGATAGGCCTTCAATAAGGTTTTTATAAAGGTTTGGCTCATGAAATGTGTAAAAGCTGAATGCTAGAAAAGGGTGAAGAATGTGTTATTTTTCCTGTGTAAATTGTTTTTTCATTATTTTTACAAAAAAAAGTTCGACTGTCCATTTTCCGCTGATAAAAGAAAGTAATGACAACATATGCAAGTGTTGTCATTTCATTTCATTTGTACAAAGAAGAGTTGTGCTGGGAACAGCTGGGTGGAAAAAGTTACACAGTTTCTTGAAAGGATGAGAGGGAGAAAAAGAGAAGTGTTGCAAGAGGAGGCAAAAGTACTGCGAGCTATTTCAAAGAAAACGGATATAAAATCTTTCAAGCTCCAGTCAAGAAGATCAACCTCATTCACTGAAGCCTTCTAAAAAAAATCGAAATACGTCTTAACCTGGTCTTAACACACAACCGTAGACTGCATCAAAATACACAACACACATTTCCCAGTGTACTACATAGAGTCTGGATGATTTCTCTTCACTCGATTAGTTCTGACTACGACTCGCGCGGGTATTTTTCGGCCGACTCATAGATCGTATATTTTTGAAAATGCATCACTCGATGGATAGATTTCTTACTTGTGTTCCTATTAGGCAAACACTGAATGAACTACTTAGCTAAACGAATCATTCTGATGCATTTATACATATTAAATATATGTATAACATATTAAATATTTCAAATATAAATCTTAAAATGTAGGTTGTTGTAGCCTAATATAGACTAGACATAAAATCTGTCTTCCTAAACTGCCCTGCTCATTTTGTTTATTTATGTAGGCCTAGATATGTGTTATTAATAATGTAGCTGCTTCCAGGTCTTTCAGGGAAGGTCAGAGAAAGTCGTGTGCCAATAATAATAGCAATTCAAAGAGTAGGCAAGTCATTTAGGCTAGTCCAGGTTAGTCAAAAATTATATTTAAGTCCCTGTTAAGCATGTCATGAATTCTTTCAAAAATAGTTTTAAAGCTGTGTTAATATTATTAAGATAACGATCCTTAAAATTAACTTGAGGTGTGTATAGTTGCACTTTTCTGTTTCATAGGAATGTTCTTCATTGTTTCGGAATTTTAAAGGGCTAAAATTTCACAGCTAGATGTCTCTTATATCGATTTTAATAACATTTAACTTTTTGTTAACCTTTATCTAACAATTTCAATTTTGCCTGTAAAAGGTGGCAACAATATTTTTTTCTGCACAATGCAGGGATATCTTAAAGGTGTGAAGACTACACTTGACTTCCAAATCATACTCTTGTTTTATTAAACCCATTGCAGCCAAATAAAGTAAAAATGTTTAATGCAAAATCTCGTCTGGAGACAACTGCATCTCTAGCTCGGCATGATGGTTTGGTTTCAGGAAACATTGACAGAGTGAGAGCTCTTCGCTTGTTTCGTCTCTGTTGCTTCTCAGACAGGCACGCGTTCATCGGCTCTCTCTCTCTGGCTTGTGAGCTCTGATTGTTGTGGCTCCTCTTCGTCCGGAAAGTTCGCCTCACAGTCAAATCGTTTTTATTTCGCAGAGGTATTAAAGCAATATGGCAGACTCGCAAGAGGACAAGCTGTACAAAGCGGAATATGCGAAAAGCGGCCGCGCGTCGTGCAAGAAATGCAAAGAAAACATCGCCAAAGACTCGCTGAGGATGGCCATCATGGTGCAGGTAAAACAGCGACGTCTTAAGAATCCTGCTAGCTAGCTTAACACCACAGTGTTATCTATGTCTTTTTAAATTATGGGCTCCATTCAGAAAATATAACGAGTAGGCTATTTAACAAGCTATTGGAGAATTGAAACATGTTGCGTGTAATGTGGTTTCAGTTCTGTTACCTTAGGCCCTCGTTAGCATTTAAATGGTGACATTGTCTTCTTCACAAAGACCCGTCTTTCTCACTTATGCATACTTTAATAATCATACTGAGTCTTAGTGATACATCTTTTTTCAATCTATTATGCAGTTACAGCTCTATTGATAATGTTTGTTTTAGGATGAATAAACAAAATAATTCAATTAAATACGACAACTCCTGCATCACAGTGTGAAGTCTGCTCTGCTCCCCCGCAGAGATTTAATTAACTAATAGGTTAAAACCTCCTGAATGTCAGCCCTTTCTTTTTTTTTTTGTTCTTATTCAAGACCTGTGAAGCTGCTCCAGATTGCAAATCAGCTTTTACTCTGAAGGCCTGTTTACGTCAGTCTGTTAAAGATCAGTCAGATTTATCACCTCAGTGCATATTATGACATTGTATAAATGGGCATGCCACAAAAAAATGATAAAAGTATCACAATATCTCAGCAATAATATTGATTTGCCTCTCCAAAGCACTGAATAAATCTTAAATTAATATTTAACATACAAATTCGTTTAGTTTTTCTTTCAAATGAAGATTGTTTCCTCTGCACATACTGGACAAGAAGTAGTGCTAGGATGTTTGATGGTATAGGAACTTTACTGTCAGTATCATAACAGTTGCAATATGCTGAACTGCTACCTGTTTTTTTTATTTTTTATTATTATATTACACTCTGCCAACACACGACCCAATTCACTGTACATATTGCACTTGTATGTTGAATCTTCCTTTTTTGGATTTCCTCAGTCCCCCATGTTTGATGGGAAGGTCCCTCACTGGCACCACTTCTCCTGCTTCTGGCAGCGAGCTGCAGCTCAGTCCACTGGAGATATAGCCGGGTACTCTGACCTCCGCTGGGACGACCAGGAGAAAGTCAAAAAGGCCATTGAGAGCGGCGGAGCAACAGGAGGTCAGTACTCGACTCTTAACATTTAACTTACATAATAAAGGATTATTAGAATATAATATGTCCACACACACACACACACACACACACACACGCACACATACATCATGTACATACTTTGATGAAGAGTGATTCTTGAATTGCCTTTATGTAATTTCTGGCAACCTTATTTGAGGAGTTAAAACCCACAGCTTCTAACAATTTACCTTTTTGATAGTTGGAGTGT
Source organism: Labrus mixtus (assembly GCF_963584025.1). Lineage (NCBI taxonomy): Eukaryota > Metazoa > Chordata > Actinopteri > Labriformes > Labridae > Labrus > Labrus mixtus. Next base: position 13,087,646 of record NC_083623.1, on the reverse strand, counting down.
GTTCTCAATGACTTAGTAAATATTTCTCTGTCAGACAACTGGTCAGATAAATTAAGCAAAAAAAATCTTTTATCAGTGTAAAGATAAACAGGTTTATAGAAAATAAATCCCTTCCCATACTTTATCACACAAAAGATTTGTACATTTGTTTCATGGTGACCACACATGGTTTTATAAGATATCTTTACATTCACAAAGATTTTTTTTAAGGACTTGCTCTACTAAATATTTTTCACTTTTTGTAGGAAAGGGTGACCAGAAGGGTGGCGCTAAAGGAGAGAAGACGCTGAATGACTTTGCGGTTGAATACGCCAAGTCAAACCGCAGCACATGCAAAGGCTGCGAGCAGAAAATAGAAAAGGTAAGCAGCCTCTTTTGCTTCATGGGCGAAAACTGTGAATGCCATCAATTATTCAAAACGACATATTTTAGGTGTCATGTAAGTTTGATCAAATGTGATTGAGTCTGTGATCCTTCGGGCATCTTTTTCAGGACCAGATCCGCGTTTCCAAGAAAACAGTAGACCCCGAAAAGCCTCAGCTGGGTCTGATCGACCGCTGGTACCACACGGCCTGTTTTGTTAGCCGCCGAGAAGAACTGGTTTTTAAGCCTGAATACAGCGCTGCCCAGTTGAAGGGCTTCAATGCACTGCGGGCTGAAGACAAGGAGGAGATGAAGAAGAGACTCCCTGTAGTCAAAACTGAAGGGTGAGGGATGATTTTCTTTTTCTTTTTTACAGGTTGTCTACTATTAATCTTAAGAATTGGATTTCATATTGAGAAATCCTGCTCAGTTGTGGTGAGCGTTTCGGCACCTAGCTTCCTCTCTATCATCACCAACGCGGCTACAAGTGAAGCCTCCCTGTTCGCCTGCAGCAAAGGAATATAGCCTTGAAGGTGTCTCTGAAAGCCGTCATTGTGTAGGCATACAGGAAGGGATTGACAGCAGAGTTGGCGTGTGACAGGATTATGGCGGTGAGCAGCAGCTCAAAAGGCACGGGGCAGCTCGGGCAGAGCAGCAGGAAGCAATTGATGACATGGAGTGGGATCCAGCATGCAGTGAAGAGGAAGAGAACCAAGAAAAGAGAGGTTGCCGTCTTCATCTCTCGGCGAATCCTCGCCTGTCCCTCCGCTCTGCCGCTTTGCTCAGACGCTGTTCGTCTCACCTGCCGCTTCACCGTGACAAAAATCTGCGCATATATGAGAAACATGATCACTAAAGGCATCAGCACACAAGAGAAGAAGTTGAAGTAGACCATGTAGGTCATGTCTACCACCAAGACAAAGAAGCAGTAGCCTGAATCGGGCGGCGTCTTGTGCCAGCCCATCAGAGGAACAAGCCCAATGAGAAACGCCAGCAGCCACGTGAAGAGGATCACCAGCGCAGCGTTGCGACGCGTCATCAAGGCTCTGTAGCGGAAAGGCATGAAGATGGCGATATAGCGCTCCACCGCGACGGCCAGCAGGCTGAAGATGGAGCTCTGCGTGAACATGATCAAAACGCTCAGCATGAGCAGACACAGGTAGAGGTTGTGACGAGGTAAACCGACGTCGGTCAGGATCGCGCAGGGGATGGCGACGGTGCCCACGCAGATGTCGGCGACGGCAAGCGAAACCAGGAAGTAGTTGGTGACCGTGCGCAACTTGCGGTTGAGGCCCACAGCAGCACAGACCAGCAGGTTTCCGACCGTGGAGAGGACGGCGATGATAAGCTCGGCTGCCATGTAGGCAACATTAGGGGAAATAAGCAAGTCGGCGGTCGGAGGGGAGGGAGAGGAGGAGTTCCGGAAAGAGGAATAAAGATTGGAGGAGTTTCTAGTATGGCGGACAGAGTAGAAGTTCAGCAGTGGAGTGGTGTCTTCCATGTTCATCCTATAGACAGAGACAATATTCAAGTTAGAAGTCCACCAAAAGATCCTGTGAGGAACTTTGGCTTGTGTTGAGAAGAGGAGAACAGTTACTCACCAGTGTACAGCCGGATGGCCCTCCTTTAAAAAAGTCTTTCCTCATGAGATTAAGAACGCCGGTGTCCTGTTCTTCACAGCAGCCATCCTGATTCTATATGCCTGTCTTTGCATTATATATCACCAGTCAACTTCTGTTTGTGAAAACCTTAAGGAAACTGTTTTATATAACTCCCTTCTTCCCTCTTGATGTCAGTTGTTGTCGTTTTCTTTGCTCTCAGCTTCATGGGGAGGCTAATTAATAGTTTGTGTCAAGGAAGAAAATGCTATCAGCATTGACACCTGGGACTGTGCAGACATGTACCTGCATGTCTGTGTGTGTCTGTCCATTAACTGATGGGGGCCCTAATGAATCACCTTAGTGAATAAAGGTGTCATATTCTGCATTGTTTGTTCTGTTGTCCAGTATCCCCTCTTGGCCTCATTTGGGAAGTTAATTTAGACGGTCTTTCTTTCCCCTTGTGATTATTTTTTTTTTTTATTCATAACATTGTCTAAATAGAAAACAAGAAAAGTTTGTAAGAAAGCTATTTGAAACGTGTGTTTGCTCTCGCAGAAAGCGAAAAGCTGATGAGATGGATGGCGTGTCAAAAAAACAGAAGAAGGAAGAAGATGACGAGAAGAAGAAGCTGGAGGAGCAGTTGAAGGTTTCTTTTTCTTTCATTCAACCTCACATAATAAAAAAAAAGAGAGACATCACCTCACGTTATGTTTGGTAGTGAACATATCTCAACAAGCTGTCTTTGTGTGTGTGTGTGTGTGTGGTGTGTGGTGTGTCTCTGCAGAACCAAAGCCAGCTGGTTTGGGGACTTAAGGACAAACTGAAGAAGTTCTGTTCAATAAACGATATGAAAGAGCTGCTGATTGCAAACAGCCAGGATGTTCCCTCTGGAGAGTCCAATGTAAGAATGACTTACTCTTTTTTTTTTTTTTAACCAACTGTGTGTGTAAATTGGAATTGTAAAAAAGCCAGATATTTTATACCCACTTTTAATTTGTTTATTGAAGCAGTACAGTACCATTTTGCAACATTTGAAAGAAACTTAACATGAGAAACAAAACAGAACCTTGTGTTAGCACGTTTCCTGTATCATGTTGTTATTGATTGATGGAATAAGTGTGTTTTTCATTCCTTGGCCTTTCATTGTACACATACTGACAGGGTTCTTGCATAGACTGGAAGGTCTGAAATTACATTTCGTAACCTCCATGTCTGTTTAAGGATGAAAAAGGCAATGATTATTACTTGTTTTCAGTTTTCTTTGTAATCGCAAACAAATCATCAAAAAACGACATGTCAACCCTTTCTTCACATTGATAGAGGATTATACAGTAATGAGAAGTAAGAGGGCGCTCTTTTAACATTTCTTCATTCTTTGTCATTGAGTCAAAAAGGATGCTCAGACTCATAGAATGTTCAACCATTTACTTTTTCAACTCACATTTGGTTAGTCGTGGAAACAGGATATGTAGCACCAGTAGTTTCCTTTCACTTTGGGCTGCTGCTATTACTACAACTTTACTTACTTCAATGCAAGTTTTCCAACAGCTGTTTTTTCAAGTTCCAATCTCCAGTTTTGGACTTATATTCTAGGGACGTATATCATTTTTACAAGGGAGAGTAATATGTAGGAAACGTTTACAGTATTCATAACAATAAAATACTGTAACTGTAGCTATGATTCTACTATTCTACAATTGATTTAGCAGATGCTTTTGTCCAAAGCGACTGTCGTCTGAGTATGAACAACAGAAGCAAAAATCTAGTAGGGAAAGAAAAAACGTCAGCAGGTGCCAACAAACAGCTTCCTGTGCGATCAGACAAGGTGCTGACAGGCCGTGCGCAGAGCAATGCGCGGGGTGTAATAAGTAGATTCATAAAAGAGCTGGGTTCATCTTAAAGGTGGAAAGAGATTCTGCAGGTTGATGATGCAGCGTGTGATGTTTGGTCGACAGGTGGTGGACTCCCTGGCAGATGGCATGGCTTTCGGTGCTCTGGAGGCCTGTAAGGAGTGCCAGGGCCAGCTGGTGTTCAAAGGTGATGCTTATTACTGTACTGGAGATATCTCAGCCTGGACCAAGTGTGTTTTCAAAACGGCTACACCTTTACGCACAGACTGGGTCATACCCAAGGTAGGTCACCTCATTCTAGGATTACGTCTTTGTTATTTATAGTATAAATATCCATGCTGAATCACTACCCAAGAGCGGGTCATTGTAATGGCTTAAAATGGACGTCTATAGTGACCGAGTTGCGGAGCAGGAAAATGACAAACATTATCCTTGTATTTACTACTTGACCGCTATCATTTCAGGAATTCCACGAAGTTCCCTTCCTGAAAAAGTTCAAGTTCAAGCGGCAGGATAGAGTTTACCCGAAGGAGGCTCCCACCCAAACCCTCACCGCAGCCAAAGCAGAACCCCTGGCGAGTGCATCCCGTGCCCCGATGGAGCTGCCAGAGGGAGCACCTGCAGGTCAGTGGAGAAAAGAAAAAGTTGTCGTACTCTGCAGTTGTTTAAATATTGAATTCATTTCAAAGAGAAGATTAAGCAAAACGTTCATAGCTGGGGGGAAAACACTTGAGTATTGATGATACTCCCAGACAAAAGCATCGTCAAAAAAAATTATAATAATTTAACTTAGAAAATTTTTGGTTTTTTTGTCCCATAGACAAACCTCTTACTGGTATGAAACTGTTGACGGTGGGGAAGCTGTCCAAAAACAAAGATGATCTGAAGGCAGCTGTAGAGGAGCTGGGAGGAAAAATTACAGCCACAGCCAATAAGGCCTCTCTCTGCCTCAGCACAAAGAGTGAGTAACCAATCGAATCCTTTCAAGTCCTTTCTAAAAGCTATAAATGTGTGAATGCTTTCTTCATCACGTGTCTACTTCCAACAGAGGAGGTGGAGAAGATGAGTAAGAAAATGGAGGAAGCTAGGGACGCCGGCGTGCGGGTCGTCTCTGAGGATTTCCTCAAAGACATCAAGTCGTCGGGTAAAGCCCTCCAGGAGCTGGTCTCCCTGCACGCCGTCTCACCCTGGGGAGCAGAGGTCAAAGTGGAGGCTCCGGCTCCGTCTGTGGCCTCCAAGTCTGGAGCGCTGGCTGCTAAGAGCACAGGCAGGGTGAAGGAGGAAGAAGGTGAAGCATGATTGGTGCTTCTTCAAATAGATTTTAAAGCAACGACTTGTGTTATAGCATGGACTGTGTATCATTATTACTCACTGCATCTACACTGTTACAGGTGGTAGCAAAAGCAAGACGATGAAACTCACAGTCAAAGGAGGAGCTGCTGTGGATCCAGATTCAGGTAGTAATGTAATGAGTACCCTGCATTTTTTTTTTCCCCCTTGACTTTGATTTTTGTCTTCTGACCTTGATTCTCTGATTTTAGGTCTAGAGAACAGCGCTCATGTCCTGGAGCAGAGCGGGAAGATGTACAGTGCTACGCTGGGTCTTGTCGACATTGTCAGAGGAACGAACTCCTACTATAAACTGCAACTGCTGGAGGATGACGTACAGAAACGGTCGGTGTTGCTGCACAAAAAACATTTCACTCCATTTTTTTTCTTTCGTGTTGAGCTTGTTAAAGGTACCAGTGTATGCTATACAGGGGTGCAAACTTGTCACCTCAAGACGGCCCGAAGAAAGTACTTCCGGGCCCTGCAGCCAATCATTGTAACGCGGTCGGCGCTGTTACAAAATCTTGGAGGTGCGGGCTGGGCGCTCAGATCCTCCGCGGACCATTCTCGTGCCGACCGCAAGAAGCATGAAACCTGATGTGCAGCACATGGCTAATTTACATAACATTATTTTTCCGTGAAAACACTTCGGAAAGATTCGAGTCTGGCTAGCAAGCCAGCCTTTCTGTTCAACATCCTGTCTGATCATATTTTCTGTTTGGTAGCTATAGGTAAAGATGTTGAGAGAAATGTGTGCTAGCTTGAAGGTAACTTCATACAGATTTCTGGTTCATTATTATCTCAGGCAACATTAAAGTGACAGCTGGTCAACACATGTAATAAGGCCAGAGGGACTATAAACTTAATGAGAATCAGCAGGAGCAAAACATCAGGTTCATATATTGATAATGTTACATATTTTATGATAGAAGAGAAAATATTGTCATACTTGATGACTGCATTATAATGCTCCCTCAGACTCTGCTCTGAGAGCTACTTGCATCTTGGCTTCTTATCATTATCTACGCTTAAAGTGAAATAAATAGGACTTCTAAGCTTGCTCACTGCAGCAGACTGTGACTTTAATGTTTTCTTTTCCCTCCATTTTCATTGAAAATAGACTGAATCAGAAAAAAACATCTAACTCTCGTATGTCTTTTCTGCCGGTCTCTCATTGTATGTGTAGGTACTGGGTGTTCAGGTCATGGGGCAGAGTGGGCACCACCATCGGAGGCAACAAACTGGACAAGTTTCACGACAAAAACTCGGCTCTGGACAACTTCCTGAGTGTCTACAAAGAGAAGACAGGCAATCAGTGGTGCGCCTCCAACTTCACCAAATATCCTAACAAGTTTTACCCCCTGGAGATTGACTATGGACAGGTATGCACAAGCCACAGAACAAAAATAGCAAAAAAAAAAAAAAAAAAGATAGATTACAGTAAGTATTCTGTATCAGGGATTAGCTATTTTCTAACATTTCTCGGTAGGATGAGGAAGCGGTGAAGAGGCTGACGGCCAGCGCTGGCACAAAGTCTAAACTGGCGAAACCTGTCCAGGAATTGATCAAGAACATCTTTGATGTGGAGAGCATGAAAAAGGCCATGGTGGAATTCGAGGTAAGACATCTTGTGTACAAATTACAAACTGAATCCTACAACATCTTTGTCCTTTTAATTTTAACCTAACCAAAGCTGCACTTTTCTTAGTGTTCCTTTTCAAATTAGAGTTGCTTCATGAAAAAAAACAACCTCATCTGATGTACTCAATTACTTGCTGAAAATTATGACTTTGGACGAAGATTAGTTTCATAGAATAAAGCTGAATTATCTGTACTGTCACAAGGCTTTATCAGTGTTTAAATGACATTTCTCCTAAGGGATGTTGGTGCTTTCATGTAACAAATTGCATTGGTTGGAAGAAAAAACATCCCGTAGCCTTTTTTCCCATCGAGGGGCATTATGATGGGATCCGCCATAGCTTTCTTCCAGATTTAGCAAAGTGTGGAGATAGGTCTGGTAATGACAAACTATTAAAAAGGCACTTCAATTTAAAATGAAATTAGGACCTTATGCGTGTTTGTCTTTGTGCATAGTGCTCTCTAACTACTTTTGTATCGTAGATAAGTTATTGTTTATATCATCCCAAGTGTGTGCGTACTTCCTTCATCACTCATACCCTCTCCTCTCCTGTTCTTAGATTGACCTCCAGAAGATGCCCCTTGGGAAACTGAGTAAGAGGCAGATCCAGAGTGCCTACTCTCTGCTCACTGAAGTCCAGCAGGTCAGTAACCGACTGCTCCTCTTATTCATCTCACCCTTGGGTTCCCTTCTGTAAAGCCTCTTTGACACACTAGAGTTCAAATGAACAAATTCTGCTCATTTCATTTGTGATTTTTAATTCAGTAAGAATCCATCTTGTGATGAATTTGTGACATTACTACTCGTGTGCAATGGTTGAGCTACATATTTATAGTTTCCCTTCTCCTCTGACCTGCCCATCTTTTTATGAATACGTTACTTTTTCTTTTTTAAATCAAAGGCTGTGTCAGATAGTCTGCCTGAGTCCCAGGTACTGGATCTCTCCAATCGCTTTTACACCCTGATACCTCACGACTTCGGAATGAAGAAACCTCCACTGCTCAACAACCTGGATTATATTCAGGTAAGGAAAAAATACTGTATTCTACTGAACAGTTTTGTCTTGTTTTTTTTCATTTATTTTTTATTAATCAATATCATTACATCCACATACATCTGTTTAGGCTAAAGTTCAGATGTTGGACAACCTGTTGGATATTGAAGTGGCGTACAGCCTGCTGAGAGGAGGAGCACAGGACAACGAGAGCGATCCCATCGACATCAACTACGAGAAACTCAAAACCAAGATTGAGGTGAGGAGTGTCACTGTGTTTCTACAGGGATGTACTGTGTCAAAGATGATGTATTTCTCTCTTTTTGGTCTGATATCATTTGTTTTTTTAACAGGTTGTTGACAAGACTACTCGTGAGGCTGAGATCATTATTCAATATGTTAAGAACACTCACGCTGCTACACACAACACTTACACGCTGGAAGTGCAAGAAGTGAGTCATTTCTTTACACAGACTTCATATCCACTCTCTGGTGTAACTCTATTTTCCAGCATGAATTACCATCTTCACTGTTACTGTCCCTATCTTTTAGATCTTTAAAATTGTCAGAGAGGGAGAGCATCAGCGCTATCGTCCGTTCGAGGAGCTACACAATCGCCAACTGCTGTGGCACGGCTCCCGCACCACAAACTACGCCGGTATCTTGTCTCAGGGTCTGCGTATTGCCCCTCCAGAGGCGCCAGTGGTGAGTTTTTTGTTTTAGCCTCTAGCTGTGCAACAATCTAATGACTTCAGTATATTCTGTAATTATTATAGATGTCGTATCTCCTTTTCATTGCTGTTCTGCTTTGTTTCCTTCAGACTGGTTACATGTTTGGAAAAGGTGTGTACTTCGCCGACATGGTGTCCAAGAGTGCAAACTACTGTCACACCTCCCAGTCAGACCCTGTCGGCCTCTTACTGCTGGCTGAGGTTGCTCTCGGCAACATGTAAGTAACAGGCTTAGTTCTTTCAGATGACAGGTCATACATCAACTGTTTGGTAAGCTTCAACGATATGTGATGAGTGTCCATAACAGCTTCTTCCTTATTCTAATGCAGGCATGAATTGAAGAAAGCCTCCCACATCACAAAATTACCCAAGGGCAAGCACAGTGTTAAAGGTGAGAAAACTTTATCTTATTTTGACTTTCTTTTATTTTTAGTTCAATGGATCTTTTTTTTTTGTATATTGCTTTTCATTTCAGAATGTTATAGCGGTCGCATTATGTTTATAAACTGTCTTAAAGTAATTTAGGGCTGACTGGTAGAACATGTATCCCAGGGCAGCTGGCACCCATTTATGAACCGGCACAATCGTTTAATTTACAGACTGCTGGGCAAATATTTGAACATTTTCTTGATTTAAATACTCACTCATAAATGTGGTGGGGCATTTGGAAACACAAGCGCCCTTTGTTAATTAAAAATTAAAATTAAAAAAATAAAAGATTTCTTTGTGTCCTGCTGCAAACTGTCATTAAATAACTTCCCTTAATCTTGCAGGTGTGGGTAGGACTGCTCCTGATCCCAGTGCCTCAGTCACTTTAGATGGGGTGCAAGTGCCAATTGGAAAAGGAACCCACACGAACATTGATGACACCAGTCTCCTGTACAACGAGTATCCTTTTACACTGACCACCTGGTTCATAACTTTGATCCTTTTTACAAATGATGCCACATTTTTAAATCTGTACATTGTATGTTTGTCAATTAATGACATAACTTTGATTTCACTATTTTACAAAGTTTTCACAACATGGAATTTTGCCTGATTTTCGACCAAAGTTGGAGAACTAGTTATTAAAGCATTGCATGGCTGTTGGCATATGAGGAACAAATTCTTAGTACTTATATTATTACGTGAGGAAAGTTATTTTGTAACTTTCCGATCAGAATGTAGAGCACTCTGAGCCACCAGCTCGGTTTCACACACACACACACACAAATGAGATTTTGTGGCATTTGCACACACAAATCACTGACTTAGACTGTTGGTATCAACATAATGATTATTTTAAGACAGGAATTAATCATATCTGGTGTTTAAACTGTTGTTTGGTGTTTCTCATGTAGAAATTATTCAAATATAGCATCAATCCATGATCTCTCCATGATTACCCGTGTAATCTTTTATGGCTCTACTTTATGTAAATGTTCCTCTTTTTCAACTGTGTAAGTCATCGTGTTTGTATCATGAAAGTTAATGTCCTTAACTGTTACTCCTCCAGATACATTGTGTATGATGTAGCGCAGATAAACATGAAGTATCTCCTGAAGATCAAGTTTAACTACCAGACGTCCCTGTGGTGAGAGGGCCATTACTAAGCCTTCACCACGGAAATCGAAGACCAGAGTTGCCTCCAAACGCCTGGGCTTCATTCTCTGCAAAACAAGATGTTTGGCAAAGGAGCGACGCTTCACCACGTGTCACAGTGGTCATTGGAAATCTGTAGTCACTTTATTGCTTTTTCATCAGGTTAACTAGCTGGCAGCCTTTCTTAGTAACACATTAGGTACCTAAATACCTATTTCAGAGATGCTCATAAAACAGTTCCGTGGTGGTGAAAGCATGGTGCATACCACATAGAGTTGGGTTTAGTAATAAACATCAGTAAAAGTTAGTAGTTTTCTGTCTGACGTGGTAATCTTCATTCTATATTAAACTTGTAGTTAATAAGGCATAGCACCACAAATTTAGAAGTTGTAAACAACCAGTCTGAAGAAAGACACACACACACCTGTGTTTGCATCTTGCAAGGGGTTTCTCAGTGAAATAGCTGCTTATATGAACATTTTGTAGTCTTGTGTTTCAAAGATACTGTACGAGGTTTGACATGTATATATTTGTTTTGTTTGTCAAAAAACTGTCTTCCTTGCCGATAACGGAAAAGATAGCAATGTGGTTGTGTTTATGCAAAGTATTCTGTAAAAGAAAACAACTGCCATGGTCTGTGGTACACTTTTTCTTAGTGCTTTTCTCGCTTACCTGAAAATAAAACAAAACATTGAAAGTTCTAAAATATCATGCCTTTGTGGTTTTTTTTATTTCACTGTATGATCTATCCAAATTTCAGTTTAGGTATAATTTCACTGTAGGAACATGTCAAGATGTCAATATAATGTGATACATATATTACTTTGGGCTGGTCGCAGGTCAGGTTCTCATACCAAGAGGGGCAGCTGTGGCTCAGTTGGTAGAGTCGTCACCTCTCAACCAGAAGGTCAAGGGTTCAATTCCCAGCTGGACAAGACACTCAACCTTGAATTGCTCCCAGTGCTTCAGTGGTGGTGTATGAATGGGATTAGTTACTTCTGATGGGTGATACTACATAGCAACCACCACCATCAGTGTGTGAATGGGTGGGTGTGACCTGCGGTGTAAAAGCTCTTTGAGTAGTCGGCAGATTAAAAAAGCACAATATAAGCTGAAGTCCATTTACCAAGAAGCTAGAAATATCCTTAATTTGTTTTGTTTGACGATGAGAAAACTATCTGCAAATAGAAATATTTTTGACAGATGCAGATTCAAAAGATTTAACAATTTGTACCTGGAGGACGGTCTCGATATTGCATGTTTCTGTCATTAGAAGACAAAAATATTTAAACATTAGTTGGGGGTGTATGAAACAACAGAGGTACGCTCGGTCCATTCACATTTTCTATATTGTATATTTAACAGGTTTTCGGGCAATCTTCCGCAACAATTTGAACTTTGAAGTTGGATTTATTTTTGAGAGGACAATAATAAAGTGTTCACATCTATAACACAAAGCGAGTGTCGCTAAGTTATACCTATTTTTTTTTAATTTCTCAAATCGCCCTCCAGATAGCGTCCCGACCCAGAATGCATTTTGACAAGGTCTTTGAAAAAGCGGCGCGGCTAATTCAAGATGGCGGAGATGGACCAGCTGTTAGACGAGAGTGAGTAACAACAAAAAAAAATATTCAAGGAGTTTTTTACACCGTAAACACGAAACCGTCCCGTTCAAGTAAAAGACATAGTTTCTGTTAACCGCTGTAGCTGTTACACGCAAGCGAGCACCACACGTTCAGGGCTGAGTTAATAAAGTGGTTATTGGACGAAAAGGAGATACCGGTCTGTGCAAGTGGAGCTAACGCTTGTTAGCACCAGAGGCTAACCATGGCTAATGTTGGAGTTGAGCAAGTTACTTTAGCCAAACTGGGTAAACAAATAACGTTAGCTTAGCTGTGTGCTAATGCCTGTTAGCATCACATCGCAAGCAGCAACAACAAAATAACTGGTCAGAATACTCACATTGTCTCGTCGTGTTATCTCTGCGTTACACCGAGTTTGTTTCTGTGTCACTTTTCTTTGTACATTTTTAACGTTAACGTCCGTTATCGCTGGTTTACATGGTAACGCGTTGTTGTTCATTCTGACAAGTAGAGCAATTACATGTCTATACATCTAGAACAAGCCTCTCTTGTCGGATATGTGTGTGTGTGTGTGTGTGTGTGTGTGTGTGTGTGTGTGTTTTATGTCCACGTCGTGACACAGTAATTATCATTTGGTTGAATTCACTCTTCCAGGTGTTGTTATGTTTGACAGCTCAGTTTTTTGGGGGGGGGTTTAAGGCCTAACTGCCTGCGTAAGCTTTGTCCAACTTCACCACCAGGATACTGACATGGTTTAAAGGACACTGCTATATGTACATGCTGTTTCTATGATAGTACTAAATGAATTAAAGTCCCTTAATCAGAACAGGATTGTGATCTTGTTTTATGTGTGAGATTTTCTGTATTAAATGTGTTTTTGATGCCTGATTGATTGTCATATTTGTCTTTTCAGGCTCCTCAGCAGAGGCACTTGTCAGTCTAAAAGGTATGTGGGCAGTATTTTTAGCTGTCTTATCTTTCTGTACATTTGTTCTTGGCACTGTATCTGAGTACATCTAAAATTACTGGAGAGTGAAGTCTCAATTTCTGGCCCAAAATCACTTTGTCAATGAAGACGATCCTGTCTTTTCCCTAGCTTATACATTAGTTTTTCTGATTGTAAGTGTTCAGGCGCATTAAGTCATTGATTGGATTGGGCTTGCACACTTTATCAATACGCTTAAAGTTTCATGCGGGGACATAGCTGCAGCAGCCGAGTCCAGCTCAAGATGGCCGTGGTTGAAGAGAGCCCACAGTTGGAACCCTTCTGCGGGTGAAGGCTAGTCAGTCTTCGCTGCCCCACTCAGGCGAGGTGTTCAGGTTAAGGGGCAAAACCACCCGAGAAACTGAGATCCCTGCTGACGATGCAGAAGGGTTACAACAACGTGGATGGTCCAAGAAATACCATCTCGGAAGAAGATCTGTATCACCATAGTTAGTGTAGTTCCTACAGTTGCAGCTTGTGGCAAAGCATCTCTGACGTTTACTTCACCTTACATTTATAGATATAGGGTTAAAATTAAGTTTCGTCTTTGATGATTTGAAAGGAGTTTTAAGTCTGATTGCAGCTTTGAGTATTTGATAATGACTAGGTCCCCCTAAGGACTTTCATAAGGTGTCCTTACACAATTCCAAATAAAACATATTTGTTTTGTTTTACAGAGGGGAGTTTGTCCAACACTCTGAATGAAAAGAACAACTTTCCAAGAACTCACAACACCCGGGGAAGGCATTCCTCCCTCACAATGGACACGGTAAGAGCTACACACACAAAGCTCCCTTCTATCAGCATTATAAGTGCTTAGCTTTAAGACATTGACTTTATAGTAAGTCGATTTGTACAATAATGTTCAACACCATTTTATCTCATGTTCATCTCTTAGTGTCTAGCTTCCACAGAGTAAAGTTAAAAATGTAAATATAGCCTAATAACACAAAAACGTAGAACCAAATAGGTTCTAGGATCTTTATTTACATTGTCAGCTACTCTGCAATTAAAGCGCTCCTGTTTGATAAGGACGTGTTTAAGTTGATGTTGATTGTGTGGTCACTTGGCTCATTGTCTCTTTGCAATAGACTTGATGGATCATTTTATTTGAATGCTTTATTCAGTTTAGTATTATTATTGCATGCAAGTGTGATGTGAAAATGCAGTTTTGAGGGGACGATAAAGTACGCCTGCAACTGGTCTGCACATGATCTCATAAAAATCTACCTTTCCTATTTTGTCCTTGCAGCCCACACGGAGCTCGAAGAGGAGCCGCTTGTTTCGGGAGGAGGATGAGCAACCCCAGCAGCGTGTCCCTTCCAGGTCCCCTCGGAGGAGCCAGAGGGTCTCCACCACACCACAGGTGAAAGCTTGAGCTGCCAATCATTATTATTATTTTAAAATTAATCGGTGAAATTCAATGCTTGATCGCCATTAATCCCATTTGTTTTGGTCTGGTTAGCTCATGTCTCTATTTGCAAAAAAAAAAGTATATGGGGGATGAGTTTTTTGATAACTCATCTGTTTTGATTGTATGAGGAAAAATGTTAGTCACAAAAGGTGCGTAGCGGACCTAATTGAAAGGCGGGCACGTTGTAGCAGTTTGTCAGGAGACTTAAAACCCACTCCATCTTAACCTGTCGTTAGATTGACTGAAAGTAAGGGTGAGACTTCATTTCAAGCATGGCCACCGCCATCAGCTTTGAAAGCCCCCTGCAGTAACAGATGGGTGTCGTCACTCAGGCTCTCTCTGTTTATATGTAACTTCTATGGTTATAACATTAACTCAACCACAGAAAAGAAGGAACTTGTTACTGATCGGAAAGTAAATGAAAACGGCTGAAGAGAAGTGAAATGTTTGAGCCATTAAGAAGTGTAGAGGTTTTGTTCTTTTCCATCACTGTGACTAGAGGGAGATGTTGCTGTCAGTGCGGTGGCTTAGCTACGGTGTGCCTAATGGGACAAAGTGGCACACGATCAACGCAATTAAAAATATGAATGCAGTAAGCTTTTAATGTGTTGCAACAGTTTTTTTTGTTGCATTTATGGGAGCTTTTAAAAGAGAAATAAGTGCATAGAGTGTATCCAAAAACAATTGTGCTATTAAGTTGTTTGATAACAGTAGCGGATTGTGGTATTGCAGAGAACTCAACTCCTGCTGTCTCTTATTTGTTAAACAGGAGTGGCAAAGCAAGAGAGGGTAAACTTGGCAAGCCTTGTGAAAATGGAGTAGTTACGGATGTGTCCCTGAGGGAAACATTTTGGGGAATGACATTGAATGAGATTTTGTCTGGTATATCCATTAAAGGCATTTCTAGTTTTTATTTAATTTAATAATATTCAGCAAACATTTATGTGTACAATACTAGTATCATGAATGACTGGGGTTTTCACTGTTTTTTTCTTGCAGAAATTTTCAAATGTGATGACACCGGATAAGAAGGCGTCCCAGAAAATAGGGCTGAGATTGAGAAATCTCCTTAAACTACCCAAAGCTCACAAATGGTGCATCTACGAATGGTTCTATTCCAATATTGACAAGTAAAGTCTCACTTTCACCTTTCTTCAGAAATCAATTCATTTTGATGACAGAAAAGATCAATTAAGGAATGTTTTAAAGTGTTAAAACTTTTAGCATGTGTAATAACAGAACAGGATTTGAAGGGTCAGCTGTAACAGAGTGGCAATTTCATCAGATCTTTACAAATCAATGTTTTGAATAAATCTTAGAACATTTAAATTTTTAACTATGTTGTGTGTTTCCCTCTGAAAAATCCATTTCTTTTTCAGACCTCTCTTTGAGGGGGACAATGAATTCTGCCTGTGTCTAAAGGAGTCTTTCCCAAACCTGAAAACAAGGAAGTTAACACGGGTAGAATGGGGAACAATCAGGAGACTGATGGGGAAACCCAGACGGTATGCTGCAGTCTTAAAGCTGTACACAACATTTCCTTCATTATGTTGGTTTACATTCTCATCTTAAATTCTAAAGTGCGGGATGTTTTTTCTTCCATTTGTGTTGTACTATTTTTGTACCCTGAGTCTTTCAAGATATAATCATTAAGCGCTGTAACTTGTCTCCTCCAGGTGTTCGTCGGCATTCTTTGACGAGGAGCGGACAGCGCTGAGACAAAAAAGGCAGAAGATGCGTCTGTTGCAGCAAAGAAAACTTTCTGACGTGTCAAACTGCAAAGACCTTCCAGATGAAATCCCCCTGCCACTCATCATAGGAACCAAAGTCACTGGTAAGGTGACGGAAATGTACACACACCACAGTTAGTTCACATGGGTATTGATCGAGTATTGATCATTTTCATGACTATGTTAAGATCAAAGAAAAGTGATTGGTGCGCGCGCCCCATGTATGGAGGCCATGGTCCTCCAAGCGGGCGGCCCAGGTTCAAATCCAGCCTGTGGCCCCTTTGCCGCATGTCATTCCCTACTCTCTCTAACTGATTTCCAACTCTATCCACTGTCCTATCTCTCCATTAAAGACACAAAAAAAGCCCCAAAAAAAATCTTTAAAAAAAACAAAAAAACAATATCACTGTGTGTGAAATGGCTGATAAAGAAATCTACACTTACTAGGGTAAGTAAGGATATTTGTATCGTGGAGCCAGTACATATTTTAATGATTTTTTGTTGTTGTTGTATTTGTTCAACAGCTCGACTCCGAGGTGTCCATGATGGCTTGTTCACAGGGCAGATAGATGCAGTGGATACCAGCGCTGCAACATATCGTGTAACCTTTGACCGCAGTGGCTTGGGAACACACACTGTGCCTGACTACGAAGTCCTGGTAAGAGTTGCTGTTAGACATCTACTGTATCCCAAGTCTGTGTTTAGACTTTTGACTATTGCTAGTACAGTAATACTAACTGAAATGCAGTCTGTAAAGCTGGAATAAGTCATAGATGTGCAATATCTGTACAAAGCAGTTTGATGATACATGTGGTTATGATTGTTTTCCAGAGCAATGAGCCCAATGAGACCATGCCTATTACAGCCTTTGCCCAGAAGCATCGGGCATCCCGCTACATGCAGAACCTCACAACTCCGCCCAGAGGGCCTTATCCGTCCGCTACCACTCCTGTGCTCATGGTACTGTAGACATGAATGTAATGTGCTGTGTCGTCACAGTGGTTTATGATTTCTGGTACTGGTTTAAGTGTGCTTCAGTTTCGGAAGTTAAGCTATATGGGAAAGCAGCTGATGAGGGTTTTGTTGAGCATTTCTAGCACAGGGAGTTTGTTATATATTGTAAATATTCAGTTGGTGGATTAGTGTTGTGTTGAATCAAGTCATCACATCAACAATTTATCCGGATGAAGAACAGATGAGTTTTCAACTTCTTCCCTTGAATTAGCTTAAGCTTTAATTTTCAAGAAAACAAATAAAAAATACAAATGTTATGACAGTGGTCATAATACTGCATATGGGGAAACAGGACAAACGACTATATTCCTACTCTTTTTTTTTTTTTTTTGGATCTAACAGGACAATGACTCTCTCATAAACCAGTCACCATGGAGGAACAAACTGCCCGGAGCTGAGGGAGATACTCTGGGAGGATTTCCTGTCAAATTCCTTGTCCAAGTGGTAAAATTACTTCCTGTTAAATACACATCCTAACATTTCTGTTACTCATTGTTCTTACAAATCTTTATTTTTTGAATGACTAGACAAGGCTGTCCAAGATCCTCATGATAAAGAAAGAGCACATCAAGCACTTGAAAGAAATGAACACAGAAGCTGAGAAAATGGTACATCCTCATTATTAAAGATGATTCATGTATTGTGTCTGAGACGCAAATAACAACCCTAACTTTAAACTATGATTCTGTTTTCGTGTTCAGAAGTCTTATTCGATGCCCATCGACCTAGACTTCCAGAAACGATATGCCACCACAGTGCTTGAGCTCGAACAGCTTAATAAAGATCTCAACAAGGTGCTTCATGAAGTTCAGCAGTTCTGTTGTGAGGTTAGTCAACTGATACACTCCAGTAACATTGTTATACTTACATGGAATTTTTATGACCTGTTCCAACATTTCTAGCCTCTACGAAGAAGATTAGAGCCACTGTTCACTTTTTCCCTCCGAATTTTAGAGATTCAGAGATAAGTCAGACCTCTAAAGAAATGCAGTGGCCCTTATCATTTTCTGCAAGCATCAAAATCAAACGCATCCATGTCTCTGCCCAGCTTGCTCCTGATCAGGGCATGGTTCCAGTTGACCATCCCACAGAGCTGCGGCGGCGCTGTGAAGACGAGGCCCAGCAGATGGTGCAGATGAGCAGCTCACTGAAGGACGGACAGCAGACTGTGACAAACCCTGGCCTAACACACCTCATATCCCGCCTCACTGCCCTGCTGCTACAGATCAAGGTAGAGGATATGCGAATGGATAACAGGGAGGACAATAGGTGTACCCACCGCTGTGTAACTTTAGTAACTTTTTCACTTTAAAAGGTGTTTTGTTTTTGATTTGTTTTAGTGTTTGGCTGATGGTGGAGACTTGAATTCTTTTGAGTTTAAATCTCTGACAGACTCCCTTAATGATATCAAGGCATCGATTGATCCCTCCAACCTCAGGTAAACTCAGGTTTTCTGTATTTCTATCCAGCACACAATAGCAACTTGGATTTTTGTTATAATACAATACAGTGCCACCTACAAATCTCCATTTTGTGATCGTCATAGCCTCAAATGGAGCATTTCTTTCACCGCTGTCTCGTCTGTTTTTCTAGTTGTTTCCAGAATAATGTGGAGATCCACGTGGCACACATCCAGAGCGGTCTAAGTCAGCTGGGCAACCTGCATGCATTTTCCGCCAACAACACTAATGCAGTCTGAGACCCTACATCATCGGAACATCACACACACAAACACACATACAGGTGCATACACACAGAGGTGTGTGGTCTTTTTGAGATGGTGCTTTCACCTGAACTGTCTGAAAACTGCAAAAAAAAAAGAAAGTTGTGAACCATCACAGAGCAGACTCCTGTATCTTTGTGCTGAGGGAGGATGTCACATGTATTTTACCCACACATTTTATTGTATGAAAATGTTTGTGCACACATCAAACACAAACCTGAAAGTTTTTCAACTATTGCCACAAATCCACTCATCTCCAAACTCTCCCAGCTATTTATTGGTTTAATGTGCCAAACATCGATTCTTACAGTTTTTATAGTCCATATTTATTTATTTTTGAGTAGGTGAGTATGGTTCTGAAACAATATTTTCCTACCTGTAAAGATTTCCCCCTGTTAAGTGTTGTGTTCTGTTGCTCCACTGACGGTAAGCACAGGGAGGCTAAAGAATGTTTTATAAAATTGTTTTTTTGTAGATAATTGTACAATATCTGATTATTAGGACTATTGTCAACATTTCTGCTGTGTATTCAGAAATGGCTTTTGTAATTTTGTGTGCACTGAAAAGAGATTTTGGTATTTTTATAAAGGAGAACTCTATGGTTTGGATGCCTTTTACTCCCTGAAGTTATCTTAGCTTTTCCATATTTGGCATGGCTGTTGCTGCACCCACCCACCCCATCCCCCATCCCCCCCCCCCCACACACACACACACACACACACACACACACACACACACACACACACACACACACTAAGCCTGCATCACTGATGTAACCTCTGAAAGTTCGACTCAACCGTTTTTTCCCAAGAGAATCTCCTTTTTAAGTTTTGTAAAGTTGTAAATGTGAGTGTCTGAGGGCAGTTGTATATAAATGTTTGTCTTTTTTATATTAAACATAATATTGCAAAGCAGGATTTGGTCTCAAATCTTTAGTTTTTTTTAATTTACATATTAAACAAATCAAGATTTTTCTTTTTTTCCACATTTGGTTTTACACGTTTATTACTATTTTACAATAAATACAAATGAATCCTCTTACACAGGTGGATGCCTCTTATGAGACATGTATATGTCTTTCTATCATCTCTTCATGCATCACATGAAGCCACCAAAGCTGGCCATTGCCTCGTTTTCCCAGTCAGAGTCTGAGTCAGTGAAGTCCTGCGCTTCATTGCCATGGAGCGGGGAGAAGTGACTGAACCTGTCCCCTGTGCTCCTCATGCGTGGAAATTGAATTTGGCATCCATTCTCCTTTGGTGACGACCTGCTGAAGTTATTCGGGGTCGGGATGGGAGGAATCACAACCTTCATCTCTGGTCCAATGGTCTTGTTTGGAGGGAAATTGTCATATTCCACCAGAACCTTCGAACCTTGGCTGCCTGTCATGTTGGCATGTTGATTCTCGTTGGCTTTGGGATACAGGTGCACGTTACAGCACGGCACGTTGACACTCAGCTCGTGTTGCATCTGCTCAGGCTTCACTCTGGGTCCGTCTTTGTCGTAGATGCAGGACAGAGGCGGTTGCTCGTAGCTGCTGCTGGGTTTGGTGGGCATGCTGGTCCTGTGAGTATCTTCTCTGTTCTGGTGCATTGTGGGCCTGAAACAGTCCTCAAATCCAAAGCCTGCTGTCCTGTGGGCCTCAGCTGTGTGATTGTTGTCAAAAACTGAAAGAGGAGAATGCAAAGATAAAGCAATAAGTAAAATATAGGAATGCACCAAAAAGGACATTTAAGTTGCAATAGCCATTTTCATCACAAATGTAAGGACTTGAATATCTATTGATTCTAAAAAAAACTACAAGAGATGAAACAAGATACTATAAAATATACTTTTCAACTTAATCGAAGGACTACCATATTTTTGTGATTCTTTTGTGTTAAGATTACCTTTTTCTGTTACCAGTCGGTTCTGGATTTGACTGAAGGGTCCAGCTGCAGGCGTGTTGGTGACCTTCATGGACACCGATGACCCAACTTGACGACGAGATTTTGCCCGTCTGTTCTGAAACCACACCTAGTATATTATGGGGAAGAATAAACAAAACAAACATAAGAATACGAAGCGCATATTGAATAAAATGCTCCCACATTTTTGGGTCAGGTATCAGGGTTGGGATCTAATAGAGCCATTACCTGAATTCTTGACTCAGGCAGCCCGGTCAGCGCCTCCAGCTTCTCTCGCAGGTAGATATCAGGATATTTGGTGTCTGAGTAAACTTTCTCCAGCACCTCAATCTGCTGCTGGGTGAAGTTAGTCCTCTTCCTCCTGTGGGTCAGGATTGCCACGCATTTATCCGCCCTCTGTACTGCGTTTGAAGAGCTGAAGTAGTTTGTAATACCTGTGGCTCCGAAATCTGGAAATTTAAGCACACAAGTGTTACATGACTTTGAATCACAGACGCGTGACTTGTGCGTAAATTACGCACAGAACGAGCTGCAATGTGGCCGGTCACGTAGAACCACGACGCAGGCATCTATTGTGTCAACAAATAAAAATAATAAAAAAAAAACGTTTCAGACGTAAAAATGTAGTTTTGACCAACCTGGATTCACCGTGCTGCTCATCTGCAGAGCTCCTTCATGATACATCTGGAAAGGATTCAGATCCCCGACGCGCATATTCCCATGAACTGAAGACATGATCCCTACTGTCTTATCTCCACAGACTGACTGAGTTTGAGTCCCGTGTGCCCACTGGGGTTAAATACCCCCGCGATCAAAGGTGCTGCTGCCGGTACGTGTGAATGGGGCGACCATCAGGGCCGGCTGGCACTGCAGCGGCCGTGCAGCGACTTCAGACGTCTGCAGGCCGCGTGAGGTGTGAAGGCCTCACACCTGGGACGCTGCAGCGGCCGCAGGTCTCTTTATAGGGGTTTTAATGGAATCTGCAGGCTCAATACACATCAGCAGTGAAAACATTTATCCTCTCTGGCATGGATAAAGCAATAATGGACCTGTAGCCTTCAAAGAGCTGCAGTCGGAAGCTGCCATTTCCTCGGAGCCTCACAAGATCTGTCGTATATAGATAACACAAATTGACACATTTTCCTGCTCTGTTCATCTTCAGTCATATGTCATGTCATGTTGCAGAAAGTAAACACTTTTTACCCCCATTTTCTCTTATTGTTACTATTTTTATTTGTAGAGTTTGCGTATATAGTTTACTTTTTTACAAAATATATTTACACCTATTCATTTTTTAAAAACCTATATTTTCTTCAATCAGTCTAATCTGATAGTTAGGAACCTGAAACTTAATATTTCTATTACAAGAACATCTTACGTGCATGAATGTTTTTTCACTGTTTTAAAAATCGGTTTGAAACAAAATATCTTGAAGATATATCTTTAAAACAAATATAAACATATTTTGATATTTGCCAAAGTCACATTTTGAAAGTGAAAGGGCAAATATGAATGTGTTTATTGAATTTGTTCACATAACTAAGTGTTTATAAAACACAGTGTTCATAATCAGTATGATCTAATAATGTTGGAGAAGTATAAATGAATGTTTTCTTAATATATGACACCTTGTTTCATAAACAATTATATTTACATCTTTTATTGACTCTGAATCTGCAACATGGTTTAATTTTCTCTCTAGAAACGTTTCCTTTGGCTTAGCTATTTACGACTATGTCTAAGATTTTTAAATATCCAGGTGTTTAGATGTCAGCTCCTCTAATGTTTGTAGGAAATTTTGCTTCCTGCCTCATTTAGTGACAACAAAGTCCATGTCAATACACAAATCTGAGTTCAAACGCCCTCTGGAGTGGGCACTTGTTACTGAATGGGTCACCTTCATTTGACTCAGAGGGGGATCAAGTCAATAGGTCAGTCACAACACAGACACACTAATTTGTTCACACATATTTGAACACGATTTGGAAAATAATCCAAATTGATTTATCATTTTATTTTTGTAAATAGTTGGGCAATTATATGTTGAAAATGTATAAAGATATTTAATCACTTTGGGTGTGGGGTGACATGACATTGCAGTATGAAATGATTGCTCAACTTTTCCTGCAGCCTTACTCATATAATTTATTATGTAACTGAGTTTAAATCATTGAGACAGAGATTTTGCTTTTGGCAAACTGAGTCAGAGTTTTATTATTCTGTCTGATGTAGACCTGAAAAAATACAGCTAAAAAAAACACCAAAATACTTGACAGCCATTGTGTCAATTCTGAACATCCACTACGGCTCTTTTTGACCTCTGTACTCTGACATTCGCAGCATCGTTCATGTAGGATGTGCCTGTTGTTGATACAGACGTTCATGGTTCAAAGGTGGCTTTGTCTTAGGGCCCTAATTGGGTATTGCCTTCATGTACAGAGCAGATATGCTAAAATCAGGGGGTTGAAGTTCCTGATCTTTGTTATAGTACAATGAGAGAAAATCCAGAGCTATACCTAGAAAATGAGCCATAAAAGCCTCATATATTTATCTGTGGCATGAAAGCTCCAGCTACAATCAATAAAAGTTCTAATTTGAACACACTTCTGCTGTTATTTCAGTATTTTAACTGATTTTTCAGCTTGAAGACTCTGATAGCAATGCTTTATTTTATTTAATTAGATTAATGCTTAAGTTAAATCTTGCAGATATTGACTCAACATCCAAACATGAAATAGTACAAACAGTACCAGCCATTTCCAGTTGGCAGTTGACTTTGTAGACACACACAAAAGCATATTCACACCTCGCCTGACCACTCTCGAACCCACAGTTAAACCACTATACATTTAACCAGCAGACAGACAGGCCATTTATCCTCACAAGTTTGCAGCTACATGTTATAATGTCAGCTGTCTTATGGGCCTTTGTTATGAGTCCAGTCATTGTGTATTTGATTTTTTTTTTTTTTCCAAGGAGTTGAAGTATGTTAATTGTTAACCATATAACCTATGTTAGTACAAAGCTTGGCTACAAACAATTTTTCAGCTTTGTAAATATTATTTCATAACCAAAATTCAAAGATCACCTGTTTTTGTTCTAATACCACAAAAAACTACTGAAATATTATTAAAACACCCAAATATTGTTATACTGTTCATGCTATAATTTAACAAAATGTAGTTTATTTTGTCTGCTTGAATTTGTGTGAGAATCTGCCATAGACAATTTATAGGTATATGTAATTTGCTTTTGCTTTTTCTGTGAAATAATTTGAACATCGTTTTTTGTTTATTGTATTTTCGTGCTTTTCATTTTTGTTTTGTATTTTTGATATGTTTGATTTTATTTGATATGTCTGAAATAAATGTAATCAATCAATCAATTTATAGGTATTGTCCCTGAACTGAATGTACATTTTAAAAGCGTTGTGGTTTGTGAAAGAGGATTAACTTCAAACAGAATCACAAATTTCACCATGTATGTATTTTGTTTTCCTAAAAAAAACCCAGAAATAATAGCAAAGATTTTAAGTCCTGAGAGTTATTAAAATCGCGTTGTCCGTAAATATTTATCCCGTGGGTTAAAGCGTCGTCATTATTTCGCTTTTACGTGGAAAAAAAAAAAAAATCTCCCGGAACTTCCGCCAAGTCTAAACGGAAGTAGGTACGTGGCCGCTTCAGCTGACAGTCTACATGATGGCGACAGAGGTTCAGAGCGGCGACCTCGACAGCGCTACTTCCAGCCGGCTCGAAGTTTCCATCGATGGCCTCACCCTCAGTCCCGACCCGGAGGGCGAGCAGGTCCCGGTGGAGGAGCCGGACCCCAGCCCCGAGGAACCGGAGGCCGACACGCCGGGTGCCGCCGCGGAAGGCGAAGATGGAGAGTCTGCCAAATCTGCGATAGAGAGCAAATGGGGCTTTCCTCTGCAAGAGCTCTACGGAATGGGCCTTAAATTCTTCAAAGGTACTCGGCGTTTGTTATCCTCTTACAACTGTGATGCACGGAAACCGCTAGAGTGAGAACCGACCGTTCAAATATGAGACGCTAGCTATTGGCTAACATTAGCAGTTTGCTGTCAGGGATCCTGCTGTCAGCCGCACCACTACATTAGCTTCAGAGCTAACGTGACGCCAACACAGCTAACAAGCTATTAAAGGGTCAAACAACCACGGCAACACCCGAGTATAGCCCATTTGTGGCGTGAGAACATTTTTTTTCAGCACGCTGTTTTGCCTTGCTGTGTCTCTACTATGCACCTGTCTGTTTATCATGAGACTGCTCCATCAACTAATGAAAGAGTCGTAATGTAATAATCGAGCCATCCTAAGTGCACGGTGGCTCATAGTGATTTGTTTTGGGAGCCAAACACGCCCTGCCCCTGGCACTGCTGCGGATGAAGACAGCTTGTTGGACAGCAGGCTGACACAGATCTTTCTCTGTTAAATGAAAAGCTGTGCTAGTTTTGAGGTTAGACCGGTCTATAGCCACAGATCCATGTCCCCCCATAGTTCATGATTATTCTTTTACCCCTTTTTCTCGGTCCTGCAGAGCTCTATGACCACTAGCCCGCTCCTCTACCACTCCCTTGCTGCTGCCAGTATTTTTTTTTTTTCAGGAAATACAGGAAAACATGCCAGCGGATGATTTGTACATCCATGCTTACGAACTGGAAGGTATATTTTTTTAACCACGACAGTCTGAATAAATAATTCCCCTTTAAAGGAATACCATGGGCACTATAGTGTCACTTTGCCGAAAGCAGAACAATTGTATTATTGGAGCTACAAGAACCAAGTTGAGAAGATCAACACTCATCTGTTAAGCCTTCATAACATTTGTGAAGACACAGCCAGTGAAACCAGCAGACCGTATCCAAGTATATCATTCTACCTGTCATAATTGAAATGATTTATTTATTGCATTAATAGGCATTATATCCAGCCTAGGGTGTGTTGTCAGGGTCATGTATGTATAAGCTATTTGAACACAAGACTGTTGCACTGTTTTGTCCGGACATATCAATTGTGACGACTGTGCAAACAGGTTTGGCCTGGTTGCCACTTAGTGTTATGGTAATCTGTGCAATGTATTTCTAGTCAGTCAGGGTTAGGCTCAGTTTCGTAACTGGTTTATATAGATCTGATTCCTGCCTCACCTTGTATTTATGAAGTTTCAGGGGGATTGCTAAGTTATTGTCTGTGTCTGACTGTAGTTGTTATCTTTTAAAAACCACAGTTATTGTTAATACTGAACTGAGTAACAAGAAAATGATAAACCCCATAAGCTACTGCCTTTACTGAGATGCACTGTGGTATTGGCTTTTTACTGCATGGAAATAAAACGGATTCAAACTCATTGATTCCATCTTGCTGTTCCCAGATAAAGATGGCAAGGCCTTCCACCCCACTTACGAGGAGAAGCTTCGATTGGTAGCTCTGCACAAACAGGTGTTACTGGGCCCTTATAATCCAGATGCTTCACCAGAGGTTGGCTTCTTTGATGTCCTGGGCAACGACCGCAGGTAACCCCCGAAGACATCTGTACATGTGTGACCTTTGAACTGTGGAAGGCCACCTTCGCAATTTAGCTGTCTTTCAGGAAATATGCACACAGAAAAAGTATTAATATGGTCTAAGCCACTTTTATGTATCAAAATGTTATTAAAGGGATCACCTGTTTTACTGCCTCATTAATTGTATATCAAATGATTTAAGGTTTCCTAAATGCATACATTCACACTTTCCCATTCCCACTTAGATGATATAAGATGGTTATGATTGTAAAAAAGCAGTTGGTTATCCTTGTTTCTTTTTTATGTTAAAACATAGTTGTTAAAAATGCTGCACACCTTGGTTTGATACTGTAAGAAAAAAAGCTTGGTTGATGAGTGGCTCTGCTTCCTCTACTATCTATCCTCCCTTTCTTTCTCCCTCTGTATGCAGAAAAGAGTGGGCCTCTCTGGGCAATATGGAGAAGGAGGATGCCATGGTGGAGTTTGTAAAGATGCTGAACAAGTGCTGCACTCTCTTTGCTCCCTACGTCATCTCACACAAGATCGAAAAGGAGGAGCAAGAGAGGAGAAGGTAGGATCTAATTTTTCTATTCCCCCGCAGAGGGATCCCGCAAGTACAGCGGTTATATACAGACTCTTTTCACCTTGTCCTATATGCAGAAGCTGTGAAGCAGCAAGATAAATATTTTACAGACAACTGAATGAATGTTAATCCCCTTTGTTACTTTGCTCGCCCCTAGGAAAGAAGAAGAGGAGCGTCAGCGACAGGAAGAGGAGGAGAGGGAGCGACAAAGGCAGGAGGAGGAGAGACGGAGGCTTGAGGAGGAAGAGAGGCTGAGGAGAGAGGAGGAGGAAAGGAGACAAGCAGATGAAGAGAGACTACGGATTGAGCAGCAGAAGTAAGTGTGGCGTATTCTGTCCGTCTGTAACTATTCTCTCGATGTTAAACACTTAAAAGTTTCCACTGTCCACTATTGTCTCCTCCCCATTTTCTCCCTTTCAACTACCTCTTGTACTTTTTTTTTTTTTTACAGACAACAGATCATGGCAGCCTTGAATGCTCAGACAGCGGTACAGTTTCAACAGTATGCTGCTCAGCAGTACCCAAACAACCCAGAGCAACAGCTGGGCCTCATTCGTCAGCTACAGGAGCAGCACTACCAGCAGTATATGCAGCAGCTCTACCAGGTCCAGCTGGCCCAGCAACAGGTAGGTGGTCAGAACCTCACCAGGATAGCAGTTTTGTGGATGTTGCATGCATTTAAATGAAATCAGATGAAAACAGGAGTCCTTCAAGCAGCATAAAAGAAAGGAGACATCACATTCTTTCTTTATATCCATATTTTGCTCTTCCATGTTTAGTCAGTGTTGTTTTCCTATTTCAGGCGGCCTTACAGAAGCAGCAGCAGGCTGATTCGATGGTGCAGGGCACTCTGGAATCAAACTGTTTCAACAGTGGCGAACCCGTCGCCGCCTCAGCAGCAGGGCCACTGTGTGCGGCTTCACCACCTGCAGGCGAAGAAGTTCCTACGGTCAATGGGGGCCAGTCAGACTCATACTCAGAAAGCATGGACCGTGAGCCAGAGCCTGAGCCAGCAGAGGAGGTCTCAGAAAACGGGCCTTTATTAGGTTAGTAGGCTGTTAATATGTTTGTCTTGTTAAAAAAACAAAAAAAACAAAACACAAACCACAGGAGGTGACTTCATGTAGAAAGGCTCAACTCTGTCCATATTGTTGGACTGCTGCTAATAGCTACAGGGAAGAAGAAGAATCTTTTTGTGAAACAAACAAAGCCTTATAACAGAATTGAAACCTGATTCTTATCTGCTGTG
This sequence comes from Labrus mixtus, assembly GCF_963584025.1. NCBI lineage: Eukaryota > Metazoa > Chordata > Actinopteri > Labriformes > Labridae > Labrus > Labrus mixtus. Next base: position 13,059,852 of record NC_083623.1, on the reverse strand, counting down.
TCCTTGTTGGTATGACCTGGAGGGCAGGGAGGAGAGGAGCTGGAACAAGTGACACATGATAGTCTGCTAGCTTAGCTATTGTTCAAACAACACGTGCTGCTAACAAAAACATTAAGTGAACAAGGCCTTGGTCTAAATTCAAAACTTACAGCTTAAATTGAATAAATCCACTGAGGCCAGCTGTTTACTCTCTAAATAACGTTTAGAGGAAAGATGGAAAGATAGATGGGTATCAGGAAAATAATTCTTTGCTGTATATGCATACATGTCTTCTCTTTTTCTCTTGTATAAACTGAAGACAGACGTGGCTCATTTGTTGCGCTAGCTAGGTAATTCAGTTCATGCTGGTGTGACGTAGCTAATTTGCAATTAAAAAATGAAACATTACTTTCCCAAATGTGAAACCATTGTAAGCTGACTGTCTTGGCAGGTTGTAAATAGTAATTTTTCCTTTATCACAGCAGACTCCCCACCAGTTATAGCTGCTCCCTCCATGTGGACACGGCCACAGATCAAGGACTTCAAGGAGAAAATCCGTCAGGACGCAGACAGTGTGATCACCGTGGGGCGTGGCGAGGTGGTAACAGTGCGCGTGCCCACTCACGAGGAGGGCTCTTACCTGTTCTGGGAGTTTGCCACAGACTATTATGACATCGGCTTCGGAGTCTTCTTCGAGTGGACGGATGCTGCTTCTGCTTCTGTTAGTGTGCACGTGTCAGAGTCCAGTGATGAGGACGAGGAAGATGAAGGTGAGTAGTGGGTATTAAAGTGTGTGAATAAGGCAGTGTTTGATTGTTTTTTTGTATGGCAGCAAGGTTGGATCAACCTGTGATTGTTGTTATAAACACAGATTCTGGTGAATATACCTGCTTTAAAACGTTTGTTGTACTTCCTGTGACACATTGTGTGTTTAGATGTACACTTCCTTTCCATCATGTGATTTAAACAAAATATATGCAAAACAGACCTTTAGTAATCAGACTTTGTCATCTGAGCCATCATAATAGTCTTTCCTTAGGTATATATGGGTCACAAGAGCAGTCACTTTCCATTGTTTTCTCAATTAGTTTCTGTTGCTCCAGTCATTGGACCATGAAGAGATGAATAACTAGTTTTGTAAGAAATGTTTTACTCTTATCTTAAACATCTCATAAAGTCTCCTCAAGAGGAGGAAGTCCTGTTTGTGTTTCTTGGTTGGAGCCAGAGCTGGAATAGAAATTGTTGCATTTTCAAGTTTAAAGGACTTCATTTGCAGTGACGTTGGCCTTGTTTTGTTGGCTGGGTTGACTGTATAGAACAGCTTTTGACAGATATGCCAGTCATTTTTTAAAATCAGTTGTACAAGTCTGCTTAGTTAGAAGTTGTGTATTTATGTAAAACAATAACATCAATCCTTGTTTGGCACAGATTGAGACACATTCTGTCATCTTGAATACCTATTTTGTAGTTGTGCAAGTTGTGGTCAAAACTGGATCCAACAATTAAGAATCTCTTCCTAAAGGAGTTTATTATGATATATAATTTATGATGGTATGTTATGTCATGACATTTGCACCTTAATTATGATGCCCAAGGGTAAATCATGAGAAAAGACGAGTGTGTGTTTGTGTTGTTTCGAATTGATCAGACTCATGTCCTTGTTATATCCGCAGGTGATCCTCCCAACGAGGAGGAGAAGGCGAAGAAAGAGGCAGGTAAGCCCCAGGTGGATGAGATTGTGCCGGTGTACCGGCGGGACTGTCATGAGGAGGTGTACGCAGGCAGCCATCAGTACCCCGGCCGTGGAGTCTACCTGCTCAAGTTTGACAACTCCTATTCACTTTGGCGCTCAAAGAGTGTCTACTACAGAGTCTACTACACCAGATAAGCCTGAATACTGACACAGGGGGAGCCAAGGAGTGTGTATGTTCATATATATGTGTGTGTGTTGGTGGAGATCTGTTTGATGGCAGCCTGTATGTGCGTGTGTGTGTTAAGGTGAGTGATAGCAGATGTATTCTGGACAAAACCACCAGAGGGTGACAAAGAGACACACCTGGAGCCTAATTTTTGAGTTTGGACTGATATGTGTGTACTGTGTGGGTGTATGCGTGTCCCAACATACACCCATGCTAGAGCCTGTCATCGAGCCTTTGGGGGAGGAGTGTGCATTTGGTTGTATATTCACCGCCTGTCCTTGCTATGCTCACATAGACCAAGCTGTAGGACTTTTTGCTCTCATAATGTATTTCACCACTCTTTACCCTGGGCTCCTCTTTTGTCACCGCTCCTGCCCGACACTGTCCAACGTGGCCTTGTGGCTGCTTCTGCCCTGAGTGATGCTTTCATAACCGTGAAAAGGAAACCCTGCGCTGAGTCCAACACTTTGTGAGCCAGGGTTTCCTGTATGGTGGCTGTTTATACCACAGATGACACATTGTTGAAAATCAAATGATACTGCAAATGTTCTTTATAACACAATGCCTCTGTTCCATAGAGAGCTTCTGGTCTTGACCAAGTCTCACTAACGCATTTTGTACACCATCCAAAACAAACGTTGTCATCTTTCTTGTTGTTAAAACTGTTGTCCATTATATTCTCCCAAGTCATTGTGGAAAGATAAAGAGCTAAGAGTTTACTTAGTGGACAAAGTGCAATTTTGGCTTACACATAAAACAATGTTCCACCTTTATTTCTTTATACAGTCTGTTAGCCACAGTGCACTAGGAGCATATTTTTTCTTGTTGGCAAAATTTATGAAGGACATAGTTTAGGATGAACTCCAAATGAAGACGCAAGTATAAACTTTAACTTTTGGCTTTTTGAAAATCAAAACAACAAAAATCAATAAATATTTGTTTCCCCATTCTACGACAGATTTTTGTGTCATCCATGCTGTTTACTATGTTCCGTTAAAAGCAGTTGCCTCAGTACATATTTACAAAAGTGTCCATGTTCCTAAATTTACTCCTCGTGACTTCTTACACAAGATTATCTACGCTCCTTGCTCATCAATTCAAATGATATATATTTAAAAATGGAGCCAGTATTAAGATGGATGTATATTGATATCACCTGGGAATTTTTTGTAGTTATTGTTCTGTGTGTCTAGACACCTAACAATAATACAAATGTCATGTTTGGAGGTCATAACACACTGTTACATCTCTGCAGCTCTCAAAATACACTGTTGATGCCGTTTTCTTCCTGTTATAAATGAATTTATTGTCATCTCATCTAAGTTAACATGAATAAAGTGAGATGATGTAGACTTGTTTTTGTGACGTGGTTGCTTACTTGCTCAGTTTTTACATCTTAAGTGTGTTCAACTTTTCATTTGACGTCAAAACTTAAATCCATTGTTGCTCAGTTTCACATTCTTTGTGTACAAAACACCCAGGTGCATTATGAACATTGTGTTCAGCAGGCGTCAGAGACATTTGGTTTCACTTAAATTACTCATTGAGTTGTATTTGTACATTTTTGTTTGTGTATGCAACCAAACTTTAAAGACACAGGTGGAATAACCTGCAAGTTGAGTACTCTATTAATGACCTTGTTAAGTGTTGATCATATAATTTAATTAGAGGCCACTCCTGCTTCCATTCAGTGATCTATTTAACAAATGTCACTACGTAAGGCTTAACCAAGCCATAAAGTTTAAGAAAGTCACCATTTGTTCAGATGTTTATTATTCTTTGTTTCTTCTTGCTCGCCAAATGGTTTGAGCAGACGTGTTCAAGCCTTGTATGTAAATAATTCTATAAATGAGTTTATGTTTGGGTTTTTAAAAGTGGAAGAAGGCTATGGTTTTTGAGAATCAATGCACTGTAAAATATGATGAATGAGATTTATGTATACATTTGACCCCGAATGAAAGTCCAAAATTCGTAGGAGGTATAAAACTGTAAGACTCTATTGACATGACAGACCGAAAAGCTCATCCTTTTTGTATTGTTTTGACCTGTTTGGATCTCTTATGAGTTGGAAGGTCTTTTTGGGCATATATTTAATCTTGATTAAACTTATGTTCATCTCTACAATTTGACAGTGTCTATTTTTTTCCTTCCTGCATCATTGTCTTCATTTTATACGGTCAAACCTTTGATTCGTTCACTGTCAAATAAAAATACAAAGAATCACAAACTAAGCTAATACCCTTTTTCTGAACAACTCTTTTGATGTGTCACGGCAGAAAAAACAATTCTTCTCAAAAACAAATTCAAGTTAAAGTAAAAATTATTATTTTCAGGACAGTTAAATGTTGATGGGCCATTGTTTCATTAGATACACCAGTGCTTTTCCTGCTGTGGTTTATCAAAAATTTCTACTGTGAAAAAGATATGTTCAGTCTCCTTGCCTAAAAGAAAACTGGTTACTTAATAGAAGACCTTTCATAGTTTCTTAAAATTACATGTAATCAGAAGAAGGATGTGATTTTTTGTATGCAAAACAACAAAAACATCATGCTGCTTTACCGTCAAACACATGTTTGACAAGAAAGGACATACGTGGATATAGCTGATAACTATTTCATTATTTCCCTGTTGCTCATGAGATGTTATGTTCAGCAGAAATAAACATATTAATTAGATGCACCCTTAAAGTTGCTGTGTTCACTTGCAGACGCCAGGGGGCGCATTAAATACTACTACAGCAACACTTCTTGACAACTGCATATATAATATTCAAACGGTATGCTTTCATGGTGAGGCCTTGCTCTTTGGAATTTAAAGAGCAGTGTAGGGAATGTCAGGCGCTGGACTGGACACAGGCCTTGGACAAACATGCCTTGTAAGTTACACACGGAGAGGAGATAAATCACAGACAAAATGTGTTGTGCTGAGGTTATTTTAAAAGGTATGAGCAAACAACTGCCATGTCCTTTGTATAAAATGAAGGCGCTGACCAACAATTGCAGGCTAATATTATATTATATTATCATATTATTGGACCTTTTATGTCCTTTGACTTCAACTGAAAAGTTAGAATTTGGCAAGGTTTGTTTAGTGTTATCCAGTATTTATTAGCTTACTTATAATTTAAATTTGTTAATATTAAAGAAAAAATAAGTGAATTTAATTTCACGACAGGTTATGAATGAAATAGTGACCATGTTTTGATTTCGACGTAGTCACACAAACTTCTAACTTCTCTTTTGTTTGGTTGCCTCAGTCCCTCCTATTCCGTGCTGGACGAATCCGGTCCAGGTTTTCCGGATCAGACCGATCCGGTGACTTCACGAAGAGTCAGGTGAAGTCTCTTCTGTGTTTGCGTGACTCCGGTTCCAGTCGCTACAGGTGGTTGTAGTATTTTCCGGGTTTTTATTTGTACCTTTCCTACTTTTCCTTGTGTGTGTGTGTTTTTTTTCTTTTTTTCCCTCAGCCTGTGCTCTTGTCTGGTTGAATTTGAATAGGCTTTGAGAGGCAACGTCTCCAGTGTGCAGCAGCACAAAGTCCCATGCTTTGAAAAACAAAAAAATATGGCGGGATTGAAGGATTTTACTGCCTCGCAAACCATAGCAGCCGGACAGAGGCACAGCGACTTGGATTTGTTTTGAATCTGTAAGGTTTTTATTTTTATTTTTTATGCGTGAACACTTTTCGGTCCGGCTGGAGTTATTGGTATGAAATAAATATGCCCTTTCACCAGAGGAGCATCGAGCCGCGGCGTGTGAGCCGGTTATCGGCGAGGGAAGAAACCGGGAGACGTAAACTCCGAAAACCCGTGTTGTTCTCGTCATTGGACGAGGTTGGCTGTCATACACTGACCAACATAATTCACCAACTTTCCGACCTTTCTCGACATGCCAGCGACATCTTCCTCGGCATCGAGATGGAGGCGGGGATGGTGTTCAGAAGATCCTGCAGGATTCACGGGCGACTGCAAAGACTGCAGTGTGAAGTCCGCAAGTTTGATCCGAAGAACGTCAAAATCCGTAAGTCTGCAGTGCTGGGGGACTAGTTTCCTGTGTGCGAATCTCAAGTGTGAAAGCTGTATTTCCCCCATTTAAAATGTGTGAGGAGGAGAAAGTCAGTCATTTATTACAGACTGAAGAGTTGTGTGTTTTATGGGTGAAATCTGACTTGCTCTCTGAAGATAAAAGTCTGTTGTGTGGAGAGATGCTGGTCAGGTTCAAGGTGACTGTCACCCTTTGTACCAAGTGAAAGAAGCAGGGAGGAGTGACTGGTGTCCCCTCCAAACACCAAACACATGGTGTTGTTTTGTCTTGATTCACACTTATGGTAATGTTGAGTCCTGTCAGAGATGATGGATTTCCACTCAACGTGCTCACCATCTGTGTTTTGGTCTTCAAAGGGCACAAAGATCACAGGAGGCCTTTACGACCTGTTACCTCTGTCTGTTTTTAAACAAAGTTGGTGAACTAGAAGACACATGGAAAATCAATACTCCTTGCTGCAGCCTGTGCCGGGGCTCTAATTGTTTAGGGATTTGTTTGGCTGCCCTTGTAAAGCTACCTGGTGAAGTCTCAAACACAGTGGGTAAATATTAACTCAGACATAGGCTGTACTGTGGCGCCTGTGCCAGCTCCAAAACATTGAAAGACATAAGGCCTGTGATTTCATCTGCTGTGACACAGACGGTTTGTAAAGCTTTTAAGTGAGCACCTATCCGCTCGGTTATACCCCGGCTTCCTCTTTTAGTTGATTGTGATGGGACCCTGTTTATCCACATAGTAGTTAAGGGATCAAGTTTCCCCATTGATTCCCCCGTTCGGCTTCTTTGTTTGTCTAATTTACTTCAGAAATATGCTGCAAAGTCAGACTCGGATGACAAACCCCAAATTCCTTAGAATGTTTTTGAAGGAGGAATTAAGTTCTGTGTCACTGGCTTTTGTTTCTTTTTTTTTTTTTTTTACTGTCCTTCCTTCCTCATATTATATTCAGCCTGTTTCAGTTCTGACTCATCTCTCACACACAAATGCGCACAAAGATTAAAAAAGAGATTGTAGGGAAATGATAAGCAGAGCAGACAGATCCCAGACACAAGAGAATGTGATGTCTTATGAGCAATAGATTGAGCGCACACAGACGGATGCTCACATCAAGCTGTGTTTAGGGGCTACTCTCTACATGACAGCTACTAGACATTTGAACTAATCCCGTGTTGTCGCATTGGCATGACTCAACAACTTCTATGTTCTGTACCTGTTGAAGCTTCGAGGCACTCCTAGGTGGGGCTGGGAGTTCCTTCTTTGAAGGTTAGCTCAGTTTAAGCCATTCACCAAGTCATTCAATGGAGGCGTGAGCGTGCAGACTGGAATGCAATGTGTTACTTGCTAAGCAATCTGTATTCGCCAGCTCCCACATCGCCCCAAGGCCAGAGCTGCCGTACAGAAGCACCGACTTCACATTCATACATGTAACTCTTAAAAACAAACACCTGTTTTTAAAGGGTGCTTTTTTGGAGTGACTGCCAGGGAACGGAGTCATGTGAAAATGACATAATACAGTATAGCTGGTGAAGTAGTTTTAAATCAATTCATGAACAACAATTCATGCAAATAGATTTAAAATAGCATTCAGCCTTCTCTGCTTTGCACAGTAGTTATCAACACCATACTACTACACATTGTGGTACTAGGTTTTAGTGCGTGATTAACCTACATTTCTAGACACCTCCTATCATATTGACTCTGCAGTGTTTGATTAGCCAGAAAGTAATGCGTTACATAATTATATCAGCCATAGTTTGCATGTTAACATTTAACTGCCTGCTCACTTTTGTCATCAACTACTGTGGGTCAGGATTCCTGAACTAACCCCCCCATCCAAGGTGGATCCTGTTACTGGTGAAGGGCCTAAAGAGGGGCCCCATATGGACGACTGACATTGAAGGAAGGGCGTAGTGACTTGAGTTTGTGTGTGTGTGTGTGTGTGTGGGTTTATGTAATGTCTTGTTTTTTCTGTTTGTTGGCCTCTTCAGTCAGAGTGATCATCAGGGGAGGTTTAAATAAGGACAATAGGTCATGATGGGCAAGTGGGATCTTCCTCCTCGTGTGTATTTTGTTTGTCTCATGCCACTGTTATTCCATTTATGCTGAGGTCCTAGTCACCAGGTCAGAGGTCGTTCTCCAGCCTCCAGAGGGGACCACCTGACACTTACTGAGTCAAAAGTTTAAACAAAGTTTGACTGACTTGGGTTGCTGTTGCAGGCCAACAAGGGTCAGCGAAGCCTTGGCTGGCTAATGGATAATGGCTAATACAATTTAATTCAGACAACAACAATGGAAGTGAAAACAAGTGCATGATATTTTGGGGTGCAAAAATAGATTTGAAATGGATTGGATGCTGACTGTATTATGTGCATTTGTTCTGGTGTTTGTTGTCCAAACAAGTTTCTTGCCCCTGTTTGAGATGCTGGAATTAATGAATTGTGCTGCTGTTAACAGCTGACAGACAATTTAGATAGACTTCACTGTGAACAGTGGTTTGCTCGAGGTTAGAACTTGTAAAATTGAGCCTTACTAGTTTATTGAGGATTCCTCTGTGTAAACAAACTCCTCCCTTTAATTAGTGCTTTCACATGAGACTTTGTTGACATTTCACTTTGGTCTTAAGTAAACATTCATGTTACTAGGACACTTGAGCTCAATTCAAGGTACCACAATTATCTAAGTTGATAAAAAAATAGATTTTCATTTGAAAATTCATCCTCAATCCTACATTTGAATTGATTGATAAAAATCTATTTATCATGAAGACATCGTCTAAAGTGTTAAAAAAAAAAAAAAAGTTGCGTCTACATATCTCTGTCAAGATGTAGGATTGTGATTGTGATTTATTTACAACTGCAGCAACATTCTTCTTCACCACGTGTTGCTGTGCAAGGTGGCTCTGATGAAAAGTCTTCACCGAAACAATTTTAAAACCTCTTGTGAATTGCACAGCTGTAATGTAAAATGCAAAAATAATCAATATGCTTTGTCTTTTGATGGCCCCCATGTTTTTGAAAATAGCAAACAGCAAACAAGCTTGTCCTCTATTGCTGACACTTACTTGGTTGAAAAAGCCTCCAGTCTGCCTTCCATGTTGAATGAAGGCCGAAGATTTGTCACAGTTTTCTTCACAGTTTCCTGAAACTGCCTGGTTAAGGACTCCTTAGTAGCCTCACACAGTGATATGTCTCAGCTTTGACTTTTGAGTGAAGTTTGTCAAACAGTCTCCTCTTCCAAATATAGCTTTGTGTGGAACAGAGATTGTTCTATTTTAATGTTGAAAGTAGGTCAAACTAGTGAAGGTTAATTGGAGTTGGAGGAGACTTAGGGCCTCCCTGTTAGTTATCTTGATGCCAAATAGCTACCTGCTACTGGGACTCTGACACACACACACACACACACACACACACACACACACACACACACACACACACACACACACACACACACACACACAGATCAGAAAAATACAATCTCAGTCTGGACATATTTCCAGCTGACCTTCCAATAACCGTAGTTAATCTTCCTCTGATAGACACAGATGCAAACTGTCTGTGCATTCTTCCCCTCATCCCACGTTTATTTATAGATGTATGTCTTGGACCAATGATCTTTCAGCTGTAGCCTGCTTATCATGTGTGTTAAGTGTAGCTGTGTTCAAGTGCTTCTCAAAGACCTGTGTGTTTTTGTCCTGTCTGTGTATCGATGTCTATGTATATTATATATTTGTGTGCATCAACAGGGCTTCTCAGTAATGATAATGACAGAAAACTACACTGCATGGATGAGATCCAAGTTAAGTCCCTTATCACATGACAAACAATAACACAGTGCAGTCACGCCTGGATAAACTAATTGCTGTTTATCTTTTTCCTTCTTTTCCTGTTGGCCACACACACACACACACACACACACATGCACTCCCCGTTTATCTCACATCAATTTGCTCTCGTCACTACCTTCGCTCTGGCCAGCCGTGGTCTCCACCATTCACCTCACAGAAATCAGCCATTATGCAGTGGGAATCTACAAGTCAGTTCTCACTAGGCTTGTTCCAGCCAAAGAGCCTGGCCTGGTTCTAGGGGTCGACCTGGTCCCACAGGGTACAAAAGAGAGAGAGAGGTCCAGAGGGACAGGAAAAAGAAAGTGGAGCGAATACAACAAGAGAGGAAAAGAGTGGGAAACGTCTTTTGCATTGCAAGGACTGGAAGGGTATTGCCACTGAATTGTATCCAAGTTGACTTGTGTGTCTTTATTCATGCAGGCGCACTCTCTCACGCTTCTGTGTGGACTGCCCAGGATGTAGATACAGCCCTGGCAAGGCTGTTGAGGAGTGTTTGGGAGTGGAAATGTATTGAAGAGAAAGAGGGGAAAAAAAAAGACTGATGAATGCAAGAGTTGTTCTTAATTTATCTTGTTTATTTCTATCAATCATGCATTTCTTTCAGCAGCAAGTCAGTGTTAACAGAAGATACTTGATGATTATCACATGTAATGTCCTGTATCCATCTGCGTCTGTTCAGTTTAATGAAACTTAATCTGTCAGAGACTGATTGATTCTTGACGGTAACAGCCTGTAAGAAAGATGCTAAATTTAGAATTGTATATCTGCTTTTAGCAGTAAGTCAGCAGGTGTCACCATACAGTATATTCTTTTTTTTTTTTTTTTTTTGTTATTACTGTTTTTTCAGTTTCATGCATTTTTCTTTATTTTAAATTTTTCCTGCCAGCCCCCTAGTAAATTTTCCGTGTGACGTCGGGGTGAGCTGACGTGAGAACACAGCAGGAAATATTCAGGGGAATGAACAGTGAGTGAGAGGGAGGTTATATACTGCGACCACGTGCCTGTGTTAACACATTAAGAGGAGCCAGAAGCAGGACTATCAGACTGGCAAATTGGAGGTTGTGAGTTTAATCCAGGGTTTCACCGACCGGCGGACATGACAAGTAAAGATTGAATTCTTACTGTAGTGTCTTCGTGTCTTCTTCTTGGATCTGTGGGAAACCCTTCATCTGCCAACCCTTTAACTTCTTTACTCATTTCTAGTTCCACTTCTTCAATGTACAGGTGCTTCTCTCGTTGTGTCAATCTTCTTTTCATCTCTCTCCCTGACATTATCCAAAGCTTAAACCTCTTTGGCATGATTAAACACGTTTACGAAGGCATAAGAACACTAGAATTGCTCAGATTTTTTTCTCTAGTTCAGTATGGTATGGAACTGTAGGAATGTTATACAGTTTATAATGTTTAAATTATTCACTATTGGTTTGTTTAATGATGTTATATTAGCTAAGACAGACCATTTTCATTTCTAATGAAGAATGTTATTCGACTCAATCATTAGAGTTACTTTTAGTTGGGCTAAATTTTACACAACTGTTATTTTGGGAGCCAGATGTTAAGGTCAAATTGTACTTCCAGTGGGGAGTGAAACACACAACAAAGTGGGATCTTTGGTTCCTTATTCTTGACCAGGCAAAAATACAAATATCCGACATGCATTGATTTCAAGATTGTACGTCATTATACAACGTCTGACAAAAACATTTTCACAGCTGGACTGTGACTGCACCGATGTGTCATGATGTTTCAGTATATTCTACTGTCACTCTCCCTTTTTTTCCCCCTCAGCTTTCCCCTCCATCCTTCCCCTGTTGTGAAACGCTCTTCCCACCCCTTCACTCTTACAGTCTGTCCTATAGCCGTCTCTGTCTCTTCCTGTTGTTTCATATGGCTTCCAGACCTTTCCTCTCTCATCTCTGTCCATCCTCTGTTCTTTGATGTCAGCACTCGTACATGCCGCTTTGACCACAACAAAGACACGGCCCTCTGCACGGCCTTCATCTCTCTCCTGCTCTCTGTCTCTCTTATGATCTGTTATTAGCTCGCTCGGTACATTTCTCTTTTCAATGCGTTCTGTGTATTAAATCTTCCTCCACATTTGGATCTCTTAATGTCAGTAAATGTGTTTAATATTCCTGCAGCCTGATGGAACTTTCATTAGTAGAGTTTGTGTCACTTCTAGTTATGTGATAGGATGTGTTGAGGATCTATGAAAGGAACTATCACATCAGTAATTTTACATTTGTTCTATTTTTTCTTGCTAACACATAATGTTGATTTGGTTACAGCTGCCTGATATTCACAGAGCAGCATCCTTCAAGACATTTTGTCATGGACTCTGAATCTTAGGATTCAAAATCATTGCGTTACGCAACTCATCATTTCCAAGTTTGAATCAGCTTTGTCGCTGTAAAAACAATAGTTTCCATTCATATAGATTTGAGACATCATCATCACACTGACCTTGTGGTTCCAAGGAGCACTCTAGTTAAATTTTTCAGATTTTACCACATGCACCGCAACACAACCTCAGAGGACGCGCTAAAGCAGCTGCAGCGTGTGCTGTGTAGCAAGCATGAAGACCTCCTGTACAATATTAGTTCAGTGTTTTGACAGGCTGACAGACAGAGAGAACAGCACACATCCATACAGTACACGTAATGACAAACTGCAGCAGGTGGGAGCTCATCTTACAGCAACATAAAGCCTATTGTTATCCCCCATCAGCACTTTGCTGCACTCAAGGCCCAAACACACACACTGCACTCACTCGTAAATACACAACGCAAAATCACACACAGATACATTCTGACTCTTTGACTGCCCCAGGAAAAGTAAACAGGGATTTTCTGCCACATCTGTCACTTGTGCCACTTAACCACTGCACTCATGGAAACACACACAGATGCTCACGCCCATGCACACTAAGTGCAATGAGTGCTATGTCCTGCAGTCTATAGTGATGACTGTAGAAATCACTCTGGAAATATCGACAAAGGACTGCAGAGTACGGAGCACGTCAAGGGTTGTGTTTCTAAATGAAACCATTTCCAGTTGAATTTGGGATTAGACTGAATGTTTGCACTATACTACTAGTCATGGGGAGATGAGAAGCTTGGGTGAGGCTTCGGCTATATTTGTATTGGCAGATTATTTCTCATTAACAGCTGTTAGTTGCTACTATTCAGACATTTTTAGTTCTGTAACATTTACGATGTAAGACAACTTGAATTCCATCAGCTGAATAAACAAGCTGAGTGCCATCAAGATTTTGGTCCCAGTCAAGTGGACACAATGTGTAATATTTTGAGGGATATCACAGAAAAAAAGTTTGAAATTTGTGACTACCAATTTGCCCTTAATGTTCTTTGTAGTTATTTGTAATATTGTCACTCAGTCTAAGTCAGTCAAACACTTCAGTTTGCTCTGTGTTAAGCCTGGCTCACACTGTGCGATTTTTCCCCGATTGTATAAAAGTCGGGGTGGCACCAAATCGTTTACCAGACCTTGAGATTGACGTGCTCACACTGTACGACTCGATTGTCGGGGACGGCCGGAGAGCTCACACTGTACGAGTGAAATCTGAACGGAGCGTTGACAATTGTTAATAAAGTTTCATTAAAAAAAAAAAAAAAAAAAACAAAGGACGACGGTGAAAGAGAATGAAGTGGAACTTGTTGTAGGATATAGAAAAGTTGATACAATTGTAGATATACGGATACAAGTTTCATAAAAGATGATCTGTAGCCTACAGAAAAGTAAACAAAAAAAAAAACGCCGGGTTGCGTCCTGCCGCTGGTCGCCATGACTACAGTCCTCCCTTGTCTCTCGTGATTATATTGTAGTCACACACACGAGCAGCAATAAAACAAAGTCCTGCACGTTTGTGCTGAGGTGTCAACGTGTTACAATCTTTTAGAGTGTAACGGCTTTGAAACAATACAAAAGAAGAATCGTATTTCTCTGTATCACCTCTTTGTTTCTAACTACTGGCGCTCACTCTCTGTTTGATTGCCCACCTCTGCAATGCCTCTCTCTCTCTCTCTCTCCCTCTCTCTCTCTCTCTCTCTCTCTCTCTCTCTCTCTGCCCTGTGTTTTTTCTTTCATAACTTTGGTACTTTTCGGTACTATTGAACATAAAAATAATATATATTGTATCGTTTATAGCATGTGGTATAGGAAACGTTTTGATAATGTTGACAACCTTACTCTGTGTTAAAAGGAAAAGGGAATCTAGACATATTTTTTTTGTAAATAAAGAACTAGGTTATTTCAGTTGAGGGTGATGCGGATAGGTTTCCTTAGTTCTGTCATGTAAAAGTCCAAGGTATGAGTCAGTTGGACGTGTGTATCAACTATCAGCAGTGTTATTGTAGATGGTGGTGTGAGGAGGGTTATAACTATTTTGTGACGTTGTGTTTACTGTTGCCCCAGGCAGTGTTCAAAGACAATGTTGTAATGACATAAAAGCTTACTAAAAGCACCGTTAAATATAATTCTCCTCAAATCTACATTTGTGAGATTCTATTCTTTGACAGTCAGTCTAATAATAGGTTGGGCAGTATTTATGGACATTGTAATCAGCACTTGTTTCTATTCAAACACTGTGCTTGTCTAGGGCCATTGCCCCGCCCTCTGCTCTGTATGTTTGTGACAGAAAATGGCAACACAATATGTCGTCCTCAATTCCTGCCAACAGTTAAACAGTCCATTGTCAACCTGAGTTATTATTATATATACTGTATATATACCCCAGCCCCACAGCATAACTCACATGCTGACATACAATAAACATGCCTGCATCGTGTGTGTACAACAAAATATATGAATTTACAAAATACTTGCTATTCTTGGGATATGCAGAGTTGCAGACTCATGCAGACATCTGCAGCTGCACACAAGTAATGCTGCACGTTTAAAAAAAAAACATTAATAAATGTTTATATATATATATATATATATATATATACTGTATATTTGCGTAATTTTGCCTTTATTGGATAGGAGAGGAGTGACAGGGAATGTTTGTATGAGAGAGTAGGGGATGACATGCAACAAAGGGCCAAGGTCGGATTTGAACCCATGGTCGCCGCTATGACGACTGCAGCCTCCGTACATGGGGCGCGCAACATAAACTCTAGGCTATCTGGCTCCCCGATGCAGCAGGTTTTTCACTTGTTTAGACTTTGCTGCTTTACCTGCTGAACTAATTTCTCTGTTAGTAAGTCAAAACAAAAAGGCTGTAATATGGGGCCTCTGTCTCTCTTTCCTTCCCGAAGCAGGTTCTTTGTGCATCATCTATCTTATGCTAGTGCTTGGCAATGTGTGTATCAGTGTGTCCGTGAAAGCATGTGTCACTGAAGTATGACATACTGTGCAGAGGAATCCCCATTGACTACTGAATCTTCCTATGTAGCAGCTCTTGCTGTCTGCTTCATCCACAGAGACCTCATTGTGTGTTTCAATGTGTGTATGCACGTACGCATGTGTTAACTTAACTTAAACCCTGTAAACCTTCGAGCTTCCATACATCAGTTTTTCCTGTGGTATGGTCTATTACTCAAGAAATGATTACATGACATGTTCTTGTCTGTGTGGTGTGTGCAAATGTTTGGCTAAAGATCTGCTGTCATGTTGTTCAGCCCACATTAAAACTTAAGAGTTGTATATAAGGAAAAAGGTGTGCGTGCCGTCTTTAAACCACACTAACAGATTTCTCTATCCTCCTTTCTTGTCCTTTATTTACCTGGTTCCCGTGTCTTATTTGTCTCTCCTAAACCTCTTGTTATGTAATCTTTTGTCACCTCTGTACCATTCTGCACACACAGGTTCAGTGACAAACACACATCAAGTGCTGTCATGATTGAGATTCATTCTATTGAACCTGAAAGCTGCCTGAAGGAAAAAGAGGTTCGAGGACTGGTAGCTGCACAAACACTTTCCCACTCAGAGAACACAAACAGATGAACACACATGCACACACACACACACACACACACACACACACACAGTAGCACTGAAGAAATACTGTAAGATCAGAATTATTCAGGTCAATACATGTCACAAGTTTATCACTCAAAACTCGTAAGAAGTTTGTTACACCATGGGACGGTTTCACACCCATTTCAAATTTTCCCTTGCAGTGACAATAAATGTGATATGAGATATCCAACCTTATGTTCTGCATATTAAATAAGCTTCTTGAGTTATGTAAACAACTTCAATACCAGCAAACTGCAAAATGATGATTGTTAGCGACATATCTACAACCTACAATTGGCTTTATTTTAAAGTCCTGTTGTAGGTATTTGCTTTGCCAAATACAAGCTAGCCACAAATTATACAATATTTCTGTGACAAAATAAGGAAAGTAAATCTCAAATTAAGTTTATTATTCAGAAAAAGATGTAACGAATGAAAAAAAATACACACACAGCCACAGCATGTGTAATCAACAAGTACAGATGACGCACTGTCGTCAAAATATTAGAACAGAACTATTGTTAAGTTAACTCCCTGACGGAAAAACTAGCCATGGTGTCTCAGTGAATATTTTCGACATCATTTTGCTAGATGGTGCATCACAGTTTTCAGATATTTATTTGGTTTACTCTTTTTTGTAAGCATAAACAATTAAGGAGTGTAAACTTCGCCTGAAAGTTTATACACATCTACGCACTGACTCTGTAATCCCACACATCTGTATGCAAGTGACCAGCTGTGTTGTGTGCTTGTGTGTACTGAGGTGCGTGTGTGTTCAAAATAACAGGAGAGCACATTGAAAGAGGCCCTTCCATGCCACACAGACAGAGGGGATTTTAGGAGTCAGTGATGGGGATTATGAGGAAGATCATTTCATACGGCTACAGAATGGTTAATCTCTCCTTAAATCCCCGCTGGAGACTGCACGCCCAGTCCTGTTACTGTGCGCCATGATGGAGGCAGTGCTAGAAAGTGTGTGTGTGTGTGTGTGTGTGTGTGTGTGTGTGTGTGTGTGTGTGTGTGTGTGTGTGTGTGTGTGTGTGTGTGTGTGTGTGTGTGTGTGTGTGTGTGTGTGTGTGTGTGTGTGTGTGTGTGTGTGTGTGTGTGTGTGTGTGTGTGTGTGTGTGTGTGTGTGTGTGTGTGTGTGTGTGTGTGTGTGTGTGTGTGTGTGTGTGTGTGTGTGTGTGTGTGTGTGTGTGTGTGTGTGTGTGTGTGTGTGTGTGTGTGTGTGTGTGTGTGTGTGTGTGTGTGTGTGTGTGTGTGTGTGTGTGTGTGTGTGTGTGTGTGTGTGAACGTTTGGTTTGTGAAAAAACGATGGGTGTGGAGAATTTATTCATAGATATCAGTGATAACTTGCCTGTTACATAAATCTTGACATTTCTACATGCTATCTAATATACAAATGAGTCATTTTAAATTGAAGTTTCAGGGAAGTGCTACGAGGGATTTCTGCTCTCATATTGTGCCCAAAATGACATTTTGCTTCTGATGTTCTTTGCATGACTTTCCTTCTCTTATATGTTGAGATTTGTGTTGCTCTCCAAATTCAATGAGTCGGATAATGACTTTAAGCATGCACGGAAAAACCTGCCCAAAAAAATGTCGACAAAAGTGCCTTGCCGAAGACATTACACTTAACGGATTGATTGATGTGTAGGTGTTGGGATTTGAATGGTCAAACCTTTTGGTAGCTAACCTGCATGTCTACTTTAGACTAGAGGATACTGCAGGCCTGAGTCCTGCTTTGTTGACTCAGCTGTGTTTTTGACCTTCTCTGTCTTTGTGTGGGTGGAGACTGAGGGTGTGTGTTTGAGTGACTGAAGCAGGCTATGAGCATTACAGCTGTTTAATTAGCCCCACATGTTTTCACACAAAAGGTTTAAGATGCCCAGTAAAAAATGCCCATCACTAGGTCCTAAAATCCTTCATGAAGATATTTTCTGTGATTCAAAGTCCAGAACTTAAAACCATTTTTACTATGACAACAATTCTGTAAAACACTACAGTATATCCTCACAACAGGGGAGCTAGAAAAGGGAGATTTGCTGTTCAAATAAGGATTAGTATTGTGTTCGTTTAAAAACCTTTTTAGTTTCAAATCATTATTTTTGAAATTTCCATGTTGCTAATTCATGTCCAGGGATGCATAGATTAGCAAAGTTACAAATGAAAAAAGTCAGTTGCTCCAAATCCATTTTCTTAGATGGAGCCTGAGCTTTAATCTAAGGGAATTGTATTTGCATATGAAAATGAACATGAAACATTTGACATCTAATACTTACACTTAAATCTTATTTTCATGCCAGAAAGAAAGGAAGGAAGTCCCCTCTGCATAAAGACTCATACTGTAAAAAAAAACAAAGCAAAAAAACCCCAGAAAACATGCACTCTCATTGTTCAGGTAGGTGATCCTTCTGAAAGTGTACTGTATGATATTAACCATTGTTTGCAGCGATGCCGGTGTATCAGGTGGCTGTTATTGTGCTCTTCTCAGTAGTGTTATCTGGGCTGAAGTCATTGGAAGTTTCATTCTTTTGAGATACACTGCTGTTTGGGAAGGATCACATTCATAGCTCAAAGCAGTGGGCATTTTTGTCAGAGTATATGTGTTTTGTGTGTCAAGTTGCATTTTTTTTCTATAACTGAAAGGAGACATGCTGTTTGGGGTGTAATTTCAGTCTCAGTTTTACTGATCCAGTTTTTGTTCCAGAACCAGTTGTTCTTCCTTTTCATCTGATAAATGGGAAATATAGTTTTTCCACATATACAGTATATGTGCAGATTAACTTGGATTTATTTAGATGTATAATAGGTAGGTTTCCCTTTAGAAAATTAGTTTGCAAATATATTTTACAATACCCTTTCAAAATACTGATTGTGAGTAACCCTGAATATCACACCCACTACTTCATCTTAAATACAAAATAGCTCTTCTCTGAAGTCAATTCCTTTATTAACTGATCATTTGGATCCGTCTTCTTCTGGTCATTGCACCAAACCTTCCTAAACTGTCTCTGTCCACATACACAAACACTCATACTGAAGTCCTCGGTTTGATTCGTTAACCGCTATGAGGCCCACAGCAGCAAACAAGACAGTCCAACATAAAAGAGTCTGAGACACCCCCCTAAAGCTCCCTCTGCCCCAAGAATGTGCCCCTCTTTAATGCTTGAAACAGGCTGAATTCCCCCTATCGGCTGCGTCTCCTCCTGTCAGGGCCTCCCGTCTACTCCACTCTCAACCTCCTGGGACTCTTAGAAGAACTTGTCTTTAGGCCCAAAGGTCTTGGAAGACGATGGGGTAGGAAAGCAGGTTAACTAGCCCAGTAAAGGCTCTCTGTCTTTGGGGAGCAGAAGTCCTCTGGGCCCCTGTTACTCTGGAGGTCTGGAGATGAGACTGAGGGTCTTTGTTGTGGAAAGACTGAGGCAGAGATGAGTGGTCTCGGTGGAAATGTCAGATCCCCCAGGGCGGGGGGGTAAAAGAGAAATCCATCAATCTTTCTCTTTTATCAATCATTTATGAATAAGTCTGCTCTTTGTTCTGTGTCCTGCTATCATTTCACCCTTTCCCATTCTCTCTGTCTTCAATTTCTCCTGCGTCTCATTTCCATTGATTAAAAACAAAATATGTCTCCACAGTAAAGCAAAGGTATAAACCTGTCTAAGAATTTATGAATTCATTCATGAAATCAGCTGGATTCATTGGGCCCATGAAGATTGGGTTTGCGGGATTGTTGTTTTTATTCAGTGTTGACCGTTTGTTTTCAAGGGCCAAATATCATGAAATCTTTACAGACTTTAAGATTACTTAAAGTAAAAAGTGGATAAGAAAGTGATAAAAATCATATTTCAAATTGTTTGCCCTTATTACAAGCGCTTAAGAAACAGTAAATAGGCTAAGGATCGGGTAAGAAGCCTCAGTGTTTATCCAGCTCTGCATCAGTCTTGGAACCTTTCTGTGTTCTAACCTCTCTCCTTTTTTCAAAAGCATCTCCAATATTTATCCTAATTTTACATTTGCCGTTTACTCGTCTCATATCTGGCAAACTGAGGGGGTGTCCAGAACTTCTACCAGATACATGTGCCCCATCTGTCTCCGCTCCGGTCCGTTTTGGCTGCATGCACCCCCCCATCCCCCCCCCCCCCCATCCCTTTTTTTTTTTTTTTATGTAGCTGTTTTCAGACAGCGTTCTACACGACAGACAGAGGAAAATAGAGGCTAATTCCCTTTGGCAGAGCCGTGCAGTTACATGCTTAAAATCACAAACACGCGCTCAGAATCTTGGCCAGTCCTAAACCCTCACAGCAAGCTGACCATTCTGCACTAGTCACAACTCAGCGGCTCGACAGAAAGAGGGGGGGGGGGAGTGAGAGGAAATTGGAGGATAAGGTGGAGGAGGTGAGAGAGAATAGTAGGAATGAATAGAGGTGTTTGAGGCAGCTGGGATAAAGAAAACGAAGGTTTGAAAAAGTTCGAAAGAATCAGAGAGCAATGTGGAATTGAAACACTTCTACATTCTTTAATATTGAAGCTGTAATTACAATTTTGGACTGTACTTACAAATTGTGCAGACTTTTCGGAACCTTTGCCATTTATGATTTTTTTTTATAGAAGTTTTATTCTGTTTTTGCACATTTTGTTATTATTTGACTGGAAGTCTTTTTTTAATAGACATATGACATTTCAGATGATTAACGGTGTAGAGAAGGGGGAAGAAGAAAATGAAAAGATCAGTCAGAAGAAAAAAAGAAATAGAGAGGTCAGGAGGGGAAGGGGAAGGGGCAGGAAGAAGAGGGGAGTTTATGGTGAACAGCCACTAACAACATAACTGGGTGTCCTAATTGGGCAGCAAGGGGCGAGTGTGAGTGTGAGTGTGTGTGTGTGTGTGTGTGTGTGTGTGTGTGTGTGTGTGTGTGTGTGTGTGTGTGAGTGTGTGTGTGTGTGAGAGTTAAAGAGAAGGTTAGGCGTTCTTCAAGAAAACAGCTGTCTGCCTGACTTCTTAAGGCTGAGGGCACTGGGTCTGAGGGAGTCCCCTTAACCAGCTAAGACACACACACACACACACACTCACACTCACACTCACACTCACACTCACACTCACACTCACACTCACACTCACACTCACACTCACACTCACACTCACACACTCTTGTCTCCTCTCCATATGGGAGCCCAACCCAGTGGGCCTTTCATGTGGTTGTGGGTTTGGGTTGAGAGGGGAGGGGAAGCAATTGCAGGAGCAGGGAGGAAACCCATGAGGTCTAAGAAGTTCTCTTCCACTCCTCCTCGTCTCATCCCTTTGTCTCTCCTCAGGGCTTGCCCAAGTCGGGGTTCACATTTATTTTTTATTAATCATGGTGTAACATAGTTGTTTGTGGTTTTGGTTCAACCCCAATAGTTTCCAGTACTCTGTCAAAGTTAGTGGGCGTTGTGCTTTGGGTGTAGTCTTGCCACATGTTGAGCAATTAAAGGATGCACCCCAATAATTTATGATATTATTTTTTTACACAAGGTAATTCAATTAAGACAATAATCCTTACCCTTATAATAAACCCTTACCCAACCCTAACCCCCCTACTGGATTTTTTCATGTAACCTCTGAATATGTAATAAATACTTTGATAAAGTGCCAATATTTAACAGGACTGGAATAAACTCAGACTCTGTTACTGCATCTGAACTGAAGGACTCACCCACAGTATTTAAAATCAAGTGTTGGACTACAAAGTCAAGTTTTACAGTTGTGTGTGGTTATCCTGCTCATTTCAGCCTCTTTTTAATCTCTGCTCCCCATCAGCCAGTCTCACACAGAAGCCCATTGTATGAGCTCACATCTATCAGCCATCAGCCACTCGTAGCACTGCCTAGACGGCTTGAAACCTAGT
Organism: Labrus mixtus; assembly: GCF_963584025.1. Classification (NCBI taxonomy): domain Eukaryota; kingdom Metazoa; phylum Chordata; class Actinopteri; order Labriformes; family Labridae; genus Labrus; species Labrus mixtus. The sequence continues at coordinate 13,038,203 of NC_083623.1, read as the reverse complement.
AATAGCATAAGTACTACACACACACACACACACACACACACACAACAGCACACTCTGTGGCTCGTTTTCCTTGTGGGTCACTGGGACATAGTACATGGAATTGGGTCATATTTCCATTTATCCATGTAGAGAGATGACTGTAGGTCTGCACCGCACACAGAAATGTGTTTGTCAGGTTGGTTATGTACAGTATGTGTTATTCACAGCTCAGTTTATTAGTTCCTTTTTTTATGAAGATCAGCAGAACACAAAAATTCAATATAGGCCTACACAGGTCTCATATCTATACAAAAGATGCATATTTATCAGTGTTCACCAGAAAAACTTGATGTAAGTCTGACATTAAATAATAAGTCTTTTTTTTCTTTTAGTATTGGTTAGTTCTTTTTTAAAACTTTTAAGACAGGTCAGTGGACAGATTCAGAAATCAGGGAGAGAGAGAGAGAGAGAGAGAGAGAGAGTGGAGAAACACATTAGAAAGGAGCAACAGGTCAGATTTGAACCCTGGCTGCCCGCTTTGAGGACTACAGTCTCTGTACATAGGGCTCACAAACTAACCATGCGGCCACCTGTGCAGCAGATTCGTATAGTGTATTGCAACGTTAAATAAATCCACTCAAATTTGACTGTTATCGACCACTAGTCGACGGGTCTGAATGTAAATTTCAGTTTAATTGGCATGGAGATAAATCGCTAGAAACATCCCTAATGGCTTTGATGATATTAATATCATATCTACTTTAGTTCCTGCAGCAGAATGAAATCATTTCTGAGGCTGAGTCTGTCTTTCCATTTTTCTCTATGTATTGTGTAACACTTCTGGAAATCAGTCTTGCTCAATTTCAGCTAATGAGTTTTTATTCTCTTGCTTCACTCCCTCATCTTTAATTGGTTTGGTTTCCTGATGATAGTTGAGGCTATGATGAAACTGATAATCTCACCCATCATGTTACCAGTTTTTTAGCCCTTTATTTGATTTAACTGTTTGTCATCATTGCAAAAGGACTCTAAGCTAATCAGTGACAATACATCACAGAGGAGAATGCCAGTATTTTTTTCATTAGTAAGGCTCTTGGCTACAAAATATTCTCTGTGATTGATTGCTTTACCACATCAAGGAAGAGTGAAAAAGTTCCTTTGGCAGAGCCTAGCTAAAACCTGATACAATAATAACATTTCTGTTGTCTAGAACCAAACAGAAGGCCAAACAAATCCCCTCATCTAGGCTGGTTGAGTTGAGGAGGGATATCCTTTTTGTATCAGGAACCAATGCTGCTCATGAGAAACATGGTTGTACATTGAGAAAAAACCTTCCAACCCTTTATTTTTTTCAAAGCATCAAGCTACTGTTGAGCTTCTTAAAGCAAAGTCCACTCCAGTTTACATCCAGTGTCACCCAAAAATACATTGTGGGCATATATTTACCAATATTTTCTCCAGACTGACTAAATCTTATAGCAGATGTAACCTGACATCATGTTTGAGTGAAGGTGAATTAGAAACAAGGGTTCTAGCACACAGTTAAGTGACATATTTATGGGTTTACACAATAAAAAGTAGGTTAATAAAGCAAAAAAAAAAACATTTTTAAATGTATATGTTTTAGTTTATATAAAATTGTACTGTGAAACTATATATATATATATATATATATATATATGTCTTATTGTGTGTGATTTTTTATTATTATTTTTATTGACATTTTTCTGACATCACAATACAAACAAGAGTGAAAACCCACAACCCAATCCATGGAAATAACCCCCCCCCCCCCCCCCCCAAAAAAAAAAAGCATACATATCATTATACATCATCATTGTGTTAGTGCTACATCCAAGCTGTCCGCAATAGAAATGTCCATAAATAGAACAAGAAAAAAAGATAAATCCATACAGGTACAAATGCTGTCAGGGTAAGTCCAAATGTTGCAAGAAGGGACCCCAAGATTCTTCCCATTTATGTTTACATTTTGAATCATTAGCTCGCAATTTCTCCATGTGTATCACTGAGACCAGTTCATGCAACCAGTTTCTGAGGCATGGTGGAGTTGGTGTCTTCCAGTCTTTCAAAATGCCCATCAAAAGAGCAGTTTGGACATATGAAGGGAGCAATACGGAGTCCTCTGACGCTATTGTGTGTGATTTTTAATCTCCAAATGTGATGTCATAAAAAAAATCTGAATTAAATGGGCAAAAAGATTATAGAAAATGTAAATAGTATGTTAGGATAAAAGAGTGAAAACATAATTTTAGACATTCACACAACTAAATTAGTTCATAGATTACAAAAAGACATAAAACAGCTTGACTAATCTCTTCTATAAACATTCATTTATAATAACAGAAATGCAGTAAACATTACATTTTCTTCATAGATGTGCACAAATACACACCTGTCATTGCTCTCGCTCGTGTTTCCATTACTGTCTTGTAGTCTGAGAGACGTCACAGTTCTGCTGCCTGTGTCTGTGTGGTCAGTGTGCCCTGCTCCTGTGTGTTGCTGACCTTTACTGATAATGCTCTCCCTGTCCTTTCTCTGCTGCAGCCCTCTGATGCTGTCCAGACACACACACACACACACACACACACACACACACACACACACACACACACACACACACACACACACACACACACACACACACACACACACACACACACACACACACACACACACACACACACACACACACACACACACTTGAGTACTGCTGCCACATGCTGCAGAAACACTTGTTAATGTCACATATGAGACGGATTGTTTCTTGTTTTCATTGAATGTCCACATTTTTCGTTCTTCATCATTTTATTTTTGTTTGACTTTGAATCAGGATTCATTAGATTGATGCTTGATCAAATGTTTTTAAGTACAACCAACGGTCTTGTTTGCTTTATTCTGTGGTTTCACTGGTGCCAGACAGTAAAACTTTTCCTGTGTGTGTGTGTGTGTGTGTGTGTGTGTGTGTGTGTGTGTGTGTGTGTGTGTGTGTGTGTGTGTGTGTGTGTGTGTGTGTGTGTGTGTGTGTGTGTGTGTGTGTGTGTGTGTGTGTGTGTGTGTGTGTGTGTGTGTGTGTGTGTGTGTGTGTGTGTGTGTGTGTGTGTGTGTGTACCTTGTATTCCCACTAGTGTATATGTGTGTCTGATTGAAGGCCTTGTCGACTTCGCTCATGCTGCTAATGTGTGAATTTGGCAGCAAATGTAGAGTGGTGTGGGAAAAGGTCTGCTCACACAAACAAACAAACAAACACATAGACACACACTCACACAAACACATAGACACACACACACATATAGACACATAGACACACACACTCACACCCTCAATGTGAGGGCAGAGTTAAAATGCAAGGCAGTCCATGTGGCTGGGTTTTCACAGTACAGACCAATCCCATTTAACCACAGCTTCATGTTTGTGTGGGTTGGCATGTCAACATGTGTTAGGGGTTTTTAAAAAAAAAAAAAACACACATCCTTAACAGCAGTTACCCTGTTCAACATTTTTGGATAAGTTTCGTGGCTTTTGTGTTGTTTATTCTTTGGCCTTGCTCCTTTTTTAAATGTTTGCTTTTGGCGAAATTCTACTCCTCTGTCTTCATTTTCCACGTTTTTTTATCTTTTGTCGTTAGTGTGTAACTAACTATGTTATTCACCAGAGACTTTGAGGTATGGGAATGTGAAGAGTCATCGGGAATGAGCAGAGGAAGGAAGAAAGGAAGTACAAAAGGAAGCATATGATCTGTGGACTTGTGAAGGCTGGAGCGACATTTGTGGCCGCCATTATTTTTTTGAACAAACCAGACTGTGGACATTTACACGCTGAGAGACTGAAAGAAGTGGCTAACACTCGAGAAAAGAGAGAATATCATGAATTTAAGGATAGATGAAGTCCAAAATGGGGTTTTAAAGGAATGAGGGATATTGAGATTAGAACAGATTTAATCCAGAATAAGCAAAGATTCAGTCCAATATATTTTGACTTTATTGATAAATTTAATGAACATTGGTTGCCTCATATATAAAATAATAAGTAGATGCCATGCATACAGGTTTCTAGCCATGGCTAATTTGCAACCCCTGTCCCTGGCTAGGCTTTTAGGATTAAAACAGAAGAAAAGATTACAGTAGGAAACGTGTGGAGGGAAGATGGAGAACAAGAAAAATTATATAACTATAGCTTCTTCTGATACTTTCATATGGTAGATAACAATGTGCACAACCCTTTAAAGTAGTAAATAGCAGAAAACTTGAGAAATATGTTTGCCTTCAAAATATTGATTTCATACAGATAACACAAGTTATTTCATTTTCTCTCTTCTCTTTCTGGTACCTTGTGTTGGATTTAAGCCAATCTTTCCTCCCTGTCCACACTTCAGACCATCAACCACAAACTAACCCTTTGTCAGAGATGTATTTCCCAGCATCCTGTGGGAGATGGCGCTGTCAACTATATCCTGTTCCATTTCCTGTCCCTGTCGCCATCCTCCCTTCACCGCCAACCCTTGACCGTAGTCTCAGACCTCAGAGGAAGAATGCGCTCAAATCGGACAGCTGCCTCGTCCAATCAGCTCTCTCTCCGATTGTTCCCTGCGATTGTTCCCTCGTCCAGAGCAGCGTCACCGGCCGCAGGATTTGACACGTCTCTCACTGCTGCTTCCTGCTGGGTTGGAAAAGTAGATGAGGAGTGATGAATTGTCCCGCGGAAAAGGGATTGTCCAAAGGTTTCCGGATGGCTTGCAAGTTATGATTATGGCAAACAGTATGAGCACACATGCTTCAAGTTATTCACACACGCAGTTACACTTAAAACCCGCTGTAGGTCTGAGTCGGTTTTGTTCAAAAGTTCAAATGACGGGCGGATGACACATGTGATTGAAGTTGCAGAGATCAGACTTGTTTTCTGGTTCAGTTGTTGCTTTGTGAGTGCGGGTGATGTTTGAGAAAGCCCTCCATAATCACACCAGCGGAGAAAGCGCTCTGTCTGCTGGAGGACTGGAGAGGAGTGGATGGAGAGAAGACAACACTGCTGAGAGAGGACACTGAAGAATGCAAGAGAGGGTTGAAAAAATAAAAACAGAGACATTATAACAATATGTCGTCAAAACAGAGAGAGCAGAGCAAAAGAGAAGATGCTGAAGTGAAGAAATGAGTGTTTTATTATGTTGAGTTAAGACATTTTTTAAGCAGAAAAATAGCTTTCCATTTGCACCTGCTGCTAAACATATCTTTAACGATACAGATAACTTCCCTACACGTGTTTACTTGAGCAACAAAAAATATAAACAACAATACTTTTAACTTCTTAACTTGGCTTTTAATTGTACTAACCCTGAATTGTTGTGATATCATCTGGTGTTGCCTGGCTTTGGCTAAACGCCTTGTTTAAACCAAAAAAAACATTAACAAAATATGTATGGATTATTATTTTATAGTAGTAGAATTGTTGTTGTTCTTATCATTACTCTGTTTTAAACATTAATTTCTTACATTAAAATCAAATTGAAACATGCAAAAATATCTATATCTATATATATATAATACATGAAACCTGCAGATAAAACTCAAATTAAACTGTTCAAGTTAAAAGTCAGGACATTTAACTTGAACGGAAGTTTTGTGACTGCAGCTTACCCCTCCATGTCTTTACAATAGAGAGATGGAGAGATACATGTGCAGATGTACTTTTTTTAAAATCCTGAACTGCAGTGTTACAGCTGCAGGTAATCAGAACATATGAATACACGATGAACAAACGCTAACCCTGACTAGAAGAAATGAATATATACGACCAAACAAAGAAATATAAACAACTGGAAATGGAACAGATAAGAGCAGTTTTCAGGCCCTCTTCTTCTTTACCAAGCTGACTAACATCCAATTAAAATGGACCCCTTTTAGGGCTTGATTGCTCAGAAGCTTAGCCCTACAAAGAACTTATTTCAGAAGTGTGCGTGTGAGTTTGTGTGTATGCCTGCGCAGATGTCCCTCAACTTGATCACTGAAAAGGATCTGAGGACCCGTTATAAGAGATCATGGGCCATGAGGCATAGCCCGGGCAACAACTGCCACTTTCAGATAGCATACCATCACCGTAGCAACCTTGGGAGGTTACCGGTTAAGGCGGCCTCCTTGAATGCATCACCCCCCCCCCCCCCCCCCCCCCTCCTCCCCCCACCGTCTTCACACGCACCCCTCTTTCTTTGTGACAGGGTTTTGATTGGCCGACCTGTGTGTGGGCTCTGCACGCGTGCAGTGAGGCAGTGCAGAGGTTTCAGAGTGGGATTGTGAGTGGGTGGGTGTGTGTGTGTGTGTGTCAATGTGTGTCATCTTTAAAATGAGGTTAGCAGTACCATGGTGTTTTTAGGGGCCATACTTTGTACTTTGTTTGGATCAGTGATAGTGATCACCAGATAAAAAAAAGATGCCCGTTAAAGGGATCAGGATTTGGAGCCGGAAGCAAAGGAGGAATCCCTATGAAGGTAGGCGTGATGTGTGTGTGTGTGTGTGTGTGTGTGTGTGTGTGTGTGTGTGTGTGTGTGTGTGTGTGTGTGTGTGTGTGTTTAAAGGCAAATTATATGTACACAGTAACATGTGTTCACAGCCAACTCACTGGAAGATTCAAACAGTTGATGGTGAGATGAGGAGCTAAAACGGAGAAAGTAATGTGTGAGCAGTATGAATTAGAAAAAGAAGTGCGGTTCTGTAAAGAGCAGTGTTAGCCTGGATTCACTGAATGAGCTGAATGGTGAGCTGAAGTATAAATGGACCAACTTGCCACTGCAGGTGATGCTCTCTGACTTTTACCTGTGTTGGTAAATGTTTTATCACTGCAGACTGTTTTGTTAACCGGTCCAGCTGTTTGTCATCGACGTTGTGGACTGCACAATGAGACGTTCTTAAAGTTTTCATTATCTTGAGTTGGGTTTGGTCAGATTGATTTTTGTGTGATTATTACGACGGAACAACCAGGAAGGATTTGCATTTATTTTCAGTTGCACGGTCTGTTTAGCTAGCACACAACAGGATGATAATATTACAGTAACATGCCATTATTATCACTCATCCACCATTTAAATAATTGAACCTGTATCATTATATAATTAATGAGGGGGTTTCATATTTGGAAACACACAACTTATGCATTGCATGATGCATTCAATTAGTCTGAACAACTAAAGTCAAAAGATAGAAAATAGGTCCACTATGTTCCTTCATTAGTTTTTACTTGTATGTTTTATAAATTGGACACTTTAACTGTAGCACAAAGGTTTGATTGTGGCTAATTTGTAGGCTGTTGTTTTGGTTCCCACTGTAGTAAAACATAAAAATGTAAGACTTTATATTGTTGGCAGTGTTGTGTTTATTGTATTAGAATTGGTAAAGTATCCCCTATTCTCTAACTTCTGGTTGACTATCTGCATTATAATATTTATTGATAAACAACCTGATGAACAGATTACTTCATTGAAGTAATAAGTTGTGCAAATGCTGAAAAACAGGGTTTAAAAAAAGATGGTTGGTAAGAATAAGGCATGAGTTCAATTTGAATAAAAGAAATGTGACTGCTTGGCCATCCTTTGTGTAGCAAGAGGAGAGGTTTTACTCATCTGTAGCAGGTTCTCTATCCCTTTGTGTTCTCTCTCTCTCTCTCTCTCTCTCTCTGTCTCTCTCTCACACACACACACACACACACACACACACACACACACACATTCACCAAACCTGAATGCTACACCTCCCTTGACCACCACTCTGATCTCAGACTGAAGGTGTGACTTTGCTCAGTATTCATCAACACATTTCTCTCTTCAATCTGTCAAACACATCTCACTCTCTCCAGCTATTCTTTTTCTTAAACCTAATTAATTGCCCATCTTCATTTATTACCTTATCCCTGTCAGATGTTATTTTGTAATTCATGTTTTTCTCTCTATGTTACTTAGCTTTTCTTCTAAACAGCTCCTGTTGACAATTTTCTTGTCATTTTTGGTCTTCTGCTCTGTTTCTCTGTTGAACGATGACTGTTAGCAGAGATTATCCTGTCATTGTGGTGGTATTTCGTACATTCATACCGATTTGAAATTGAATAATATGCCAATACCTTTAACTTAAAAAAAGAAAAAAATCAGTTCCCTCAACTTGAAATAGTTCATTTGGATGCAGATAAGGAGAAAAATGTAATTGTTTTTCGCACTGGATTTCGTTTCTTTGCTTCTTTATGTTTTAAAGAATGTATTAAGTGGTTTGCCAGTAGAGATAATACACCAAAAAACCTTCTTTATATTATATATTATCTTCATAATGCTTGATTCCTTTGAAAAGTGAATGAGGACTCTTGACTCTTTGATACTGAATCGGTTGCTTCTCCTTACAAAAGGGTTGATTTCCTACCTAGATCTCCATTACGAAAAAAAATCTCCTGTTTTTATAATTAAATAGTCACATTCATTTAGAGTAAGTTAAATTGAGAGCCCTTCATGTATATATATATATATGTGTGTGTCACTCATCTTATGACTGAACCTCTTATTCCCTCCCTCTGTCCCACTCCGTCCTCTCTTCTGTTCCTCCTCCTCACATCAGTCTGAACGGCCTTGTCGAGCACTGACTCATACTGCAGTCGTGACCAGGAGGTTTTTTGTCCTAACTGCACTCTTCTGGCTGTTTCTTCATCGTTCTCTCTTGACAGTTGGCCTTCATTTTATTTATTCTCAAAGTGTCAGCAAGTTTGAGTTGTTGGATTTCGAAATGTCTCAGGAATCGTTGCAAACTTTATAAACCACCAGCACCTAAACAAACTGTGTCTCACTGCCAGTAAACCAACGTTTCCTCTTTCTCCAGAAGACATTACTCACAGGATGTTTAAGTTCTTATCAGCTGTATCACTTCTTTATTTTCCAACAGATCTTATTGAGCTTCTGTCTTACATTTCCACTGATCTATTCAGGCAGATGATCGACTGTTAGGAGAAACGACATGTTGAAACAGGCCCTCTGCAATACAGGCGTTAAACGGCAGATGTACAAGACCCTCCTGGGGGGGTGTTTGTGCCTATCATGATTGATGTTCAGTCAATTTTATTTTTGTGCAACATGTGACACAAAAATCGCAGCTGTTCACATCCTCCAACAAAGCAAAGAGCTGTCAATACACTTCCTAAATTCACAAAACTATTCCAAGCTGGTTCTGTATCTAATCAAGAAGGGATGGCAACACTTGCAGGGATTGGCTTTTTTATGCTGAAAAAAACAGAGTACTTTGAACAAACATGTGTGCACCAAATTTTCCTGTAAGTGAAGCAAGAAAACATTTTGTGATGAGAGGGAGGGAATGCGATGGCATGGCTTAATAGACTCACTTTAGACATGTGTTGGTCTTTGTGCTACAAAAACAGCAACCATATACACTTCTGTTGATAAATCTGCATACGCTTGTACCAACCGTAGGGGTTTACCAATTTGACTTGTCGGTCCAAAGACTCTCAGCAGAGCGCACAGAGACATGACTGCTGTGCATCTGAAGGGTCACCTGCTGTAAACTCGTCAACATGAAATGCTTCCATCACAAATGATTTCAGTTGAATTATGGGGGTCTGTTGGTGGAAGAAAATAGACCTAAAGTCCAAAATATTAAAAGTATGATCATTTATTGTTTATATATTCATTAAAAACACATTCTATTGGATGGATAGGCCGGATCTTTGTAACATAACAATGAGTAAGGTCTTTTTACCTGCTCTTTTGTAATGTTAACAGACAAAGAGTAAGGTATTTTACCTGCTTCTTGTAAAGTGTCTCGAGATAACACTTGTTATGAGTTGACGCTATACAAATAAAAGTTGATTGATTGATTGATTGATTCTATTAAGTTTTTTTCTCTAATATTTTCCTGTATTTTTTTATGTTATAGCAATATAACATCCATCCATCCATATAAACAGCACTGTACATCCTAAGCAATTAATGTTTTCTTGCTTCACTTACAGGAAAATGTGGTGCACACATGTTTGTTCAAAGTACTCTATTAGGCTATTTTGAATAAATGATCATACTTTTAATATTTTGGACTTTAGGTCTATTTTCTTCCACCAACAGACCCCCATAATTCAACTGAAATCATTTGTGATGGAAGCATTTCATGTTGAATTAAATAAGTCAGCCTGATTGTCATGATACCCAATCTGGGTATATGATTCAGATCTGACCAACATCCAAATCTGGTTGTTGTATCCCTTCTGAAGACCTTTTGGAATCGGGATGGAAAGACTTGTTTCTGCCAATAAAGCATTTTAGTCCATAAGCTTTAAGTCTCCTCGGACAGACGTGTCTGATTAATGAAACTAATGTCATTTTTCTGTTCTTCTCTCAACATGATCTTCTTCTGGGACCTGCCTAATGACTTCTTTCTGACCCCTCTGTGATGTTGGCTGTACAACTCAACAGGTAAGTGCTTTTACTTGACTCACTAAGACTTGGCAAACAACCTTACAGACCTCAGACTTACAGCACAGTTTCCTCCACACTCTTCTTTTTTTTTTTCTTTCTGTTGGATCAAGACACAAGCCAATTTCCTGAATCATCGAGGGTGATGCAAAGCACTGATGATTTATAGATTTGAATTATGGCGGTATCCACACAGCTGGAGGAAATATCTTTGGGAATGGGGTTAAATGGGGAAAACGGGTTCGGAGTACTTTGTGTAAGAAAGTGTGTGTCTCTCAAGTAGTGGAAACGGCATCAGGGTTGTCCTCTCGACGTGGGAACAGAGAGTGAAATAGTGCCTTGTGTGTGTTTGAGATCATTAACCTCAGTGTTTTGTCAATGCTATACCATGCAGAGCCCGCAGGCGCCTTTCTGTTTTCCTCTCTCTGTCTTTGTATAACACACACATGAACTCACAGTAACACACACCCGTACTGCCTTTGCCAACCACCCACAGCGCCTCCAGTTCAGCGCAGTGTGCATGAAGTGTTTTCTCACTGTAGTGCTTTGACCTGCTCTCACACCCCTATGACCCATATCACTTCTCATCACACTGGTCTACTTTCTCTACGCCTGCAGCTACATGTGACCTGTCCAACCAGTCCAACCATCCTCCTAGACCCCACATTTTATACTTTTAAATATATTACTACAGGAAAAATAGTTATTGTAAAGAAGGGGAATCTCCCATTCATAATTCGTTTTTTTGGACTTTTTTTTGGCAGTCTGTTTAATTTTCTTTAACAGGCAAAATGTATTTGATCAACATCACTGTGCCACTGTTTTGTCAAAAGCTATTGTTCCTTTGGAAGATGTTGAGTTAGAGAGTGAGAAAAGGGGTTTTATCCAGTAATAATAAAATGTTCTGTAATACATTTCAAAATGTGTTCCTGTATTTAAATCTTAAAAGGGACCAAATCACTTTTTAAACTAGTGAAGATGGATAGTTTTAAGCTTCTGGTAAGTTACTGCAGGTCAGACTTGCTTTGGTTTGCTTACGCATTGATCAAAAAGCAAAAGCTCTTAATTTGTCTGTCTTGGCTGCCGGTGTGACAAATAGTTTGCCGGTGTGACAAATAGTTCTCCTCTTTTGTTTCCAGTGGTAAAGGCTGGTTTTTAATAGATTTTTTTGTGGTTTATGTCTGTGAGTGCTGTCAAGATGTGTGTTCAGGTGTACGTTAATGTTAAGGACAATTAAGGCTCTACTAGAGTTTCCTCCACTGAAATGAAGTTAAGTGTGTAGTTTACACGTGTGTGTTTTTGCATCAGAGTGCTGTAGGCTACACTCAGACCCATCTGTGTCTGTACAGGTTATTAACTCCCCCATCTCAACTCATTACATGAGCCTTTGGGCAAGAGTTTAATGAACTCGCAGTTCTCTTTCCTCCTTTGTTTTCTTTCGCGGAACATGAAGTGTTTGACTTTGAATCGAATTTGTCAAGCGATCAAATGGAAACCAATAACACTTTATTTTCTCTGAAGAAATTAGCAAAAAGATGACACATGCAAGAATCAGAGTGAAAACTTGTAGAGCAAGCCTCTTTCGTTATTATTTTTTATTATGCTGTAGGCTACATTCAGACCAATCTATGTCTGTACAGGTTATAGCCTAATCTAATTGTCAGTGAGAAAGCAAAGTTTGTGTAGAGGCAGCGCTCCTTCATGTTGGGAAATCTGAAGTGTTATGCTTGAGCTCTCATGATGGAGACACTGTAGTCTAGACGTGTGGGAAGTTCAGAGACTGCACCGACAGTTTGGGAGAAGGGTTACAAATAACTGCATTCACACAGTAGGCCGAATCGAAGCTGTACCCCTCACTTGGCTATGTGAGTCAGTGTTACAGTACAGTCTGCTGACTTTACAACGGCCCCTTTAATAACAGCCTGGGTACTATGGAGGCTGTCGTATGTTCTGGGAGAATGCAACCTTTCTCTTTACATCTGAAGATTTAAGGATTTTTTTTGTTTGTTTGATGACATAAAAAAATGTTCTTTTCAGTGGGACGGCTTTTCATCTTTTCCTCTCCATATTGTTTTTGTCAGTCTTCAGTGTGTCACATGCAGTGAGAACTTAATACTTAAGGGTTTTCCTTGGCTTTCAGACAGCCTGATCTGTAACCTCAGGGTGGTGGATTTTTCATGAGATTAGACCAGTGAAGGCCCAACACTGCCATCAGGCTTAATCCCTAAAGCTTTTTACAGCACAGTTTACTGCTGTTCGGACAGTTACAGAGAGTCTGTTGTTTTGTCTGTTTTATCCAACACATTGTGGTAACTGCTTTTGTTTTCTGATTACAGTATGTTAAACACATGGATGCATAAGTCAGGGATGTTTTTATTCTGTTTATACTGTTATATTATTTCAACATTTGGGACACCATATATTTGCATTATGGGAAAGGTAGTTTCTAAGTGTTGATATTAGCATATTCTTTAAAAAAAAGTGGTCATGATTTCTCCGCCTGTGTTTTTAGGATTTTGCCTAATTCGGTGTTAAGGTGAGGTTGCCACTTCAACAAGTAAGCTATAAATAGTTTGTCAAGCAGCTTTAAAAAGACAGGTGCATGAAGAAGAAATAGAAAGTATAGTTTTCAATCAATTTTTTTTTTTTTAAATATCTGTACTTGAATTTGGTAGAATATCAGTCGCTTCAGCATAACCTACAGCTGTTTAAATGATGGCTGAAACTTGAATATGCTGCCGACGGCAGCCTGAGAAAAATTACTTTTAAACCTCATACAGTGCAACCAAATGGAACACAGAGTCCAGCTGTGATGAAGGTGTTCTTCCCAGAAACCTAAGCTGGTCTGAACACAGTCAGAGGCCCTGGAGGAGAAAAGGGTAGTAATGGAACTTGAGATACAATGAAAATACACAACACCGGTGTTGGATTGGGCTGCATGTCATGTTCATTTCTCAAGTTTGAAGAATAGCATTCTTTGGCTAGTAACTGAGTACATGTGAGTTGTTATGATGTCTGTGAGATGTATGGTTTGAGCACCAAAAGGGTGAGTTTTCATTGTAGATTCATGTTGTTGTCCTGTTTTTTTTTTGTCTGGCTGCTGCAGGTTTTCATAAAACTGGATTTAATGTGTGCAAATGGACAATCACATATACAGTTATTACAGTATGAAATGTACACCCAGACAAATGGGTGCCTTTAAATAGACATAGACACACACCTGTGAGCAGCCTCGGACATATGAATCCAACCAGACAGACGCTCACACACTCAGAGGGAGAGGCCCTGTACTGTGTTGGTGTGATAGTCAATGGGTGGGTGGCCACGACTGGTGGCCTTTTTGGCTTTTGGTTTTGAGGTGGGCTGAGAGTTTGTGTTCCACTCCCTCAACACAGAAACACAAAGACCGACTGTGTTTGAGAAAAGAAAGGTTGCACAATTAAATGAGGAGGATAAAGGCTCAGAAAAGGGGAGAAGAACAGAGTGAAGAAATATTTCTTGGGATGGGATTATTTGGAGTTGTAAATAAAACTTTAGATTGTCAAACAAAGTAAAGCAGGTTGGGGGGGGGGGGGGACAAAGGGACATGGAGAGATTGAGAGATGGAAAGCGGGAGAGAATCAGAGGGTGGCCAGATGGAACTCTGCACCCAAATTCTTGACAGCTCGTGGGAGGAATACCTTTGGGGAACTCCATTTCTGATGTGTGCGTGTTTGGATACGTGCGTGTTTTGACAGTCTTGTCCCGCGATGTTGCTAATCATAGCATTGCAAGAATGAACTCCCACTTTGTTTATGTCAATCTGTGTGGGTGTGTCTGACCCAGGCGCTCAATTTTGACCCAATCTATTGTGTGAGTGTGTGTCCATGTGTGCGGTGCGCTACCTCATTACACCCGTGGTTTGCCTGTAATGTGCCTCGAAAACACTGCGAGTGTAACGGCTGTAAGTCTGGCCTGCCAGCTGGTCTGGCCAGCAACTGCTGATCTGGATTCTGCTTTAAATCCCCAACCGACAAGACGACTTGCTTTGGGAGCTGTTCTTGGATCAGGAATACAGAAAATAAGCCAGCAGGGAGGGGGGAAAAAAAAGCACAGACAAGAATGTGTGTGTGTGTGGATATATGGATGTTTGTAAAATAAAGCTGGGGTCAGTCCAGCATTTAAAGGAGGCTTGTGCTGGGTTGATGTAGTGCTATGAGCCTGGATAAGAGGGATGAGCTCAGAATAACGGATGGTTTTGCATACCGTGTGTGTGTGTGTGTGTGTGTGTGTGTGTGTGTGTGTGTGTGTGTGTGTGTGTGTGTGTGTGTGTGTGTGTGTGTGTGTGTGTGTGTGTGTGTGTGTGTGTGTGTGTGTGTGTGTGTGTGTGTGTGTGTGTGTGTGTGTGTGTGTGTGTGTGTGTGTGTGTGTGTGTGTGTGTGTGTGTGTGTGTGTGTGTGTGTGTGTGTGTGTGTGTGTGTGTGTGTGTGTGTGTGTGTGTGTGTGTGTGTGTGTGTGTGTGTGTGTGTGTGTGTGTGTGTGTGTGTGTGTGTGTGTGTGTGTGTGTGTGTGTGTGTGTGTGTGTGTGTGTGTGTGTGTGTGTGTGTGTGTGTGTGTGTGTTCGTTCGTCAGACAGCTCACAGCTGTAGAGGGCAAAACGCCAGACCTAAAGTCGGCCCCTATTGTCACGGTAACGGTCGGGCCTGCCGTCTGCTCAATCAGCATAATTTACTCAGTCTCTCACTCTAGCTGTCTTTTGTTTTCTGTCTCAATCACTTTCTCTCTCTTTCTCGCTCGCTCTCTTCCTGTTCGTCACTGTCTCTCTCCCTTTTCTTCTTTTACTCTCATCTCACTTCAATCGCTCTCTATTTTGTCTTCTTTTACGGTCCTCCTCTCTAAATCAGTGCCAAAGGAGGCACTGAGTGCATGTTATTTGAAGAGTGTTCAATTCAAAGTGCGTTTCACATTTTGCCACACACATAAACATTTGGACACACACACACACACACACACACACACACACACACACACACACACACACACATACATAGTCTGTGCTGTAAGGCTGCTGCTACTGTTATTTCACACATCCTGCTTTTTATTGGAGTTTTCCTCTCACTGTGTGCTTGTTAAAGACTTTATACATGTAAACACATGGTGTATAATACTCACACCTCTTAGCAGGCTGTAAACCGGGACATGCTGATTAAAACCTCACTTTTACTGCCGTCCTTCGTCTTTATAGTTTATTGTCAATGCATGTATATTTTTGTGTTTATGTGGATTTTCCTCACTATTTCTGCTTTACACTCCCTGTCAGACCCACACACTCCCACACAAAGAAAACGCTTCAGGTGGGGACTTGGTCACACCTGTAGTATTCAGCTCCTCGTGGGGTTTGCTGGGTGTGTCGTCAGATTTGGGCTCCTGGTGGGCTGCCAGATTGGCTGTCAGCACATGAGCTGAACTTTGTCTTCACTTGTGTCTGACTCTCCAACCCTCTCCCTTTTAGATTCAGCATGCCCCATCCCCAGGGGGTCCAGTTTAATGTGGAAAACCATGGCCTGGACTGGTTGATTTGATTTGATAAAAAAGTGGTTGAACATCAGTAAAGTTAAAACAAATGCAGATGTTCGAAAGATTCATCTATTTCCTTTCCAGCGTCATATTATCCAGTGACAATAACCCTAGAGAAGGACAATGACTGTTCCCAGGACGGTTAAACAACAGTAATTATTTATTGTTTGTGTTTCCAAAACAATCCGTGCTATGGAAAGAGGTCTTATAATTAGCAGTGACGACTGAGGAGCAGAAAATGTCATCAGCACAGACTCTGCTGGAATATCACTGTGGGAGCGAGCTGTTGAATAGGCACACGTGTTTTTATTCAGCATGGAGCTGCCTGTTTTCACCACGCTGAACCTGTGACACAGCATCCAGTTTACAAGGATGAACTTTCATACACCCAGGCACATATACGTATGCCTACCCTAGCCCTAACATGGCCACATGTCTGTACAACATAAGTGCAGAAACCGGACTGAGGGAAGTTTAAACAGGTGATGGTTGATGTAATGGTGAGAGCGTAAATGTATATAAACATACGTTTGCACGCCACGTTGGCATGTTTACAACTTTTCAGTTTGTATTCATGTCTGAACCTCTCCAGTAGAATCTAAACATTCTTCTGTCCTGATCGGTGCTTCCCCTCAACCAGCTGCTGTCACCACACGAGTTTGATAAACACACACACACACTGAGCACATCCTTTGTGAGATTTAAAAAAACAAGTTTAGCAACATGTCAGAATTACATAAGCCCCGGGTTAAACACTGTTGCAATGACAAACATGCTTCCAGCACGTCTCTAATTCTCTTCCTTCTTCAGGATATGGAATACTAAGTGATAAGCAGTTTAAATGGTTAGTAATGATAACAGGTTTGAAAAAATGAGTGTACAGTTGAAACTGTTCGCTGAAGTAAAGGATAAATGGTTTCAGTAGATAGCTACAGAGATGTAAAAGCAATTGAAAAAGTCAAATTGTTTGCGAAAAGTGATGGTCGATTGTCAGTACGTTTGAAATGCATGCTCCGCCTGTAGAAAACTCTATGTGGTAGATCATTGAAATACATGACCCTATTTAAATGATGTTTGGTTATATATCATGTATTCTCTAACTTGTATTAATGTTTGTCTACATACGACTTTTATCAGCTCTCAACATGTGTCCGTACAGTTCTCGACTCCACACACAGACGCACACACACACACACACAATCAGCCTGCAAATCTCACTCTGAGGCTGCAGCGGCTTCAACCGCCTGTAAACTGCTTTGTAAGCAATATTCATCGGCAGCACATTTTACAAAGTCATCCAAATGACCCAACTCACGTTTAAATGTTTCACTTGCGATCCCACTGTGGCAGCGCTCCATCCGAGTGACATCTCTTAACATAATTATTAACTTTAACTGGCTACTTACAAAAGCTTTTATATTAGGATACTTTATACTATTATATAAAATACATTCTTCATGAGAATGAGTACTGAAAACCAGATCCTTTTCTATGACATTCTCTTCTTTGTTACATACTTGATTTGCTTGTGTATGAATATTGTGAAACTGATGAAGAGTGCATGTATTTTATCTTAGTTATTGGCATGGTGACATGGAAGCATGAAGAGTTACCCAGGGTGTAACATCCAGCTCATTCTGTGCAAGGTTTCCAATTCTGTAATGTGCTTCGGAGTCATTCATCTGCACAATTAAGGTGTTCAGAGGATACATTAGAGTCACATTATTTCTCTAAATATGAGTCTTCTCTCTGCTCTTCCAAATGTTCAGTATCACTCACAGTCCTATTTCTTCCACTATGGAATTGACCACCTGTCTATCATTTTAAGAATACCAAAGTCTGCATGAAAGCTTCAATGCATGTGCAACCACATCTGGCCTCAGGTTTGCTGGAAAAGCTCCTCCACTCAGGCATGACTGATCAGGAATGCACAGAGTCGACCGCACCCTTTCTCCCCTTCAACCACTGGACGCAGACCTGTTGGGCATGTGTGTGTATGTATGTGTCCTACTCAGATTACAAGAGTTCATTTGTCTTGTAAGCTTATAGTGCCACTCCTTTCTCAAACTTCCCTTCTTTTCATGCTATGGTATCAAGTCGCCGTTCTCTCTTCCCCTCTCTGTCTCTCTCTCTCCCTCTCCCTCTCTCTCTCTCGCTCTCGCAGAACAGAGACGAAGTTTCTCACCTCATAAATCTGCAGCATGATGACAGGGAGTCCTATGCACCCTATATATCTGATCATTTACATACTAGAAGAAGAAGTGCGCTCTCCAGCCCTCATGCTGGACTCATCTGTTCACCCAGTCCGTGCTTCTTTTTCCTTTGTCTTTAAGATTGTGAATCATGAAGTTTGTAAATGTGTGGGAACCAAACCTCTGCCCGTATTTGTGCACCAAACAAATGTGACTTACTTATATGCAAACTTAAGCCCTTAGTCAGCTGCTTTCTGGAGTAAGAAAGGTCAAAGGTCAATCTACCTGCTTCACTTTTCTCTTTGTCTCCATGGCTAAACTGCACAGACATATACACACCAACACATTCTTAATTGACGAGTCACAAGAGCGGTGTCTGAGAATGGTGCTCCCAGCTAAGCCAGCAGCTTTTACTGGAGAATAATAGAATTAAGTGACATGCACACACACACACACACACACACACACACACACACACACACACACACACACACACACACCTTACTTTCTGCTAGAATAATAGATGTTGGGATAATGGAGCACGTGGCCACAGGAATGAGGGGATTTGTCTTCAAACTGGAGTGAATTGACAAGAGTTGACTACAGGGGTTTCAGGGATTAGGTGCTGTCTAAAACCTCCACACAGGCCCCTCCGTGTATGTGTTTGTGTGTGTGTGTGTGTTTAGGTTTGTGTGTCCTCGAAAGGGCTGTTCTACAGAGGCCAAATATAGACCTTGAATGTTTGAGATAGCCGAGTTAACCATGATCAAAGATTCCTATCTCTGCACAAAACCATGGCACACAAAAATGCTTAATTCCTCCATAACCATGAGCAAGTGTTGTTTATTGACTGTAGGCTTGTGTATACAAACACACTGACAAACGTGCACACAGTTTTCTGGCTCACTTAACCTGTAGATGACGATCCAAGGCTCCTCAGAGTCTTCAATCTGATGGTGTCCCCTTGTGGTTTGAAATAGTTACTACACATGAACAGCGTCAGACAAAATGAGTGAAAGATAAAAATGATAGAAACTTCTTGTGAACATGTGAAAAAGGCATGACATACTTCTTTAAACAAATGTTAAACTGAAAACATTGAATGTTGAAATATAAAAAAACGTGTAACACAAAGTGTCATCAACCTCTTAACATTGTCTTTGTGTACCGTTTGAGGTAAACACTGAGTAAAAAAAGTTTTGTTGTTTTGTTTAAAGAACAATAGGATAAAGGATGATTACATTATAAAAACAACAAAGACATATAATCAACTATTACATATTATTCATCTGTTACATATAATTTTCCATTAAGAAAAAGGAAAACAGGGAAATTTAATTTGTGAGAGTTTAAGACCTCTACTTTTATATTAATGTGGCTATCAAACCAGAATCCCTAATTATTTAATTATTTAGCTTATTATATAATGATGGACATTTGGACAGTTATGTTTTGCTGTAAACAAAACATTTTAACACTGTGGTTTAAAGAGTTTGGCTTTTTTTCTTAGTAATTCCTAAACAATCATCTAAAAATGAACAAGTTGTGTTAGAACAGCTTGGATGCAAGTACAATTAGGAAAGAATTATTGTGTTGCTGTAGTGTTTCTTTATGTTACCAATGATGACTTGGATTACACATAACAGACTTCATAGCTTGAAAGAGAATCAACCACCCCATGTAATACCATCCACCACCACCAGAGGGCTTGTTGCTGGGCTACCAGCACGTCCCTGCCCTGCTGCACCCCACCCTGCCCAGCCTCCCTAGAGGCCTGAAGTTGCTATGCTGCTAACCTGATAGAGGCGCACTTTATGCCATGTGACTCACTTTTCCCTCATCCTCTTGTTTTATTATCATTTTGTGGATTAGTCACTTTTATTCTCTGTCATCTGCTTCCTCCTTCAACTTTGTTACATAAGTAAGTACTGCCTTTATCTGTACTGATGGACTGTGTTTGCGGAAGGGAATATTTCTCTTGTGACCTTGTCTCTCTGTTTACGTGTGTGTGTGTGTGTGTGTGTGTGTGTGTGTGTGTGTGTGTGTGTGTGTGTGTGTGTGTGTGTGTGTGTGTGTGTGTGTGTGTGTGTGTGTGTGTGTGTGTGTGTGTGTGTGTGTGTGTGTGTGTGTGTGTGTGTGTGTGTGTGTGTGTGTGTGTGTGTGTGTGTGTGTGTGTGTGTGTGTGTGTGTGTGTGTGTGTGTGTGTGTGTGTGTGTGTGTGTGTGTGTGTGTGTCCATGTTCATTGCAATGACACACTGAACAATAATGATTAAGGTTAACCTCACGCCACCCGTCAAACCTCCCATCATTCCTTGAGGCAGTTTAAGTGTATCAAGCCACATATGAGGTTAGTCTATGCACTCCAGTGACCCTGTTGGGGCTCAGATGGCTAACTCAGTGAGTTGTCCTGTACACACACACACATACACTCTCACACACACACACACACATTCACATATGAATACTTGTGGCAACATAAGGCCACACAGCATATGAAAGCACTATACATTCATGGGTTCCCACCACTCACAAATCTTGCAATTTCTGTGACATGTCACATAATCCCACGTTGAAATGAGAAAGCAGAGTCTCTTGTGTATTACTGTCAGCGTGAATGATGCATCACCTCTTTGCAAAGCCCCATGGGAGTCTGAAGAGATCTCCTGCACTATGTGGCCACCAGCACTTAAGTTACTATAACACAATTTAACATTATTCATGTTCACTCAAAGGTGCTCTTTATTAATCCTGTTTATGTGGGATTGCCAGAGGACAGTCAATGACATCTGTAAGATGAATAAAAAAAAGAGGTTTCAGACCTCACACGGTGTTTTATTTGTAAAATATAATCAGTTAAATACGAGTCAGCCGTAAATAGTTGTATAGGTATTGCATGTTTTTGTCCCAAATATTATCTGCATTTAGAACCAAAGTGTGTTGATGAGGTAGATGATTATGAGGGAGGGATAGAACACACATAAGGTATATATACTTCAGTATCAGGGGACAAGATTAAGAGCAAGATAAATGATTCTGTCAGACATGCTGTCCAGCAGAGGTGAAGGCTAAGCTCTCAGGTTCAAACAGAGGTCAGGGCTCGGAGGATTTTAGCGTTCAGGTCAAACAGTAGTCAGGAGGTGACAGCAGATAATGGTCTTCACAGTGAAGATAAGAAAAGCATACAGAGCAGACACCGAGAGGGCAGTTTGAGGACATGATACAGCAGCTAATCTCTTTCTGTGTGATACTTTTTGTTTGTTTGTTTGTTTGAAAATTGTTCTAGCCTTTTGTTTTTAGAACTGAGAAAACACCGCTGCAGTGCTGACTTTTTTGATGAATCTCATCCAGATGATCAGAGACTCTGTGTGTATGAAGTAAGAAATGTTCAGTATAAGCACGGGAGACAAACTGGTTGTTAAAGCTTTTCACATTAGTGCACATCGTGTCATTAGTTTCTTCACATCCAATGCTCCAATCTTCCACTCAGTTTGATGAAAAACAGGCCAGTGTTCTTTCCTTCACACTGCTGATCAACACACAGCAGTGAAGTCATTCCCTCCTTCGTGGAGGTAATAATTGGAGCTCTTCCAGCACATTCCATACTACTGTGACCATCTTTAAAATACAGCTCTTAAATGACCAATTGGCTAACAAGCATTTACTTTTAGTATGTTTCTCATCTTCCCAGCGACTGCTTCTTCCTACTGTAAAAAAAAAAATCTTCCTAAGTTTTTCTTTCTTCTGATGTTTCTAACTCATGAGACAAACCCTATTTCTTTTTAAAGAATAAAAAAGAATAGGTAGTGTGCTGATACCTACCATGTATTCCCTTCTTTGAATGCATGGTATTGATTTACGACATCAGAAAAATACAAAGATTAAAATAGGAATTTTCAGTGTCTTAGTGAATCTTACCGACCTTCACTATAAATAATACAAAAGGGATAAACAGTGATTACCAGGAAATCTCAGTTCTGCTCTACAGCAGCAGAAAATGTGTATATAATATTACACACTACTCGTATACACAACACATCGGTCTATCTCACAAGACGTATGTCTAAGTAAGAAGTAGAGGCCTCTTTGCCCTTCAGGGAAGATTCCAACACCTACTGAAGGAACCTAATATAGCACTTACTGTACACTAGAACACACACACACACACACACACACACGCAACATACACACATACAGGTTGACTTACATTACCTCCCTGGAGGTGTAACCTACTTAACCATTTTTATTCAGGCCTAAACATTTTCCTTTAACCGTACCTTAACTTTAACTTCTCTATTTTAAAATATCAATCCAACATTTATTTTTTACTAATTTCTTATTTTGATCGTACCAATTTTAAGTTTTGGAATCCTGTTGAGCTCTCAAAAAAAAAAAGAAGTCACTCCTACCAAAAGTTATGGCTTCAATTTTTCTCCCAATATGCATCATTTAGACAACAACACACACAAACACACCGGCATCTTTATAACTGTCGCAGTAAATGTGGGGTTCTGTCTGGTAATAAAAGCCTTCCTCTGTGGTGTAGCTGAACCCCTGTGTTTAACTAGCTCTGTGAGTGTGTTACCACTGAGACACACACACACACACACACACACACACACACACTCAAACACTCTGAAACAGTACTTACGGAGATTTGGCAGACGCACTCAGCCAATCCTTTTTTTTTTTTTTTTTTTAAAGGGGATAAAAGAAAGACAATTGTGGATTTTTGGATGAACTGAAAACTTTCATGTGTTCACTCAGGTGTTTATTTATTTACGTTTTGTGTGACAGTGTCGGGTTAGTGCGCATTGATGTCAGGTGTCGCCAGTCTTTCTAGTCTGATTGGGTTACTTGGCAACTGGACCGCTCTAATGTCACTACCCTGACATCTTGTCTGTTTCACCCATCTGTGTGTGTGTGTGTGTGTGTGTGTGTGTGTGTGTGTGTGTGTGTGTGTGTGTGTGTGTGTGTGTGTGTGTGTGTGTGTGTGTGTGTGTGTGTGTGTGTGTGTGTGTGTGTGTGTGTGTGTGTGTGTGTGTGTGTGTGTGTGTGTGTGTGTGTGTGTGTGTGTGTGTGTGTACAGTAAGTGAGTGAGTTGTAAATGTTTATTTAGAATGATATATCTTCTGGTTGGCTCAGTAAGCTCTCCTTCATTTTGATTTAATTACAGGATTTTGTTTTTTTAGAGTCATGAGTTTTATCTTGAAAATCAGCGGTTTAAAGCACACTCTCAATCACGATATCCAAACTGTTGATTTCATATAATTTAGCTTTAATTATGACTGAAGTTCTCAGTTTAGTCCATCATTGTCTGGTCTTTGTTTCCCCCCCCCCCCTCCCTTTGTCTCCTGTGTTATCATGTGTGAGAGGAATGTCCCGGACTGTAAACCGTGGTGTGTACAGTTTGTTTAAACAGCAGCTTCTTTAGGGTCTGTATCATTTCTCTTGCTATCATTGCCTCGTGCCTCTAATGATAAAATCTAATCCTGTTATTGTTGTCACGCACTTTGTTCTTTGACTACATGTGAGCCCTGAACTTGCGGTGCCTTTTGCTAAAAAAAAATGCTTTTGCAGATGAAATCTTAAATGTCTGTAAACTCATTTTGTCCAGTAGTTTAGATTTGTTTTACTTTAAGAAAATGACTATTTTATACAGAACATCAAGTGGTTTACTGTTAAACAACATTAAGGTGATAAACTCCCCTACAGCGGACCCAATTAGATACATTAAGGGACTCAATATGTATTTCATATCTGACGTCACAGAGAAAAAAAATGCAGGGTTAAAGTGTCCTATATTTAAAATGTAGTTTCTTTGCATGTGTCCTCATTCTCAATGTTGTCTAATTTAGATATCCAGTTAATGTCTTCTCTTACCACAGAACAGCTCATCTTTATGAGTACGTAACAAGACTAATTTTAACAGAATCACATGTACACATTTTCTTATTTCTTAAACTCATTTTCAGGTCTCCAAGTGCAAACAAAACCCACCAAAAATCAAATTTTTTCAAGTTGGCTGATGCTATTTCCTCTGTATTTTCATCAGTATAAATAAGATGGATCAATAAGAGGGCAATACAAGCTGATATGAGGAAGACGGTAATAATTACAGTAATAGAAGCCTATGATTTTACTCTTAATCCATCAGTATCTCCAAAAAATGTACTAAATGATACGTTAAAGAACATAAACTTGATCAAGGTCTCATTATTAGGAAGTATAGAAAATGTTAAAATCAAAAGCTTATTTGAATTTTGACTGGAAGCTGCCAAACCAAAGCTCTGACATGTCCATCTCAGCAGAGAGATCGATGTAAACATTGATCATTGTAACTGCTGTCTCTTGTCTGAGTGCAGCTTTGAGGGAATCAAAACGAGGAAATTCAAGAAATGGAAGAGAGGTGGAGGTTAAGCCAGGATGCTGACCTCTTATGATGAACTTTGACCTCTAGATTCCCTTTGGGAGTTATGGCAGTAAAACAGCTTTTCCTTCTGAAAAGAGGAAATCAATAGACTCAACTGCTCCTGACTCTGTGTTTCTATCTTTTGCCCTGAATATCTTGAGTTTCTTCTATATCCTCCTGGTAGTTAGAATTGCCGAGGGGTAAAATTTGTTGTCATCTTAGCCAGTAACCCTTTACTGTATCACTCATTTTTATTTAATACCTTGTGCTGATCCCCTTACCGCTGCACGGTAGAGAGTCATTTAGGTTAATAATTAAAGGACTGCAACGTTATGTGTCATCAGAGGGCTTCAAAAAAGACATGCATGTGTGTGTTTTAGTGTGTTCATGTGCTCATGTTTGTAAGTTAAGCAGGCAGTTGTCCCTTTTTTTGTAAACACAGTGCTGAGATGGTAGATTTCCTCTCTAAAGGGAAAAAGAAAATGAGGTCGGGGACCTGCTGCAGCGATGGGGGTTTAAGTCTAGGTTTACACCACATCCCTTCCACAGATCTTGGATCAGCTTTCAGTGGTGTAATGGATCCACAATAAGGAGTTATGGCTTCAAATTAGCATCTAGGTGGAAGCTACTTCCTCTCAATTTCTGTCTTTAGGTCTAATTAAGATTGGGCGACTGGAAACGAGAGTGAAAGGGACTGATTAGGGTTTACTGTGGCTCGTGTACTTTACACACACACACACACACACACACAAACACACAGCACTGGCTTATTGTCACACCTTGGTGGTCACATGCTCCCTCTGGTTATACTTGGGTGAGAAAACTCCACCTCCCAAACATTCTTTCAGCACCCCATAAAGACTTTGTTTTTGTCCCAGAGGGCCTCTGTGGCCTTTTTTTTTTTTTTTTTTTTTAAACCTGCCTCAACTATATGTTAGGCAGCTAAATATGTGTGGTTCATCATGTTTTACACTCAAAAATAAATACCCATACTACAGCAGCAGAGTTTTCTCATACACCCATGTTTGTGTTTTTAATCAGCCTGTTGCTGAGTCATGTTCAGTGTTGACTTCAGGTACTTTAAATTTGTGGTTAAACCTGTTGCTTCCAGCACCTCGGGCAGAATTTCAGCTACTGTAATACTATGAGAGTGTCTTACCATATATTTAAACTCACAGTTAAGTGCTTAAAAAAAGTCTCTCAATGTAACGCTTTCCTTGAGCATTGTTCCTCCTTAGAGATATTAGAATGAAGCAGCAGATTTACAGTCCACTCATTTATTTGTTTGATTGAAAATGACACTTTGTGCAATTATTTGTGCAATTAGGACTGAAAATGTCTCTTTTTTTTGTCTTAAAAAGGAAGCACCTCCTGAAGGGTTAAAGACGACAAGGATAATGAGGGCAGTAAAGAGAAGGAATAGTAGAAAAAAGGTGTGAGGAAGAGAGGGAGGAGTGGTTGTATTTTTTTGAAAACGGAGGCAGGGGAGGGGCAGAGAGCGAAGATCACAGAAAACAGAAGGAACGAACGAGGGAGGGAGGGAAGGAAGGAAGGAAGGAGGGACGGGCTTACTCATATTTCAGCACCGTGGCCACTAGGGTTGGGTGTAATCCTAACTCTGAACTCACAACACACAAAGTCAAATCTTACACACACACTCGCACGCTCGAGGAGTTCAGGGAATCCTCGCCTGCACGTATATTTCTTATCAGCCTGTCTGTGCGTCATGTGTTAAGTAGGTGTGGGCTCGCCTTCCTGGATTTTTGCTGCATGCAAATCAGCTGAGCTGAATGAAGATATAGATCCAGACAGAAGTTTTTTTTTATGTCAACAGTCTTTGTGCACTTTTTCATCATGCACCAGTGGCGACGATGAAACACCTGTGGAGGCGTACAATTCGAACACTGAGGGGAAACGAAGGTATTGACAAGAAGAAGTTGGTTGAAATTCTTTGGGAGCCCTGAGAAGCAGTGTCATCTTTCCCCTCTGGCATTTCTGCACTCACACAAACGTAAAAGAGGATCTCTATTTGGAACTTCTGGCGGGAGGATTTCCACATGCGAGTGTGTTTGAGTAACTTCATCAGGCTGGGAATAGACCCAGTGAGGCTGGATCCTGCTGCTCTGGCTTGGCGCTAAGAAGGTGTGTGTCAGCTGGTGTGTGCTAACAACTGGAGATAACGGCACTCAAGGGCATGCCTGTGCCGTAAACAACAACCGATGACTTGCTGTCATTCAAAAGTATCTAAGTGAGATTTGGAAACCTCTGTAATGCCTCTCCAAGGAACATCACAGCCAGCAGTTGAGTGTGTGCCACAGTAGATGGCTGGTATCAAGATTGCTTGATTGCATAATTAACTCTTTTTGGTTTGGGAATCATGCCCAGAGTCTTTAAACACAGAGGAAAAGAAAGGAAAAAAAACAAACCGTTATTTCAATCTGGATTCTGACACCGAGATAACTGACGGAGAACGAGGTTTGTTGCAGACTCCCACATCATGACTCTTACCTGGACAGACTCCTCTTCCAATGTGAAGGAAAACTGGGCTTTGGCAGAACTTCTGAATTCTGAATAGCATTTTAGCCTGTGTGCAGCTGGAGTTGGATTCTTCAATCAGATATGTTGGGAATTTGATCATCTGAACATAAGGTTTGTATCATCCATCCAGCTTAAGAATCTACATCTGATCATTATATGTCCAGGTCAGAACCTGGGTTTTAAAGACATTTCAATCAAACATCTTCTCGTGTTGGACCTTAATCTCCCTTGAATGAGGATGAGAGGAGACAGGAGGTCTGCTTCCTTTCGTAAGGAGAAACCTGCAGGTCTTTCCCGAGCTCTCAGCTGGCTAAGCGTGTCCAATCTCTCACGCCAGAACAGTCGAATCTTCCACAGTCAAAGTGAGCTCCACACCGTCCACACCGTCCACAATCGCCACACGTACTCACACACTCACCTTCATACCGCAGAAGGACACAAGGATGATGACGACGACTGGGTGTACAAGCCTCAACACAAAATAGGTGAGAGTCAGCAGAAAAATTGCATTTAAGCGGTTATAACATTTGCTCCCTGAACATATTTAGAATATTAAAGATAGCTTGCACCTGAAATCTCATTTTATTTAATTTCATTAAACAGAGTGTAAAACCAAAATTTCCCCTCGCGGGATTAATAAAGTATAAATTATTGGTAATGTAAGTAGAATACATGTCATCACCCCTGCCCGCTCAAGAGGAATGATTTCTACTGTGTTCAAACATCAGTAAAAAAGTCTGGGCAACGTAGGGATTACAGATGGAGTTGTTTCCTTTACATAATTATGCAGCTAAACCAAATATTTTGCGACATTTTTAGAGGTTTTGTGCACGTGTGAAACATATTTTTGGGGGAAAATGACTCTTAAATGATGTTGTATGTTTGGTTTGGCTGCATCCCAACTCGTCACAATGCTCTTGAATGGATTTTTGTTCTCGCACTCCGTCAGGAAACCAGTGAATGACTTGTTCACATGCACAAGCAAAGCAAGAAGTGGGTCACTGTCTTTTTATGG
Organism: Labrus mixtus; assembly: GCF_963584025.1. NCBI lineage: Eukaryota > Metazoa > Chordata > Actinopteri > Labriformes > Labridae > Labrus > Labrus mixtus. The sequence continues at coordinate 13,010,054 of NC_083623.1, read as the reverse complement.
CCCCTTGTTCTCTGGCTCCACGTCCCTGGCACTTCCTGGTTGCTATAGGGAGCGAGCGCGAGTTGTCCAGAATCGGTGGACAGTAAGACGGTCAAATAGCACTTTGTGTGTGTGCGATAGGTAAACAGAGATGCTTCAGGCCGGAAGTTAGTGATGTCATGGGCTTGGTGATGTCACGGGCTGGTGGCGATGTCAGCTAAATGGTTTGGTGTGAGGGAAAGGGGTGGGGTGGGTGATGGGGGGCTTGCATTTCTCAGTCAGACCAACCTTTTCTTTAATTAGACTTTTACTTTATGTTTGGACGTCATCTTGGCTGAGGTAGGAATGCCATTTATACTTCTCTCTGTGCATCAAGAGTATTGTGTTTCTAGATTAGGCTCATCATTTATTGAACATGTCATCAGTTGCGTGTGTGTGTGTGTGTGTGTGTGTGTGTGTGTGTGCATGCATGTGTGTGTAACTGGTCACTGATGTCAATAGGACTCTGGGGACAATGGTTGAAACTGTAGCCTGACCTTTACCTGAAATGGAAAAGACTTGGCTGCTGGTTACTGTAGTCATGTGATTATCTTCATTAATGCTGACCCTTACCAGTAGTTGTTTCCAGCTGCAGGTCTGTTTCAGTAGCAAGGACAGAAAAATCATCATTCACTTTAAGCTGACTTATCAAAATGACTGTCAATACTCGTATATTGTTGTTGAGCTTTCTGATTCCACAAATGTTCCTGTGTTGAACGACTTCACAGTAGTTTGTGTTGTGTACAAATGGTAGTGTGGGCTACAGAGTAGAGTAGAAATTCAAACTAGCTACTGAGCCTATAGCAACCTACAGTTTTTTACTTCTCAGATTTGGTTGTAGTGTGTAAAGTTTTTTGGTCGGCACTTGTTGATAAAGTTTCTTAGAAATCAAAAACAAGCCAAGAGGATTCAGACTTATTCACATTTGAAAGATTGGTCTAGTAATGCCAGCGTAATGATTGATTTGCAAGGGCAGACCTGGGTTTTCTTTAGTCCTTTTGAATCAAACTTGTTTGCTCTTTTGTTTTTTGGACATAAACAAACCAAATTTTACTTGTGTGTTAACCAGTAGACCATTTAGAGTCAAAGCCTGTATTCACAATCTGACCTTTTCAAGCATGTTCTATTGTGGGTGTTGTAGTTTAGGACACGACTGAAACATATTTTTAAATGCATCTTGAAGTGTTTTTAAAAGACATGTGGTTCTTCCTCAGTGTCCATTTTCTGGCTCCTCTGGAATGCGGAGCTTGTTTCTGTTGTCATTTATGTCTCTATCCATCTCAGTCAGGCTGTCACCTCTGAACCTGCCCCCTTCCGAAAACAGCACAGAGCTGCACATCGCTCGCATGTTCGACAGTCCTCACATGTTTCACAAAGTCAAAGGGTAGACGCTGTGCTCACCATTTTAGAAATGTCGTCATCAATACCTATAGACTTTAGATATTCACAGAATTTTTTAAACAGCTATTTTATTTATCTTAAAACACGTGATGTAGAAGATATTTTTGAATACGCTTGTACAACCATCATGAAGATTTAAAAATATAAGCACCAAATTACTAATGATTATGTTTCTTTGAATGTTTTGTCTGCTAAATGCATCAGAATAGATATATAGTTAGATATATAGATCTATATAGAATAGATTATTTCTTTAACTTGTGATTTTTACTATAATGATGTTGATACTTAAATGTGTATCTATATGTTCAAGGAGGATTTACATACGTTTCATAGGTAAATACAGTATGTATAATGCCACGTCTCAATCAGGATGTGCCTTTATTGATGTTGTTTCTTTGTTTAGTTCTTGGTTCAGCTTTTCTATCCAATGTGACTGAATGGCACATCTTCTCGATTGTTGTTGACAAAGATGTTAACTTAGTCTGATGAGTATGATTTTCTCCATTGATTATCTGTTAGGTAGATTCAGGAAGCAGATCCAAATTAGTGGATACCAATCTATTTGAATTAACCATTAACATGTTTATTCTGAAAGGAAGTAAGAAAGAGAACACACCAGAGCATGAATAAATACATTAAGCAACAACAAGGCATGCCAGTGTAAAAGTCAAGCTATCAAAAAAATGTTATATGACACATTAGATTTGCTTTTACACTCATTTTGATTCCTTTCTCTGTCACGCAAACAGTCTGTATCTTTTTATAGCTAATTCTAGTCCAGAGACGGTGTCATAGACAGGGCAATATAAAACGATTCCCTCCATAGCTCAGACACAATCATACCCTCACTGTATATAGGCACACCACACAGAGGAAGCGTCTTTGGTTTGAACCTGAAGTATTTATAACATCTGGATATGTTTCCACACGCCTGCCAGGACCCATTACAAGACACATGGGCAGCCGCACGCCATGCGTGTGTATAAATATAGCCCTTAAATGAGGGCCTGTGGCTCCAAAACCTGCAATTTTAGAGCAGCTTCCAGCTTGACTAGTTGGGTGTTTGCCTCAGTTGCTAAGGCAACGGCTGCCCATGTGAGTGTTTCCTGGTGTGGTTTGTTTAGCCGTCCTACTGGGACTGCTCTAAACCAATCATGTGTAAGATACCCGTCTGTTAGACAAGCTGTGATTGGCTGTGCTGGTGAAGATGGGACTAACTTGAAATGACTTGAGGTTTAAAAATACAGAGTTGTGATTGATTTCATGAAAAATACAACAATACAACACAAGTTTCATAATACATCTTCTTCTATGTCTTTTAGTAGATCGCTACATGGAAGGAAAGGTAGAGAGGGGTGTGACATGCAACTAAGGTTCTTTCACAAGCTGAAACTGGCAAGCTACTCACACAAGAATAAAGAAATGCTTTTTTTTTTTTTTTTTGTTTATTTTTACTGTTCAGCCTTGATCTTCTGTGTTTCTTTAAGGTCGCCTCCTACAGCTTGAAGTCACGTTGAAAAGAAATGATTGATCTTTTAGCCTTGCGGATTAATGCTTCATTTTACTGTCTCTCTTCCTTTCTCTCTTCCTTGCTCTTTTAGTCATAGACACAGACTGACCTGATCAATCCCCTCCATCGAACCTATTGATCTCTATCTCTCAATCAATCTACTTTCACACATCATGGTTGTCACGGTGAACTAAGACTGTACAGTCTGATCTGGGATCTGATATGATTCCTTTACTGCTTCTTACAGTATACAGTTTGTTTTTGCACAGAGAACACTCCAAATGAACTCCACGACTCTGATTGTAAGCCATTCAGATTTCCGTTGTTGGCTCATCAGAGTGTACCGTGTTAACATGTGAATAGGAAGATTGAGGGATTTTAATATTTGGCAGAATTTGTGTGGTATTTGTTTTTCTATGTTTCCAGTGCATCACAGTGGTTTTACGTATGTTTTTGACCTTCATTTACACATTCCACAAAAAAGCGTTGACCTATACAGTTTCCATAACTCAGCAAGCCAGGGTTGTTGAAAAATGATTGAGCTATCTGTGAATTTTGGCTGTAAAAAATGTTCTGTTATGGCATATTTTGACTTCCTGTGAGGTTGGATGCTTGCTTGCGTGCACATATTCCTTGTGCACATACAGTGATACACACTGGTCATCATTCTGTAGTCCATGTGTAAACCCAGATTAGCAGATGATAATTCGCCGTAGGGGGGAGATGGGATGTATAAACCAGCAAATGCTCATTAAAGGACGGACTGGGAAATCTGCTGATGTGGCCCACAGCCCAGAGCGTATACACACACAAGCACGCACACAAACTTACTGTACACCTGAATGTATGTTTACACACAACATGCATGCACAAAAAAAAGATACATTTAACTGTTTCTAACCATCTGTTTTCTCTTTCTTTTCTCTTTCTATGTGCTGACAATGATCTGACGGTTTTCAGGTAAGTCATTATCTACCTCTTTGACCCACATTACATCTTTTTTTATGACTGTATGAGCTGATCCCAGATCAGACTTACTGTACACTGAAAACCCTACAGAGCCTGCCAAACGTCACAGTTGAGTTTAAGCCTGCATGAAATCGCATTATCTTCTATTTTCGGCCAAAACCCCCCAGAAATCTCTGATTTTCTGACTGTTTTTCTACAATATTGTACATATCCTATTACCTTTGTATTATGAGATGTAATCCATGCATGCCTGTACTTGAAGGTGATAGATGGATTACATTTGTGATCAGGACTTTCCATTGTAAGGACATGGAGGTCTACAGTTTATGTCATAGTTTACACTCTTGTGATACCAAGGCAATCCGGAGGTGAGGGTTTGTAATCTGCCTCAGCACATATGGCCTGTGATGGTGTCGTCATGTGTAAGGAGATGATCTATTACATTCAAACCCCACTTGTCTTTGTCCATCTGTGTCTTCTATTTGTTATCATAATGTTATAATGTGATTTAACTGAAAGGGCTATTAGGTCACATTTTTGAAACTTCAGGTTCTTTCTCGTTGCGTGTCTAACTGCTTGTGTTACGTTTGCCACAACAATCTTACATCTGCGTGCGTTATTTAGTTTTATCTCGCAATGACGCAGAGCTCAAAGCTGACAGTAACAACATGTTGTGTTTGTGTTGCACTGTGCAGAACACAGAGCTGCTGACTGTTTTAGATAATGTGTTGTCTTATACCAGGTTGTTGGCGTGATTCAGCGCCTCCAATGAGTGTCTTATTTGTAGACAAAAACTGTGTTTTGGACGTTGACACCAGTGGTTAGTTGAAATGCCTTTGAAGGCAATGTTTGTAACCTGCAGCTTGCAAAACGAGAATACCACTTTACCTGAAGACGTCTGTAACCACAAAGATAGAGGAGTAGAAACAGACAAATTTCCGAACAACTGGAACAAAGGGAAGGCGTTTTAAATCCATTTCAGAATCTGAATCAGTTTTAATTGGCCAGGTTGGCTGACATGCACAAAGAATTTGACTTTGTCGAACTGTGCTCTCTATGTACAAAAAGTTTAACATTAAATATCAAAATTAACACAAAATAAGCAAAGACTAGCATGTAGAAGGCTAAATAAGACAACAGTGCAGTCGCGAGTCATGTAAACACACTGAGATAACGATTTAATACATTTCATGTGTATTAAAAAAACAAACCAGCATCTAAACTTAGCATCAATTCTAAAAGTTAGAAAAAAAACAATAACACAATCCCTCCAAAACAAATGTTATAATTGCAGATGAATGAATAAGTAAATCAAAAAATGTGTTGGTTTATGTTTGAGACACTCTTGATTCTTTTAATCTTTTTACTGACTTGGAGAATGAATGAATAGAGATGCACCAATGGTTTAACATCAGTATTGGCTGATACGTGTTCTGGTGACAGACATTGGTCAGTCAGCATACACTGATGTCAGTAGCTGATGTGTATATGTTGTGTTGAATCTTTTGAGTGCTGGCAAACTAGAAGACCTAAGTGTTGAAATAAAATGATTGGTTAAAATGGGGAGAAATTCCACCTCCCTGCTTTAAACAACTTTGCCAGAGCAGTTGTTTGGTTTACCTCAAGGTTGTTTTTTTGTTTTTTTTAGATACGGGGGTTTTATTGGGAAGGTTCAAGTTTAAGCTATTGTGGCCAACTCGGCGTCCAATTAAGGTGCAGGTTTGATAAGTCTGGTTTTATTGGTGGGGCTATTTGCACATTTTTGTGTGTGTTTTATTTGCCGATTTTTTTCAGGGCTGTATTTTTGTGGCATTTAGATTTTATCCCTCTCATAAAGGCGCTCCAAGTTTCTCTCTCTCTCTCTCTCACTCACTCTGTCTCTCATACACACACACACACACACACACACACACACTAATCAGCCCGTAATTGGTGACATCTGGTCGAGGCAGACGTGTCATAGCCTGCCAGCAGCACTGGGGTGGGATTATCATGTTCATAGCACACACACACACACACACACATACACACACACACACACACACACACAAATATGCACACAAGCACACTCATACTTGGACTGTACATCTTTTATAAACAGCTATAGATCCGTACTTCTGGGGGGGTGAAGTTTTAGAGTAAATATGATTTTGCTCTTCTTAAAACAGCTTAAAATACCAATTAGTATATTATGTTTCAAATAGAAATATTAATTAATTTTTATCCAGCATCAGTAATGTCACTGTAAGGGTTAACACTTGAAATGTATGAAATAGCTACGATCATAATAATTGTCAAGGTTAACCGTCAGGATTACTGTAATTACTCTCACTCATTTGCTGAAAGGTTTAAGTGTTGTTAACGTAACAGTACTAAACCATAATGGATCGAGTGATATCAACTTCACAGCTCATTGCTTCATGTACAGGAGTACATGGGATTTACTGTTGTTGCACAGGTGTCAGTCATGCATAACTGCCTTCAGAATAGAGGGTAGAAAAGCGGTCGATTTTCCGTCACTTAACATTGTATGAATTTAGATCAGGAGATGTTATCAGGTGCCCTGATGCAGAGTTACATTCTATTATTCATTCATTCATTATCAGTGTATGTTGTGTTTGAAACATGAAAAAAGCAAACTCAGAAATGTAACTTAAGCCCCATTATAGATTAATATTCCACAACAGCACCTTAATCATGCTCCGTCGTCATTACACCCTTGTACATTCTCATTGACTCTTTACCGGCGTAATATTGATGTTCCAGTCTGTGAATTCATGTTGTGTTTGTGAAAACATGATGAGTAGAGAGGGCCCCGCTTTATACCTCTGTGACATTCAAAGTGGAGGCGAGATGTCACAGGGCACTAAATATCACGCCTCTTCAACCGTGCAGTCTGAATAGGGCTTCTAATAGTCTTACTTTACAGCTCACTTATTGAGGCTTGCGTGGCTTCTACCGCCAAGCTCCACCAACTCTCTAACCAGCTGTGTTTTGTAGTATAAGAGGAAGCCATTACAGAGCGTCATTGGAAATCAATGACTTTTTGTGTCCAGTAAGACAAACCTTTTGTTGACACAATCTGTATCGTCATGTTGTTGGATTTTGGAATCCCATAGTCCACATTAAGGACACTTATGCTGTAGCGCTAATTGTGTATTGATTTCTGATCGCTTAATTTTCCAAGTATATCTACTACTACTACTACTGTCAGGGATTGAAGAAGGAAGACTTTGGAATCCTGTGTTTTTCAATATCCTACCTTTTTGTTAAGCTATAAGGATCTATGTAACCTTTTACCTGAATGTCCAGCACAACACATCTATGATTTGAGCCTCTCGACTTAGTACTTCTGTCTCCCATCTGTGTGGGACGCACCGAGCTTGTAGTTGCTTCTGATAGCAAACAGTCGATTGGGGGGGGATTAAAGCGATTATATTTGATCAGTGAACAATGGTTCGGCCTCAAGCCGGGGCCCCCTGCCTCACTCTGAACTGCTGACTGCTCGGATTCTCTACGATCACAATCCTCCACGGGGCTCACACTCGGTGTGTGGGTGTCATTTTATGTTGTCAAGGCTGACCCTAGAAAGAGCGTCATTGAGATTATTTCATATATACAGTATAGTTGTGCTTACATATAGTTGTGTTTTCAAGTTTGCATCTGCATTAATGACACCAGCATTGTGCTAACAGCAGCTTAAACTTCAGTTTTAGATCTAGTCTTGGCTTCTGCCTCTCTCAGTTTCAACACTGATGGAGCGGAAAGATGAGGAGGTGTTGTCAGCCTGGTGGAGATACATTCAGAGATACAGGGGGAGAGAGAGAGAGAGAGAGAGAGGGGAAGCAGAGTGAGCTGGGGGGGGGGGGGGGGGTTTGCAGAGCAGTTTCCTGCGGTGTAGAAGTTGGCTAGCTGCCACTCAGAGCGTGTGTGCATGTGTTGGGGAGAGGGGAGAGACAGACAGGGAGAGAGAGATGGCAGCAGGAGAGAGGAGTGTGTGTGTCGGGATCCGTGTGTCCGTGTGTGAACGCTCGGACAGAGTGGTGTAGAGAGAGAGAAGAAAGGAGAGGAAGGAAAGGAGGTGGGAAGTCAGGAAACAAGAGAAAAGAAAGAGACAGAGGACAGAGCTGGTGTTCGTTTCTTATGGATAAATGGAGGAATAACTAAAGAGCCATGTTCTGTCTGAAAGGTAAGTGTGTGTCGGCGGGAGTTTCATCACCTCATTGTGAGTTCAGGACTTTTCTCCCAGACTTTTTGAGACAAAGAGAAGTTAAACTCCATCTCTGTATTCGGTGTGGAAAGTAATCTGTGTCACTGCAGCTTCCTCCACACAATATCCTTCCTCATGTGTTTTTCTTTACAGAAAATCACCCTCCCTATTTTTTTCTCTTTAATCATTTCTCCCTCTGTTCTTTTTTCCCTGTCTGACTCGTTCAGGTTCACTGACTTTATTCCTATACCTCTCTTTTTTTCCCCTCCATCTGTTTGCTTTTGATCACACTGACTCCCTGTTACTCTCGTTTTTTTTTTTTTTTAAACATACAAAGATACTGGGATATAATCGTTTTTGTAGCTCACGTAATGAGCTTTTAATTTTATTAATTTAACTCTATTTCAATGGAGATGGATGATGGTAATGTTTCTGTGTCTGCATGTGTGTTTCCACATTAACAGCTGGCAAAGCAGCAGTTTGCAGCGCTGCTGTCCTGCAGAGTGACGCCATGTGTTGGCAGTTACTTGACTGACCAGTGAAACTAAGATAAGGGATAAACTGGCTTCTCTTTTACTGGCAGCCTCATTTAGATTTTTTTTTTTTGTTTCCTCTCTTATCACCCACTTTGTTCCTTTACTCAGCTACATTATGATCAACTTTATGTTCAGCGTGTCACTGCATGACTCAAGCTCTTCCCTCATTGTTTTACACACTAATCCTGACCTCACCATGAGCCGTGTATTAACGATGAAGGCATGAAGCTGCCCAGTGGGTTGTTAGATGTTGTTTAAACAATGAAAAACAGCTGTACTGGTGTTTGAATCAAGGGTTCGGTTTCCAAAACGTTTGGTCTTGGTTCATAAATCAATTATTTTAATTGATTCACAGATGTAAGAACATTATGTTTGCAGCTTTACCCATCATCTGACTGGAAAGTTAAGTCAAGCTTACGAACTTCCCGGTGTGTGATTTTGAAAACTATCAAATGTAAAGCGCTTTGATTGAAAGTTTGAAAGTTACACTTTTTTTTTTAAATACTTGAAAAAAGCAATGATGGCCCCTTTAATAAGTATAAACCTGTTCTTCATATAATTTGTCCTTGTTTTACACTTGTATATCCAAGCAAAAGTCTACTTACTTTTTTATTGTACAGAAAGAACTTTGATTTGGAAAACATGTTTCAGGTTGTAAAATATGTGGTCCAACAGATGCAGTAAAAGGAGAAACAAGATGGTGCTCTGCTCAGCCGTGTCTTACTGTATGGTCTGAACTGCTCTCACGTCAAACAATGAGGAAATCTTCCCTTCTTTTGAAGACGTTTCTGTAGGCTGGAGATTTTTGTCTTCCAGAAATGAGGTAATATGAATTGAACACTGCAGCCAGATGTAGCAATGTCCCAGTGCATCAGCTGTACACAGTAATTTATGTTGTTACACTTCATGACCCTGATCGGATCAGAAATATGGGGAGAACCAGATGTGGGAGTTTTGTTGGAGGAAGAAGTTCAGTTTTGTGAGACAAAGTAAATGACCAATGACCACCCTAACCCTACCATTAAATGACCTAGTTCTACTTTTTTTGAAAACTCTTTTTGGGGACTGTTGGAAGATCTTTTTCCAACATGCATGTTATTTGTCATTACAAATTGAAGCCTCAACATGTTTGAGGTTTACAAGTACACAAGCTGCAGTTAAAGCAAAAGCACCACAGCCATCTGACCCAAATAATGTGCATTACATGACATTAAATGCTGTGATCCCACCAGCAGATTACTCCGCGTTGGTTGCCAGTTACTGAATGTCTGCTTATGTTATGATTTAAACAAGTCCTCTCCGTTGGAGTTGCCAGCTCTGGGGCAGACGTGACACATATTCAGCCCACGTTCCTCCACATCCAGCTGTGGCCACACTGGATTCTCATCTGTTCTGACAACACCCCCCCCACCCCCACATGCAGCTGTAAAGCCGTGCATTTCAGTGTAAGCCCTGTGCTCGCCAGTCAGACCACTTGGTGTGGTAAGTTTTGTGTTTTGGTAAGTTGCACAAGTTATTTCAGCTTTGGAGCGCCACTCCAGCAGAATATGTTAGCCCAGAAAGTAGACATTAGACGGGACTGAGAACGGATTAGCTGACGTGATTTTGGAAAACTTGTTCTCTCTCAAATTGGAGGTTTCCTGCTGTGCGCTGCATGTAAAAATGCAACATTTTCTGTCTGTGTAAAGCCTTTTCCAGCAAACATTTTGTCGAGAATTCATTTGACCTCCTCATATGAGGTCAGTGAAGGGCTCTCAAACCATATCCAATCTGAAAAATAACACGTCTTTGGCTGACTTAAACTTGGTCAAGAGTTGTTGGTATTTATTCAACTCCTCTGATTGCAGTTTACTCGGATGTGTGAGCATTATAGCAGCTTCGGATGTTTGGATTGTGGACAGCAGATCAGGGGGAAATTGCTGGTATTCAAGTCCAACCATACACAGATTTTTGTGGATGAAATGTGTACTTTGTAAAGAAGTCTAAAAATTCATCCAACCATTATCTAAATAAGCTTACATGAGAAGTACACGAGAGTAATGCAAAACTGGAGTCAAATTCCTTGTGTGCTCAAAAACTTGGCCAATAAAACTGATTCTGAATGTTAAACTGTGTTTGTCAGATATTAGCTGTGCTGCATATTCTTACATTTAATAAGTCAGTTTCAATCGATTTTTATTTTTTTTTTACATTTTAAATGTAAATAGTTTCATGAACTGTGGCTAATAATGAAGTTTTACTACCTGAACGTCCAGCACAACACATCTATGATTTGAGCCTTATGCATGTGCAAATGTGCGTGTTTGAGCTTTTAGATTTAGATGTTAATTTAACTGAAACAGGGAGATGATGTTTGGAGCATTCATTCAAACAAACACCCTGAAATGTGAATTGTATTCTTGGCCGGAGCAGGACTGTGTGTGGCAGCCAGGTTCAAAATGACCCGAAGGGCAGTGACCCACATATCTGATTCTATATTTAACCTCATTCATTGAAGTTCTCTATTATATTCTCACCAGGTTGCATTTATTGTTTCCATGGGAGTGTATGTGCAGCCACGTTAGTCTTGGCACTATCAATGAATTTAAAAACATTTACATGTGTTTGCATTTTTAGTAGTGTATAAGTGATCCTGTGCATCTCGATATGTTCAATACGTTTCACCAAGTTGATGTTACAAATCTAAAAATACTTTATTTTTTAGGAATTCCAAGCTTATGTTGTGACAAACTTTTTTTTAGAGACCTCATTAAAATCCCCCTCCTTGTTAACCTGAACTGTCCATCAATAAACAAAGCACCTGTGCTGTGTGTCTGGAGAGACTGCGACCCCTGTTAGCCCAGGCTGACCCTCTACCTTCCCTCTGACCTTGTGGGTAATGGTGTGGAGGGATGTTCTCACACTCGATGTGGAAAACTGCCTATCTTCAGTGGAGGGGAAGAGAGGAGCGGAGAGGACTGGACAGGAGAGAGGTATTGAAGAGATTTCAGGATGGGGTTGCTACCACGTAAAGCCATTTCGAATGATGTCAGAAGCCTTGATGAAACTCTACAATAACAGACCTAAACAGGTGTGAAATACTACAATAAGGATAGACATGGGATATCTAGCTTTGATTTATAGATCATTGGAAATGGATTTCAGAAAACATGTTTTCAGTGTATTTATATGGATATTTAACTATCTTTTGTATGTTCATATTTGTTTAAAGTAGCCAAATAATACTACTATTGTATTTTTAGACTACCTCAAAGTCCAGCTCTGGAGTGGTAGATTTTAAGATATTCTTCTAAGACGCTTGCACGTTTACCTCCGTAAACAAGTCAGTCTCTTCCAAAAGAGGACAAGATTCTAGTCTTGATAGTTAAACAATAGCGGGTGAAGTTCCAATGGCCTGTGAATGCACTCAGTCAGGACTCCAGTGAATCTTTTGTCTCTTGAAAAGAGTTTAAGAAAACAATGGCCTTTCAGACAGCGTAAAAGTATAGGAACATGTTGAAGTCAAAAGGGAGCTTACTGTATTTTTAGCACAAAACAAAGTCTCTCAGGAGGAAAGTGTGAAGCCGTGGTGTTTCCAGAGACCACGCTGGAAAACTATTGTTGTAGGGCGAAGTTTGAAAAGACAATAGCTGACTCCCTGTGGATGACTTCCCCAGACACAGGACTAACCCAGCTTGCAGGTGCTCCTCTCACTCCATTCAGACCTATGGGTATCCATGGTTACCTTTGTCCATACCCCAAAGCCCTTCCGTTTGGCTTCCCCCCCCCACACACACACACACACACACACACACACACGCATGCATGCATACACACACACACACACACACACACACACACACTATGTGCATGTTTGTGTATTAGCAGGTACAAGAGTTTATTTGCACACAAGGTTGCAAAAACTTTTGCATTTATAAGTATACAATATACACCAACCAAGCTGTTGTCACACTGCCAAATAATAGGACGCACACAAGTCACACTCAAACACACACTTAAATATCCGGACTTGTAATAATCCCCATTCATGGGCAGTGGGCTGTGTGAATCTGAGCGCCATGCATGCTGGGTCTGGAGAAAACCTCAACATTCACAGCCAACTAACACACATGCCATTCATTCAGTGTGTGTGTGTGTGTGTGTGTAATAACTACTACAAACACACATACCTGCTTGTTTGATATTTGTTTATGCGTCACAGTTAGAACACAACAACCTCTGTTGTGTTGTCACAATGCTATTATGTGTGCAGGTCTGAATGACTGCACACCCCTGATTTTGTGTTGTGAGCTGTATGACCTAACGTGTCTACGTGTTTATGGATCTAGGGCAACGACAGTGTTAGGTGCAATTTAGGCCACAGTCAGAATCCTTTGGCTTGCCCTTTGGGCTACGTGTCCACCATTTCTTTTTATGTGTGTGTGTGTATTCAGTGGTTTGTCCATTATGTTCTCTATGTGTGTGCGGTGGTTTTTGGTTTTGTAATCAGCTTGTGTTTTGGCCGGCACACTATGCTGTGGAAACGATAACTATCGGTAATGGCTGTTTTAGCCTGTGGCTATCTGCTGAGGTTTTGGCATGATAACAAATACACACACACACACACACACACACACACACACACACACACAAACTGCCTGCCCTTACTCACAAAATATGTACAGTGTGGGTTTATCAGTCTACTTGGGCAACAGCTACCTTTTTGTTTTGTATTCATGTTTTAGTTTATTACATATCAAACACATTGTGAACATTTTGTATTTATAGTTTCCTAGACTTCAGGTGACATCTTGAAACCTTTGAATTTTAAGTCGTTGTGAGTGTACAAAGTTTAAAATGACAAACATCAAAGAAAGGCTGCAAATCTTCACATTGGAGAAGCTAAAACCAGACAGTTCTTGCCTTTACCCTTCACTTTATACTTGAAAAAGTACCAAAACTATTATCTGATTATCAAAAAAGTTGTGTATGTATTGGCTTATTGATTTATAATACACTGATTGTTTCAGCTATTGTGTACTTTTAAACTATCTACAAGGATTTTAGTGTGTCTGAGTTTTATGGCAACAGTTTTAGTCACCACTAGAGGGAGACAGATGCCCTTCTATTCTGATGGTATTATTACCCCATGAGAAAATGTCCCTTTGTTTTCATTCATTTAAATATATTTGTTAACGGGTCCTCTCTCTAGCATCAATGTTCAGTTTTGTTGTGGATCATATCTGCTGGTCTTCATCCTATAAATCTGGATATGTCAGAATACTTAACCTGCCTCACAGCCAAGCTGATTAAGGATCCATACATACACATACACGCCATCACCTGGCAGTTTAGGTTTAGTCTTTATCACTGCCCCTGTTTTTCAGTCTGATTTTTTTCTCTTCATTTGCAGTTTAATTCATTAATTTGTTTAAAATTTTCTCTCTGTGTTACTCTGTTAGTTTATGCTCACCAAGCTTTTGACCTGCTGTCTGACATTTGTGTGTTTTGTCTGTTTAGTGTATTTTTAACTGGATCTTTGTACTCGGTCAGGTGAGGTTAAACCAGAGGCAGTATGTCGATATTTGCCCCACATTCTGCTTTCTTCTAATTTACTTAGTGTCATCTGAGTTAACCAGCTGACACTTAAACACGCCAAGTCTGCTTGGAACGCCACACGTTTGTGAACTGAAGGTGATGTAGTTAATTATCTACAGCCTGGTGTCCATCTGTGTTGTATGTGTTCCCTGACACAACCAGAGGCTAGGGCTGGAGGCTGGATAATCTGGGTTTACAGATTAGAACTGCAGCGTTGAGGAGCAGAGGAGAGAGAGAGGGACAGAGAGAGAGAGACAGAGAGAGAGAGGGGGACAGAGAGAGAGAGAGAGACAGAGAGAGGAGAGGAGGAGGCGGAGCTGAGAGAAAAGACCATGTGGATGCAACTGAACAATTCTGATGCTCTGTCCCAGACAGGAGGAAACAGGGAAAGGAAGATGCTCTAACACACTTTTCTGAACATTAATTTGGAATCTGATTTTTTTTCATCCCTACTTTGGCCATGAACGTTTTTCTTAACTTTTTTTTTTTTTGAGGGGGGCGGGGATTGTCTTTTGCTCATTTTGGTATAATGCTTCTGCGTCATAGCAATGGATAGCACAGACTTTTAGAGGACAAACATGCTTTAAGCATAAGTTTTTCCAATAAGAACGTTTGAAATGTCTATTCTGCTTCTGTGGGACTATTCTGGAAAGTTGTCATTTTAAGGGGGTCAGAATCCTGTTTTTGCAATCTACCAGGGTGTCTGCCAAACGTTTGATGGACAGTCATGCAGGATTTGTTATGGCTTTACACTGCAATAGTTTTGTGAAATATTTGTTTTGGAGTTAAATCTTGTAATCTAACACTGCACGGCCTTCCTTTGTCAGGCAAATCAATGTTAGTCAATAGAAACCCCTGAGAGAGGGAGAGGGAGGACAAAAAACAATAGGAGGAGAGAGAGGAGGAGACAGAGGGGGGATTTGGTCCCCTGTGGGTTGCAAAAACCTCCAAACCTTCATCCCATCTTCCCAGCAAGAGAAGGGGGAGACCTTTTGAGGGTTTTGGGAGCGAGGGGGGGAGGTCTTGCACACAAAACCTTTGCAGGCACCCCTCCATCCCACCACCTCAAGTACTCGTCCTAAGAGAGAGAGAGAGAGAGAGAGAGAGGGCCGTGCAAGAAAGAAGGAGGAGTTGGAGGGTTTGGTCCTAGAGAGAGCAAGGGAGGGTGGGTGTCGGGGGTGGGGGGGTTTTAGCTGGGGATGATCACATACGTGTACTGCCTGTCCTCGGAGCGGGTGGTCAGCTGCTGGCACAGGGCCTGCTATGAGGACCCCACCAGCAAGAAGGGAATTCCAAGCTCTGTCCAGCCCGCCAACAAGATGGGGAACAGCTTCCAGCCTCCAGAGGCCTTTTCAAACCCCAGGCATGCCAGGCCAGAGGGCTGCCTGCGCAAACGCCTGCTTTCAATGTCAAAGGTCCATCAGAAGCCTGACTCTCTCTGGACCCCCAAACCACTGCTTGGACCAGTTGTAAAAGGCTCCCCCGGGGAAACACTCACCTTCCAGGAAGGCAAAGGTACAGAACAGAGAGAAAGACGTAATTCCTGTCATGCTGTTTGTTATCTGAAACTTGTTGGGTTTGAACCAACAACTTCTTAAGTGTTTTATTTTGAAAGTTTCTTTGTGTACGTATAGTCCAGACTGTTGACCACACTTAGCTGCAGCTCCACCCTCTCTCATTTCAACTGAAAAACAACATAATTATAGGGGTTCTTGCCTTCAACTTTGAACCTGCACTGCCCAGATCGCAGCCTCTGCGAGCCTCTTAGTAAGACTTAGCTGACTTAACTTGACACCACATCGCTGTTTTGCTGTAGTAATGGTTTTGGTATTTGTTTTGCCAGAGAAACAAAGTCCTCATTCAAAGTGAACTTAATTAACCTGAACTGTTAGTGGGCCATGTTTACCCGGCTGTTTGTCGCAGTGCTGGAGAGTCATGGCACACGATTTGGATGCTTTTGCCAAGACAGGCTTTGTCTCTTCTAATCAGGTGACTTCCATCCTCTTTTAGTGATCTGTGCCGTCTGTCCGCAACCTTTTATATGTGTGTGTTTGGCATGTCGTGAGGAATCAATGCAGATTGTGGCTTTGTGACCTTTGGCCTTTGGTGTGGTAGTGCAGGGTTCCTCCAGGCAAGAACTGGACAAGCTTTGGAGAAAGCTTTCGTTAATGATGTCACAAATGCAAAAAGCCGTGTAGAATATCAGTTTTTGGTTGGAAAATCCGTTTAACATGATATTGATTTAGGATCATTATCATCATTATATAAATATTAAGTAACTTCCCTTCTTTGCTTTGAGACATGTTTCGTTTTGTGTTTGCCTTATCGGGTCAAAGCCCATGTGCCGTTTTTTACCCAGGGCGTGCTTCACTCTCGTTTGGGACAGTAGGAAATCATATCACCCCTGGTTGTCCACCCCTGGGAAGAAGACACAATAGCCAGCAGCTGGAGGTGACGGGTTAGGCCTGCAGGGTTAGTGCAACAGAGCTGACAGTGCAGGGGTGATGGAGCTGAAGGGGTTATGGAGGCGACCCACTTTCACCTTGGCTACTACATAAAGAAGTCATCAGTGGGATAAGAGAGTGCTGAAGGATGTGATATGGTCTGTTACATGATCGTATTTAGTTGCAATGATACTCAAGGATGTTTTATTATTTAAAAAGTGCTTATCATGCCGATGAGCAACCTAAAGTCTAAAGTTAGTTGCAAAAGTAGGGGAGAGAAAGAGAGATTCTTTATTTTCCAAACTGCTTTTGAAAAGGGGGGTCTTTTCTGTCCGTTAACATTAATTACTACTCACCTTGAGTTTTTGCATATATTTAAACTAAATCTGTTGTTCCTGTGTGTTTACTGTGACAATATGCAGCCAGACGAGTGCAGCCCATACTCACGTCTGCTCTGGCTAACTAGCCGTGACAGCTCAAGATGTCGCCACCATGGGTACAGTATTGTCTGGGCTCTTTAGGTTGAATCAACCTCCCAGTCACTCTGTATTCATGCTCTGCCGAACAGACCATCCTTAAACACAAAAACACGCTCAAATTGGAGTTGTGCTATTTCTTTTGTTTTCCTTTTCCCGTATGCCTGCGTTTGTTCTCGTCTTTCCGCCTTGCATGCTGTGTATACTACTTCCTATTTTTGTCTACCTAACTTACTCTTCAATTTCTTAAAAAAAAAAAAATCTTTATTCCACAATGCCTAACTCCCTCATCCGCCTATTTATTTAATACCATTTCAGCCGAGGAGCAGGTGTTGGTTTTACCAGATCCCCCATAATCCCTCAGTGGGACAGCAGGTTCAGCTATCGACCAATCAGTGGCAACAGCCCCTAAGGGACGACTACCTGAGGGAGTCCCGGCTTGTAGAGTATAAAGACGAGGCCAAATGAAATGGATTGGCTCCATTTAGGGGAAGCACTGCTGAAATTCAGTTAGGGTAATACGATTGTGGCAGTGGGATTTTGGTCTCTGCCTCAGTGCTTTGTCATCGTGCTGCCCTCAGTGTTTTGTTCACAAACAAAACCACATCTCCAAGCTTTTCACGGTGGAAAAAAAACCTCGGCGGTTAACTCAGGATTGTGCATAGATTGCAGGTTCAACGCTCATCAGAGCCACCCTGAATTAAGACATATTTTGGTTATATCACTGCTGGTTGTGTTATTGATTAAAGTTTTAAGAAAACTGTATAAGCTCTGTTAAAAGAGTAGAAACAGCCTTCTTTAGTCTCCTTTCCATACACATTTTGAGGAATGTGTAAGAACTAGAAGAAACAAACTCAAAGTTGAGCTTCTTTCTCGTCTCTTATTCTATCCTGCGCCTCTCTTAAACCAGTCCGCTTATTTCTAAACAAGCTTCCTCAACCCTGGCTTAAGTTGACAAACTGGGCAGTTAGCGTTTCTTGCTAAATGACTGATCACGTTCCTCACTATGTGCAGAAAACAAGCCAGTCAAAGCAGCTCTTCCGCTGAGATTTAAGGGTTTGAGGTGAAACACATAAAAGTACAATGAGGTTTGTTGGGTGCTCTTCACCTACACTCGAACACACTCAAACACAGATGAGTAAAGACAAGTATACACTCAGTCCTGAATGTGCATGAAAAACCCCCCCAAAAGCAGGTTGGAGGTGGCAGAACAATGGAGCAGAGAGCATGACACACGGCTTAATGAGATGAAGAAAAGAAGGGGGTTCACACACACACACACACACACACACACACACACACACAGCCGGGAATTGGGGGTCAGGGGTCGCACTGGGTCATTCAACTGTAAAATGGGTTAAGGCTCTGTTTTCCCTCAAAGCAACTCTGTCTCCTTCAATCCTTCTCTCTCTCTCTCTGACATCTTTCTCTTTCACTGATCAAGTCTTTAACGCTGTGTGTGTGTCAGTGGGAATGAGTGCGTGTCGGCTTGTTTCTTTTTTTTTGACCCTGCGACAGTTATCCTCTCTGAATATAACCGCCATGCTCTTCCCTGCACACATCTTTCAGTCAGTAGATAAAGGAGGCAAAGTGTGATTACTGGGTAATAGCTCGGTGTGTCTAACAGATGGAGACATCAACTTGTTATTGGCCTAATAGGTAAAGGCTGCTTGCTGATTGGCGGAACAGTTGCTCCTCCATCATGTGTGACAAAGGACTAATGAAGTCATCGCTGACAAATATTGGGAGGTAATCGAGTTTGTGGAGTTCTGTCTGTCTTTGTGTATCATGGTGTCTTTGTGTTTATCAGTAGGTCGGAGGTGTCCTTCATTTTTTCATCTTTGTTGCTCTGCTGTTGTCGCTGATTTTACTTTCACAAACACCAACTCCGTGTGTGTGTGTTTTGGTGTTTTTTTCTTTCCTTTGTCTAGTGTTCTATATTTAGTTAATCATTTCCTCTAACATATGTCACTAAATTGTGTTGAACGCTTGTTATTAAAGTTCACACCCCAAAGTTAAGACGGTTGTTTTTGTGAGAGCTTAAACCACGATATGTTTGGAAACTGATGGAGAATGACGACCAAATCAGTTCTTGGTTCACTGGATGTAGACGAGATCATCTGACCGTCAAACAATTATATCATCTCTGCTGGTGACCGATTTCTTCTTCTTCTTCTGTTTTACTTGTGAAATAAACCACATCACTCATGGTACATTGAGACATTTTCATAAGAAAATACTCTTCTGACTGCTCAGACTTAGAACAGACTTCTCCAAGATGTCTTATTCAAAAGCTCTTTTGGGAGCTTCATTATACTAAAGGCATGATAAATGATCTTTTCCAAGTATTTAATATCATGTTACTAGACTAATAGAGTATGAGATTTATCACAAAAAGATTCTGATCTGAAAGCAGAATAACGGGGTTTGTCATTGGATTCTAATCTCACAGGAAGCTAGCGGGTTTTTTTGGGTTGTCCTTCTTGTCTGACGTTGTGCGTGAGTCATTTGCATGAAATATAGTTGTCACAGATAATCTGGTTAGATAAATAGTATGGACTGGGATCAGCTGGCTTTCTGATTTGGGAGACTGGGAGCAGTGGAAGAGGATTGAAGGAGGGAGATCAGTGTTTCATTAAGGAGGGATCAGGTGTGAGGAAGCCGCAGAGCCCCATATGTTTAGAATCGAGTTTTATTTAACAACTTAATTATCACATCAGGACATAAAAGCCACATAATCACTTGAATCTAAGGAGACATTTATCTGCTCATTGACCTAATGGATCAGAGGATGGATAAACTGCGAGCTTTCAAAGAGCAGAGATGATCTTATGACTATTAAGAGAATCGAAGAATTCTTCATTATCATTCAGGGAATTTTTTAAATATTCTTTATTTTTCTTGTTTCTTTTTGAGTGGCTTAATTTCTGTCTTGCTTTGTTCCCTACAATAAACCTCCATTTACTTCAGTCTACTCAGTGCCTTGTTTTCCACTTTGACAAAGGGAGCCTCCTGGAGGTGTGTTTGATGCATTACACAATAAGGCAGCAAGACCCTGGAAGATCAGGACGACAAAGTGGTACGACAATATAACACATGCAGATCTTTACCTAGCTTCTCTTGTCTCCTTGCAGTTATCACAATGAAGTCAGTTTAAGTAAGTGTAGATGCTCATGTGTTGCAAACACACAATGAGTGATGGGTTTGTGTGATGTCATGTTCTCTATGGAGGACATGTGCAGTCAGTCGAGTCACAGACACCTGTACCCCATTGAAAATATAAAGTTGATGTTTTTAGACAAAAATCAGCTTATTCATCAATTGCATGAGAAAATTAGTCATTATTATTTAAAATTAGAAAAACAAAGTGTGTAATAATTGTAAGAGTTAGTCTTAACATTTGAATTACTACAACAGGCTTTGAATACAAAGGCGATTTCGAGACGTAATCTGGCCAGCTTTTGCCCTCCTCCGTCGCCCCGGTCAATTTAACAGTGGTCTTGGTGTTAGTAATTGAAAAATCTAATTGTGCCGTAGTGCAGGATAAGTACGTTTAAGCACTCCACTGGCCGCCCAGGCCTCAGTCACAGCTCATTTCTTTAATGAGAGCTGCAATAAGAGGGAGCTTTTTTTCCACCTCATGCTGCTCTCAGTCTGGTGCTTTGATGATTCTGGCCCTGTTTGGCCCGCTGACCTGTCTGCTCTCTTAAGCACACAAAGTTACATTCCTGACTTTGGCTGTAATGTTCAGAAAAAATACAAATCTTACTTCAGACTACAGAATGTCACACAAACTTATTTGTTTAGTTCATAAATATGACCTTTATACATATATATATATATCCTCACAGGAGCTTTTATCTCATTAATTACATTACATTGAAATACTAATAACCACACCAAAATAATCTGATAGCCACCCTTGAACCAGCCTCATGTTTTATCACTATAACTCTCATCAACCACAGAGCCCCTCACTTTACTTCAGCGTGTGTACCCCTGCCCCTATGTCCGTCTACTTTGCCTCCTCCTCAGCCTGAGGCCCCTTCATGTCCCGATCAGCTGGATGTTTCCATTAAGCTTCAGAAAGCAAAGCCAAGCCGCTGAAAAGCTCATGTCCCCCCATAGAGCCTGATTATGAAAGGAGACAGAGAAGCTAGGCAGGGGAGAGAAAGTGATTTTAAGAGCCTCTTTAAATCTGTCTCGTTAATGAGTTGTCCTCACCATGGCAACGTCTCTTTTTGGAGGGTTTCCCTCTCCTCGTGTGTATGTGGATTTGGGTTAAAGACAAAAATCAGAGGGGAAATGTAAAAGTAAAAGCTACAGCCTTTTTTTTAATTTGCTTGTAAAACCATTGGGTAGAACAATTTTGCTCTAATTGTGTTTGTTTAAAGCAGCATACATTCCTTGACTGCTGTTAACTTTTGAAAGATATCTAGCAAAGATGATTTGAAAACCAAATATATCTGGGTCAGTTGTTGCTACTTTTCACCACAAGGTGGCGTAATAACACTGAAAAGGAGGCGGGCTCATTCAACAGACAAATGGTGCTTTCAGCCTTGAGTTCGATATTGATCACCAGAGATTTTTTTATTTATTTCAACTGATACAGTAATGACTTAAAGCCACACACAAAAACACTTTAAATGGTGAGACTATAGTAATGGGATTATGGTAATTACCCAATGTAATTACCTTCCTTTGGATTAATTGCTGATCACATTTAATTACCCAATTATCCCCACACGAAAGAGGCACATGAGGTGTTACCAGGAATTTAATTTGGTGTGATGGCGGTTCTAAATTTTGGTTGTATTTGATCAGGGAGCTGGTCTCGTTTCCTCCTGGGGCCCATTAGGAGGACGCACACATTGCATCCAAAGAGAGGTCTGCTCTCTCTATTAATGCCTCCATCCCTCCATTATGTCTCAGATGGGACAGAAAGGGGAGGAACGGAGAGAGACTCGGGGAGGGAGTCGGGTAGCAAAGGGGTAGTTAGGGGAGGGAGGGTTTAAGTGGATTTGGGGTTCAGTTTTTTTTTTTTTTTTTCCCCCCCAGACGAGATCTCAACACCAGATTATCAGTCCAGGAACCCAGATGCATGTGCACACACATACACATCTCTGCAAAGTGCATCCATGAGTCTATTTGATAAGAGAGATACAAACACCCATCACAGTGTCTCAGTGTTTGTGTGTGTACTGAATGAGCACTAAGCCTGTTCTGAGACATACTTAACCCTATCTGCCTATACCCTGGATTACAACACACACTTGTTCTAATTCTTTAGCATTAATGTATAGAACTTCTGATGATTATAATGAAACCACATTGAGAGCAATTGTACACACGTAGATATCAGCTGTGGTCTGACTGAGCATCTTTTGAGCTCGATTGTTGGCAAGCACCACCATGACTGTGACCTTTCATCTCCCTCAGTCTTTGAGGGTATCAATAAAATGTTCCATAATGATGATGGCACTGATTGTTATACTGTTCTCTTAATGAGGCTTTTGGAAAGTGGGTCAGTAGCATCTAGATGTTCTGTTTGCAGTTGCAATTGTGTACATGAGGGCTCGCACTGCTGTCTGGTCACAAAGTACATAACATTGATCTTTCTGTGTTTTAACTTATTTTAAATGTTATTCTATGTAAGGTATGCTTGTGGGACCGATTCAGTGCAAAAACTTTAAATACTTGATTATAAGGATTCATGAGAAGATTCAGGTTTTTAGATATTACTGATGTTATCATGCCATAATTGTCCCATAAAAGGCTACCCTTTTATTTCCATTTCATCAAATGTGTTTACACAAACTGTTCCCGAAGGTCTTCAACATTTGTGATTTAAGACTGCCACCGTTGGTAGTAGGGGAAGTTTTGTGCGCGCTTGTGAAAGCAATGCGAAATCACCTTAAACAGACAAATTGTCAGAGAGGAGATGTAAACTGGATCAATGTTAGAGGCCTGTTGAACAGAGTCAAACTCAGTCACGCAGTTTGAATGTGTTGGTTAATAAGAGTAATCAATTCAAGCCACCAGAACTGACATCCGACTTCAAATCTAACCTCCTGATTGAGCCTGCACCTCCAGGCTTATTGTCCTGCTCATTTCCTAAATTTGTGGTCATTGGTCAATTGGTGCATTTCTGACTGTCCATTGGATTGTTCTTGTTTCACCCCCACCCTCCCCTCCCCTCCCCAAATGACCTACTGTTGCTGCTGATGAGAAGTGGGGTGCAATGTGGGAAGTGGGTCAACCCTGCATGCTGTCTATTTTGCTCCAGTGGTGGAAGAACTGTTGATAAACACAATTGCACACATTTTAGATGATATGTCTCTTAACCGACTCCAATTGGTATCTCTGTGTCTACACACACACACACACACACACACACACACACACACACACACACACACACACACACACACAGTCACACACTTATTATCCGGCTTTCCTCAGTGTGATGCAGGCTAGCCTCAGGTGGCTTGTTGCTTTGTGCCCTTGAGCTACTGGAGGCACTTACCCTAAATTAGCTCAGTCTGCCTCTGTGCCTCTGAGCTTAAATCAGACAAGACCTTCTCGGCATCAGCCTGAGCTGGTAAGGGGTCATTGCAGCAACAGCAGCGACGCACAGCTGTATACTCGAACCACATTGTGTAAGAGTATAAAAACAAGCAACATTTATCACATCTGTTTTCTGTTTTTTTTCACCAGCGCTCATTCAGGGTGTAGTGGTTTGTAGTTGATTGGAAATCAAATTAACGCAACCGTGTCATAAAAGCCGTCAGTGTAAAATGTTCAGTGAAATATTAATGCTAATTAATTCATATTGTTAAAACAAATGAAGTTATATTCCATCTGCTACCTATTGATAACTGCCATTACTCCAGATTGGACATTATTCACATTGCACTTTTAATTAAGCCCTTTAAAGTCTGGTACTGTAGAAACACACAAACTGTGTCGACTAATTGGACAACTAGTCTAGAAACACTCCACAGTGTATCATATCTATGTTTATGTGTCATTTTGTGTGTGAAGGTAATTATAAAATTGGATTAATGAATGTTTTTTCGGCTGTGGTGTAGGTAGGAGGAAAGGACACACACACACACACACACACACACACACACACACACACACACACACACACACACACACACACACACAGGCCCTTAGGAGAGAAAAGTAGACAGCCCTGGTGTTGAAATGTAGGTCAGATAACCAGCCGGGCAGCCCACATAATGTTGTGTGCACTGCTACATGGATGTATAATAAGTATACTAACTTGTGTGTGTGTGTGTAATATAGTGTTTTTATGTATAGTATGTGACTACAGGCACATCCAGGTGTATTGTCTTATAACCTAAATGTGCATGTATGTGTCAGTAACACAAACAAAGACACAATCAAGATAAAAGGTTCAGAGATGCAGCGCAGTGGTGTCGTTTTCCTTAAAGGTACAGGACGTGTGATTAGGTTTGTTGTTTAAATGCAATAGATCGTATATAAAACTGCTGCAGGCACACATATACGATAACATGTGCACACTTGCATACAAAAGCATGCAGAATGATGTCAGCCTGCTTAATGTGATTATTATACACTGGACCAGTTAGACCCACAGCCACACTTAGGCACTGTGGATTATTGATGCTGCTGGTCCTCAGAGGGTCCACTGAAAAGTGAGAATGGCCAGGAGTCAATAAAAGAGGAGACCGTTTGACTGGATGGTAATGGCTCTTAATGTAGTCTCGGGGTTGCCAGGGTCTGTCTTTCACTATCACGTTTCACTATCATTGACAGGATGGGGATTTCCACTGGATGATTATTTTATTATAGCATGTTAAACATGTGTTACTGCAGCATAAAGTCGAGTAGTTTGATTGAATAACTGAATGCTAC
The DNA here is from genome assembly GCF_963584025.1 of Labrus mixtus. Classification (NCBI taxonomy): domain Eukaryota; kingdom Metazoa; phylum Chordata; class Actinopteri; order Labriformes; family Labridae; genus Labrus; species Labrus mixtus. The sequence goes on along the minus strand of NC_083623.1, from coordinate 12,985,002 downwards.
AGAAAACTGCTGAATTGATTTTAAGCCAAGGTCAACTCTGAATGACTTACAAGTCTTCTGTCATGCTACAATGCTGCTCAGTCAGCAAAAAATATAAACATAGATGCAACTCTTGTAGACGTGGGATCTTTGACTGGATTAATCAAACAAAGTCAAGTAATTCAAGAAAATAAAAATAAAATGTCAAGGTCATTTAAAAACCTTAAATAGCTTGTTTCTATGACTTGGATCGTTTTCAGGTAAATGTTTCTTAAGTGTTTTTTTTTTGTTGTTGAATTACACAAACATAAGTGTCTGCCTCATCAAAACAAACAGAGCCGTTAATTAAACTGTCCAAAGAAAAGGGTTTCACATCCAAACATGGCAGTCCGATCAGTAGCTGTGAGGAATTCCAGAGCAAAGTGATGTCATCATTATCTGTAATACCATGTTGAAGGTGTAGTTTAATACGTGCTGGACTTCTAATTAGAAAGAAAAAAAAGCCCCTTTAAACACCAAAAACACATCATGCATGAATTTGTCTTAACAAGTAACAAGTAAAAAAAACCTCCAGTTTCCAACCACCTCCTGTCTTCATGTTATGGTCCTGCTAACTTGGGTTAGATTTAAACCCCTGTTGCCGGGGGGGAAATGGACGTTTAGCCACAAATCCATCTTGACGGGGACATAAAACGCTTCAGGTTAGCAACAAAACTGCCACCCTCCGTGAAGGCTCCAAAAAAACTCAGGCGTACAAATCAGCCTGCTCGTAAAGAAACAATGTTTTTACTCCCTGCTCAACAGGCGTGTTCGTCTTCAGAGTGATACGCCTCTTATTGTGCGGGAGCTAAACATTGGGCCATAAAGTTTGCTCGTTAAATTAATGTATAGAAAGGAGTTATTTAATGGTTGCATGCCTCCTTGTCAGTTTGTGCAGTTCTAGCCGTTAACGCTATTAGACGGCCTTTTTTATGGGCCTTCTTCTTTGCTCTGCTTCCAGAAATCATGCACACATTTTTTTTTTCTTTAGTAGACATGTAGTCTTGTCTTCCCACATGTTCAGACAGAGGTACGTATATCCTCTATCTGATCTCTCCGTCATTCTATCTCTTTTATCCTGGATTGAATTTCAAAGGGGATCGGAAAGTAGCGCCCGGGTCAGACGCCAAGGGGGGGGAGAAAATTAGGCAATGACCGCCAAGCCTGCTGGGCCTTTGTGTGTGTTTGTGTGTGTAATATCTGTTCTCCAACTGTGGATGTTTTTTTCGTTCACACGTCATCTATCGCTCACTCTAGTAGCTTCTAGCTTCATCTGCTTCCATGCCCTCCACCCCAAACTTTCCGCTCCCTGCTGCCTTTATCTCCTCTCTTTTGTTTCCTCTGTCGCTCTAAATGCTGCCTTGTCTTTTCTATCCTGTCTCACATCGCCACTCAGCAGAATGAAAAATCCGCTTCTACCACATCAAGGAGTCTTTTCAAAACATTTTGGTCAATGCAAACTCTGCTTCCCCATCTCTTTCTTCTTGCCCTTCTTTTTTGTCAGTCTTTGTGCAAAGTTTTGCTTTTGATACCATCTCCCACATTAGTATTGTGCTTCCCTTTTTTTTTTTCAAAGATTGCGCTCTCTCTCTCACTCACACACTGTGTGAGAAAAGCGTGATGGTGTTTGAACAGAAAAAAACAAACAAACACACGTGTGTCAGTGCATCAAAGCTTTAACGTGCACATACATATGCTTGTGAAACACAAAAGAGTCTGGTTATGTCAGCGATGGTGTGTTCATGCTCAGGGCGTAGTTTTGCAGGCTGCCACACAGACTCTGAGGTTTTTCTCATGGATCACAAAGGAGCAGCAGCCTATAGGAGGCCCCACTGCCTTTCATTGAAGAGAATAAGACAGCGTTCACACAGACTCAGACACAAAATGCAGTGGTTATCATGTTAAACCTGAATCCACTTATAATCCCAACATTTTACCCTGTAAGTAGCTGGTGACAATCTTTGGCTTTTGTGTTAAAAAAAATGCACTCAGACACATTCAGTGGATTTTTTTTCTGAATTAAAATCCCCCTCTCCTATTTGCTCAAGTGACAGGTGAAGTACGGTACCTTGCTTATTCCGCACCGCACACATACACTAAATCTTTCCACTTAAATGATGTCACTCAGAGCCACTTCAGTTGCTTGAAGTACATTTGCCTCCATCAGTCAAGACTCTTCAAGGCACGCTGTGTCTGAATGTAATCATGCAAATACACTGATGAAGGGACATTGACTTTCTGATGGTGAACAGAGGGACATCGCATCGACAGAAACTGCAGTGATTCAAAATGAGGCATAGAATTAACAAGGAGTTTTCAGTATTTACATTTGTAAGGGTTATAGGATGGTGACATGTCTGCATTGATGGAAAGGTTTGTGTGTGTGTGTGTGTGTGTGTGTGTGTGTGTGTGTGTGTGTGTGTGTGTGTGTGTGTGTGTGTGTGTGTGTGTGTGTGTGTGTGTGTGTGTGTCTCTGTATGTGTTTGTGCGTGTGAAGGAATGCCAGCTGCTTCAATGGAGTAGGTCAGACGGAAAACACCACAAGAGAGAGGTGGGGGAGGAAGGAGGATTGGTGTTACCCAGTAACCTCTGTCTGCTGAACAGACAAGTGCAACTCAAGAAAGACAGAAGAGAGAGAGAGAGAGAGACACATCAGGGTGAGAGAGAGAGAGGAAGACAGGAGGGGTGAGAGAGAGACAGCAGGAGGGTGGTGTCAGAGAAAGGTCATTCAGCAGTACAGTTTGTTGAACTACGTGTTTATGTGTGCATGTGTCAGTGATGCGCGGGAACTTTACCCCATGCTAAAATCATTAGTGCCAGAAAAAACAGTCACAATAACTTGTTTACTCAGACAAGCCTCTGTCACCTTGGATTGAGTGTGTGTGTGTGTGTGTGTGTGTACATCTGTTATTGTTGTTAGAGAGTTGTGTTTGTTCAGGAGTGAGTGAAGTTTTAACTTTTCTTCCTGAGTGTTTTTATGAGCACTGAAGAGAGTTGTTTTCTTCTCTCTTTCTTTCTGTGTTTTCATTTTCCTGACTGGTTCTTCAGCATCAGCATCTACAAACTTCGTATTTGCTGCTTAATGTAAAAAGCTAAAGACTCCAGATTTTTCAGTCTCTTTTTTTTTAGGTACACTGTTCAAGCACATCAACCAATTGCAGAAGTTCAATGTCTTGCCGCTTCAATATGGCAGCAGCAGCAGCAGCATATATTTGTGCAAACAGCTATTAAATGCTGAGAATTTAAACCGTTTGTTGACAAGATGTTGCATGTAATTAGAAGGTGGGATCCCCAACTTTGCTGCCTCTATCATGTGGTTTTACCTCCTCCCCTCTCTTTGCTCGTTGATTATTCATGCCTCCCATCCTGTACATCTCCGAGAAGACCAAAGCCATCGGGTTCCCATTCACCACCTCGGTGCCACGCTTTCATTCACGGAGATATGAAGGGATGAAGCTATAAATGATAGATTTTCATTCACAGAAAAAGAGAGGGGGAGGGGGATTAAGAGGAAGCGGAGTGTAGTGTAATTATTTATGAAACTCTCATGGCTTTTTGATCCAGTTCCTGTTTGAGCTGTGTTTTATAATTGATACATTTTTGTAGACACGACGTGAAGTATAAATATAAAACATTTCTTGCTAACGGGTTCGCAACCTCTTCCTTTCACTTTAATACATCAGTATGAATTAAATAATCTGGTTTTTAGTCATTTTATATTCTTCAGTTGGTCTGATGTTGTAATGTATATGCTGTATTTCCAACTGGGACATTGGTTTCAGGAGCTTATTTTCTTACAAGTTACCTCACAGGAACAATCCTTCCTTTGTTTCTATCCGTTCACATGTTCGCTTTAGTGACTCAGTAACTACTTGTTTGGCCCTCTGTACGTTCCACCGCACCGCACACATACTTGTGCAGAGTGGTTGCGCGCGCCCACGTGTGAAACAAACACTTGGCCTTGATTTCCACGCCTCACATTTTCCTGCTTATCTCCACCTCGCAAAGGTTTCTCACCTACTAATGGGAACTCGCTTCGTTCAAGGTCAGAGACCGAACAAGACTACACAAAACAAGAGGAAAGAGAGCGGAGAGTCAAATCAATACAGGCTGGATTACATCCACAGCCACGAAAGAGTTGTTGTCTCAAATAGAGACGGGGGAATAAGAGAAAGGAAGGAGTTTTGACTTTAGGGGATCAGGTAGATTTGAGGGGGGTTTAAGGGGGTCAGCTTAGCTCTCCCTTCTGAAGTCCAATTAGAGAAATAAACTCTGAGACCTGTCAGATGAAAGGGGGAATCTGTGTGTGTTTGTGTTGAGGCACTTCGGGATTTGAACGGATGTTTGACAGACTACAATATTGAACCAAAGAGGGAGGATGGGTGCATTTTGGGAATTGATAAAAAAAAAACAGAGCAAGTGCTGGAAAGACTTGAACTTAAATTCAGCCATCAGGGTGATTTAAAAAAAAAACATATATAAAAGCCAGGGTTAGAGATTTTAAAGCTCTTGGTTGATTGGCTCCAAACTCTCACACCCTGGCTTATATTTTTGAGGCGATCCAAACAAGGTGTTAAAAACGAGACAGGGCACACAAAGAAAGGAGGAGAGCAGTGACAGGACGAAGAGTGGGAGCACCTCATCCATCTCCCTCCTTTATTACCTCTCTGCCAACTTCACCCTTGAGTCTTAATCACGTCTGGTGCAACAAGACTTGTTAATTATTCACACAGCCCCTCCTCCTAATTTCTCCTTCGTTTTCTGAGGGTCATCACCTTTTTTTTTTTTTTTTCACGTGCTGCTGGTTGTTCTACGAGAACAGATAATCATTGTCTTGCCGTGGGCCTTAAGATAACAAGGATGTGTTGAGATTTTGTGTTTGCATGCTAATAATTGCCTGAAAGTGTCATTAGTGTGATCAATTATTTAAATAATGAATCGGCTAAAGGACTTAATAATGTGCGCTGTACGCTGGCTTCATGCTATTTTTTAGGCACGGCTGAATCCCCACAGACCGATGTTTGAACTTGTGATTTCTTTTGGTTTTAGCTTGTGTTGGACTTTATTTTCCTGCAAAGAAGCTCAAAGCCTAAAGATATTTTTTTGATCTGTTTATCGTTATTTTTTTCACTTCTATCTCCGGATTTGGAGCTTCACTTCTGATACATTTAATCCACAAAGTATCTTAAGTTGTGTTGTTTACAGGGCCAATTTAGAAGTTGTTGCTCATGATTATTTTTTTGTTTGTTTGATTTGATTGTGGAGTTAAATTAGATCTTCCTCAGAGCTCCAAAGTCTCATCCACTCAGTCCACACGCTCCCTACATATGCTGCTGAGTGTAAACAGATGAAAGATTGATATTGTTTTGGGCTCAGGTCAGGGTGCTGGGGCTTCCCTCTGCGCTTGGAATGAGTGGACGGCTGTATGGACGTATGGCTGGATGGATAGATAGCTTTAATCCTGGAGGCGGCCTAGATTACAAGCGGATAGAGCTGTTGAGCTGTCTGTCACTCTGTGTGTGCGTGTACATGCATGTGTGCATGTGTGTTGACGCTGTCCTGAGAACAATAGGCTCTTTAATGAGCGTTGCTGCTCGGGCTCATGTCTGCATAAATGATCCTAATACTGTACGCGTGCCAGACAGTGTGAGACACAAGCCAAACAGAGGCTGCTGACAGAACACGAGGACTCAGTAAAGAATGAGACAAGTTTGACATATGGAGAGAGACTTTTATGAAACCTTTTCAGACTGACATATTGACCTGAGATAAATCTGTTCTTACTGTTGGTTCTATTCCTTCTAAGTTTTCTGAATCTGAATATTTGCTTGATAAATTACATATTGTTTTAATAGTTGTAGATTCATTCTTGACATATACAGTTAGGCTACTTGTTAATTGGCCTCTTCAATAGAAATGTTTAAATGTGGTGGTTAATTTGATTACTCTACAGTTTTGGTTGTGTACAGTTTACTTTTAGGTTTTTAGCATTGACTCTGGAGGACACTTGTAGCCTTCAACTAAACATTTTAATTTAAAGATATACTTGATGTTTATTGTTTATTGTAAGTGGGCTTTTAATAGAGTGACAAAAAAAACAACATGAACAAGACAGATTTCTGGTTCAAACATTAAAATAGCCCATTTCAATGTAATGTAAACGTTGTCTAATGTAACTTTACTGTTTACCTTGTACTTATGTGTGGACCTGAGCTAGTGTGGCAGCTGTTTTATACACAAGTGGAATTTTTTTTTTGCCAAATGTAGAGCTTCATAACTCGACAACAAGAAAAACAATTAATCCATCAAAAGATTCCCATTATAATCAACACACATTCACATAGTAAAATACAAACTGTTGTGTACAACACTTCAGGGTTAGACTGAAAGGATCAGATGACCATGGTCTAGTGGGAGAGAAGGGGGGGGGGGGGGGGGGGGGGGGGGGGGGAACCTTTTTACCCACAAATTCAAGGATCATTTGCAGCCCAATTCAAGCTCTTGTTGCAGCCCCCTGCCTGCCTGCCTGCCTGCCTCCCCTCCCCTCCCCTCCCCTCGCCCCTTCAACCAATTGGGCTGAAAAGAAATACGCTTGCAGAAGGAGGGGTGGCCCTGCCCTGATGGCTGTGAGTGTGTGTGTGTGTGTGAGTGTGTGTGTGTGTTTGATAGATTGTGAGGGGATCGGACAATAGGAGGATTGTATGTGATCTATATTCATGTGGCACAGATTCAGTGGCAATGTGCACACACAGCAGGCTGGTAAGAAGCTGACAGAGGAAGAGGAGTTGATAGAAAAACATCCAGCGAGATGACAGGAAGAGTTCATACTGAGAAAATTAGCACATTATTATTAAGGTCTTTTTTTTTTCCTGATTTGAGACACCTTCGAAAGCTGTATAGACATGATCTTTTGAGTCCTTCTCAACGTGATATTCATTCTTTTACTCACCGTAAGATGCTTCAGAAGAGCTCAATGGGATAAATGTCAGTGCTTTAGTGTTTTGTTTTGATGTTTCCCGCTGGCATCGCATTTTGCATGCAGGTGGAAGCTTAATCCTCCTGAGAAAAAGAAGCTGAACATGTTATTTTAGGGATGTATAAGCCTCTCCTGTCGGGGGTGACTTATAGTTTAATTAGATGCATGAATATTCCCACGATGGGTCTGTCATGGTGTTGAAGAGCTGCAACACACTGATTACTTTTGCGAGAGCAGGGCAGAGTAGGAAGTGGGGAAAGGAAAACAAATGAAGAGTGATGGAATGAAATGAGAGCAAAACAGTACAAGCGTGCCTGTTCTTTCCAATAAAGTGTGTTTAACTTTCGGCTATATTCTGAGTCCCGCTGAGAAAGAGAAGAAAGAGAGTGTGGAGAGGGAAAGACAGCGCGAGAGAGAGAACAACTGATGATGAGAAATAAAGGGAGAGGCAGCCAGAACTCCTTGGTAACCAAAGCACAGAGGAGCAGAGGGGCCGGTCCTTCACCCCTCCCGCTGTGTGTGTGTGTGTGTGTGTTTCTGCGAGTGTGTGCGTGTGTGTGTGTGTGTGTCTCTGAGGACTGGACAGCCTGAGGGAGGAGTGTCAGGCTGTGTGTGTGTTTAGAGAGAGAGAGAGAGATAGGGGTAGAAGCTTATTGTCAACGCAGTAGACGCTCACACACTCTTAAACCAAGCCGACGAGAAGTGAGAATGTGAGCAGAGGAGAGCTGACGGCAGCACTCCCTCAACCTGTCTTCTTCCGCCTTCATTCCTTGGATTTTATTTTGTAATTTTTGGTGCCTTTTATAAGAGCACTTTCTTTTTGAAGAATACTCTCGAGCGGAATAATGGTGTTTATCGGGACCTCGTTAAAATCTGTGATTAAATACTTCAAAAGGAAGGGTAAGATATGTTTGTTTGTTTGATATTGAGTCAACACTGGCAAAAATAGTCTAAGGAATCTCCACTATTTTGCATCCTTTTTATTAGAATTTCATTTCCATATAAGTTTCTGATTTTCCCAAATGTGTTCCAATTGTTTCCGCAATTTTTAACGTCAGTTGCTTAATTTAAGGTTTTTAAAAGTGGGCACATGCCAGCTTTAAAGAGTTTCCTATCATTCTATTAGAACGACTTCCTGTGGGCATATTTCTCACACTGTTGCCCCTGCTGAGCCCAGAGACAACCCTCTGTTGCACCCTGTTACCAGGTAACCACAGGAACAAGACTTCACAGAGCCGACAACTAGTAGCACTAAATAACCGAACAGCGTTTCTCAGTGTGGCAGCTGGTAGCACTTTTTTTTTATATAAGAGCTCAGAAATAAATGAGCTTATTTGAGCTTGATATGAAATCAATCTGTACAGGTGTGTGTGCTATGCATGAACTGATTGTAGTACGATGAGAAAATGCTTCAAGGCTGTTCAGTCCAATGGCTATTAAGCATGTGGGGATATTTAACAAAGAGCTACTTGATGCAGAGCAAGCTGATAATCTCAGGTGTATTAATAGCTTGTATTAGTGTGTGAATGTGTGCATTGCAGTCAAGGTTGATGTGATAATATTAATCATTAGCCAGCAGTTGTATTACTCAGCTCATCTACACATATACCTGCATTTTGCTCCTCATCTGAGACATTCATACTAATTGGGGCTAATAAGCTGATATTTTGCATCATAACTTTTTTTTCCCAGAAGTTTTTATGGTTTAAAAATGATCAAATAGGGCATGAGGATACCCTAAAATAATTATTCCAAAAGTATGACTAAATGAAACAAAAAAAAGTAAATACATTTTTAAAAATACACTTTTTTTTTTTGCGTTTGTTACCCCTGGATGACCTAACTGTTTGCTATATCTCACTTGACCTGACCCAAGCCTAAAACTGACCCTTACTAAACAGGAAGTTGTATCAAGCGTGAAAGTCAATCGTGTATGTGCTGGTGGTCGATCAGGGACCCAGTTCAGGATTTACAGTGTCAATACATCTTGATCACAGTTATTGATCATCAGCAGCGTAGCTTTGCTGTGTGCGTTTGTGCTTGCTGATACATTAAACAGAGATATCTGTGGGGAACTTTTGTGTTTTTCAGCTCTGATGCTGTTTGTAGCCTGTTTGCTCTCAGTCTGCGTTTGTTATTGGGCCTAGGGGGGCCGGAATGTCAACGGACACAGGGATTAGTAGACTTCTGAAAGACTTTCGCGCCACAATCCAGTGTGTGTGAGGGGCTAGCGGTTATTGTGGCTCTGAAAGGCCTGATGTGGAGACTGATGCTGAGGGACAATACAGGCTTTTGTGCCCCACGTCCTTGGTCTCCTATAGCCTGACTGAGGTCTATTCAGACCCCAGGGTCAGAGAGGAGGGTGGGGGAGGGGCTACCTGTGCTGCGTGTGTGGGTGAGAAAGAAATCTAAAGAACTGGATCAGATTAAACAATTATTTAACCCCAGCTGTTTGAAAAAATAAAATATTAATACATATCTGGGGCCTTTCTCATATGAAGTTTTTGTAACTTTGGAACCAAACAAAAAAGAAGCATGATTTTCTTCACTTCACATTTCAAATATTACCTTTTATTGACCTGTGTGTGTGCGTGTTTCAGTCTAGTGCAATGCTCCGGTCCAAACTTGTGTTCAGAGGAGTTTTGCCTCGTGATGTATTTGATCGATTATTCTGAACAGCGCAGGCACGCTGGAAGACAACATGTGTGACAACACGGGTGGACAAACACAACTGATGATAACCAACTTGTCCAGGAGTTTGGGACCAACAAATAATGTAGACATGTTGCGTCAAGAATAAGCCAATTTGGGGTTTGTTTTGGATGAAATTGCTACGGTCAAAGTGAACTCTGAACTTGGATTTTCCACGTGATTCCTTATTTCTTCACCTCCATGCATTGTCCTTTTTTGTAAAACCTTGATGATATTTTTTTAAGCTCAGTGATAACTAATTTCAAACCATGGCTTTCTGTCCATCCAGAAAAGTCCTGCAATAAATCTGTAAAGGAGGCCCAACATTATGCTGTGTGATTTAAAAATACTTTTCAGTGTCGAAAGGTTAATTTCATCTGCATTCTTACACATGTTTTTTTTTTTTTTTTTTTTTTCATCCTTTGTACTTAAAACACGACAACTTGAAACAGTGCCTGGTTCATTTAAGTACACGTCGTGTTGACGTCATAACACTCAAATAGTTGCGTGTGGACAACTTGGACACTTCTTAGTCTCAATGGATACCAGATAAGCTATATCAGGGAAGGGGAAGATATGGCACGAACCCAAATCTAATCACTAACTTGCATGAAACTGTCCGCCTGGTTTCAATTGGCAAATGCTGCAAACGTCACGCATTATACGATGTACTTTATGGAGGGCACAAATAGGAGTATCTGAATCAAGACAAGGCTAATGTGTGATAGTTTTACTGTTCTATGAAACAAATCTGTAGGTGTAAAGGTAGCAGCAAAAAAAACGTTTTGTAACAGAGAAAGTGGGGACATGAATAAATACAATGAGCCCTTAACTGTAGAAGTAGTTAGTCACTCCTGAATCAAACTAAACTATATTCAAGGTTGCTCGACTCACTTGTGAACATTTTCTAGTCACATGTAACAAAGTTGCACTGGTCACAGAAGGGCTTTTGCCACGTCGTAGCATATCAGCAGATATGTGTCTATCAAAGTGGTTACACACTGTCTCACACTTTCTCTAACGACCTATTTGTAGTGATAGACCCCAGCCCCACCTCCACCTCAGAGGCCTTCTGTCCTCCCCCCCCTGCTCGCTCATACATACACACTCACTTTGCATTCTACTACGGCTCATTAGCAGCTGTGAAAAAAGCACTCAAACAAAAACAATCAACACTGTCCCAGCCTTCCCCTTCCTCCCATTCCTCCAAACCCTCAGTCCCAGTCAGATGGACACGGTGTGCTGGTCAGGACAGGGGCAAACTTAAAGCAGTCTTAACTAACATCGGGGCTAAATGGAGATAGTCCTACATCCACGATCACCAACCTTAGCTTGGATACGCTCACTTGGTAAGCCTAACTTTTGGAAAGTGTGAATGTTGTTTGATTAAGAGTTGCTAACAAATGCTGCTTAGGATTGAGCTTCAATTCCTGGATCATGCACATTTAAAGGAACTACCAGTTACTATGGAAACAAGGAAAAGCTCAACAGTGTTTTGTTGATATTTTGGATGTCTGGCTGAGAGAAGTGCTTTAAAAACAACAAAGGAAACGGTTTGATTATCTGTCTTGCAAACAGAAAACATACTGAAATAGACTGTCTCACCGAGCTTCACATGTTGATCAATTTTTTTTTTAAATCTAGCTAATGTCAAACCCCCTGAATGAGAGCTTGTGTTGTTGTATTGTCTTATTGTTACTCAGACTGAAGGACAAGTATGCCAGCTAAAAAGTTAGCGTTTAAAACTTTCTGCAGTCGTCTTGACTCCCTTACCTTGATACAATGTGGTTTGTTTTTCCCTCCATCTGACTCTGACTCCTCCCCATGACTTGTGTGGCCCGCTCGTGTGATGTTGCAGATACGTGCCATGTTGTCCCGTGTGTAGAGTGACACCTTCATGCAAAGCACCCAAAGCTACTTCCCCTTCCTTCCTCAATTAAATACAAACAGATTTCTCCAGTGGCCGATGCTGCTTACGCAGGACTTTTTTTTTTTTCTTTCTTCTGCTCTTGAAATCAAAGCAAGAAGAGAATCAAACTGATGTTGCTGTGAATTCTCTTTCAAGACATGTAGAATTTTCTAACTCACAAACTGAACCCTACGACTTGATCTTTGTTTCTGCAGCGGTGTCTAACCTCGACGAGGAGAGCAAGTGGACGGTTCATTACACGGCTCCGTGGCATCAGCAGGAGAACGTCTTTCTACCGGGCAGCAGGCCGCCCTGCGTAGAGGATCTGCACCGGCAGGCCAAAGTCAACCTCAAGACCGCCCTGCGAGGTAAGGATCTAAACCAACGAGATGTGTTTATTAGATATGATGTGGCTAATGAAACGTTTTCAACAATTAGGACGTAGTTAGACGTATTTTTCCTTTTTGAATCTTCGAAAACCCAGAAAGATTGAATACAGGATGATATGATTATCTATGTGACGCTTGTATTGATCTTTCAAATCCATGTCGGCTGAAATATCAAAAGGATAAACACAGCCCTAGTGGGAATATTTCCTTTTAACTCACACATGTTGTAGCCTCATCGTAAAGATCAGCTGTGTTTGATGACAACACTGTAAAAATGTACAAAGCTGTCATCTGTGTTGAGTCGAAAGTTTAGCCAACAACACAACAGTGTGTGATCCCTTTCATCCTGTTTGTCCAGTACGAGTGGAGGAAGAAAAAAAAAACGGACACGGCCTTGTTGTCAAACAAACACGAAAGTCAAGTTACAACAGAGTGACAACTTTTTGATGCTCTGAACAACTTTCCCAGAACAGGAAGTGTGAACACAAGTAAACAGTGTCACCAGTTTCTGTGAGAATCTCTGGGAAAGTCGTGTTTTTCACCCTGTTCTCAGATAACACTTGGACAGACAGGTGAGAGAGAGAGAGAGAGAGAGAGGGTTGTAAAGTGTGTAAATGTGTGTTTAAGCGTGTGTGCATGTTGGTGGATGTGTTATAGGAAAGGATCGTTTATATACTGAGCTGTCCTTGTGTCAGCAGATAAAAGACAGACTGATAAACAGGGAGAGGCCGGTTGTAATCTGATGCTTTCGGTGTAAAGCGTTAGTCACCTGATATAAAACACACCCACTTACACACTTACACACACACACACACACCTACCTTTATCTTCCCTATAGTTCGACCCCTGTGCTGTTTTTGCAACATCCTACTTCCTGCAACATTCATGTATCTAGGTACACAAACAAGCAGACAACACCTGGGACGTTGTATTATTCAGTCCCCCACCTTTCATCCTGTCACCATCCTATCATCCTGTCACCACCACCCTGCCCCAGGGGTCCTAACTGAAAGGCGACAGGTGTCCAGTGAGAACACCTGTTCTGCCAGAGCCTTACGTGTGCTTAAGTTCTTATAAACCCCCAGGATACCGAGTGGTTACGAGTTTAAAACATCTCAGTAAACCCCAGGGCTAAAAACATTTTATTGTTAACATAATGAAAAGTAACTGTTCTCACTATAACACCTTGGTATCATTTAAGTTTCCATAAGTCACATACTGTATATGTAAAAGGGTGAAATTGTGAAGGCATCAAAATAAGAACACATTTGTTTGTTATTGGTATTCCATGTTTTGCAAAACAATCAAAAACGTCTTCTTCAGGATTTGAAATACTTGTATTTAGTTTTCTTTTTAAAAACGCTTAATATGTGTAATTGTACTGTCATAATATTTATATTAGAAGACCGACATAGAGCTTGTCTATGACGCTTTATTTCCTAAAAAATATCATGATAATATGCCAAATCTCGCTCTCATACCCTGATGTGATGTAGAAATAATTACATTTTTGCTCGGTTCTTATTAGAAGTTATTTCAGGAGGTTAAAACAGACTCATCTGCAGCTCCCATGCGCATGTAAACAAGTTCCACCAGCACAAGCATAGCAAGGTGTTTTGGCCCTGCAAAACCACACAATCAATAACCAATCAGATGGCAATGTGCATCCAGTCTGTGTTGCCTCACATACTCACATGGGTTTCAGCGTGTGTTGAGCATCGAGGCTTTTGCAGGCGGCTGGCGAGTTTTAGAAAACGTGCCGGCAGGTCGAAACACATCAGAGAAGTTACATAAGAGTCATCTGATTATTGTCAATACCATCCTTAAAGATTATTAAAAGAGTTATGGCTGGCATACAATGATTCCTTTGGTCACTATTAAGTTTGTAGGCTGAAGATGAAATAGGCTGGAATAAAATAAATGACTGTCAGGCTCCTGCTGGAGAGTGAAACAGCAAATCAGACAGTTTGTCCTCATCATTATATAATCATTATCCAATCTTATCCCCTTTAGCTTATCAATAACAATTAAGTTGACTGGCTTTAAAATGTATGACACATCTTTTTAACTACTGCTCATCTTAGTCATACAGCCCTTAATCTTGACTCTCCTTAAGTTTGACATTCACTTCTTTCTGCTTCCAAAAGTGGCCAAGGTCATCCCTTTTTTCATGTTCAGTGAAATACTAGACACAAAACAGTTATATATGACGGTTTCTATACCAAGGAAGGGGGACACAGTGGAGGTCATTTGGTTACCACACAGTGGTAATGACATAACCAGGAGCAAATTATACAAGAACATGTATTTCTTTTTATCTTTCCACATTGTATTATTCTGCCACTCAAGTGGGAATCTTATCTGTAGCATTAAAGAAACTTTAATTTGCACAAACCCAATTTGCTAATTGGATTATTATACCTCTTTAGAATATAAATTGATGCACCCTGTTAATATCATAATAGGATTTTGGTCCTTGATGTAATTCATTGTCTTTACTTTTCCCTCTCTCGTGCCACTTACTGGTCCTCTTACCTTGATTTCTGCCTGGCAACAAGCAGCCCTGAGCTCATCAATGCTTATTTATCAACCCTAACCAATCACGCCGCACCAACCGTCTCATCAGCTCAGCTCCCCGCCATGATCCTCATTACCATCACACTTTCTGAATCCCTTCTTCCACACCGCTACCACATCAGCCTGGTGTTACAGTAGCTGCCTCTGCCAACCCCATTAGGATCTCATTAACTGACAGTATTATACATGCACCAGTGTCTCTCCACAGAGATGGGCTGTAATTAGCTACACAGATACACATGGCACATTAAAGGATCAAAAGCAGCATCTCAGAGGTGCCTGTCCGGGGGGGGGGGGGGGGGGATGTACATGTGTGTGCTGGGATTCACATGTCATTCACAAAATCACAATCTGAAAAAGCACTTAAAGGTGGAAGATAAAAGACCAGGGAGGTTTTTACATTTATATGAATGAGGAATAAAACATAAAGACAAAAATGGTTTGATTAGTTCAAATTCAAGTCTAACAGAAATATCTCTATCTGTGAGGTTGCCTACATGAGCAAGCCACTCTACTATGTGCTTTAGTTTAAGCTGTAAAACTACAGGAATATAATTAGCTATCAAAGGATTAGACAAAGGATGCATCAGTAGATATTTGAAGAGTGAAAAACACAGAAATGATGTGCTGAATGCTCCCTGTGAGAGAGGCAGGGCGGGGGGGGGGGGGACTGTCCTGCCATCTGTGTGTGACAGAATGAAACTGATACCCCCCTCCTTTTTAGACACACAAACACTCAGTTTTGTGTATACTCACATGGGCATACACACATACATCACAGCCCCTTCACAGCAGGTGGTGGCGAGGGGAGGTGTGAGCAACGCTTGGCAGCATCCAACAGGGATGACAGTCACGTGAATGGCACACTGACAAGGATCAGAGCAATCCAAATCGTTCTTTTTATTCTTGTCTGTATTTATCGTTTTCCTTTATCTCTGTCCTGCAGAATGCGACAAGTTGAGGAAAGATGGTTTCCGGAGCTCGCAGTACTACTCTCAGGGTCCCATCTTTACTGACCCCGCAGAGTCCACCGTCAGCATGCAGGACGAGGAAGATGATGAAAATGATAAAAAGGTAAATGAACACAAACACTCCAAAGTAACTCGTTAAACAGTCACACAAAATGTTGTGTACAAACACAATCAGGAACTGTATGAAGAACAAATCTGGTGCTGGTTCAGCTTCATGGCAGCTTGAACTGTGTCACACTGCCCTCTAGTGGTCAAATATTAAAATACACTCATTCCTTAGTTTAATCAGGTCTTTGTAAATGACTACAACATGTTTATTTTGTCAACATATAACACAAGAGTGCCTGGAAATAAGATTGTCCTCTCTGGTTTCATTGTGCTCACTGATATCATCTTATAATCAAATGCTTATAGTACAAGTACATAGAGCACTAAGCGAACACTTTACATTTTGAGACTCAGTATCAATTAGAAGAAAACAAACACGTTAGATTGAGAGTTCAAGTCAGTCTGTTTATATTTCGTGTCATCTATCTCTTACCTTTCATGCATTTTCAGGCAGAGCTAAGTGTAAAGCGTGAGTAAACACATGCTGGCTCTTGTTGGTTCTCCATTACACTTGTTTTTCCTCTACACTTGGTGGGGCTGTTGTTCCACCACTTCCACCGAAGTGTAATTTCATAGTAGGGTGACAAGAGGAGAGAAAGTCATACAGCGACAGAGAGAGAGAGAGAGAGAGAGAGAGAGAGCGAGCGAGCGAGCGAGGCAGAGATGAAGAAAACAAACACAGACTACATAGCTATCATTTATTGCTCTTTTAGCTGGCAGACCATTAGTGTGAAGTGAAGCGTAAATGACAGCCAGATAGCCTCCTGTTTTCTCATTCTTTATAGTTTACACACAATGTGATGTGAAGGGGTCCTGAAAGACTCTCTATAATTATCCAGGTCTCTTTCCCCCCCCTTAAGCCCATTGATGCCAGCCTGGCTTGAACCTTGAAGTATATTACATGCTATTGTCTTTCTTAACTGTGCGCTCCTACATGTCCTCGGCTGTCTTTTAAAATTCTGCACACTCACCACTACTCCCTTCAACACCAGCCAATACCACCCGCCTTTCTTTTTTTCTTTCTTCCTTCCTTTCTGCCTTCCCTCCCCTTTCCTCTGTTAGTCCCCCATTCTCCTCTCTTCCCCATCAGCTCCTGTTGTCCAGAGACCAGTGAGTCTAACTTCACCTGACAGCAGCCTCAAAAGGAGAAACAAAGCTCCTTGTGGAGCCACAATGATGCAAAATATAAGGCCATGCTTGCCAACAAACTACTGCATAGATTCTGTCTTTGAATCCTCTTCTGTTGTCCCCCATATTCATCCATCGATCCGTGGTTCGTGTCAAAGCACTTGTTATCACTTTTACCAGCCAGAGTGAAGTTTAAGAACTTTTAAATAGACAGTGGTGGACATGATGAGGAACTATTGCTGTATTGTTTTTTTTGGGGCAGCTTTATTCTCGCAACTTTCAGTCTCTTCAAAATGATAAAACTGAGGAGTTTTCCCATTTTGCAATGTTTCCTTCCTGTTCTAGATCGAAGCATTCAAAGTGAAATCTGATGTCTATGCTCTTGGGATTTATTTGGGATTAGTTATGTCCACTCTGCTTTAAATCCCACTTGTGTTTACTCAGATGGGCATGGACATCAAATTTCAGATGGACATTGAGAAAACTGGATTTTTTTTCCCCTCTTGTGCTGATGGCTAACAGCTGATTTTCAAACCTGAATGCGGCAGTAAAACCTTGTTTTCTGTTATCTCTCTGCAGTAAATTCTCCTTCAGGATGAGAAACTGTTAGTGTGTGAATACAGTTTTAATGCATGAGTGATTCTCTTTCTCTCTCTCTCTCTCTCTCTCTTCTCGCTGTTGCTCTCTTGCGTTTATCCTGCCATCTCCGAGCGGTCTGCCGGTGTACTCTGATAGCTGTTTGTGTGCGAGCCAGTGTTTCCATTTGGGTTTGATTGATCGTGAAACATGTTTATAGCACCACGGGCCTCTAAAGGTCACAGCAGTCTGATATATTGAAGTCTGTTTGTGCGTGTCAGTATAGCAAATGCAATCTGCCAGTTACAGTTTTGGACAATTAAGTTTTACTCGACTTAATCCCCCCTTATATTTACTTCTTTTGTGTTGACATTTTACCTAAACTTTTATATGCATGAGTTCTGTGCTCTGATTCAATATGACTGCACCTTTGTTTTCCATTACCTTTCATCAACTCACATTGTGTTTCATCTATCTCACTGCTGTCATTCTCTTTCCCTTTCTTTTTCCCCTCCTGTGTCCTTTCTTGTCACTCTTATTTTATTCCTTCTCTCCTTTTTTTCCTGTTACCTTTCTTATTCACTTCAGTCCTTTGTCCTCTTCTTTCATTTTTGAACAAAGAGCTGGTGTGCTCAAATCAAAAAAAACTCTCCAATCACTGTCAACCAGTGTCAACCCAAAGTGATTACTGTATGCATGAAAGTGTCAGCACCCGTTATGAAACATGAAACCTTTAATGAGGAAAATTGAAAGCGTTTGAAAAAGATGGATTTTGTCCGAGTTCAACGCTTCAGTCAGCGTTTTACAGAAGAATGTGAGTGTGACGCCTCTTGAAAAGTCGCACCAGGTGACTTAGCGGTGACAATTAAATAAAAAATGGGAGAAAAAAATGCCACTGAGATGAAAATGAAGAAAGAATAATATCTCAAAGGAAACGAGAAATGTGGATTGAAAGGGAAAACAAGCTGCAAAACAAGTTATGTTCCTCTCTGTTGTCACTGTAGATATTTTTCATGTCAACCACATAGATGACCAGCACAAATGTATATTTACACCAGAAAAACATATTCATCATAAAACACATCTAATATTGCAGGGAAAATCCAGCTCCTCATTCAAGCTCCTTGGAATCTCCAATTGAAGTTAATAAATCCAGTAGGCCTCAAGAGTCCTCACATAGTCACAAACCTCTTTTTTTTAACCATATTATGTCTTGTTACAGCACTCATCATGTTTTATTTTGTATTCAGTCCACAGCTTCGTCAGCAGAAGACAACAAATCCCAGCTTTCCATGAGACCCCATACCCCGCTGGGAGGTAGTGAAGGAGGGGACGGGTCAGAGGTTGACGGACAGGTGGGATGGAACAAGTCTGCGCCCCTCCCCACCCCAGAGGAGAAGATGAGGCAGACCGCCAAGGCCGTGCCCACAGACATAGTTGCCATCAACGTCACAGGTATGACCTCTTAGTCATCCCTTTCTCCATCTCTCAATCATTAGTGTGTCAATCTGTCCCCATCAGTGTCAGTAGTGGAAAACAGATTTCCTGATCATCTAGATCCGTAGATACAACTCTAGTTAGAAGTACTTTGAGTTCATTCTGCTCTGACTCATCTCTGGTCATAATCTGCAAAACAACATTCACACGTTTGTTTTGTTTGTCTAGTTTGTTGTTTATTTGTCTGGATTTTTCTGACGTTTTTGGACCTTTTTTCTGGATTTATTTTTGCAATGTCGTAGCTTCATGTCCCGCTTAACCCTAGTTTAGGAAAGTGTTTAGCTTAGCATGTAAGCATGCTGTTATTTGCTAAGTCCTGCTAAACACAACGCACATCTGAAGCTGATGAGAATGTTGTTAATCGTTCAAGTCTAAGTGTTGGACAAATTGACATTTTGGCCTAATGGTGGCGCTATATTCACACTAAAGGGAACATGAATGTGTGTGACAAATTTCATGACAATCCCACCTTTACTTCAGATATTTCAGTTGGGTGTACAATCCTGGTCGTGACTAGAGCCACGGGGTTAATTTGCTGATAAAAAAAAAAACTACCGTCTTAACTTTTGAACATCTTGTGATTTTATTGGTCCTCTCATTCAATGCTCAACAACGCAGAGAAATGGGAAGTGATCCAACAAGCATAATGTCAGACTGGTCCTTTAATCAACCCTCTGTGGCCGAGTGGGTATAGACTAATCAATTACTGTATCCACTCATCCACTGAGAAAAAAACTGCATGTGTCAGTCATGGATGTCTGACTCTCCTCCTCCTCCACCACCACTGTGTGTATTCCCCCCTCCCTCTATGCTGCTCAGAGACTGACCTTCACCTTCCTTTCTGCGTGTGTGAGCGGCTGTTTGTGTGTGAAAATGGTTTGACAGCTTATCCAAGGGTCAAGGCTTTTTTTCACTCACTTTATGTCAGATCACCGGGTGTATGACAGACGAACACAGCGAGACGTGTTCATGCAATTCCCTTGTTAGCATGTCACATTCTTCAGTGCTTTCTGCCACACAGAAGCCACACACATATATTAGGATTGAGCATCTTATTCTGAGAGTTCAGATCATTTATAGTTGACTATGTGGCTTGTCTGACTTCTCACTCATATGACTTTATATATACTCAAGCCAGATATCCTATATAAGGTGTAGATAACAAATGAGCAACAGCACCAGACTAAAATAATCATAGTTCAGAAACTATATCTGAGTTTTACAGTTTTCAAATCCAATATAACTCCAGTCCCATCATCCTTTGGCACTAATGAGAGCTTAATGTGGTCCCACTCCACACAAATCACTGTAGACTTCATCTCCTGTCACTTTAGATTACTCAGCGAGACAGAGTTAAAACACACACACACACACACACACACACACACACCCACACACTCAGAAGGTCCCTGGTCTCCCCCTGTGTCTGTCACTGTAAGGGCAATGTGATAGACAATATCTGCTCCCATATCAATTTCTATTTCCCTAACGGCTGCAGGCTTTCACCAGCTAGCCAAACAGCGGAAAGAGGAGCAGATATGTGTATATCGTTATACCCTCAGGAAAACTGGACAGAGAGCGAGGGAGAGAGATACTGAGGAGACTTAAAGATAAGATGCAGTCGTCTTTGTGGGACACACTATTTATCGCTGGTGTGGGTGTTTTCTTTTTATAGCTGCAGAGAGCGACATTGCAGTTACAGTTTTCAAAAAAAAAATTTGCAAGGGTTCAGTGAGATAAAGAGTATTCATTAATCTATCTTTTCTCACTAAATATTAGCCTAAGCTATCTTTAGATCTGCATAAACTACTGGTTATGAACTTATTTTGTTATCAAATTTGAAGCACATAGTAGTGTGTGTGTGTGTGTGTGTGTGTGTGTGTGTGTGTGTGTGTGTGTGTGTGTGTGTGTGTGTGTGTGTGTGTGTGTGTGTGTGTGTGTGTGTGTGTGTGTGTGTGTGTGTGTGTGTGTGTTTGTGTGTGTGCGCGCACTTGCATGCTTCAACTCCTGTCTATTGCACGTGTGTATTTCTTTGATAAGAGCATGAAGCATGAACCATACATCTCACATGTGTCACATGTATGTTTACACCTGAGCTACCTGAGTATACAGGGTTGAAAAAGTAACATTAACCATCAGCCAAAAAAAAAAAAGGTTTTCTTTGCCAAGCTCTTACTTTAAATATTTTGAGTTGTAAGGCTAAAAACAGATGAATAGATATTTGTTTGCATTTTAGCTGGTGGATAAAGAGGTTAAAGGGTCACATCCATCAAGTAGCAGTATAACATTTGCTCAATTTCCTCCAATGTTCTAATGCAATGCAGTTGTTGTTGTTAAAGTATAGAGGAAATATTTTCCTCCTCAACTCTGCCTCCACCCAATGAAATGGAGATCATTGGAAAGTTATCACAGGCATTCTAAGCATTAATCAATTACATAAAGATTCCACAGTAAGGTCTTAAATCATTTTAGGATCCACTTATAGATATTAATAGAGATTTGTTATGTTAAGAGTTCATGTTTTAAAAAATGTATCGGCTGATTTTTATTTTCTTTAACTCTCAAAAATCCACATGGCTAACAACCTTAAAAATGTCAGTAATGGTTGAGCTGCAGTTTTCCAGAGAACTACTGTTTTAGTTTCTATGAAAACTGCGGACGGTGTGTCCTATGTGAGGACTCACGGAGACAGGTTCTGTTAAGATGAAAAAGATAAAATATGATATTTTAAAACTGAAAAGTTAAATGTAAACTATCTGCATATCTATAACTATCTACATGGTTGTATGCCATTTGGGGGAAATTAGAAGATGTTTTGATAAAATTAGGTTGGACTGACCCGATATGTTTCTCTCCCTGGTTTTGCATGTTAAAAAAAAAAAAAAAAACAATTCTGCATGTTGTTGAGTTTGTTCCCTCTGACTAACCCACTGCTGTTTGCCTGTGTGTCCGCCTGCCTTGCTCTCGCCCTCCCGGCTAACAGGGGCAGTGTTTGACCGACAGGCGAGCATCCGGCGCTCCCTCATTAACACTGACACCGTGTCCCGCCGGCCCAAGAAGGTCAAACGCAGAAAGACTATATCAGGGCTGCCTGACAACTTCAACCTGGAGCTAGGTATGGATTGCTGCGGGGCAATATGTTGCCCTCTACTGTCCACAGACCTGTACCAACACTCTGGACAAGCATCCCTCCTTCTTTCCTTACACTGACTGAATTCAGTTATTTAAATCAAACCTGTTTAATACTGAGCAGAGAATCTACTCGCTCCAGCAGTATTGTTCCAAGTAAGTCATATTTAGGGGGGAGAAAACCACATATGCAGGTCCACAGTGTTGGATCAAGGCCAAGCAGCTGTTCAGTCTCTCCCTCTTTCAGCTCTACATACCAAGTGTCCTCATTTGCTCTCTTCCACCCTGTTTTGCTGCTTCCACAGCCAAGCAGCAGCTATGGAATTCTTTTCACTAGTTCTGTGTTTTTTAATTTACATAGTTTCTTCTTTTCTAGAAACGTTTGCCTTCAAAGAATCTTATATAAGACTTTGTTGGAAAAATAAGGAAATGTAGAAGTAAAGAACAAGGGTTAGCCGCTCTTTATTACGGATGGTAACGTAATCCTTCAGGGGTCAACTTTCTTTAGCCCTTTTCAGAAAACTGTGTGTGTTAATTGTGTCTGTGCTTTAATCCTGGAGCCATATTGATAATCTAAGCTTGTATCCCATGTGTGTCTTGCTTACCAATAGGCCCCCTGATCAAGGGAACCTAAATCATCCAATAACCCTCTTTTCTGCCTCTGAGTGGGGGGGAAATAACATACATGAAGGTTTAGACGTCGCCTTCTCTGAGTTACTAAGCTGAGTTGGTGTTTAGTGAGCTCCAAGATCAGTAAGCTGACACTGTGTTGTGCTGACGGCACCGCATGGCTGCTGTTTATTTACACGCCTCTGAGCTGAGGGGTGGCAGCCGTGTTTAAAGAGAATGTCGTATATTTCTGTGCGGTAAGATCACATTCCTGATAGGAGAAGAGCTGAAAAGTCCAGTTAGTGCCCAGCTGACGACAGCCTCTGAATGTCATGATTACTGGGTCGGGGTAATTGTCCCAGTGCTTCATCCCTCCCTCTCCTCGCACTGCGAAGTAGACCTGCAGCTTAATCTATCGCAGCAGCAGCAGCAGCCAAGCTGTCACTCCAGCTTTTAGCAAAAGGAGGAAGAGAGTGCATGTGTGGTTAAGAGAGAGACGAGAAGGGAGAGAGAAGAAAGGACGCACAAGTGTTCCTTATTTGGGATACGAGCATCAACAGGGGAGCCACCACAGATGGGAGACAAACTAGACATCCTCTCGTGTTTTACAATTCATTCTTCAAATTGTTTGTTTACAAGCCGGTATGTTCAGTGCGTTTTTGTCTTTGTGGTATCTGCATTTCTAAATGTCCTTGTCTCTCTCTCTCTCTCTTTCTCTCTCTCTATGCATTTCTCTGTATGTTCTGTCCTGCATGTCCTGTGCATGACTTTGTCAACCTTGTATATGTGTTCACCTATGTCTCTGTGTATGTTTCTGTCATGTACGTGTTGGTGTTTCTGGCTGCTTCATTTCTTACCAGCTGTCTGTCCTGGACCCGGCTATTAGCGTTTTTTTTTTGTTTTTTTTTATCAGACTGAGCCAAAGCTAGAAAAGAATGAGAAGCAGACCAGAGAGTCTCTGTCTTTCTTCGTATCCTTTCCTTCTTAATGAAAACCAGAAGTTATTAGCGTATATAACAGGGTTAAAGCAAATCTAATTAATTAGCTACCCTGTGACCACAGTTTGTTTAACAGTCCAGATTTGTGGCTGATGTAGCCTGACAGAGGAATGAGAAGGACGCAGAGAAAATAACATATTTTGATCAATCCTAGGTTTATCTTATTTTCTTTATTTCTTCGACAGCCGCAAAGGGACATGGTGGAGAGCTCCGGCCGCATTCCATGTTCATCCCGGGTCAGTACTCCACCTTGGGCAGAGCTGTGAGTGTCAACTCTACACTTCGACGTTCACAGACTAAAGACACCAGCTGCCAGACAGAAGAAATTAAGATCGTTCCCCCATCTATGAGGAGAATCCGGGCTCAGAGAGGCCAGGGAATCGCTGCTCAGATGGCTGGAATCTCTGCTTCCTCTTCAACTGGAAGCATTTCAATCTCGAGCAGCGACAGCTCTGGAATCTTGATGCTGCAGAACCAGTTTAATGGAGACCCTTCCCGCTTTCACAGTCTGCCCCGCCAGGGCGCCAGGGTGTCCCTCAGCGCTGATCCCATCTACAGCAGCACCCCCATCAAGTCGGTGGAGCAACTGACTACCCAGAGGCAGATTGGGAAGCTTCAGGTTGATGAAACCGCTGTCCACTTGAGACACGCCCCAAGGTCAGGCACCCTGCCCAGGCCGAAGTCTCAGGAGGTGAGGGGGACCCAAGCAAGTGATTGGGGTGGAGGTCCAGCTTGTGTAGTCTCGCCACATGCTGCTTACTCCACCTCGCTCATTCCAAATGCCACCATGTCTGGCTCCTCCGAGGTTATCACCCTGAACACCTCCGCTCAGCTCCCCCACTCCCCTGCCTCGGCTTACCCCACAGCTCGGCCGCTCAGCTTGGCCTACTCCACCAACACGGACCGCCTGGTCTCCAGTCCAGGAGCCTTCACGCACAGCTCCACCTGCCCAGCCCTTGCCACTTCTACACCCACTCACGCAGCCAACGATGGCCGCCGGATAGTCGCAGCCCCCGCTAGCGAGTCTGGGCAATCAGACAGCAGCATTCACAGCCACAGCACCCTGGCCCCAACGCCACCGTCCTGTCTGCAGGAGGAGCATTGGATCTACGACACGCCAGAGAATGTGGTGGTTCAACATCGTACTCTCACCTCCAGCTGCTCCACTCCCATCAACCAGCTGTACAGCAGCCTGGACCATTCCTCCAGGACCACCACTGACTCCAGCTCCCTCTATTCCCAAGATAATGATGGGTACTACACCTCCATGCACATGGACTCCGGCCTGCGCTCTCGTAGCCATGGCAGCGGGCCCAGTGCAGCAGCTGGACGAGCCACGCGGCACAGCATGTACGAGTGCCGTGAGCTGGCGAATCAGGAGGACTCTGGGAGCTTGTACAGCGACCGCTCTCTTTCCCGAAGCATTTCCCTGCGCAAGTCCAAGAAGCCCCCGCTGCCACCAGCTCGTACAGACTCTCTGAGACGCAAGCCCGGAGGGAAAAAGCCGCTCGGAGGTGTGAGCGCCATCAGCGGCGTCAACGAGCCAGACGGAGCCATGCTGAACGAGACTCTGATCGCCAGCTTGCAGCAGAGCCTTCAACTTGGCCTGAGAGGAGGGAAAGGGAAAGGGGCCTCACCTTCGTCACCCTCTCACAGCCCCAGCAGCGACTACGACGACCCCTGGGTGCTGCGGCCGCGCAGTCAAAGTAGCATCAGCGCAGGAAGCTCCGCGGCATCCTTTAGGGCTAACGCAAACTGTGGAGGCGTCTCAAACGTGTACTCATTGTGCCATATGACGCCTGCTCAGAGTGAGACCAGCAGCTTGCGCTCGGACTACGCTGACTCCTGGGGCTACTACATGGACTACCCTCGTAACCATGGAGACCAGAGGGAACAGACTCCTCCAGAACACAGCACTAATAACCTTTCCAATGGGGCTCAAATGGGAGACTTACAGAATGGAGGGGAGATTCACAAAAACAACCAGGCTGCAGGAGCTCCAGGACAGGAGGGGAGAGTAGCAGTAAAGCCCAAGATGTCCACCTCCTCCCCGGACAGAGTTCACAGACTGACCTCACCATCCAGCGGCTATTCCAGCCAGTCCAACACCCCCACAGCTGGAACCCCAGTGCCCTCGGTGGTCAGGTCCATGTCCCCCTCGGGAAGCCGGCCGAGGCCCAAAGTCCCAGAGAGAAAGTCATCCCTTCTCTCCTCTGTGTCTATGTCCTCCTCTTCAACCTCCCTGTCCTCTAACACCTCTGACTCGCTTAAAAGCTTTGGCCCTGCTCCTCCCCCTCCACCACCGCTTCCGCCTTCCTCCTCCTCCTCCGCTCCAAACACCCCTATTAGCCCACCTCCTCCTTTCCCTCCCCCTCTGCCACCGAGTTCCTGCGAAGGTACTCCTCCGTCATCTGCTCAACAGGGTCCAGCTCTGAGGCCGACCCCTGCCTGCTCCACCTCCCCAGAGTTCCCGCCTCCTCCAACCCCTGAAATGCTAATCTCCCCAAGTTCGTCCTTTAACGGGAGCTTTAGTCCTCCCCCTCCACCTCCCCCTCCACCTCCCCCTCCAGTCCCCTCCATGGGTCCACCGCCACCTCCTCCACTGCCTGCTTTTGTCCCATCCTCCTCCCCATCTTTTGTGAAGGCAGCGAAGGATTCTCCTAAACCAGAACCTTCAAGCGGCCCGAAGAAGTCACCTAAGCCCCTCATCACTCCGTTTGCGCTGCAGAGCGTTCAGCTTCGCTCTGTTAAATGCCCAGAGGAGAAGATTAATGGCAAATCAGAGCACACCAGAGCTCAGGAAACGGGCATGGACCTCCTTCAGGGTCTCAAACCCCAGAACCAAGAGAAGTCTTCTCCCCTGGAGCATCCCAGCATATTATGCCTGTCAAACTGCTCCCAGGAGGTAGTTTCACGCAACTCCTCACCATCGCCTGTCTCAAAGCTCTTAGAAGATTTCTCTTTTGACTGCAGTATCACAGACTACACACCAGAGCGTGCTCTCATAAATGGAAAAGGCGAGGATCAGAGTTACATTTTCTTAAATGGAAAGGAGGGCGTTGAAGAGCCGTGTCCCCAAGAGAGCTCCAAAAGCTCTCCTGCCAAACAGAAACCTCCGGCAGTCTCCAAGAAACCCAAAATCTCTTTTTTACCACCGTTTAACTCCCAAACGATCAATGGACAGGCTCCATCTTCACAGGAAGACATACACATGCTGTCACACGCAGAAGACCAAGTAGATGGACCGAAAAGAGACACAAAGGAAGAGGAGAAAGAAATAAAAGTTGAGCGACGGGAGGTAGACGAGGAGGACATTTCCGAGAGTTCAGAGCTTCTTGTGGAGAGCAGCGAAACGTCCACAGTTAGCCCGGACGAGTTCCAACTCCCTGCTCCTAACAGCCAGGAGACAAGGTTTGAATATGAACTGTGCACTAATGGAGAGGCTCATGAAGAGGAAGAGGAGGAAGGAGACGGAACAAGTAGCACGACTGGATCCGTTAGCTCCAAGGACGACGACAATGGTGAGTTGATGTGTCCTTTTTTTTTTTCTTTTTTTTTTATCCAAATGTTAGAAGTTAGAAATTCTCAGAAACAGATGTAGGAAAAGTGTGGATAGTTTCAGTAAATACTCAAATGTGATGGTTCAACTCATTACCATAATCCTCTATGGTTAGTAGTGGTGCGGATGCCTGTTGGGTGTGCGGCCAGCTCCTCAAGCAGCTGTGAAATTGATTTTTGCCCTCCAAAAGAAAAGCATCCAAACTTCAAACCACAGGCTGAAAACTGTGAAAACAGCGCAAGATAGACGGCTTATCACAGAGAAAGCACTGCTGCAGCCTCTTGTATTCATCCTCTCTCACTCTCTTTTCTACCCATCCTTCTATATTTCGTATGCAGAGATCTCATGTGTACTGTCCCTTCCCTTTTCCCGCATTGCTCTTTCTCTTTCCCCCCACCTCCTCCTTCTTTCACACACCTCAGCCTCGACTGTCTTCTCGCCTCCACTCCACCATCCATCTTTATTTCCAAATATCAATTTTTGCTTCTCTGCTTTTCCCTTTTCCTCACTGCTAATCTCTCGTTCTCAGTCAGCCCCCCTCTCTCTCTCTCTCTCTCTCTCTCTCTCTATCTCTCTCTCGCTCTCTGTCCCACTCCCAATCTTTCCCCTCTTCCTTCTCTCTGAGGTAAGGGAGGGGGCAAGCGTCCCAGGGGTGATGCTTTTTTTTCTCTCCGTGGTTAGCGGAAGGGGGGGAGGGGCTGCATCGTATCAGAGGGGAGGGGAGGGGGAATAGATCTGGTAAAGGGGATGAAGGGGAGGATGGGGAGAGCGTAAAGTGAGACTGCCTGCAGCGGCTCAGGCAGTCGGAGCGCAGACGTGAGTGCAGAGGATGAGAGGAGGAGGAGAAGGGGGAGGACAAGAAAAGAGACCAAACTAGAGAAGAAGAAAAGGAGAGGAGGGGAAATCCACAGACAGTAAGACAATGTAAGAAGACAGTCGGTTACATCCTCCGTAGCAACTTCAGCTTTTATAGGCAGACAGGTTAATGCGACATGATGAGTGTGTACCACTCAAGTGTGTTCTTGTCCTCTCTTCTAACTGTGTGTGTGTGTGTGTGTGTGTGTGTGTGTAACTTGTTTGTTTCCTATAGGTGAAGTGTTTGACTCCAGCACGGCTGAATCGTCTCCAGCCCCGTCGGCCAACGGCACCCCTGAGGGTAAAATGGTGACCCCTACTCCCTCAAGGACCCGAACCACGGAGGACCTCTTCGCTGCCATTCACAGGTACCAGGACGCATTTCTCTCTCTTTTTTTTTTTACTCATCGACTATTACTCCAACTTCTTTGCTCCAACTCCCCATGTATAATTTACCCCACTTTCTTTTCCTAGTTGTTTTTTCTCTCGTAAACCACAACGCATCACTCTAGACTCTATCCTTCAACCCATCATTTCTCCTCTTCTCCTGGTCTCATTTCCATCCCCCTCCTCTCCTCCTGCTCTTTCTGCCCTCTCAGTCGTAACTTTACCTCAGCGGTTGTCCCGTTCCAGAGCATACTTCTGATGACACATCTTTGGAGTCAGCTCCTCAGAAGAAGCAGCTTTTTCCATCCCCCCTTGTCCGTTCGGGGATTACTTGGGACGGCAGAATGACTCTGTCGTCACATGTTTATCGAGTCATCCGTGTTAGTGGAGTCACGTTAGCGTTGTTCGTTCTCAGCTGGAGAAGAAAGGCGGCTGCTTCATCCATTATTAAACAACTGAACACCCTTTCGGTCCAAATCTAGGTTAGAGGCCACCTTAGAGATTCCTCCGCAGTCTCTGACATATATCGCATACGTGCTCCTGTGCTTCAAAGGCAGCTACACACATAAATTTCTCATGCAAGCCCGCCAGTTTGTGTTTCATGGTTGCGCGGTGGCAGTTGGGAGTCCTCTTGTGCATCACAGGATTTCATTTCATGGGGTTTTATTCCTGCTGCAGACAGATTGTAGATATCTTCACGGTGGGCATCACGTGTGCTAAGTGCGATTTATGGTGCCTTTTAATTAGACATGAGGATCGTGTGTGGAAAACCTCACAGCGGAATTGTGTTTGTTTTCCTCGCTTAACTGCACTCCTCCTCCTCCTCTACACCTCCTGAGTCCGAACCGTACTGTATAGAATAACTTTACAGATTTTTACATGTGGGGGAAGTGTTAACACACTCCTGGTGGTGCTGTCACAGAGAGACACCAACAAGAACAGAATCACACTCAGAAACACTTGCACAATTGAAAGATGGATTTCAAGTAACAAAAACATTAAAAAAAAAAATCTGTTTCACTTTTACATACAAGCCTACAAATGTATATTTCACCTAGCACTGGCGCCTATATATACAACCTCTGAAACATTTCTTCTCCCCTTCTCACCTCTCCAACACCTTTTTGTTTTTGTTTTCTCTTTTCATTTCCCTTCTACTCGTTCTGTCGATCTCTATGGGAAAACAGAGGATGAGGAAAATCTTAAATGAAATGCCTTTACAGCCGCAGCAGAAACGTAAAGCCTGTCTGGAGGTACAGCCATTTAAAACGGACAAAAATCGATCAAGTCTTTGGAGATATTTCCTAAATCGCTGCCTTGTTTACCCCCTGAGAGTGGTTTCACTGCCTTTTTCGATGCAGTCATTTGTTGTTTGGGAAATCCACGACCTCAGAGTTCGGTATGGAGCCGTCTTGGTTTGTCTGAATTCAGGTGTGTGAGCGTCTGCACGTGGGAACATGTGTGAGAAAAGTCTTACATAATGCTGTTGTGCTAATGTGGCGAGGGAGCTCACAGGAGACGCTGGATAATGTGGTTGAATTTAGGGCACACACACACGTATTTTGCATCCTTTCCCTAAAACAGAAAGAAAATGTATATCTACACACAAATCATCGTTTGACCTTCACATTCTCTACGGGTTTTTTTTGTCCCTTATGGAAGAATTTGTTTCTGTAGATCTAATCTGATCTCTTCTCTCTTTACCTTTTAGCATCATCTCCCTCATCAAAGAATCTGCATTTTTTCATGTCTTTAATCATCTCTGTCTCCCATTCTGCTCCTCTCTCCCTCCACATCTAGTGGGGGCGTGCAGTGGGGGGGTGCATCCTTTCTAGACAGGTGCGGACTCGGAGCAGCAAGTAGCCCCTTCCCTTTAAATAGCAAGCCTTGTTTCAGCCACAACAGCAATGCTACCTTTGGATTAGTAACTCTAATCCCTCATTGCAACCCCCTGTACATCGGATTAATAAGGCTGTTTCCCTGCTAGCCCTAATTCCCTGTTTTCTGCCAGTCCCAGCCTTATGGCTCTGCTTTGGAGCAGGAGTTATCGACGGTGTAGGCTGACTGTAGATCAACCACTCTCATGCTCCCGCTGAGAGGAGGTTGAATCGTCGTTGTGCGATTAAAAAACTGCTTTGGGCACTTTTCCCCGTTTGTGTTTTTGATTAATTTTCATTGTGCCGCGTCTGAGCTTTTCTGCTGAGTTGCAGCTTTTCCTGATAAAAAACGAATGTCTTTAACACAAATGTATAACACTCTACTCATTGCCCTCCTTTGTTTTGTTTTTTGCCACTCTGCGCTGCGTATTGTTTTACTTCTTTTAGAATCGTGCTGTGACGCACGATTGCTGGGGGCAGTGCTGACATATGGCAAATTTGGGACAAGGATTTGAGGCGTGTGGGCCGAGTATTTTAAGTGCAATCTTTTTTTTTTTCTCTGTTTCTTTGTTGTCATTGATTAAAGACAAAAATCAAAAGGCCTGGTGGAGCATCTACCTCAGGCTTCGTTCTGTTCTTTCATATGAATTCCCATATGCTGCATCCTAGTTTTAATTAGGGTATTTGGATTTGTTGCCACTCCATTGTTTGCTGACAAAACTGCCCCCAACTCCTGCAGTATTTATTCTTTCTCTTCCATCTGTTACAGTAAAATGCGCTTCAGTTATTTTAGTTGTGCACATTTAACCCGGCTTGCACTCACTCATTCTGCAGAATTCACACAAACTCTCACATCATTAATCTGATTTTAATGTCTTTCTTCAGGTCAAAGCGGAAGGTCCTGGGTCGAAGGGAATCTGACGAGGAAAAGTCTCGCACTGGGAGCCAACCCCAGTCTCCACCTGTCACCCCTACAATCACGCCCCCTGCATCCATATCCCCGTCTTCCCGACAGACCAGCTCCATCCAGCGAAACCTCCGCAAGTCCTCCACCAGCAGTGACACCTTCAAGGCCCTCCTCCTGAAAAAAGGCAGCCGCACAGAGACCAGCTTCAGGATGTCTGCCGCCGAGATGCTTCGCACGACCGACCCTCGCTCGCAGCGAACGCGCTCAGAGTCGGCATTAGACTCCCCCGCTGCTTCGCCCTCCTCCCCTACACACAGCCCCCTTACCTCCCCTGGGCGTGGTAAAAGGGCAACAGAGGAGTGGAGCCGCTACGAGGCCTTGTCTCTGTCGTCACCGACTTCGTCCTATTCGTTTGGCGGGTTCAAGTACGGACGCTCACGCACGCCACCCTCTGCTGCCAGCAGCAAGTACAACGCGCGCAACCGGATCCTCAGCAGCCCGATGACTGTAATCTGTGAGCGAGAGGGCGAGCTGGCTGAGAGCGAGTACGGAGACACTGCAGAAAGTCTGTCAGGTCCCAAGAATCAGACTCTCCCTGTGCTCCAAGACTCTAATGGCACTTTATCTGAAGAGAGCAGAAGTTAGAACGCAACAAAGTCCCTGAAACGCAGGGAGCTGAACATTCATCATATGCAGGTAGTGGGCAGGAAGAGGAGCCAATAAGAGGCCCTCTAGAGACACCTTCCTGAGCCCCACCCCTTCAGTGCTGCCTATGAGGGAGCGGACGTGTCGGGACCTGATGTGAGGTCAGAGATCGCCCAAACATGGACCGGGTTGAACTGAGTCTGAAGTGGAGGACTGGTTCTGCTGCAGCTTTTTTGTTAATCCAATGATTCTCTCTCCCTCTTCTTTGTTTGCTGACTCACCTTTTATGTTGAGGATAGTGTTTCCTTCCTTTAAACCCGGTGTTCTAAGTTTGTTTTCCATTTGTTTTGCTGTTTTTTTTTTACATAATTGTCCTTAACATGCAGGAACATTTGGGTTTTTTTTTTTGAACGACAAGGTTTTACGAGGGCAAACAAAGGTGAACTGAAGGACTTGAAAAGTCACAGGTTTTGTGATGAACTTTGCTACTGCAGTGCTCTGTAGCTAGGCAGTGAGAAAGAGTGAACAGTAATGGTTTAGATGCTTCTTAGCTTCTGCATCTCTCTTGGTTCTGAAAGTGTTGGAGAGCACTTGGTTTGCAGGCGTTGGCTTAATGCAGCCCATCGAATGTTCTATAAAGAATAGGAAGTAGTGGGAAGCCGCCGCTTTACGCTAGAACTTTGCTGCAGTTATCACCAAGTTTTGTTTTCTGCTTTTAGGTCAGCCTTTCAGTTTGCGGAGCTGGTGTGTTCAGTGTTCCAGAGGAAGTGCAGAGGGCTCAGTGCTGCCACCTAGTGATGGACAATTGGGTGTACAAAGTCTCACCCAGAAGAGCAGATTTTAACTAAAAAAAAAAAGGCTCATAAAACCTCTATTAATGGAATTTTAGTTTTGAGATTTTTTGCACTGTGCATAGGTCTTTTTTCTTTGTGAGTTAGAAACCTACGTTTTAAAGATTGTTTTAACAAACAAATGATGTCATGAGTTGTGATTTTAAGAATCTATAAATGTCAAGCCAGAAAATGAGGATAGGAATAAAGCTTATTCCACCGTCGGGGGTCTTTTTAGCGATCATGTTTGTTACCAAAGAGCTGGAAAATGAAATGCCGGCTATAAAACTGGAAGTGAACACAATCTGAGAGTGTGACTGCTTAACTCGAGCATTGGGTTCAGCGTTTGTTTGCGTGGACCTGTTAGTAGCGTTTAGGCTTGAAATGATTCCTAAAATGCTGTTGACCTTTCTTTTTTGCAGTTCTTTATTGTTTGGTATGTAAATAGATAGAGAAATGAGTTTTAAGTAACAATCTGGACTTATTTTCAAAGACTTTGTACATTTTTTTTTTAGAGCCCTGTGTTTGTGGAGGGAGGTGGTTTCTTTTTGTAGATTATTTATTTTCTTTAGCAGGCCTGTGGTGCGCTGTCATCATCAACCAGCAAGCTGACAAGCAGGCACCAGGAGGTCAAGGGGCTACATTTACTCTGCTGATCCCATCAGGCCATTTCATCCATTTAAAGGTGCTTCAAAGCAACAACAAAAATGCAATAATGTCAATATTTATGCTTAAGCCTCCTACTGCCCTTAATCTTGAGTCATGCAAAGCCTCCATTGGTGCTCACGGACGAGTAAATGTGGCCTCTTTAGAGTCATAAACTGACCCTGTGGTTAAATCACCTGTGACCAAATTGTGTCTCCCAGCACCCGCCCGGCTGTGACGGAGCACTTGAGAGGATCTCTGGTGACAGGAAACATCTCGATCTTAAAACAAGAGATCGTGAAAAGACCTGAGGATGGAAGGAGTCATGAGGTAGCGGCGCTGAAGGCAGGCTGCTAACGCTCTGTGTATGTCTGTGAAATAAAAACAAAACAAAACAAGGTGATATTTAAAGAGTGGGTATCCGTGTCTTTATTTTATCAGTACTGTGCGATGGGGATACAAGGCCATCTGCCCAAATCGGCGCCTCATTAGCACTGTCACCATGGCACCCCAAACCCGTCCGTCATCGGGTGAGCTCCAGAGGCCGTTAATCACTCCCCCTTCCTCCCTGTGGGGTCGTCAGTTATGTCTACCTTCTCAGCCCATAATCAACCTCTACACTGACTTCAGATCAGAGTTGAACCAGTATTTCTGTGTGCTTCCACCTCTGAACGTTAACTACAAGTCTCCTCAACCATTTAATCGCCTCGGCACGTCCAGGGTTTGTTTGATCCCCGAGGGCACCGAAACACGAACCACCCCTCTGTTTTTACAATGAAGCCCCTCCACCTCCCGTTCAGCAGAGTCACCTGCTGCCGGAGAGCTGCTTCCATCTGGCTGTCAGACACAAATCAATACAAACTCCTCCAGCCATAATCACACTATTGACACTTCACTTCTCTCCCTCTGCTCTTATATTTAGGACCCGCAGTTTAGTAAGACAGCAATGTAGGACGTGACAAATGGAACAAATCAACTGTATTGACTCGAGCACAGCGGAGGTGAACAGTTATCACCTGTGTTTATAGTGCGTCAGGAGGCTTTATGAATCACTTAAGGCAACTGATGCTGCTCTACCTATTCACTAGTTAGAAAAGGACTGTTTGTTGATGTGCACGTTTCAGTCGCCTTACCAAGATAAACAAATATTTAACATAGCTCACGACCCATTTCCAAAAATATTTTTATGAACATATAAGGTCAGGAGGACATTTGTTGTGACACTTAATCCATCTTGGTGTGACAAAGCATTTTAAAACATGTAAATGTTCAATTCTGCCTCGGAAAACATTAATGTAAATTACACTCACATGCACAGAAAAGAAGCACTAACGCTCCTACAGATATGGCTACCTAATTAGGATTATATGATGTAGGATCCTGAATAAAGTCGAATAAAATAAAAAAACGTTATTACACTATGTCCTGTTCATCAATAACTGCTGACTCAAGGTCTTTCCTCTGAGAATCTGTTTTACATTCATTTACTCAACTTAGGTTTAAACAGCGAGCCTCATTATGAATGTCCCGTCCCCCGCAGTGTATCACCTCTCTGAGCACAGCCAATGAGATCCATCGACCTGTGTACATCAGACAAAGACGGAGTGTGTTATTCTACGTGTGTGTGTGTGCCATTTATGCTGAGCGTCTGAACATGATATTGGGAACATTTCTGCCACGAATAAAAAAAAAAAAGAGTGACTCAGCAGACCTGAACCTGACGGCAGGAGGATGAAGGTGAGCGAGGATGAAGGGCGGCTGGAGCTGTGGCGAGGAATTCGTCCAACTGATAAAAGGTCAGTGTGGAGGACACTTTCATATGTGTCCACTTCAGATCAGATAAAGAAAACAGTGACGCTCCACTCGATTTGAACATTATAACAGTGATCTGATTGGACATGAGTGCTGAGAGTACAACAGCGCCGTGATTTAACTACAGGCATTAGTGAGGAAGGTGGTTCATATCACTGAGTGGTTGCACACCAAATTTAAATATATACAGATAAAGTATGTCACAAGTAGCTGGACTGTGGTAACATTCAGACACAAAGTTGCAAAAGTGCAGAGAAAAAGTTTGGGTTGCTTGGCAACAGTCCAGATCTGGTAAAGTCCAAACAACAAGTAATCCGTTATTGCTGTTACAGATCATTCCTGAAAGCTGCTTGTGAAGCTGTTGTATGAAAACACTATCACTGCTCAGCTGTGAGTGTCTTCCTATCGCAGAATCACTTCCATGCTGATAACGAGTACAATAGCACTCCCGCTCATATGACATTCCTTTATCTTAAAATCCCAACATGAAAAATGTATAACAAGAATAAAATGATATGGTAAAGAAAGAGGCAAAAAAAAAACATCACGGTAATCATCATTTGATGCAGAGTTATTTATTTTGATAAAGACATCATTTAGATGTAAGTAATATCTCCCATGATTCACAGTGCAGTGTTATCATTCCCTCATGAAGTTCCTTGTAGTATCCCTTATCCATGGTTTAAAAACATTTTCAAGAGCATTATGAGCTATACATAAGTTGATTAAGATGAGTCAATGTATAAAAAGGAAGTAAACGTTAAAATCACTAATGTTTGATATCTTCTGTCGCTCTATACCATCGCTCACCCACCAAGCACCAAAAAGGTCGGTAAATCTGAGCTTAAAGCACCCAGCCAGGAGACTCTGTATTTATTCATTCAGCTGGGAATGTTTTTTTTTATGCAGACATTTGAGTGATGCTGACTTTTCAGCTCTGGATTTACTATGACTCAGCCTTCATCGTAACGCGTGACTGCAGTGACAGTATGTGAGGACTGAGATCAGACAAACTGAGGTTCACAAACATTTTGTCCGTCAGGCAGGCAGAGTCACCTTCACAGAGAGACCGCTGAGTGACAGGAGGGGGGGGGGGGGAAAGCTGCTGTCAGAGTCTGCAGGTGACCTACACAGGTAAAGGATTAGTTCACAATTTACTGAATTCATTTTAGGATGAAAAAAAACCTCAAATATTTTTTATTTGAAAATTTTAAGTGATATTTGTAGTTCCTCCTGTGGATACTGGCTGCAAAGATGCGCCTTCCTCAGGTGTTTCAAAGGTTTAAAGTGTATATTAACAGTCCTCATTCTGTGTGAAATTCATTAAAAAGTTTCTGGGGCCAATAAGAAGCTTGAGATGTGTTAGGTAAACATCATTATCTTCAAGAAAGAATATTGAAAAGCTGTTTATCTACTTAAATAACGACTATTTTTTTTAGCTTTGGATAAACTTTGAAATCCTTTTTTTTTAACAGGATGAGGAGTGCAAATGGACTTGATTTGGCTCCCTAAAGCAGGCGCAGACCTCGACACACTGGTTCCAGGCCGCGGCCGTTTGCTGCATGTCATCCCCAACTCTTTCCCCCACATTTCCTGACACATTTTTTTTTCTATCAATTAAAGGCCAAAACTGGCCAAAAAGAGTGAGGAGTGCAAATATTGTTCTTCATCAATTTAGATGGGACTAGATCAGGAGTTCCTCACTCTGCTGCCAGCATAGACAGCAGAACCATGTACAGTCACTGATCATGCATGAATAGTTTAGTCATGTTTAACGTGTTTTTAACAGACCTGTAAATATGTGAAATAATCCTTTATTTCTTCATCCTGCACTTAGTCTTATTATTGTGTGCCAACTGATTAAAAAAAATTACTTATTTATCAAGAATCACTGAATAAATAATAATTAGCAACATATACACAAAAGCAGAACAACAAGAGGCACTTGTGGTTTTTGTCATTACAAATTGCATCAAATGAGAAATGTATTTCCTGGCTACTCAGCCCCACCTGCTGGACATATTGTGTCACTGCACCTTTATTTCTTAGAGCTTGTTCTCCATATAAAGACTTCTGTAGTCAGTCTATAATTCAGTAACTTGTAGTGAAAGGCAGTGAAGTAATCAGACAGTAGGAAGCCTTTTTTGTAAATCCTGGTTGTTAGTATTACATTCAAAACTACTTCTTCAAGTAGTATTATTATATTTAATTTATTTTTAGTCCCTTTGTTTCATTATGAGCGCTGCAGCTGTCCAAATGTTACCAATCAATCTTATTAATTATTATGTAATATGTAAAAGGACTACGTTAGGGTTAGATTTGACCTTTAAACGTCCTATTCCGGCTCCTTCTTGAACACCCACACCTCGTTCCTGCGGTTGGTCAGTTTGAAGGGACTGTCGTACCCACATGCGTAGAACGGCTTGTCTACGTACGGCACTCCATCTCTCTGCAGGCTCTCCAGAAGTTTCAGGAGCTCTTGGCGCTTCAAGGTCTCGTTTGAGAAACCACCGTATGTCCTTGAAGAAAAGATCCAGAGATGTTTTATTTCTGCAAACTCAGAATTCTTGACTATATTTGAACAGCTTTTTCAATCCAGCACCTGAAATGACTTGGGAACGTTGATCACCAGGAAGAGGGAATTCAGTTTAAAATGAGTTGGTGTCTGTGATGCACCCTACCTGACGTAAGCCGTGAACTCCTTCCTGTGCTCAACAAACACCTCTGCGTCGCCGGGCTCTGGTGGATTTTCCTGATGCTCTTCTGGGATGAAGAAAGAGACAGTGAACTGAGATTCACATGCAGGGCCGGCTCCAGGGTCCACACGACACGATACAGGAGCAGTCATCTCCACTTTCGCCTCTGAGGAACAAATCATTCAGACAAATGTAAACATTTAAAAACAAGGACAAAACACATTAAAGAGCTTTTATGAGGTGCACAGATTTCAAATTTCCATGACAAACCCTCACTGCTCAGGTTTAATACAATGATACTGTGACAGATGGTGAACATATAAGCATAATGTGTATCAGGTGAAGAGGATTAAAAACCAGGTTTGCACATCACACTCTTACACTGCAGCAAAAACAATACATGCCCTCATAAATAATGCTGCTGTTAACTGCTGAGTAAGACAAAAACAGTGTCGCTGTTCCAAACTGCTGAGCAAGAACTTAAGTGTTCTCCACTCTTGCATTTATTCATCATCCTTTTACATTTGCACAATATACACTTGACTGAAGTTTTTTATTAAGTTTCCTTTTTTTTAGGAGGTTGTTTATTTCAATGCCACAAAATAAAAGCATCAAAACCATGAAACCTAAGATGTATCAGACTTCGCAGCCTTTCATTTCTCCCTTTTCACCTGAAAATAACTTACAAGAATATGATGAAACTCACTGTTTTTGTTGTTGCCTTGAATGTAGCTGAAAAGCCTGCGGAAACCAGTACTCATGGCTGGGTCCCACTGCATCCCACTCAGAGTGGTGCTCACCCACTTAGTGGCATGGTAGGTTCGGATCTCATAGTCCTCTCCCTACAGAATATAAGGAGATATATTCATCCTAGAGGCATCTCGAGATAACACTTGTTATGAGCTGACGGTATACAAATAAAGATTGATTGACTGATCTCAGTTATTATTTTAATCAGTGTAATTTAAGATGCTCACCACACTGTTATAAGGACACACTTTTAGTAATGTATTTTAAAAGCTTTTACAAAAAATAGCACTACCACAGCATTAAAATGACAGAAGTCATGTCTGTTTATCTCAAACTCAAATAGTTTTCATCTGTTTTTTTTTAAGGTCTTATTATCAGTTTACTGTATAACCCTAACAGCATATTGAGCTGCATTTACCTGTGTACAATGTCCTTTACTAATAAAGTTGTTATAAATGTATACATAAAGCTTTTGAAATAACAGTCATCACATTTTTTCCAGGTTACATTTTCAAATGTTGATTTTTGTCTAACCAACAGTCCAAAACAAAAAAAAGGCATCACAAATAAATAATAATAATTTTCCCAGTGAAGAACAAACAAACAACCAAAAAAAAGAGACAAAAGTGAATTGTGTTTAAGAACAATTCCATTTAGTTCTATTATGAATTGCATTCAAAACCCCCCAAAAATATTCAACTTAGAGTCATTTTGGCGAATATAAACATTTTAAAAAGGAGGAATCACTGAATGTT
The DNA here is from genome assembly GCF_963584025.1 of Labrus mixtus. NCBI lineage: Eukaryota > Metazoa > Chordata > Actinopteri > Labriformes > Labridae > Labrus > Labrus mixtus. The sequence goes on along the minus strand of NC_083623.1, from coordinate 12,945,708 downwards.
TGCATTTCTGCTTGAATTAAAAATAAATACAGCATAAATAAAAATGACAGCTTATATGGCAGTGTGAAAAAAACAAACAACATCAGAGCAAAGGCCGAACACTTTTTTTTACGAGGTGGAAACATTTACCTGTTTCTCAGCTGCGGTGAATGGAGGGTTCTGTAGTCCGGAAGAAAACAGAACTTGTCCCACAGCTTTAAACATGATGACTGATATGAAGAAGATCCAGAGGGTATCTTTAAAGTAAGATATGAACAAATACAGATGTTTCTGAAATGTAAGTCCATATGCTCGTATATAACATGTTACATCAGGTCACATGAGCAGTCAAACATCTTAAAACATTATCCCGTCAAAATGACTATTCGGCTGAATACACCATTACCGCATATCTTAAAACTTTTTAAAAACGATATTACCACCTTTAGAGTCATAGATATATAAATAAAGGTTAAAAAAACATAAATTTTTACCTTTAAATTCACTTGTCGGCTCCTCACTGTCAGAGAGCGCAGCGCGTTTGTTTTATAACATCGCTTCCTGTTACATAAAAATGAAATGTGATTGGCTAAGGGCGTGTACCTTCAAAATAAGAGTACTATTCAAAAACATGCAGTTTGTTTCAGTTTTGCTGTGTTAATGTCATACTCTTTGTCCTCAAGGGCCATTTTAAGATTATATTCAACTACGTATGCTGCTGCATGTCGATGTGCTGGCAATAAACTTTTTAAAAATATACAGTGTAGGCTTATTGTGAAATGCTGTCACCACACAAGCAGTGGAGGAAAGCTGCACCAGCCTAGTTACTTTACCTCACCCTATGATCTAAACACAACCTTTTGTTGTATATATATAATTTATATATATATATATATATATATATATATATATATATATATATATGTGTGTGTGTGTGTGTGTTAAATCAGCAATATTTTATATATATATGCATGGTCAATAATTATGATAGAGGTAAGAGGGTGGCATATGATGCTCTGATTGTTAACAGTGCAGTTCTCTGATTTGAGCAACAGAGGTTTTTGAGAGGGTATTTCAAATCTCATGTTACTGTTAGGTGATCAGGTTTGTTTTTCTCAAATAGTCTTGACTGCTGTTAAACAGCTGAAGAAGGTACTAATCCATGTGGCCTCTACATACAATAAAATGAAGTTGCTTTCCTTGTTGTGTCGTGTACTTTGCTGGTGGGAACAAGCTTTACCCGGCTTCAGCATCACTCTGACCACAGTTTAAATCAAACTTTACAACTGTAAAAAGCATTTTTTTTTCATTTATTTACTACATTATTATTATTTACATCAAAAGGGATCGAAACCTAACTTTACAAGAAAAAATAACTTGTATGCAATATTTAAGAAACACAGCCCAGGCAACATGAGGCACAAACACAGAGTGGTGTTGGAGTAGGAACAATCAAAACCCAACAGGAAACATTTCAAATCTTTAACACACACACACACACAAACTCACATGGTGTGAAGGACTGTTTATGAATGACAAAAGCGGCTGCTACATCTGTTACTGACTAAAATGGTGATGTGATGGTGAGGATCATTTCTACAGTTGATTAACATGTTCGTCTTATTTAGGCTTCAGCTACAGTTTGTAGGTTTGAACACAGGCAGCCTGTTTGTAAAGAGCCTGTGCAAACAGATCCTGATTTCTTTGACGATGAAGAGAGGAGCAGTCATTCTTCTGGCAGGTGTAGAGCAAGGCAAGCAAGAGTGTTAAATGATGTGGATGCATAGTTCAACATTTGTAACTATCGGCTGTAGCATGACTCAAACCTCAGGAGCACCTTTTCTCTTTTCCTATCCAACATTCACAGTCACACACACACACACACACACACACACACACAGAGGCATCGGATGGATGAGGAACCGTAAAAAAATTTAATCTACAGGGACATGCAATCCAAACCAGAGACGGCAGCAGCTCTTCGTTTCATCACTGTCCTGTGAAGAGAATCTTCTTCATTACAATGCTTCTAGCAAAGAGCAGTGGAAAAGGCAGAAAGTCAGAGTGGTTTGTCAAAAGTCTGTTGGTTACATAGTCCAATTATCAGCGCTACAAACGGCAGCGAACACGTCATCCCGAGCACCAGAACTCCACTTCAAACCTGAATTTAATTTCTCTCTTGGGTATAATTTGGAGGAAAAGTGTGCCTTTAAACTGACCATAAAGTAGTTTAATCATTGATATTTAACTGGACATTTTAAAAGGATTCACTGAAACATGTCTTCAGTTTGATTTATGCGATTTTATCTGGCTATACCGTCTTTATTAATCCCTCTTTCAAAATAAATATAAATTTAGACATGTTTTTTGATCATCCTTTCTAAGATTCTTTATCCTCCATATGTTAGTGCATTCTGTGATCAGGCTGAATCTGGTGAAGCTCTGAGGCTCTGTGAGTGTTTTAGGGCTGGTAGTTCTGGTGGACGAAGGACAGAACATCATCTTTGGAGAGTTTCTCAGGGTCCATTCGAGTCTGAGAATCGTGGACTATGACCCCGTCCACCCAGGCCCAGAAGAGCCGCTCCGAGTGACAAACTCTGAGGAGGGAAAAAACAAAACAGACGGTTAGGCTTTTTTGTACTGAACTTCTTCCCCTCCAACACAGAAGTTAGAATTTCTCAAACAAGTTTTTCAAATTAAGATTAATGAACTTAATATAGACAGAGGAGACGGATCATACTGGAACGGGGCGGCAGAGTTTGGTGGCATTTCATAGGTCGACTCCTTAGTGGTCTTATTGTAGAAGAACTTCATCTTGGAGTTTTTACTGTACGCCATCGTCCACGGCTCTGAAGGATGGAGCAGGAGGAGACACATTTATGCACATTCTTATAAGAACTATACAAAGAGCCACTCTACACACGCTGAACATGAGTTTCCCGCAGGTTTGTTGTGTTTTTTTGTGAGTGCAAACAAAACAAAGTTGCAAAAGTGTCATTTGTTTTGAAAGCTGTACATACCATTGACAGTTTTAACGATGTAAAGTCCAGTGGGGAGGAAGTGTCGGTCATCTCTCCCGGTGTAGGACAGACGTGGGACTCCTCCTGAACTCTTTGTCACCTTCATCTCTAGTCTGGATGACGAAGACAAAAAGAGAAAGAAAGAAAATCCTGTAATTGTACATGATAGATATTTTATAGATCATGATGTGTACTGATCATTAGTCCTGTCATACCTGACAAAGATCTTCTCCATTTCCTCCAGCCTGTAGACCTCTTTCACCCTGTTAGGAAAAAGACAGATCACTCATTTAATAGACGTCCTTGAGGATACAGAAAAATACTCTGACAATACCCCATAGAGAGCAGTATTTTTGGATTACTAACTAGTTGTGGTTTCATTAAACTGTTTTGGTATGTGGACTCAGATTCTCTTAGCCAGTATTTGTCCCCATCTTAAGTGTTGAAGTAAGTCCCAGATACTTAAAGTTCCAAAAGATTACTTCTTGGTATGCGTGAGTTTCCACCATGCAGTGTTTTCAGTAAAATCAGATCCCTGCGGACAAATTAAAAAGCATCCTTCAAACGGTTTGATTCATCTGAAATAAAGACCTGATGGGGTTCATGTCTGGTCTGCTGGGTTTGGACACAGCCTTCACAAACTTCTCAGCCATCTGGATCCTGAACACAAAACAGAAATCATTTATTAAACAATGACAAACTTGTATGAAAAGAACATGGTACGGCAACAGAGGAGAATACTTATTCAAGACTTGATGCAAACTAAAAGAAAGAATGATGAAGGTGACACTGCCCTACCTTTGGTTGAAGTGTTTGTCTCTTACGTCGGTGCCGTTCAGAATCAGCGCATCCATCACGTGAACTGCGTTGATTCTTCGCTGAGCTTTGCCCTTCAGACAAAACAAAGTGCGTTTACACATCAACAACCATGAGCAGCAATGAACAGGCCAATAAAGTTGTGTTTCTCTTTTTTTGGCAAGGGATTAAAAAGACACAAACAATCTACAAATAAAAGTTTTATGACTGTTGGAACCAGAACCCTGTTTTATCATTAAAGCAGACAGAAAGTCATTATTCTTCCAGCATTGACAGAAATGGAGCCAAACCAAAACAGATTGGGAAACTGTCTCTCTTTATGAGTTCGGCCTCTTCTCTCACCTCGCCCTTCAGCTCTTGGACGATCTCCACACTCAGGAGTGTATCTCTTGGCAGCTCCAGCTTGAAGTTTTCCAGTTTCTTCCAGCGCAAAGGCATCTTCCCATCCCACGTGTAGATCTGAGACTTCTAAACAAGCCAAATGAAAATACAGAGAAAACAAATTAGAAGAGTTTAATCACAGTAAAATCGATATAAAAAACTCTACAGCATAAGCAGCACAATTCATTGACACTGTCCTGAGTTTACACCTACTGGGTGTAATAATGCAAAGATTGAGCTGTTGTCTGATATCAAATTTACAAAATGTTGAGAAAGACTCATGATTCCTTCTTGATACCAGAAGAGCATCATGCACGTGTGTTAAAACAACTACAGAGAAATATAAAAAAAAAAACACAAGTTCAAGACCTTCATGTTTGTGTTGTCTCTTAAGACCTACCCCAAGCGAAAGTAGGTAAATCTGCTCTCCTCCTCCCACAATGCACCTGTGGTCCAGTATATGACGCAGCTTCTCGAGTGTGGTGGAGTTCAGAGGAGTGACTTTACACTGGAACGACTCCACATCTGGATTCTGAGGTGCAGAGATGTAGACAAGTTTAATACAGTAAAAGCTTTAGCAGACCTGAATGTATTTAATCCCCAAACTAAATATATTATTTTAGCCAAATTTACAACATGTATATCAACTTCTATAAATCATGCTTAGAATTAACCAAGATGCAAAGATGCTTTAATTGTTTTATTTTCCCTCATAAACAACACGAGTAAGAAGAACTGACCTTAAGCAGTTCGTAGAATTTAGACTTTGGGTCTGAGGAGGCCGGAGTGACTCTGGCCTTGTCTGGAACCTGACAATGAACAAAAGTAAAGTATTAACAGGTGGTATAACAGAGAGTTTAAATGCACTCTTCAGCATACTCTAATATTTTCTTCAGTTCATCTTAGTACATGTATCACAGTCCACTCACCCCCCAAAGTTTCAGACACTCTTTTCTTATGTCTGCTTGCCTCGTCTCTGAAAGGGTCCTAGAGAAACAAAATCAGAGTCACACACTCATTCCTGTATAAAAATAACTAAACACATAGCTTCCCTGCAACAGAGTGAAAACATATGGTCAAAAATAAGACCGATTACTCACGGGTCTACGACAAAGGCGTGGATCTTAGCCAGGGCTTTGATCTGGACCACACAGAGGCTGCATAGAAAACGTCTTATGTCAGTGTTTCAGTTTGAAATGAAAAGATGAAAGTCTTTTTGAGTAGAGTGTGTCTCTACCTCTCATTGGAGTTGATCATAAACTGGAAGAAGTCAGAGTCCTCTTTGATGAGGCTGAGGGGGACCACTTCTGTGACGTCGCTCTCTGTGTTCTTCAGCTGGTTCAGCTTCAGGTTGATTCTGAACATGTACTCTCTGACAGCGTCTGACCCGGGCTTCAGATTGCGGCACACTATGTACCTGCAGGAAGAGATTCTCAGATATTCAGGAATATGTCACGCTCTCAAATATTCTGCCCCAAAGTCTCTCTTTCAGTCCAAAATTAGAATCAGATTGATTCATAGCAAAGACACTGTTCAGATTCTTCACATTGTGATCCCGGAAGTCAAAAATTCCAGTCAGAGAGCAAATAGGAAGAATTCTTTCAGGCAGATGATGGTCGGAAATCACTGATAATTTGTAAACCTACATCTGGGACTTACATGTGGCCGACTACAGGATATTTTTCTGTATTTGATTTATGAATTTTTTGTCCGTACATTCATTTTTTATGAGAATTACACTCCCACTGAGACTAAATGAACATTGAGTGGGCTCAGAGGAAAGTAAAATGGGATAGGGTGATGTGTAATTACCCATAGTCAATATGCCTTCATGTCAGTTCACGGAGTAATGCGCCATATGATCAGTTGTTGGCCATTTTCCAGTAACCCCTTACGTATCAGAGTGGAACTAATTGCTTATTTCTAGTGTTTTGTATCGACTAATCCAATGCGTAACCATTTTTAATTGGCTACATGGTTTAGAACAAATATAACAACAGAATACACACACACACACACACACACACACACACACACACACACACACACACACACACACACACACACACACACACACACACAGATAGAAAGAGAGACCCACCTCTCAGAGTTGGCTGGCCTGCTGGTGACAGGTTTGAAGAGACAGATCCTCTCAAAGGAAAGGTAGAGCAGGTACACCAACCCCACACTGAAGCGAGTGAAGAGGTCAAACGTCTTGCAGACAAAATGACCGCCTGGAAGAGACAAAAAAAAAAAAAAAAAGTCACAATTATAAAGCCTGAACCCTGGCATGGAGATCATGTATTCACTGTGTTGAATAAAACTACCATAACTTTACATAAGATGAAGGAAAATCAAGAATTTAGAGAATTGTTTTCACTGGTTTGACGCGACTTTTAAGGAAGTTTAAAAACACGTTGGATTGTCAACTTTTACAGAGTTTAAAACAGGAGCTCGCAGTGTAAATGCAGGGGACTCATCGGATAAAGCACATGTGAACACAAACCTGTCCTTAGTGTGGAGAGGGCGGTGAGGAACTGACAGAGCAGCAGCTGTTTGCTCAGGATCTCCTGGATGTTTTCCTGTCCTTCCACGGAGAACCCCTGCAGGAAAGAGAGACATCGGACCAATCACGAAGATGAAAATCTCCCTTCAACCATAAACAGCTGGGATATGGGACCTTTTCTGTGATATGTACATTTAAGAGTTTTAAACCAGCAGTTGCTCAAATATGTCTAAAGTAAAAAAAAAAAAACAACAACAACATTTGAAAAAGTCTCACCCCATCTGCCATGAGGAAGTGCAGCCCTCTTTTCTCTGTACTCTCCATGATAAAGTTTCTGAAGGCAGTCATGTTTTCTGGCCGAGTGATGTCTCCATCTCCGTCCACGCCTCCCTCCCCTGGGTCACACAGAGGTCAAGCGTTCAATGAATCATTCATCACCTGAGACACAACCTGAGCTCCTCTCCTCCCCCTGAAGGCTTGCTGAGCGTACCATAATAAGGCTCGAACAGCTCGCTCGGAGCTGCAAAAAAATCTTCCAGTTTGAAGTCACAGGGTCCTTTCAGCGTCATGCCGAACCCCTTAGCGTGCCAACGTCTCTTCCACAGGATGTACTCCGAAAAGCCTCCAGGCCCCGCGCAGACATCACCGAAGTACAGAAGCTCGCCCTCGCGGTCCTTTGTCAGAGATTTCTGCACAAGAAAGAAAAAAATGCTTCACCGTGTTCGTACTGGCCTGCGTGTCCTGATGTAGCAAACGTTCAGTGCAAAACAGATCTTTAACTAAATATTCCAACTCCACTTTATCACACTCACCCCTTGTGAATCCTTTGGGTTGGTGAACATGTAGTCAAAGCAGTGGTCGATGTTTGCCATTTTCATAGCCGCTCTGAACAGTAAAAGCAGGTGATACAACTTAAAAGTCGTCTCAATGCAGAGCACTCACTCAAACATTTGAAAATGAGTATTGCATATATCAATAGACGCATAATAACCTGAATGATATGCAAGGTAATTAAAAATAATGCACTTTTATTTTCCTCATCTAGTTATCTGAAGTCTGACCTGTTGAGGAAGATCCCTCCTCTGATCGTCTCATAGGGATTGGAGCGTGTCCGTGATCTCCTCATCTCCTCGCCCTCCAGGTTGTCAAACACTGACTGAACATTAAACAAACAAATAATGACTGAGTTGTCTTTCTAATGTCAAAGTTATCACTAACTGTGAATCTTAGCTGCAGAATATATTTTAAGAATAGTTCTTCTGGTTTGTCTCGTATGTCAACGGTTACAAATTCATCACAAGCTTAACTAAGAAAGTTACTTTAAATGCCTTATGCTGAGGCAGCAAAACACCAGGCTAATACCTTCTAGCTGGCTAACACCTCTGTTGCCTGGACAATGCATGTACATTATAAAAAAAGTGGCACAACTTATTACTCACTTTGCACCTTAGAAGAGTGTGCAGGAGGTCTTCAGTGCAAAACTCGGTCTCATCCTCGATCTTAAGTTTTCTCTGCAAGCATACAAAAGTGAAACTATCTGAATAAAACGCAACAGACGATGCCAGCGTGATTATTCTCAAGTCTCAAGTCTACTTACCCGTCCAATATTCATCCAATCTCTCAGCTCGTCTGCATCTGGATTCTCTGTGGTGCATTCTGGGAACCAGTCTACCTTCTCTACGGCACTCGGCTGGACAAGCAAACAAAAAAAAAGAATAGACAAAAAAAGAGGAAACAGATCATATCAGATGATCAAGATGGAGACAATAAAATGACTTCTGAAGGGTGAACATTTCAGGACAACACAATTAATGGTCAAATAATAGAGATAACAACAAACACTGGAAACATGGAAATGATTTATTGTTATATGTACCTCTGGTTCATCCCGCCAGTCGACATTAAGCTCCCCTTGAAATCCCTGCAGTGTGAGGCCGAGACCCCTTCTCCCTCGCTGAGTGGAGGCCTCCACAATTTCCTTGCGTCCTTGGCCAAACTTTCCCAGACCTTCACCTTCTCGGAAGCCCATCTTAGCCTAAAGGTAAAACAAATCAAATAGAATGATGGAGTTAGGGAAAGCTGACGGAGTACTCTGTCGCTTCTAAATACAATGCAAATCAACTTCCTCTAAGACAAACTCAACTGTTATTATCTACTGAGAGTACAGTTTCCAATACAGTACCATGAGTTTCTGGGACACACTGTTGTACATGGAGAAATCCGAGGAGGCCAGTGTGCCATCAGCGTCTTGTTCATCAAAGGATGATATGGAGGGCATGGAGAATCCCGGCCTGTGATCTTCCTGGTCACTGAGGGAATCATTTTGGCTAGAATCTAGACAGGACAAAACCAAAGATTTAGAGGTACAAACCATTCATGCCGAAGACGGAGACACCCAAGTAACACTTAACGGGCCTTCTCTAGAAAGTCATTATATGTAATCTGAATGTAGTTATTTAAGATGATATATCCACAGCCTTAGGTTCTCTTGGATGAACCACGCTTGAAGAGGACCCCAAATAGACGCAAAAATAGATGGCAAATCGTATCTCTACTGATGACTTGAAAGATAATAAAAGTATTTAAAATCAACCATAATCCCATCTAGAGGAGCGAATTAAAAGATTTCCTGTGTCACATTAGTAAGATCACAACAGAGTATACACTCACTACAAAAAAATCATCTAAACTCGTAGCAGACAAAGTTTTCCGGGGAAATAATCTATCTACCTTGTCTGGATAATTGTGACTCTTCATCTGAGCTGCTGTCCTCACGAGGCCTCTTTGCTTCGAGCTGTGGTGCCAGCACTTCGTTTCTTCTCTTCATTGTGGCTGAAACAGAAATAAGAACAATAAGAATACAATTCTGTCTTACGGGTAAAATGCAAAGCACACAGACAATAAAAAAAAAACATTAGAACAGAAATAACCTACAAGGTAAGATAATTTAAACTTGATCAAATGGAAGAGAGTCGACGTTATTGTACAAGTCAGAAACAAAAGGAGCAGACTGAACTATACGGTCTGAAAGAATGACAAACGTTTGAGGAGAGGCCAAAGCATTATGATTTCTATTGCTGATTCATGAGCAGCCACACAATGAACTGCTTAATGGATGGACTTATTTGAATTGAATCTGAATTTATTTATTTAATAGGGACAATGCAATTTAACATAATTTCAATACAAAGCATGAATCTGATGTGCTGCATAAAGAGTTTATAGCTAGTTGGGCCTTTGCGTAAACAAACAGATTAAAATGTACAACATTCAGTTACATAAAACCCCATAACACTTTATGAGGATACATTAATTATGTTATTTTCTTAACTCCACAGAGAAAGATGTAGGCATGCTGTGCTGCTCATTTATTAAGAGACGTGAAACACTTTCTGACAATAACACCTCAGTTCTTTACATTTTCTAGACACATATTTCACATAAGGTTTGACCACTACTTCATAGACTTTGTTTTTTTAAGATAGCTGTGAAATAAAAACTAATAAAGTAGTTATTAGTTGCAACTCTAATGGATAACATGCACACGGTAAACAATATTTCAGTACTGCTCAACATACATAAATGATATGTATGAAGACGAGACAAAAAGCAGAGATCCAGGTTTCAACAGCCTTAACAACAAGGAATACTTCTGCTCTAAACTCACAAACTATACTGCTGTACCCACTTTTAATTAATATCTTCAAACTTTATTTTATACTGGTTTATAACATTTGTATTGTTGTGCATTTTAATCTGTTTGTTTACACAAAGGCCCAACTGGGGACACGAGTTGGAAATAGCTATAAACTCTTGATGCAGCACATCAGATTCATGCTTTGCATTGAAATTATGTTAAATTGCATTGTCCCTATTAAATAAATAAATTAAAATCAAACTATTAACTTTAAGTGAGCAAAGTAGATTATTGTTTTCTGTGGTCTAAAAAACAAAGATGTAACAGGAAAACTAAATAAAAAGTGTGTTTAGGTGTTGGAAAGTGTTTTAATGTTTGTATGAGGAAAAGCAGTCCAGACATCGAAAATGCAAATTATCAACAAGTTTTCACATAAAGTAAAATATAAACAACAAACACGATTATTTAACTTAAATCAGCTGTTTGTTTACGTTTCATTCAAAGTTGTGTATCTAGTCAACACCACTTGTCCATATTATGTCTTAACCCTTCGACGTTGTAAGATTGTGATGATGAAGTAATTAAAAAGAGATTAAAATATAAACTTTAAAGTGTTTACCTCTGTTGTTGTTGTTGTTGTTGTTAGCACAAATCAGACATCAAAGTGAGGCCATGCCACTCTCTCAAATCCCCTTTAGTAGGAACACACAGCTAAAGTAAACAGGCTTGGCTGGTTGATGTCAGTGTGGGTGTGTTATCTGTGTTTTCTGTGTTTTCTGTGAAACGAAACTGCGCAGCTGTAGCAGCTCTCAGAGGTTAGCTTAAGTTAGCCAGCTAGTTTGTTTTTATTTACCAGCTCGGATGAAAAACCTTCACTCTTCAGTGACGAGACAGCCGCGACAGAAAGTTAACTCCGCATATGTTACGAGTTGATTCAGTTTTTTTTTTATTAACGTGGAAACTTTCGTGATAAATACAGAATTTTTTTTTTTGAAGTTTACATTAGCCCGCGTCCTGTTTCGACCAATGTTCGAGGTCCTTCTTTTTCTGACGACGCGTAGTGATGACGCCCGTGACGTATGGCGTGTCTAAACATGTGCCTGTGTGATTTTGTTGTTGTTTTTATTTTAGTAAATTTTGTTATTCAATGTATTAATTTTATTCATGATCATTTGTTAGACATTTGTATATATTATTTTGTCACGTTGCATAATAACCTTGTGACTCTAATAAAGCTTAACAAGCTGATTAGGAGGGCTGGCTCTGTGCTGGGGACTGCTGTGGAGCCCCTGGAGGTGGTGATGGGGAGAAGGATGATACAGAAACTGTTGAACATTATGGACAATAACATGCATCCCTTACACAATCTTGTATGCGAACAAAAGAGTGTTTTTAGTGGGAGGCTACGGCAGATAAATTTTATAACGACTCCCCTTTAAGTAAGGACAGAAGACATTTAAACTTTTAAACTTTAGCCTGAGTTTCATATATCATATATCAAACTGTATTGTGGGCTCATGTTTTTTTGTATGGGTGGGATATGTATGTATATATGTGTTGTGTTGTGTGTTTGTATGTATGCTGGCTGCTGGAACACCTACATTTCCCTGCTGGGATGAATTAAGTATATCTTATCTTATCTTATCTTATCTTTATCTTATCTTAAGTTCAGGGATAGATGAAATGTTAAAACCATGGTTGCAGTTACTGAAGGCAAAAGTGGAAATATCAGAAACTTTCAGGTCTACCTTTATTATCTGATATCAACAAATGAGTTTATGTTTACCACAAGAATTTAGTAATTACACAGTGACAACTCAGCTTCTCACACTGCTTCTGAGCAGCGTACAGGCGGTTTTGATTCTCCTTTGGTCTCGAAAAAGCATCAGCTGGAGCTAAATTCTTTTTTAATTGCATTGTATTGTCTGGACCTGATTACGTGATTAGATTGTCTTTTAATCAGTCTTGCAAGTCTGTTACATTGGGATAATCTGTTCTTGGCATGTGAGTTAATTGAGCCTGAGCTGTTTGTCAAAACAATCATTGAGCTTTTGCCAATCGTGCCTTCTAATGGTCTGTAAAGACACGCTTCAATGCTTTTCCTCAGTGTATCCAAACTGTCTGAACACTAACCTCTAGAGTCTGCATGAATCATTTCTTATTGTATTTTCAAAATGTAAAATTTGAGCAAGATGTAGTACATTCTCTATCGAGACATAGTTTAAAGTCAATGCTCTGCCTTTCGTGATTCAGTTTAAACAAAGCTGACTGTGCATCGCGTGCCTTCATAGATGAGTCTGTAAGATCCTTCTTAGAAACAGTGTTAATACCCTGTTTTCGTGACTCAGGAGAAACACAAGGGAGGAGGTGAGCTCTGCTTACTGACAGTAATTCTTCAATAAATTTCACATTACAAGCAAACATTTGGTTAGCTTAATGAAATAGCTTCATTGACACATTGTTTTTATGCCTTCTTAATTGCAATAGTCTACAAATTGTACTGAAGCATACCTATTCATTAAACACTTTGGAAAGGGAATTTTAGTTTGCACAATTATTTCAAGTTTATTTGATATTATTTGTTAAAGGCTTTACTCCTACCTTTGTCTGAATTGTTAAATAATTGTACTTTGTCGTTTTGATCCATGTTTAAAATAATAGTTACTTGAACGGGTAAGGGATACTTAAATCTAATAAAGTCATCTGGTGATTAAAATAAGCTAAATAAAGTAGCTAATAAAAAATAAAAAAAATAGCAGGACTTAGTACTTAAAAGCTGATTAAGTGCAATCCTGATTTGAATATTTGTATTTTTCTGCGTGTGTACTTCAGTGCTAGAACCTAACGTTGAATTTGGCATGTCAGTGTACTTAATTGTTAAAGTGGCTCTTAGTGAGCTCTGCAGACGTCATTATAGCTTTTGTTATCCGTTGTTTGGCGTGTGTGTCGTCCCTTTGCAATTGGTGCCCAGTGAACTTGGATCATCTCCCTGCAGGTACATAACAGTCCACCATAACTCCAGTTGCTCTGCTAATCCTCCACTGACACAAATGCAGATACACACGTAAAGACACAAACACAGACCAGAACCATGTGACCAGCTGACGCAATGAAGCATGAGCTTTATAAACCACCTCTAGGGACTGCTCTCCCTTAAGGGGGATCATCATAGACCAGGTGTGTGTCTATGTCAGTGTAAAGAGGGGTGTGTTTGGACACAGGGGAGAGCTGCTGCTGCTGCTGCCTCAATCAGCCTGGTGGAGAAGACAGAGGCCAGAGAGACAGAGAGAGCGAGGAGGAAAGGGATTTAGAGTCTAAAGTTGCCTAGCAAACACGGCTGAGGGCTTTTTTTTATTTTGGTCTCAGCTGAGGAGCACTTGAAAAAGCAACAACTATGTTTTTCCGCATCCCAAGACTGACCCCTGGATATATTAGATACCTCCAGGTGAGTAAAACGCTTTGGTACAGTTTTCTACTTTACATCCTTGGTTTGGTGCTAATTCCATTAAATCCTTTAATAACTATAACTGTTAAGTTGTTGATGCAGATTTCCTTCTCCTCACTGATTCTGGAAAAAGTTTGTTTTGTAAAAAGCAGAGTAGCAGAGTTGTAACCATGAGAGTCATATTTGTGGTTGATTGCCAAACAGGTCTAGCATCAGGAAATATGTTTTGCCTTTATGGTGCAAAACAATGAACATAGTGACAGAAAAATGAATCTAAAAAACAGCATTGTGCTGAATTGTCATTTCATTGCTCCGAAAGCTTGTTTTAACCCAATAAGTTCACACTGACTCATCACTGCACACAAAGTGCCCATTTGTGTGTGTCATGGCAGGATTTAGAGCAGAGGATTACAGCCGACTGACTTTGAATGGATTTGAATCAGAGATGTACTTCGTTAACCCGGGTCAGGTGAATGCCCTCTAATTGGATCTTCAGAGGAAACGCATGAGATCCATGTTCCAAATCACCCTGCTGGATTTTTCATAGACCTGCAGCTGGATTTAAGAGCCCACAGTGTGGATGAGCGTGCGCTTTAAAAATGGCCAAACTATCTTGGTCCCAGCTCATCAGATTGGGTGTTAGATAATTCTCACGGGCAGGTTAATAACACACAGGTCAGGGTTATACAAATGACCTTTCCTTTAATGTCTTTGAAGATCTTGTAACGACAAAATGTCAACTTTTTCATTAGCTTTTCAGCTTTCTTAAAATGATCTCTGGGATCATCCAGAGGGATATCAAATCTAGAAAAGGATGACTTTTCGCAGTCTGTTTTCTTAATCTGCATGTTTATCTCAAAAACTCACCAAACTATTCACCAAATTTGGTGACACATGGTTTTCTTTTCAGCAGCTACTCACAGAGCTAGAATTCTTTTTGAAACTGATAGACTATACTGCTTTTCTGTGTTTAATAATAATAATAATAATAATAATAATAATAATAATAATAATAATAACTTTATTTATATAGCACCTTTTAAAAACACAGGTTTACAAAGTGCTTTGACAAACAGCAAAAACAAGAACAAACTAAAGCAAACACAGAAGAACATTAACAACAGCAAGCACAAACAAATGCAAAATACTAAGAATAATTAAATACAATTCAACAGAAAAGAACCCAAAGTGCACGATACCCAACAGACATATATAACCCGACCGTCACAAGAACCATTATAAGAACCCAGGAAACACAAGAACCCAACTAGATATTTAACTTAAATATCTAAATGTTGTAGGCTATCAGATATCAGTGAGAATGCCAATCAAAGCACCAGTCAACAAATTGTGTTACTTGTAGGTATAGACACATCTTTTAAGGCAATATTTTTTTAACTGGTACTGGAGGGGAGGTCAGTATATATCAATGTCTATGTATCACTTTGGGGAGGGAGAAAATAGTATCTTCACATCTTCAAGTATCAGAGTGATGAGCTAAGAAAATGATTGAATTTATAAGATAATGTGGCTTTAGTTATTTGCTTAAATTTCTGAGATGTCTCCAAATCTGCACAGGACTTTAACCCATTATATCAGAGTAGGCTAGGCTATGTGTTGATCCCATTTGTATTGAGACTTCACAAAACAGAGATTCTAGTGTGGCTCTTCCCTTGTGTTAAGACAAAGCTGGGATGAGACGTGTGATGGTGGTCCACGCAGAGCAGCCGGAATCAGGACCGGAATCTATTTGGTCATGTTCACGGATCACATGTAGTGGTGGTGGAGGTCGAGCTTACGTGGGTAGTGACCACTCTTTCTTTCTTTCAGACCCAGGCGGCCCAGACCGTGCTGCAAAGCCGCGAAGCCCCTGTGATGCAGCGCATGGCCATGATGCTGGGGTTGATGGGGATTGGATTGTCGGGCTACAGCTCTCGCCAGCTCACACTGCACTGCAAGCCGGCGAGCAACCTCTTCAGATGAAATGAAAAAGGAAACACGTACAAACACGCAGACACACACCCAGGAACACGCCAACATACACAAGCCTCTTTCACTTGTAAAGCTGAAGTTTTTGGGAAGTGTGTTTAATCTTATTGTTCCCTGTATCCAAGTGGTTGCCTGGCAACCCGTGGAGACTCCAGGAAGTTTTTTTTTTTTCAGAGTCACAGAATTGCTCATAAAACAGAAAATGTGTCAATTTAAGCTATTGTTTGAAAAAGATAAACACACAAGATTTGGTGTGTTAAATATTGAGCCTCAGAGGGTTTTGTTTTGTTTTGTTTTTCATTTAACAAAGCTTTTCAGTGGTTATGCTAAGCTAAGGCCTACCAGCTCTCTAGCCAATTTGGTGAGAGTGCAAATAAACACATTTCCCAAAATGTCTATATAAAATCAACAAGAAAAAGTTCAGTAAACTGAGAGATGTAATTACACCTAAAATAGAACACAGAAAATGTTCTGTGTTTTTTTTTAGCTGTGCATATTTGATAATAATCCCCTCCCTGTGGTTTAAGTTTAATGTCAACCTTGTTCTCGACTTAAGACGATTCAATTGTGTTCGACATGAAAAGAATCTTCAGAATGTACAAACCTACCTCTTCATTAAGCACAGTGCAGTATTATTTCTTGTGACAGATATGCAGTGAAACAGAAAGGCAGCTATTGATTTTTTTGTTCAACTTGGTTGGCATTAAACTTTCACCCTAATTCCTCCCTATGTCCCGTGCCTTACCATGGGAGACAAAATTGACCGTTTATTTTTTCAAGCATACCAACGGTCTTTAATCACATTTTTTTTTTTTAAAACGCAGCTTGAGCTGAGCCCCAAGAAATCTCCTCCTTAAATCCCCAGAATTAATCATCGCCACTTCTCCTCTGGCATTTTGGCAATTTCCATGATGTAACTCAGAGCGCACAGCCAAGTTTGTGACGTCTTGGCCTGTTTTCTCTTTATAGATGTGGAGGGATAGTGCATGAGAAACTGCTTAAACTGAGAGAATCAAGGCATATTTATTTCAATCTCTCTTGATTCTGGTGTTGTACAGTGTTAGTTATGACATTTTTGACACCTCCTGAAAATGTTGAGAGAAAATATTCTACCAACAGAAACATAAAAAAAAGTCTGACTTTTGATGCGTGAACAATGCTACTTTGCACTTTTATGTACATGTCTTGTATATATTCATGTATATATCACTTTTAATGCTGAATGAGATTAGTAGAACACAACACTGGGTGCTACCAGCTTTTGTTGTGCGCTGGACGGGGCGAGATCTAGCTGGATTGACACACGGCGTTGCTGTGTTTTTGTCAGGCAGAGGAACCAGGTCAGCCACCCTGGAAACCACCTGAACATGTGAATCCACCCGGATCTCTCCTGGTTGCACACCAGTGTCAGACATGACGTATGAATGACCTCAGTGGTCTCTTAACTTAGCTACAATTTGTGTTCACATTGAATTTGAATGAAAACAATACAACCTTTACAGCATATATCACCGACGAAGAATGAAAATGAGCAGTTATACTCTGTCCTGCTGTGGTTAAAAAAAGGCAGGTTAGTTGAATAATAGGAGGAGATCAGTGTGTAAGCAGGTCACCAGGTGTGTGCAGTGATACAGTGATCCTCTTAAAGAAACACATCTTTTTTAGACCAGCTTATTCTGACATATAAGGAGGGTCAATGACCCTGAAACAGAGACACGTAATATCGTGACAGAAACAACTGTGTTTATTTATGTTCTTTGAAGCTGACTGGGACTCTTCTTGAACAAGGGATTTCACACAGGTGGACATAGTTGATGATGGATGGGGGAATTTGAAAATGATGGGGTCATTTATCATTTATTTTTGTTGTATGTTTATGTATGTTTTGCTTCTTTGTTCAGTTTATATTCTTCCTTATGGTATAAAAGCATGAGATGTCTTGAACGCCACCCATAAAACCAGCTCATTTGGATAAAATCTACATCTAATTTTCTATTTTTCTATTATGTATAAAATAAAACAGACTTGTCAGGGAGTGTGCTGGGAATCAATCAAACATAATCCCTCTTGTTTGGTTTTTATACACATTTCAAGGGTGCAGTATTTTTCAAATGGGTTAAATTGTGGGTTTAATGAACTTGTTGGGGTATTATAATCTTGTGTCAATCAGATCCACTGATACATTTTAAATGTGTTTTGTTTTTAATAATGGACCTCGTGTTACAGATTTTGTCTGAAAATTTACTGCTACATTTTTGGGGGGAATTGTAATGAAGAGTATGACCCATAGTGATGTAAAGCATTATAAATGCAAAAGAAGCACCTTTGAACATGCACTATTTTGTATGATTAAATCACCCTGTGGGCAAGAATGAATAAATACGGTTATGAACAACTGCTCAGGTGTGGCATGTGTCTCGTTTGACTTTCTGAAGAGAATAGTGAAATTGGAGAAGAAATACAATGATCATGCACTAGATGTCAGCATAGATTTCTGATCTCTGTTATTCATCAGTGTTAAAAAAAAAGGATTAAGTGCAGTATGTGATCATTGGAAATGAACCACCTGACCCTTGACAAGTTCACTTGATTCGTGAACAAAGTATTTACTCCAAGATTGCCAACCATTGATTCCAATAAAAACAAGTTAAAAATATGAGGAATGTTGCAAAAGGAAACTCATGTATTTCATGCTGCAAATAGTTAATTTCACAATTTGATGATCTCACTTTTCTACAACCTCTTATCTTTAACAAATTAGTCTCTTGTTTTGGTAATCAAACAATTAAATTGCCGGACGTGCATGTGCGGGTACTCCAGCTTCCTCCCACAGTCCAAAGACACGCTCTATAGGTCAATTGGTGACTCTAAATTTGCCCGTAGATGTGAATGTGAGTGTGGCTGGTTGTCTGTCTCTATATGTCAGCCCTGTGATTGAGTGGTTAACAGTCGCCCAATGACAGCTGGGATTGGCTCCAGCCTCCCACGACCCCAAATGGGAAAAGCGGTATAGATAATGGATGAATGGCTGCAGCCAATAGCGTCACGTTATTGCCATGTTAATATTACTGCAATGATCTTAAGAAATAAAATCAATTCAGGTTTGTTCATTTCATTAAATTTGCTTATCTTGATTTAATCTATTAATGATTCCGGCACGTCCTCAGTGCTCGAAGGATAGGATAAGAAAAGATAAGAAAAGATGAGATGAACCTTAATGATCCCACAATGAGGACATTCTCAGTTTGCCCAATCATATGAAAAATGTATTGTGAATAACACTATAATTTATGTCAATAAGAGGCATTACTTCTCATGCTATTGACGCAGCTTTACAGAGCTTATTTCAGTCATTTTGTTGGCACATAGTTGATTATCAGAAAGTCATTATTTTGTGTATAGGCTATTTAGCGTCATTATTACTTTTAAACTGCCGTTACTAAGCACAAAACTGCATAGCAATTGAGATTAAGGAAGGTAAAAATAATAAGAATGGGTTAAAATCAACATTGTGTTGATTGACACAACAACCAACCACGGATGTCTTTTAGTATAAACAAATTACACATTTATATTCATTAAGCTTTACAGGTCAAATGTAAATGCTTGAACTCTTGGTACTCCACTTATTTTCAAATGTCGCCGTTCTAAAAAGTAATTGAGAGAAAATCAAAAAAGCCTCTAAGAGATGCTCAAGTTTCTGGGGAACATTAACTTTTAATAGTCTGTCACTTGTGAGGTTTGTGGTTTGTTACTCTACACCTTGAAATCAATCTTGTTTTCCAAACAGCAGTTTCTTGCTGATTCACCAATCGCTCAACTCGGCCAAGTAGATCTGTCTGTCAGACAGTCACCTCCGGTGTTGTTAGTTAGTTCTGACCCAGTTATAGATCTAAGCTGCTTTGGAAACAAACCCAAATCTATCCCAGTGAGAGCCAGCCGGGGTTACAGTTGTGCTACTCTGGATTTAATGAGGGCTTTAAGAGTTGAGCTTTACGGAGAAAATGTGTGGAAATATACTGGGAGCTTCCAACACCTACAGGGAATTTACACAGGTTTGACCACTAGTTGGAAGAATTACAAACATCAGTATGGCTGTCAGAAGCCTTTTGTGGAAGAAAACCTGTCCGTTCATGTGGGGGGTTTATCATGTTCCCCACCTCAGGGAGGAGAAGAGTCAGGAGTCAGACGGACACAATTTCTTACTCCCCCTGATTCTCTCTCTTCACACATACACACAGACACACACACACACACACACACACACAAACAGAGGTCCTTTGTGTGTCTGTTTCAGTGGCTTCTCCTCAGGAGGCTCTTGTTACCATCACTTACAGCCTGCAACAAAGAGCTGAATGTCTTTTCCACCCCAAAAAATGGATAAGAGAGATGGAGGAGGGACATGTCCTCCATGTCTTTAAAAAGTCCCAATACTGCACGTGTGTACGTCCATATGTGTGTGTGACCCTAAAGGAGTTGTGAGTGTAAAATATCTTGGTGTTATGTAGCATATCAAATTAATGCAAATACCAAGGTATGATGAATCAGGTGTTGCTTCACGCTCTTTAATGGCTGCCTCATAGATGTCAACTAAAGGCAACTAAAGCGAGGGCAACAGGTCAGATAGCAATGTAGGCGAAGAATTCAGATGTATGCATCTTTACAAATAAATTATAATCCAATATACTCACACTCCTAAATAGATAGTCAGGTTGTCCTGTTTAACTTAAGAAAATAAAAAGATGTACATAACAAATAGCTAATACAACCATATATGTCTCCCCATATAACCAAGGTCATATGGGGAGACACTGTCAAGCAGTGTTCCCATGAGTTACAAGTTACACGCTCTGAGTTCTAGTCCTAAAAAGACTCAGATTAACTCCTCAGTAAAATGAATTTGAGCAAGAATCCCTATCCGCTTCGAGGGGGTTCCTCAGTGGCACATCTTCACCTTTGACCTCTTGAAAGAAGAACTTTCAAAAGCAGAAAGTTTACAGGGTGTGTTTTGTTCTGAGACAGTGCAGACATCATCGTTAGAGGCGGAAGAGAACCTCAACTGTTCAGCCCCAAAGTGTCATCAGACACAGTTTATAAGAGATGATAGAGTACTTAGCTGCCAAAGTGCAAGATACCATCCCTCAGGAGTTGGTGGAAACAAAAGACAGAGCTCAAAGACAAGGCTTGTATTCGTTAGGTGATTCCAGTGATGCGCCATAAAAGTGTAACTGACCAGTTGTTTGCTTTTAGAATGATTTCTCATTTTAACTTAAGAAGAACTTCTTAAAATAAGAATGTAAGTACACTGATTAGTAGAACTCAGATTGAATTATCCTACTTATAAAGCAGTTATTTTAATTCCTTTAAAATGTCATTTTAATTTCACAGAAAAAAAATAAATAAATGTAATTCCTATTTAAAGATTTGGTTTCATTCCAAACAGTCTGAATATTGTCTGTAGTAATTCATGGTAAAAAAAACAAAACACACTGCTACACTCAACGTCTGGCTGGCATGACAAAGCAAAAATCCTTTTTTAGCCTGTCGGATTACCTGTCGGTTGTGTGTCAGTGTGTGTGTGTGTGTGTGTGTGTGTGTGTGTGTGTGTGTGTGTGTGTGTGGGGTGTACTCAGTGACACAGCACATATATCCTCATTTTAATGGCTCTTCTGTAGCGGAAGAGCTTAGTCTAATTTAAATGTGTTCTCTTCCTTGAGCTCATTAAAACACCTCTTGTGTGCAGGAGCTCGTTATTTTTTTCTGTCCCCAAACATGCAAACACAAGCGCATGTCAAGCACGCAAACGTATAAAACACACATATAACTCTGAATGCATATAACTTAAAATGTAAAATAGCAACCAATGATGAGCGCTAATGTTTGTATTTAAACACATGAATATTGTGTTTTTGGCTAATTGACAGAGTGATTGGGGCTGCGTGAATGCGTGATGCTACCTGGCACCTTGTTACCAAACACAGGATGTGTGTTTGCCAGGACACATTCGATCTATTTCAGGTCTACTGTCAGAGTTGATGAGGTGTGAAAATCAACATGTTGTGACTGGACTTAAGTAGCTGATTGTGAGTCTTTTATAATGCTGTTTGAAAAAAGATCTCTTACAGGTATAAAACTGAAATACAATAATGAAAAATTTGTCCCCAGATATGTTTATAAAAAAAAACATCCAAACTCAAATATGTTGAGAAATCAATGGAAGGAAAAGTCATACTTTAAAGCATGGCAGCATGAGTAAAAGAGCACGTACTTTCCTCTGCTTCCTGCACTAAAGCTGCTCTAATGACTCTGCACTTTACATGCACAGGTGCCTGACACCCAAACTACCTGCTCTGAAGCTTCAAGACCCCCCAAGATGTTTTTCACTTTTCCACCTCCTCTCCCCCAGCGTCTCTGTCTCCGACCTTTGACATCTTCTGGGAAAGGTTTTGAGTCTAGCACACTGTTTCTCTCAGTCCCTTTTTCTGACAGAAAGATGCAAATAATAAACCAAAAGAGAGCTTCGATATTCTGACCTGTCTTGTCTGATCTTAAAGAAGATTTGCAAAATGTTCTTCAGTGGTCACAAATGAAACGCTTTAAGAAAATGAGCTCACACGCTCCAGATTTGAGCAGTGATTTACACTCTTTTTTTCCCCCCCAGTTTTATGTAATTCTTAATGTTCATTAAAGCTGCACTCAGCAGAGAGTCTCTGAGGAACATCTTTGAGAGTTGGCCTGTGAACATAATTAAAGCTTTAATCTCTGTTCTTGGCAAACAAGTTGTGATGTGGTCCCGTGGGTTTTTACAGGACAACCCTATGACCTTTGAATCTCATCAGATAGATGTTGAGTCATGTTTAATCTCAACTGACTCCATCCAGTGTGACCATTTACAGACTGAATGGTTTGATGACAAAACGTTTATCTTCACATGGAGAATTCAAAATATTTCCTGAATGTATAACGTATTGTGTACATACTTATAGGACATGATAAGTCCTCATTGTTGCTTTCAGCTTGAATACAGCTACAGCTCTGCCTTATTATCGCCATAGGCTGATATGGTGACGCTGAGTAAACACTGGTTTACATGTCCAGAAGAGCAACATTTTAATCTATTTAAAGTCACTTTGACCTTTGACCACTATTTTTGGCTCCACAAGCTCGGACGTTTGGTGCTGTACACAAGGCTTTGAGATTATTTCTTTTACAGCAAAAAGCAGCAGATGAAAACTTTTAAGATGAAAGTGGTTAGAGAGAACCTAAACAGTAAAGTAGTTATCCATAAAATCATAACAACGAGCTGAAAAGCCCTGTAAAGCTCTGTAGATAGAGACGTTAATGAGTGTTGTTCATTTTCTGTGTGATTCCATCGAATACAAAATGTTCATTATGGGGCTTACAAAATATTTAAAAGCTGTCATACTAAAGAAACAGTCAAACCACTAGTCTTAGTAATTAATTTATCAAGAAGTTAAGCACACTGTCGTGTACATTCCTCAGGTCTGGGTCAGCAGAACAAGCTGTACAGTACATTAAATGTTCCCATGTAAGGTTAACAGGCTGGATTATCCCACCTGTGTCCCCACCATGACTGTGTGACCCTATCAGACCTGACCCCTTTCACGACAGCTGACGCGAGAGTCACCTGTAGACGTTCTTAAAAGTATACATAGTACATAACAACACACAGTACATCATGACGAGCTGTGATGATCCAACTAATGGCGCCTCAGGGTAAAAATGACCCTTAAGATAGTAATGCAATCTTTATGGTATTAAAACACATATAATAAAAACACACAGACTATAATTTATAAATTTGTATATAACGTTAAAATATGGTTTATGACACATGCACATAGCAGCTGAAGGCAGATATAAGTGTTTATTTCTCCTGCTTTGAGCACAAGAGCAAAGGCTGGTGAAAGACTAAATAATAAAAGTGAGAATATTGTATTACCCTTGTCATACATAAAAATATGCTCATAGAGGAGTGTTGACAATACTGTTAAACACAACTATAGTATATTCAAACTGTTTATGACATTTTTTGTCTTTTGCTTAGGGATTTTTTGTACCACAAACTGTTCATTATAAAGCAAAGACAATCAAAAGGGTCAACAGGGGGACACACATCAGCAGCCTTCATCTGTAAATAACTACTGCAGAGATACTGTGGGAATACACCTCCTAGAGAAGGGCCTCTAATGGACATTTGACCCACTGATGAGCTCCAGGGTCAAAGGTCACTGACCTTCCTCTTGAAAGGCGACGGACACGTCCTAACAGCCAGCCATGGCTCGTGTCAGCTGGCACTAATGAATTGCTGACACCGAATACATCGACATCCAGTCAAATCAAAACTGTTGTGACATTGCCAGATCAGGATTTCACACTTTTCTTAACACCTTGAATGATGAAAGAAAACAGGTGTCTCCAGACTTTTCCAGGCAGAGCTCAAAAAAGATTTTACAGAGTCACAGTGTTTCTGTCATTCTTTTCCCATAAGTTTGTACATGTCTGACAATCCACACTCCCAGCTGAACTTACTTGGACATGGAAACAGGAATATAAGGATCTTTGAATCAGGTGAGCGGTCTTAACCGCAGCTAAACTGTAGCTATTTTAAGGTCAGCCCACAAGCATAATGTGTCATTTGTTTCCCTGGGCGTCAGAGGTCTGAGAGAGAGAGAGAGAGAGAGAGAGAGAGAGAGAGAGAGAGAGAGAGAGAGAGAGAGAGAGAGAGAGAGAGAGAGAGGTTTAATTTGAAGTTCAATCCATGACTTCTTGTATAACACATTGGAAACACATTACTGTAATTCATTCATTCCCCAAACAGGAAAGACTTGGTGGGAACTCACAGACATTACAATAACACAGGTCTTTGGATTTTAATTGACACAACAAACATTCTTTGTCTACAATAAACAACAGATCATCATCGAGATAAAAAAAAACAAAAAACAAAACAATGATCCATTTGTTTGGATGTCACAGCTTTCTTAATACTGTTTTGACAAGTTTACCTGAAGAATGACCGAAAGATGAAAGACATAATGCAAGGTATCAAAGGCATCCAAATACTCCCAGAAAACACAAGAAGACAACTGAATAAAACAATGAATAAACTCAACCTAAGTTTGGATTTGGATTTCCTGTCTTTTTTTTTCTTCAAACAATATGTTTCAGAAAGAATGAAAATGATCAGTAAGACATAAAAATCAGATGACAATCCATAATATACACCATACCCCCCAAAAATACAGGTTTACAAGGTTTACTCTGTTCAGGAGTACACTAAGGAGTAAAACTTTATGACATTTGTGAGAAAGTAGTTTATTTACTAAGGTACCCTATTTTTACACCTGTGGTTTACGCTTTCCATTTTCTAAACATTACACCTCTCATAAAACTGGTGAAATTGTGAACTTTTGATGTTGCTCCATTTGTCTATTGATACTTTTTGTAAACTGAACTTATTACAGATTATATGAATGCTTTTAAAAAATAATATGATGAGCTGTTCAATGACATTTTGGTGGTTAAAATAAGACCAACCTTGAGCAGCAGCAATACTAACACTTTTTCTTTTTTTCATTGTAAAGATATAATAATGCAACATAAAAGGCAACATTATTCAAACTCAGTTGAGGGAGATAACATAACGTTACATTATTTTGCATAAGTGTTCAGAGCTTTTATAGGCTGGAGGTGAGACGTATGACCCCTTCCTCCGTCTACCATGGCAACTTCAAGGACCCGGAGCTGAGGAGGGGTGTGTGGGCGGAGCTACTATTTGAGGTCCAGGTGGTCGAATCTGCGTAAAAAAACGCACCAAACATTAGGAAGAAGTGAGCGTCATTATTGAAACAGCTCGAACCCTGAAGCTCCTGGTAAGCAACCTGTGTAAGTGAGAAATCTGTTTCCAAAGAAAGGAAGCCTCCGGGATCTGCAGCTTCGGCGGTGCGTCGGAGGAAAACGGACCAAACGGGAGCGAGTATTTTTCCAGGGTTAACTTGTAGGTCTTTTTTTTTTTAACCAAAGAAGCCAACTTTTTCCGAACAAGTGCAAGGCGGCTTGTTCCAGCGTCAAGTGGAGCTATGTTCAAGAAAAGCAAGAGTAAAGTGCTGGTGGATTATGCGTCAGAGGAAGACGACATGTCCTGGCACTATCATCACTCCTACAAGGTAAGAAGACGGATGGAGAAGAAACTCCAACAAGTCACTGATAATAATGAAAATCAATCATGTCTGGTGTCTTTCCATAAACAGACGGATTTAAAAAAGGGCTAACGTGTAGTAAGGTTTCATGTGTAATATCCAACCAGCGGTTTCACTTGTTTTCAAAAGTATCAGAATAAAAGGCTAAAAAGCTCACAGCAAAATGAGACAAGAAAAAACAATTAAAATCACTTGTTTTGGAATTTTCAAAAGTCCTTAAGTATATAGGCAAATTTTTTAGACCGTTGATTAAAGAAAAATAAACACTATATCCTATTAAATGCTCATTTCTGCGAAGTGTTAAACACACAATGTGAAACTAATCCAACTGTTTTTAAAAAAAGGTCTCTTGTGAAAGCTGATAAACTTCCTGAAGGTGTCTCACACTGTCAAAACGAGATTGTGATGCAGAGGGAGGAGGAGGAGGAGGACAAGTGCTCAAACTCAAAATGTTATGTCAGCTGAGGAGGAGACTGAGGTCAAAGAAGAGACAGCCCGTTATCTCCCCAAAATAACCAAACACAACACATTGCAAACCGATACTTTGAAACTGATATCAAATATGCTTCTAAAATGGAAAAGGCTGTTTCTTTTTTCGTGTGAAAATTTAGGAATTTGGCTGTTTTACAATAAAGAAATGAATTTTTAAATTTGCAAAAGTCAAATGTCATTGAGCACTTTGCAAACAAAACCAATTTCAATCAATTTGTAGAAATAGATTACAACATGTAACCTTATCGTGTCCTGAAGTTTGGATTAACAGCACCTGGTGTTTTCTTTATTGGTGATATTGAATATCATCTTCAGGGTTATTGGAAAATGATAGAATGGAAAACACTCATGAAACAAACACACTCCCAAATGCACGAACGCTTACTCAGGTGAGCCGCGGTGTGTGAGGTCTATCTCTGTATTCTCCATAACAGCTTTTGCAAACAGCTGGACTCTGTCAAGATGTTTGAGGGGTACAAAGAGTGAGAATCCAAGATAAGACATTCAACACACATACACAGGGTAAAGACATCCAGCAGTCCTGTCTCTGATGAAATAGGGAGCTGACATGTTGATTACTTCAGCTTCTTAATTCTCTTCAATGTGCTCTGATGTAACTTGTGAAAAGCAAAAAGAAACAACATCTGGAAAACTGCAGTTTCTTAATTTTGCTTTGATTGACAGTAAAACCTGGCCATGTGATCTACTTCATGTTGGAGGCATCATGCTTTTAGCTTATGAAATGCTTCTTTAAAAAGTTTTAATAGAGTATACAAAAACATAAATGCATTTAGAGGTTTACGAAATAAACTTAAATACTCCACAAAAAATGTTCATTAGTTTGATTTAGGCTTTTATTTGCTTTTTATGTCTTTGTTAGAGAGACAGGACAGTGGACAGAGTCAGAAATTGTAAAGAGAGAGAGAGAGAGAGAGTGGGGAATGACATGCTGTAAGGTGCCATAGGTCGGATTCAAACCCAGCCCCCCCACCCCCCCCACCCCTTTGAGGAGAACAGCCACTGTACATTTGGATGGGGGGGTACAATACAGTAATACATAAAAAAGTTAATGTTTTTGTTTATAATACAATCTATATAGAAGTTACATTTTAAAAATCAGCATGTACGTGTCAGAGAAGATCAACCAACAGCATTTCCCATCATTTTTCATCTGTTGTTGTTATAATGTTTCGATCTGTGACCTTTAGCTGGGATTTATTATCCTTTCTTAACATGCACCCTGGGAAGCAACGCATGTGGCCCTATCCCCTGAAGAGCTGCACAGAGTTGAGTTTTCTGTACTTCGGTTTTACTAGCCAGCAGAACTGCTTTGGCACTAAGAGCTGATCTGAGATCAGACTGGAAGGGTCTCCCCGGAATTCCTGGGAAAGTCATCCGGGAGGTCTCCTCCTGTTGCCGTGGCAATAAAGTACATCCAGGGGTCAGAGGTCGGATCATAAAATGTTAAACACAGAGGAGAGAGAGTCAGAGACGTACTTGCAGTGATACAGGATGAAACAAGGATCACAAATTATGATTACACAGTCTGGACATGCAGGCTTTTCCTTCCCTCCAAATATTCTTATACTATCTACCCTGATCTACCTCTCACAGCGAGAGGAGAAGAGATAGATTATCAAAGGCATCTTTTTTGTGGTCATATTGCATGAATACCTCTTAGCCTTTTTTGGAGACTTTTGGAGGGGTGAAAACTAACGAGAATAAAATCTGACTGAATGAGAAAACTGAGTAATGAACTTAAAAGCATCATTAATTTAGTTTAAGTTGAAAGATGTTAGGGTGAAGAATACAGATGACTTTAAATGTTCACTACTCTGCCAATTAATTTGCTGAGTAACCAATGAATCGTCCAATCCAGGTTGAGATATTAAATCTTCTGTCTAACCAGCAATCAAACATTGAAATATATAGGCTACAATTTATTTTCTGAAATACAAATAAAAGCTGCAAATCTTTACAGTTTAGGAGCTGATAACAGTTTCTGTCCTCTTTGCTGAAAGACTGACAAATGCTATTAACCTGTCATCAAAAATAAGTGTCAGTTATGTTTCTTCATAGCTAAAACAGAAAATGATACATTTTGTAAATAAAAATAATCAAATGAATGTTTTTATGAGGGGGAAAGTATAGCACAGGAACACTGTGTAGGTAGTCAACTCACCATAAGTAGAGATGTGCTGATAACATATTTCCGTCTGGATTCCAATTCCCTTACCTAAACTTGAGTATTGGCCAATAGTTACATTTTTTTTTAATGTACATCATTTTGTGGAATCTGTTGAAATTTGCTAGCCTTGAACTACAATACACTTTTTGCTCGGACCACACTGTTACTGTACTGTTGTGAAAATTGTACCTTAAGCCAGTTGATTTTTTAGGGACTATGTGATTACGGTATCAGATGGTCAACCTTGACTTTCATACTTTTCAGGCAGTATTGGAGGCAGATGCAGATAATGATTTTGATATTTGGACAACTTGAACCAGGGCAAGGAAAAAGCAGAGACACATATAGCACATACAGAATATGACTAAACGTTGAAACTCAAAAACAGAAACAAACCACCTTTGAATCCAATCTAATCCAATAATAGCTGAATAAATATTAGTTTTTACTTTTTTTGTCAGAAAGTGTTGATGTGACTCAATGTGTTTACTTTGTGGTGTTGATGCTTTACACTAAAATACTTATTTACCAAATACTGTTTTCCTCCCTTTTTTTTTTTTTTATCCGGGAGAGTTTTTGTGGTTTTCCTTAAAAAAACAGCTTCCTCACAAATTCATACCATACCTACACTCCGAACAAACACGTCTAGTGTTTTTGCTGCTGGGCATGGGTACATGAGCAGTTAGGGTGGGGGCCTTGCTCATGGGTACTAACATAAATCTGCTTTTCTAACATTGACGCTTTTTTGCATACAAATACAAAGTATGTTTTCTTGATGAAAATGTTATGTTTGCAGTCGTTAAAAAACACTCAGTCCCTTTCTTTTCCTCTTCCTGTTATCGCTGTTAATGTTTTACGGCAGAATAAACGATTTACATGTCGTGCCAGGCAAATTAATTCAAACTTTACCACTGGGTTACCCATAAAGACAGACTCAGACAAAGACCAGCAGGCAGACAGACAGAGACAGGACAGTTTAAAGGGATAAAACATTCATACGCACAAAGGGGGGAAAGAGAGAGAGCATGAAATGCCGGATTTGATGTTAATATCTGCACCCCCTCTACAGTGCTTAGGGGCGACTACAGTGCAGGCCCTGTGCCGCAGCTTTCTCTCCCACCACTCTCTCTAAGTTCAACAGGCTGTAAAAAGCAGCTGTGAGCTAGCAGGAGGTGCGTGTGTCTGTTTGTCTATGGTTTAAAGGGCTAACACACCTGAATACTTCAATAGCAACATGGTAATCCGGCTGCCGGGACGCTCTTTCTGAAGTTGGATCACAAGAGTACAGATCAGGTCTGAGCACAACCTTCAGACGACCTCTCATCTAAATCATTAGTGGTGAGGAGAAGAAAGGTAAAGCTGAGCGGATCATCTGTTCAAGTGGGAAAGGGTAACATTTGGGAGCTTTGTCTTAAAAGTTCAAACCACATCATCATATTATCAAAAAAATATATATATTGTTGATTACTAATTATACTACTGTTTTTGAGCTGTTGTAACAAATACATTCCCCCAATGGGGGATCAATAAAGTTTATCTTCATCTTTATCTTTATCTTTATCTTTATATTTATTAGGTTGATAGCACTCATGTTTATTCATTTGAAACTGCAGCTATAGGAACAGTTAGCATAGCATAGCTTAGCATAAAGACAGACACAAACTATACTAGCATGACTTGGTCCAACTCATGGAAATCAATGCTACTCTTGTAAAACCCTATTGGTACAATTAAGTCAATGTAGGTTGTAAGTCAATCATCTGCTAACAAATGCTATGCTGCATATCGACCATGACTGGCAAATGTTTCCTGTCTTTATACTAAACTCATGTAGCTAACTCCTAGCTCTGTAGCTTCATGTTTACTTTAGCAAACAGATAAAAGAGCGCTTTCAATCTTGTCATCTAACTTTCCACAAAAAGTCACGTTTCACAAAATGCCGAACTATTTAGAAAAAAAAAAGTGTTCTTGAATGATCTATTACTCGTTTTTAGTAAAAAGTAAGGCAGCACTGCTGGGAAAAAAACAGTTCCTGAGTCCTCTGGGCTTTTTGTGTTGTTGGTGCGTTGGCTTTTGGAAACTACAACTGGTAATGTGGTGTTGAAATTCACCCAGCGTCTTTATTGCCTAGTAATCTGGCCTTTTTAAAGACAGCACTTAGCTACTAAAATTTACACACTAGCGCACAGGCTCAGCCAGAGAGAGAAAGAAAGACAGACAGAGGGAAAAAACACCACCCCCCCCCCCCCCCCCCCGAGGTGTGAAAGCTCTACAGTACAGTCTCTTTCCCTGATTCCTCCCTCTCCTCTCCTCTCCTCTCCTCTCGCTTTCTTTGTTCCGAATGCTTTTACGTTCACACAGTAGTCAGCAAACTTGTGTGAGAGTGTGTTTGAGTGTGTCTTTGATCAGCTCAGGTGGCGGAGACTCAGCAGACTTTGCTCAGACATGTCCGACCACTGTTTCTCCTCCTCTCTCTCTCTCTCTCTCTCTCTCTCTCTCTCTCTCTCTCTCATGGAGTCGTTAGATGTGAGAAGTTCTTACAGCTTTGATAACTTTACAGTAAATCGGGCTCCACTTCTGTAGTCTCAGGTTCAGCTGAACATCTGATGGTTTCTCTCTCCCTTCTTCTTATGATTTAATGTTTTTAAGTCTTTTGGAGCTAGTCCAAAGCCAGCCATAAATCTTTATAGGTTAAGTGCATGTTACGAAAATGATAGTCAATATTGATTTTGTGTCAATACATTACTAATAAATGAGAATTCTCCTAACTCATTTCTTGCCAAAATATGTTCAATTTTAGGAGTATATAGCCTCAAGGATCTGTAATACTATAAGCTATGTGTATAGATATAGACAACCTCATATTGGGGTTCCAGTCTGTGAATTTCACATCGAGTTTCGGGGTTGCTGAAGCAAGGCACAGCAGGAGCTCCACATACACACAGAGTCAGACATGCACACACACACACACAATCCTGCGCTCCCGCCAGCCCCGCTGACTCTGCTGCTTACAGTTTCTACGCCGTAGACAGTACAGAGGGGGGATCACTTCATCCCCTGTCCCATTGCGCCTCTGTGACATTCAGATTGAAGGGGAATCATCACAGGGACGTAAATATGGCGGCTTGAAACAGCAGTCTGAAAAGGGCTTATGGCTCAAGACTTCTTACA
The DNA here is from genome assembly GCF_963584025.1 of Labrus mixtus. Taxonomy (NCBI): domain Eukaryota; kingdom Metazoa; phylum Chordata; class Actinopteri; order Labriformes; family Labridae; genus Labrus; species Labrus mixtus. The sequence continues at coordinate 12,913,861 of NC_083623.1, read as the reverse complement.
TATCTTAAGAGCAGCAAGGGTCCACTTTCTTCCTGTAGCTGTGTCTGTATCTGTGTTTTGTTTTTATGTATAATGATGTCAATATACATTCTTCCGGGCTATAAATAAAAGTTTAAAAAAGTCGTCAAAGTTTCTCAACTCTGTGTCTGTCTCTGACTATTAATTTGACAAAGAGAGGAACAAACTCCTCAAATTCAAGGTGTGTTGCTTTGAATGGCTTTACTTCTCATCTTTGTTCAGGGATTTTATCAGGACAAGACTTGACACGATACTACTGCTTCAAGTCTTGAGGCGAGTGCTTAGCAGAGTCAAATGATTGTAATTAAATTAGATTCAACTTTATTGTCATTACACTTGTGTACAATAAAACAAAGGTGGTTTTAAAGAACAACAGGGGGAAGCTGCAATGTAGCGAATGTATGTAATGTGAGACGATGACAGTGTAGACTTGTGTGTCAGTGTATCATTTCAAGTCTCAAACCATTTCAAGCTCCTGGTGGGAATTTTTACCCAGCTGAGAAAAAAAGACTAAAATTAATACTGATACCTCTGTGTCACCTAAAACCAAACAAGATCATCAGCGACAAGGTTGATCATTTGTAGGTGATTCATTTCAATGCCTCCGACCCTCCGGGTTGGTGTCAAATGAAGTATCAGCACACTGCAGAAAAGCCTTTCTTTACATTTCCACTGCAAAGATTCACAGTGACTGACATGATTGATTGTTAAAAGACAGCAGGATGAGCTTCTGATCAGGAAACACTACTTTCACATGAACAGGACAGGAGTTAGGAGGTATCACTTTGTCCACAGGGGTCAACAAACTCGATGCAAACCAAAAGTTCCTCATGGGAGCTTTACGTCCAGTTAAAACCTATTCTTTAAAGGTGTTGATGATGGTCTAGCCATCGCGGCCCATGAACGGAGGCTATAAGCCTCCAATCAGGCAGCCCAGGTTCAAGTCTGACCTGCATCTCCCCTCCTGCATGTCATTCCCTACTCTCTCTAGATTTCCTACGTTATCAACCCTCCTATCTGTAATAAATAAAATCAAAAGCCAAAAAAATAAAATGTATTTGACCTTGGTCCAAAACTCCGACCTACATGTCTTGGTATTCATGAATCATTATGACTTTTATTATAAGAATTAGAGCACTTAAGAACAGCAACAAAGAGCTTCACATAAAATAATAGAAACAATGAATATAAAGTAATTTTTATACATGCTGAACGGAAGACAAAGCCTGAAAACGGACGCGTAGCAAAACAAAAATATTTCCTCTTGTATATATACATGGAGTCATGCTGTGTAATTGCAGCACTTCATCCACCCATCCGTCCATCCATCCTGCTGCAAGCTTACTCGACAGCAAGCTAACCTCTCCTCTACAGGAAGACCAGCACACACTCCTTACATACACATGCCTGCTGCAAAGTGTGGACGCTCTGTGTTTTGTTTGGGAGTTGCTATTTGTGTTAACTCACTGCTGCTCTGTGTGTCTGTGTGTGCGTTTCTGTGTCTCAGGATAAAGACATAGAAGGAGAGGAAGAGGAGGAGGAAGCTGGGAACGCAGTATCCAAGGTAAACAACACAACTTCAGAGCTAGTTGGACCCAACACAAACACAAACACACTATTTGTGAAGTTGTGAGTCTCCTCTTGTGCCCTTATCTTCTCACACATCGACTGTATTCATTTCATACGCTCACAAAAACATGTTGTGTAACCCTAAACAAATCAATCCTGTTTCTCCAGAACTTTCTTCATCCTTTAACCAATGTTCCTGATAAACAAACATATAAAGTCTTTCATGGTCGGGCTGAGGTAAAGCAGGACGGTCAGACGACTGCAGTGTTTATCTGTAAACACAAGGCCCTCAACGGTCACCCCTTCAGTTATCTTTAACCTTATCACTGGAGGACTGTCTTGTTTGCTGTTATGGCACACGTGTGTGTTCTCATACTTTCACCCTTATCCCACAATGCACATTTTCAGGCTGTGTTGAAATTCACTAAAATCTATAGGTTAAATACTTAAAGGGTAATTTTGGTTTACTAACTGGTTTCAAACTGCTTTTTGGCATTCATGTTAAAGCTTTGTATTCTACTTTCTGTCAACTCAGTTGATCGCTCATGACTGGCCTCATGTATACTGGCAACCAATTTTAACATGACACTCTTTACAATCTGAGAGATGATACAGTTTTAAAGTGTAACCTGGTTCAGATATTGTCTCTGATAATGATGTAACAATAGTAAATATCAAGCATTAAGTAGAAGAATTCAGACGGTACTGAACAGATACTAAATGATGGATTTACAGACGGGTTCTCCTAATCCAGCTTTTGGTAAACAACCTATAACTGACCTTTGATTGTTTCAGACTCAGTAAAAGCGAGTGATCCAAGGAGTTAAAGTACACATTTTTTTTTACTTTAAAGTTTTGCATAACAAAGGTTAAATTTGGCTGAAAGTCATATCGATTCTGGTTGAGAAAGAGTCTTGTGGCCTTTGTGTTTGCAGCAGCTTTATCTGCTATTGTGCTCATTCCAAGCAACTTGTGTTTGAGATAAAGTGCTTTGTGTAATATGTAAAGTCTCCCAATCTGTACCGACAACAAGTCTTTACTCAGAGGTCTGGTTGTGTCTGAACTCTTCTGACCATCTAAAGCTCGAGTATAACCTCAAACACTGTATTTGTCTCTGAACTGTGGCTGCTTTCCTCCTGTATGTAAAGCCCATGTAGGTGACTCAGTTCATAGGACGTATTTCACAACCTGTCCTGTTTGTGAGGATAAGAGTGGCTGGGCCTGAGAGGGGAAGGAAACGCAGCATTCTTTCGAGGAGCCGGCCTTTTGGATGGGAACAATCACCGTGAAAGAAAAACAAGGCTGAAAATAGCCACAGAACGCTCTGACACTGTGAAGTCTACAATTCTTCCACTGTCGTCGTTATATGCTCATATTAGGACACACTAAGTACAGAGTCCTGGACATGGAGGTTACCTTTCAATGTAAAAGGCCAACTCCATTTCTAGATATAATGAGATTTATTTCATGGTGCTGTAAAAACTTATTTTAATATATAACTCAAAAAAACAGGGTTACTGAAACATGCCTGATATTTAATTTTAGTATTGAATAATAAGTCGGTAAGTAGTTGGACCCGTAGGCAGTCAGTTAGTGGCCGGATTGTGTCCGGGCCTATGTGTATGAGAAGCATGTCTCTCAATAACTGAGTGTAATAACCACAATTTCCCTCGGGGATTAATGAAGTAAGTATAATAAAAAAGCTTGGCTTAGCCTAAAGACTGGGAACAGAGGCAAACAGCCTGCCCCGCTACTAGTAAATGCTCTGTATAACCGAAAGACGTTTTACTTTTTTTTTTGTACTTTTCTTTGTACAAGCTGTTTTTTTTATTGAACTGATTGATAGCTAACTCATGGCATAAAAGCAAAGACTTGTAAAAAACATTTTATTGAACTACTTCCAGTCGTTTATCAAGATGAGTGTGATAACTGACACGTTTCAAATTCTCAGGTTTGAAGTTGCTGTTTGTCTCTCTGGAAGTTCCTCTGGGAAAAAGATTAGATTTCTTTTGACTGGGGTAGCCCAAACGCGGGCAAGAATGGCACAATGTTTTTGTGCATACATATAGCAACCCCTTTGATCTACACCAGCATGTAATGGCACCATATAAATCATCTTAACGTAATTCTTTAAGGACTGAAAAAGATGATGTTTGGTCAATGTCAAAACTTCAAGTACTAACAAGCGTGAATTTGCTGCAATGAAACGCAAAGAAAGCTATAGCATTCGGTTGCAACACAGTCAGAATAATAATCATTTTAACAGACGTTAAAAGAACAACATGAATATGGCGGATGACAAATTTATGTTCGATGCTATGATGATTTTTCCTTTAGATCCAAGTATATCAGAGCTACATATAGTTCGACATATTAATGATATCACGAAAAGAGCAGAGAAAAACACACTGGTAAACAAAAAAAAATAATGAAGCAGTTTCATTACAACATGGAACACAAATCGTACACACAAATACAGTCTGTGGTTGTGTGCTGGTAGCAGGATATAAATGTCTTTATTCTCTGTCACTCACTCGCAGCGTTTGCGTTCACACATACAGCTCAGACAGAAAATTTCTGGACGTTGTTGTGCATTTGTGAAAGCACCAAAAGAGGGGGGGGCCATCTGGATTTCAAAGATTGTGAAGGCAACCCCTGGAATCTGCCCCTGGTCCTTCAAACACTTTCATGTTTGTTGTTTCTTGACTTGAACCAATCAACCAATGAAATTGCTCTTGCATTCCTTTGTTGTGCTTTGCTGAGATTCAGGAGTTTGGACTGTCGGCATCTATACAACTGATGGCTACCCATACCAGCCCTCTCTTCAGCTAGTCCACAGAGATGGTTGAAGATTGTTCGAAGACTAAATGATCAACTTATTTATAAAAAAGAACGACATAATAAAGAGGAAGAAGCGAAAAAGTCATGAAATGAGTAACTCCGCCCATTAAAGTACCAATATCCGAAGTTTGACCAGGTTTCTGTCTAAAAAAAACTTTCTATAACTTGTTATATTTCCAAACTCAAATGCCTCTTTAATCTCCCAGTTTCCATCAATGGGGCACAAATGGAAGAATTTGGTCCAATAATAGCTGTATTGTTCTGCCAGGCGTGGAGCTTCAGGTAAAGCTCCCCCACACAGCGGGCCTCTGTGAGCTGCTAGGTTTACCTACTTTTTGGCGGGAGAGATTAGCTGCCTCTGAGCTGCTTTGGATCTAGAGGCCCCTGAGGTTAAAGCTGAGGAGAATGGTGAATAGGCTGGCCTCTGTATGTGCAAACACGCATGCAGCGATACAGCTGGAATTTAGTAAACACATATATGCACTCAATCTGTTTTGGCATCTCTGGTTTCAAACTGCAGCAAATCTGATCCACGGTTTACACTTCACGGCGCACAGGAAATAAGAAGCAGAGAGAGGAGGGAGAAAGAAACGGTAGAGACAGGGGGTGAACTAGCATAGACTAACTTTGGAAATATTTTGGTGATAATAAACTCCATGAAACTGCCAGTGTTTTACCCTCGGGCATGTCCATGATGGGGAGGATTGCATTTTTCCTTTATCAGCAGCACTGCCTGTCTCCTTTTGAGATACTGAAAATTGGCTGAGTTAACCAATCCATCAAATGTCACATAGTGTTAATGTGACAAGAGCTCATGTGTGTTTATGTGTGTTGCATAAAGCATTTGTTCCCAAACCGGGGTCAAGGCTCTGTCTGCTTGGGAACCACTGGCATGAAGGACAAACCCTTTTGTTTGAGTTCATTTTATCTCAACTTGACTTCTGAAGTGTAATCTCAGAACCGATGACATATTTTATTATACATGTTCCTGTTTAGTTTGAGAGATGACAGCTTTCATGTCGAGCTTTTTGTTCGCTTGTTTTAGCTGTTTTCACATTCTCTGATCTTGAACTCAGAGAAAACAACAGGGGAGATAAAGCATATGTGTTTGTGTTCGACATGCATGCTGTGCTTTGAATTGAACACATCCGCGATAGGTTAAATATATAAACAAAAGAGGCAGTGTACATGGGTTCAAGGTCAGCTGCGGCCATCAAAAAATGGTCTGAGATTTTTTTGATACTGGTATGGCCAATTCAGGCACGGATGTGTAGCAGTAAACGGTATGACCTTGACAATTGACCTTGAAATTCTTCCAAGGCATGGAGAGAAATGGAGCCAAAAGTTTGTTCCTCTATGTGGAGGGCGGTATCAAGCCGTGCGAGGGCAGGGAAGAATTCTGGTGTGACGGGGGAGACTGAGGGAGTTTCAGAGGGAGGATATGGGCTTTTGCTGGAATGTGCTTAATGTTTGTATCTATCTGTCTAATCTTTGGTTTTAAGGTGTTTTCTTTGTAAGTAGAAAGACAAGCTGCTCATATATTTCCTTGCATTTATTTATCTTTAAGGAAAAGTATAAAATGTAATGTCAATACACCTATAATTTTACTTGCCAAGAAATTGATGCACAGTTTTACCCAACTTTTTTTTCTATAGTGTAAAAAAAAAGCTAAAGCTAGTCGATGGTTAGCATGAAATAAAACATGCTTGCTTGTGAGCTGTGGTCTAGGCAGATGTAGTTACCTAGTAGACTAGCTGTCCTTTGTGTTTCGCTAAACTTCCCAGTATGCATGGTGATTAGGCAGCTAAAACCAAATGGTGCTTCATGTTTATGTGGTTAGGCTGGCAGGTTCCCCCAGTATTCACTCAGCTAAGCTAACCAGCTGCTAAGCTAATTGTACAGTCATAAAAGTGGTATCAAAACAAACTTTAAACTATTCCTTTAAGGTTGATTGGGCTGCTGAAAATCCTCTTTCTACTGTACCTACCAATGAGATTCATATTTATTTTTGTTAACTTGAAAAGAGGGGTTTGGAACAGAAAATTTGATGCATAAGAATTAAAATGTAAGCTGCGCATGTTTCATTAGTTCAAAGCTACTGAAGCCCAAGATAGAATTAAAAATAATGCAGATTCATGAATATCAACCTGTGTTGATTTCAGGCTAATGTTTTTCTAAGTTCCAGTGAAGTTGATTTAATTAAACCAGATTTAACAAAGGTGGAGCTTAAATCACTCACAAAATATGCACCAGATATGATAAGCCAACATGCAACAGATGAAGAGATTAGCTATGAGATAAAAAAAAAATCTTCTTTTTTTTTCTGTCAGGAAGCAAAGGTGAAGAAGATCATGTTGAAAAAAGAGAGGAGGGAGAAGAAGATGTTCTCCTCTAAAGATGATGAGCACTTCTTGTTGACTGGAATGAAGCTGCCTGACCGCAGAGGGTAAGATTACACAAGAACATGTTTGACCTTACATGTACAGTATACTCCTTGTTTTTACATCCCAAGCATGTGAGGAAGATTATCGTAATCATATAGAGGGTATTATACTTTGAACCTTCTTTGAGTGTATAGTACTGACACTCAATGGGCCTCATTCACTAATATATGCGTATAAATGTTCTTACTCTGCGCATAAAAAGTGCAAATGCAAAATCACTGTCTGATTCATGACACGTGCGTACTGGCCAATTTTGTTCTCACCACCATGCGTATGTTAGTGAATCAGAATCATCCCAAATCGCAAGATGTGTGCCCGCAACCTGCAGTCAGCATACTACTACGTCGCCATCTCTCCACGTAAGGACATCTGATTGGTGTATCAGGACAAGAGCGGTGAGGTGGAGACATGTAGAAGTTGCAAGAGATGACCCCCAAAAGGCAAAAAAGAGCGGTGTGTCCGGGAGCTAAGTTGCCATTACAGGGAATTAGTTGCAGAAATTCTGTACATGCATTTGCTGTCGGAATTAGCTGATAGGTCATTTGTCACACTCTTCAAACGTGTTTTGATGGTCTGATGCGCTTAAGATGAATGAAAAGGCCAGTATACACACAATTAAAGTAATATGACCAAATATTAAACATCAATCAAAAAACAGCTAAGGTTCTCTACTGTTAAAGCTTACCAAAAGATGAACTGCCAATGAACAGGTCACCATGGTAACCCAATTGATTTTGTCTGTGTGTATGAAATTAAATTCAAATACACTCAGTGGCTACTTAACTAGAAACACCTATCAAATGCTATCCAATTTAGTAGACCAACCATTAATTTCAACCTCTTACAATTAACAATGTTCAGTTTTTATTGACACTTCTGTAATTTGAGGTTGTAGTAAGTAGTTTTGAACTGGGCTGCCTTTGTTAAGGAGGAGTTTCTAATGATTTGCAATCAGGTCTACAAACAGTAAGGTGGTCTATTATAATACATTTTAACATTATGCCGTGCAACAAAAGCCAATCTGACCACAACCTCCGTCATAAATGAAAAGTTGACATAACATCTTTTAGTAGAAAGTTTTAGTACAAATTGGCCACTTCAGGCTTTGGGAAGTAATAAAATGTGGCAGGGCTGTTTATTGGATTGCATAAGGTTATACAGATTTACCTTAAACTTCACTTTACTTAAAAATATGTATCAGAGCATTCTCAGTTTCCCCTCGCCCTAAAAATAATAAAAGTGAAAATTGATCACAACTTTTCCACTAACTGAATTTAGATGTGTCAGATCTGCCCAGATCGTTTCTGTTTTACGTCATGAATGGGAATATTGGCTAGTAATTGTCAAGTGTGAGAAGAAAAATGTGAATGAACTTGACTATTACTTAGTGGAGTCACGTACAACCACTGGTGGTTCTACTTCCTTGAGGAACATGTATGAAGAGGAAAACCTAAATGAATTTCCCCTCTGTGAAAAATGAGAGGGAATGCCTATAAAATGTCTTTTAGTATGGGGAATGTTCTAATCTCTATAGTAAGTAAATGGCAAACAAACCCAGTGTTTTAGATGTGATCAGTTAACCCAGGGGTGGGCAACTGGCGGCGCCACATGCGGCCCCCATCAACCCTCAATGTGGCCCTCAGGTCAATTTTTACATATCAATGAATTGGAAACATGAAGAAAATGTGACAAAATCTGCCATGAAATCATGAAAACCAGAAATACGTCCATAATAATATTTGATCACTGGCATATGTTGAGTTAAATTTGAGACATAATTGATTTTTTTTATAATTGATTCATTTAATTGATCGTTTTTGTATACTACAATTTGGCCCTTTGGCAGGGAGAATTAATTGAATGTGGCCCTTGCCGTGACCAAAGTTGCCCATCCCTGAGTTAACCCCTTCTCCTTTTCTACTCTTTTTCTTCTGAAGGTCCCACAAGAAAATTAAGGACGATGAGAAAGAGAAAGAAAAGAAGGACAAACAAGAGAAGGGCCATTGTTTCTGGGAGAGCGTTACAATGACCATGAGGCAGATCTCACCTGCAAAAAAACTGGAGAAGATGGAGGGCTGGGAGCCGCCACAACTGGCTAACCCAACTGAGACTGTGACCGACGAAGCCCAGAATGACAATAGCAAGAAGGTGGACTTGCCAGTGTCTTTCTCAGACTCTCTACACCTCCCGTTAGAAATAGCTTCCTGGGGGGGGCAGGGTCTTGAGGAGGATTCATCCCGCTATACTAACCTGACGGACTCCAAGGATTCAGCTGCTGCCATAACGTGGACATCCCGTGCCAAAGTCAAGCTGGCTGGCATCAGCAGGATGAGCAGAGGGATTGTGTCAGAGGGGGCGTGGGAGGGGTTCAAATAGTAGAGATGTTAACCTTAGATACCCCTCCCTTCGTACCTGATAAACATCAATGAAGAGGATGAAGACATGAACAAAATATCTGCTTGTGTCTGGACTGAACCGTTGTTGAAGTTGACTGGTTTTAGGATGCTCTGGTAAAAGCCTGAAAAATGACACAAAGAGTTTGTCATTATATTAGCTTTCAATTCCTTGAAGGCAACATTTGTCTGTTTTTCAATGGGCTTTATGCCAAATTTACAACACTGACATGAACTGTAAAGGACAACAAATGAAAGCCATAAACTACTGTACCCTTTAAACTGTGATATCCACTGGCCTGGCATTGAAATATGGCATATTTCCAATGAATGAGAAGCCTGATTTTCATTTTATCGCCTAATTATTCTAGAAAATAATTATGCAAATGTGCTACTGAAGACCTTATGGTAGTTTTTCCACTTACTGTCTGTCTATGCGGTCACATCTGGCCTGAAGCCTTGATTTATACATCAGTAATGGGCTTAAAATCTGTACAGTCATGAAAAAAACAAACGTACCCTTTTGGATTCAGCATATGTTTGTGATCAAAAGGAGGAACTGAAAAGAAAGTGAGTTCGTGTAGGACATGCACAATCCTGATTTGGCTTTGCAAAGGGGATGCAAAGTTCTGTTGTGCTTGGATTATGTGAGGGTGATGAAAAAAATCCAAGCCTCCCCTCAGTGTCATAGATTTACCATTTGTAAATCTGATGCAGGACATTTATAAAATTTGTAGTAAAGAAAAGATAGAGGATGAACTCTTTTTTTCTCCCCCCCCCCCCCCCCCCCCCCCCCCCCACCCACAAAGAAGCTGCTGAGTCCTGAGCTTGTACCTAAGAAGTGCCTTATATCAATAGAAACTTCATGTTTTTTTGTATATTTCAACCAGACCAAATCATCCTGACTGCACACCTGCTGTTCTTATTACACTCTGTGAAACTGCAGGCAGGTCAACCCAGCATGCATCTGTGCTGCATTCACTTCCTGGGTGAGGCAGTTCTTTGATGCTGTTTGCATATCTTTATACTGTAATGAACTGAGACTACGTAGTCATTTCATTTCCACAATGATTAGATTTTTCCTTTAGGTGAATAGGAAAATGATAGTGTCTGCTTCCTTTTCTTTGTTTTACAGATTCAAACTTTTTACTACATTATTTTTCCTATGGTTGCTTCACTACAAACAGAAGTGTACAGAGATGTACTGCAAGCCAACTTCCTGGGACACATTTCTTAAAGTAGAATAAAGATTTAGTCTCAAAGTCTGACTCTTTTATTTCAACATTTTGCAGCCAGGAATGATTGTATGCCTACTGGGATTCTCTTTCACCTACCTTCAACATTTATAAATAAAAGTTATTTTTATTATTATTGTTATCTGTAGGGATTTACTGCTGTTGAAAGTAAAGCTCAGGAAAGAACACTTTGCCTTACATTTCTATAACCTTCCTTTTATTTTTACACGTTTTTCAGAGATTTTCCAAAAATGTAGACCTGTGAACATCATTTTACTTTCTTATTTAACTACATGTATAGAACATGAGACTGCTACATCAGAGCTGGAAGATCTTGTGATATTAATCACATACCTTTGCTCCAATTTTCAAAGACAAACAAAAACATATGCTTGCTGTTTTTGGTGGACAGACATTTGTATCCAAATCCAAGGAGTAGAAACTGCTGTAAACGAAGGATAAGACTTCTCCAAGATGCAACATGAAATGAAGAAGAGACACAGGTTTATAGAAAGATTTAATTTTTGTATAAGTAGTTCACGTCCCGGTAAAGTCATTATAGTACCATCAAGAGTATCGGGACAGCATAAGAATATTACAAAAGTCAGAGGAAGGGTACAAAACTTTTTTTTCCATCCCAAAGTTTCCATTTCTTTTTTTCTGTTATTTGACAGGTTGGACACCAGATGGCTGATAAAACTTGTACAGTTAAGGGAGTTTTACATTATTTTCTTGATGTCCATACGTCCATTGTATACAGAGCACAACAAGAGTACACAAAGGACAACATAAATCATGTAAACAGGGACTCAACAAAAACAGGACATGCATTCAGTTATTGCAGGAAATAAACACCGAAACAAAAAGAGCAGAATAGTTTTAACGCCATAAATAAACCTTCAACATAATTTTATAACTCCAAACTGTCATTTTTGACCTTATCTGTAAAAAAAACAACAACCCCTTATGTAACATCACTTTCCTATCATAAACACTCTACAACATCTTTTACATTGAAATCCTTTCATATATTCATATAACATTAACATATTTTTTTCTGTCCCGTCAGAAATGAACTTTTTTTTTTACTGCAAGAGGAAAAGCAGGAAAACAACAAAGTTCCTTTTATATTTCACCCATTAATAACATTCATAAAAGCAACAAACATGTACGGTAAATCTTGGAAACATTTGTGCGTAAGGAAATTAAAACATACAAAAGTAATCTCTTTCATTTCAAGCCCTTTGTATTTGGGTAAAGGTGACATCAAGGTCTCGTACGCACTCTCGGACTCAGGAGCGGAGGTAAACGGACACTTAGCTTGAAGAAAAAAACGACGAAGGTTTAGAACTTGAAGAGGTCGATAAAGTGCTGTGGAGAGATGGGCATGAGGCAGCTGTCTGGGTCGTTGGCTGTGCAGGGATGGCCACAGTCCTGAAACACAGCAAATAAATACATTGTTAAAAAGAGGTTGGGTCAGGAAACAGGAGGAGCAGTTACACATACAGTTCATAGACAGCTACTTGATGAAGGACACTGGAGCTGGTTGCATCAGCTGTTAGTCTGAACTTGAAGACGTTGTGACGCAAAAGGTGATTTACGCAGAGTGAAATCAGATTCCTGAATTCAAAATCTTGCTTTGATCCAGATACTTTTTTGCCTTTTCCTCCCATCTGGAAAATAACCCCTTGATTTCTGTCACTTGTTTTCACCTTCACTCAACTTCAGCCAGCACCTACAAAAACTGCATGTGTAAAACATTATACCTTTTGTTATGTCATCACTTTATTACTACTAAGTTTCTATCTCTGTATCCCAGCTGACTTTGGTATTCCAGGTTAAATGAAGACAAAATAAAAACTGTGTATATACATGTGTAAAAACAAGCTCTAACAATAATCGAGAGGAGTCGGTTCCCAGAGTTAGAACACATCCATGTACAGAAGGACCTCTAATCGTCCGAGGTGAGTACAATGGGGGAATTTGTGTTTATCTCAAAGGATTGAAAAAATAGTACCCTTGTTTTTCTTTTCTTTTTTTCAGCTTTTGGATTTGTGTCCTATACCTAATACTGCATTTGAACTGGATAATGGGTTCACTATGATGTAATATTGACAGTTGTATTTGTCTGAATTGGTTAGGTTTGTGATGTGAGAATTTTGATGCAACTCTCTGGCCTGGTCACGTTGAAACAGACATGGTACTCTGTCTGTAAAGAGGCATATATGCCTTTAAACATTACAGCAGATCACTGCTGATTGTAAGCTTTTGAAACAAACAAGAGTACTAGAAACTTGGAGGATGTGTCAGTGGTCCTTTAAATTGCAATCTTAAACTGACACATTGTACTTTTAAATGATGAAGAATCCTACTTACAATGTTTGACTAAATTAAAAAGAACCCAATATTACTACTCCACAATAAGGATGGTGTAGGTGGGTTGTCTATATATCCCTCTCAATTTTTTGTTTTTTTTAAATACTACTTCCTCTACATATTTTAATGATTACGTTTTACACAGAAATGTAATAAGCATCTATCTATTTACTTATTTGGTAGAGAAAAATAAATTGACAGAGTGGTGGTCGAGAATTATTCTTTTATTGGCTTTCTTAAATTTTTAATTATTAATAGCCAAATTAAGCTTTTAAGCTTTTAAGTAAAAGCATGACTTACAGTAGATCTTTGCTTGCTAAGCTGTAAGATTACCTGATCTAGCAAACCCTAATTTGGTACTGAAGAACTGAAGGACTTTGTACACATTACAGATGGACTTCAAAACAGCTGTTGCAACCTGGTTGTATAGATATACAGAGACAAAGATTTGTGTTAACCTAAATGACTTTAAAGACATGAATTAAACATTCAGTGGAATGTGTGAGCAGACAATAACCTTTTCTAAGAATGAGTTTGAACACCATTAAAAAGTCCGCAGAGAGTTTCACTGTTTCCTAAACACACTTCGAGCAACACATAGTGATCAGGTGAAACAGAAAACATTGAAAGGAACGGCTTATCACAAGGAAAAAGACGAGTTATAGATCAGATAATCTGAGTAAATGGAGACGGACTGGCCACTGTAGTAACACAAAGGAATGGTGGGACAGAAAGTACCTTGAATAACAAAGCCAGGTGGCGATCCTTAAGGAATCAGGGAGGAACAGAACCAGGAGAGGAGGCAGGAAGGAGGGAGACAAGCGAAAGGAGGGATGCAGAGAGGGCAGAGGTTACAAAAGAATAGGGACCACGAGCATGAGGATAATAAGATTGTGGGTGGTAAAAGATCGCAAGGAGCGGGATACTGTAGAAGCAGTGTGATTTATCAGCCTAGTGTAGTTAGTTTGTATAAATACAAATGTTACCTGGAAGTTATAAACTCACACCCTTTAGAATTACATCTTACACATGGCGTAAGATCAGATTTAAGGTTCATTATTTGACCACTGATCCCTACATGTAAGAGAGTTTAAGTTAAAATAATAAATATATTCGGAATCAAAAGGATTAAGCACGCATTACCATCAGTGGTTATGGGCGTTGACAACTTTTACAGTGGATTGAAGTTTAAACAGATATTTTATCTTATGTTACTATGAGTTGAAAAAGTGAATTTGAGGCTTTTTTCTTTTTCAGCAGCCTCAATGTATTCATTTCAATTTTTTGGATTAGATCCTGATGACGCTATTTAACGCAGTGTTAACACAGAGAGTGTGAGAAAGAATGTGTGACTGAACAAGAGTGTCACTGAGACTTTTCTCGTGTCTAACTAAAGATAACAGATGTTTTGTCTCGTTGGCCAAGGATATACAGCGTGTCCTTTTACAAACTTGATACTTGATCTGATTTTCATTTCTGATCTCTGGACAGTTATCAGGACTGTTAAAAAAAACATCTATTTCAAAGGCACAGGTTGATTTGACTTTGCACAAACGTTCTCCAAAAGGCTGAAGCATGTTGTTAGATGTGGGTTTTTTTTACCTTCCAGAAGAGGATGCTACAGTGTTTGCAAAAGTGCAAGGTGTCGCCGTACTGCTCCTTCATTGGATAATGTTTCTGCAGAGTGAAGTACATCAGCTTCCAGTCCACCACACCACTCTTTGTAAGGACCAGATTCCTACAGTACTGCCAACAGATGGAAGGAAAAATAGAGTTAAAACACGATTCAAACACAGGGGACATGAATGTAATTATAACTGGCACAAAGTGCTGTTAGATATAATTAAGGACAATTACTCATTAACACCAATTCTGTGTGTGAATGTGTGTATGTTTGCCTGTGTGTGTGTGTGTGTGTGTGTGCATGTCTGCGTTTGAGAGCGAGCGAAGGAAATGGTGATAACTGTGAAAGATGATCAACTCGGGACGATGCTGCCATCTAGTGGTCAAAAGGTGAACTACTTAGCAGCCTGGTGGAACAGCAATCTCTTTAAATGCTTAACTAAAAATCAAGTTTTACATACACATGAAACATACATTTTAAAATAATTATTAAACCAGACTTTGTCCTAATTTATGCCTAACATACTAAATCTGCTCTCTCTTACCTGTTTGTCTGAGAAGTGGAAGTGGCAGAGTTTCTTCCACAGCACCCTGTTCTCACTGAGGCAATGCAGAGTGGGCGTGGCCTGTCCGAGGTTAATGATGTCATAGGCATCAGATAACTTGCAGAGGATCTGGTTCTGCATGTATAGCGGTAAGTCATTGAATGACATGCCATCACAGATTTGCTGGGAAGAAAACAAAGAGACAATATTTTAAATGAAGAGCTTGTTAGTAAAAAATATCTAATGGTAACAAAAGGTGAAATGTTGCAGTTTTCCACTGGGGATGTGGTTGTGATTCAAACACAGTAAATCATTAAATGATCAGTTTAAACTAAAAGAAGTAATTTTTCCCCTTCCTTGTTTCATGTTCCTCTTATGAAAATCAGCTTACAAGTAAATGCATTTCTACTGCACTTTTACACACATATAGATCAAACTGAACATGGACTGCAGGTGTTTTTAGGCTTGCAGCAAGCTGTAATAAGTTTTGGCTTAAGCTACAGATAATGAAAAAAATCACACAAACAAACACCCAGTCCAATAAAACTACACAAGCAAACAGCAGAACTCGGTCTACCTTTGGGATCTGCAGGTTGTTGAGCTGCTGCTGCCACTTAAGAATGGTCTCCAGTCGACACAGCCAGATGTTGACGTTGCCCACGAGGACACACCTGCCTACATGGATGGTCAGACTGTGCAGGGTGGAGCTCAGGTCCTGCAGCAGTTGCTTGACAAGGCGTGGGTTGTACTGGTCCTCTACAACTAGAAGTGACATTTAAAAAACAAACAGTTAATAATAATAATAATAATAATAATAATAATAATAATAATACTACTACTAATAATAACTTTATTTGTGTGTCACTTTAAAAAACAAGGGTTTACAAAGTGCTTTGACACGTTGACAAGCAACAGTTAACGAACCCAAACAAAACCCAACCAACATCAGTAACCCAAACACTATAAGAACCCAGGTAACATAATAATAACCCAGGTACCACAGGAACCCAGCTACATAAATTGTAAGAAGATAAATAAGCAGTTCAAAGAAATACAACAAAAGGAAATAAAGAGATGGAAACAATAAGGGGGGATACAAACTATAAAATAAGATAAGAGAATTCTATGGAGAGAGAAAAAATAAGAAATAAAAACAATTAGAAATAGAAACAATATGGTGGGGTAGAAGTTATAAAATGAGAAACAAAAACAGCTAAAGCCTTAAATGGACACAAAGCAGTAAAAAAACAAAAGCAGTAAAATAAATTCAAACAATAGACGCAGTAAAAGATTTAGATACAAATTCTGATAATAAAAAGAAAAAAACACATGCTGCAATAAAACAAAACCAACATAATACAAACACATCTAACCACTTCCAAAATACCTGCTTATAGACTCATGAACACCCTAACAGACCGGTTATGTTTCAGACCCAAAGATCACAAAAGGGAAAAATGATAGAAATTCAGAATAGATACAGTTGATGATTTAGAGGGAGTTTTTTTTTTTACATGTCAGTTTCACCTCATAAATGTGGCAGACTAGTTCTGCACCAGGCAAAACAACCCCATAATGACCGAGCACACTGGTCCTACAGGTTTTGCAGTTGGACATTCATTGCAGTAACACTTCTGTTTCTAAATAGTCTATAAACAAATTATCTGATTGCTCAGAATCTCCCAATCTAGCAATGAAACGTTCCTTCTGTTGAAAATTTGAACTTACACAACATGAGGCTTTATTAGAGTCTGAGTTAAAATGACAAGCTCAAAAATGTCCACCTGGTCTATCTTTGTATTCTTACCCTTTCGTACGATCTTCTCCAGTATGTTGAAATAGTTTTTCTGGGCAGCTCCACTCAAAGAAGTCAGCTGGGACCTGGCTATTAGCTGGAAGAGCTTTTGGAGAGCAAGAGAGTAAGACATGTTAGAGGAGTCGTTATTCAATAGTTTCAAAAGGATCCTCATTTGAAAAGTTATTGCTCACCTTTGCAACATAGTTGAATCTTCTCAAGTCCTGAATGGCACTGGAAAAGTCTAAACGGTTGAGGGCTTCACCGAGCGTGCAGTATCCATGTCGCTGTGTTAACATTAAAAATACCAGAAAACAATTACATTAAAAAAAAAGGTCTTGTTTCATCAACTGCAATGACGTAAAAAAAATCTCCTGGAATACATCTAGTAACAGCTGCAGCACTCACCTCTTTTGTGCTTCCTTTCTGCACATAGATCCATTTATCCCTGAAAACAACTGAAGAAGAAAACAAACACATCGGAGAAGAAGTGTTAGGGGTGTTTGTGACCACAAGCAGGGTACAGCTCCATTCAAATTGAACTGAAGTGCAAACTGAAGTGCTAAAATAATAGAGCCTATCTGTGGAGACGCAGAGCACTACTAAGCATTACATCCTGAACTGCTGAAATTGACCCTAAGTTTTCAATATGTGGCAGCCCCCCGTCGGAAATTATTTGCTACAAGTGTTTCTGCTTAGTTTATTTTTTAACAAAGCGCCTTTCATTTTTGAACCATAAACTCTTCCCAAAGCCAGAACAGGGATTATGTGTTAATGAAACTCACACTGAGATTTGGTGTTGTTGTTGTAGAAGTCCTTTTTCCTCTTTGTGGTGGCGAGCTCACACACATCCCCAACAAACAGATTCTCTTTGTTGTCACTGCAGAGTCTGTTTAGAGAGAAGAAGAAGAAGCATGGGTGGAATATGCTAATAACATTTCATGAAAGTGTTACTAATGCATCTGTGATACATTTCATAACACACCACAGATTAAGCTCTGCTGAAGCGTCCTGTGACTTTATCTATATGTCCTGTATATATCACTTTGTAGAGGTACCTGCTGGGGTCTCAGCAGTTAATGTGGTGCAGTGTGTTTGGCTTTACAGGACCAGCAAATGTTTCACTTAAACATTAGAAGCATCTCTTAACGGCACAGAGAAGATACCAAGTCCATAATGTATTCCAGTTCATAATCCAGCTGCTGTATTTTTTGGACCAATCAGGATCATAAGCAGGCAAAGACAGATGTTACATTCAGAACAGACAACATTTGAACTGAAAATTATTTCAAGTGGCTTTAAAAATGTAAGAAAGACCACAGATGGAACCCATACAATACTAGAGACAAAATAACTGACACTGTTTTCTCAGTAAACTTGCAAAACATTACCAGATTTGATCTGATCTCTGTTATTTCTGGCAGCATTTTTCTGGCCTGCATGTTTGATAAGTGATCTCCTCATAATTGATAAGCTAGATCTTTATTTATGTAGATCTTTTTTGGCCTCGAGTTGACATATTTTGACATGGGAGGCTTAAATTGGCTCAACTGCAACATAAACACAACTGAAAGCATTACATTTGTGAGCACATGTTGTTATATTTGATAAATGTTAACTACAGAATGTGTTTGTGAGGGTCTGTGAATGTATGTTTTTTTTCTCCCAAATAAAATAAGCCAGTAAAATGATATTCCATGACAAGCTTCACTTGTTTCTCTACAGCTATCCATTCTCTTCTGACCTTTAACTGGCAGATCAAAGAGGTGGATGGCTGGTTATTGATTCTCCATGCATTCATAATCTCTTGGCTGACGTTCAGCAGCAGACTGGCAGAACTACCAACTCCAGGGGCAAAATATTTTGGTCAGATGATTATAGTGAAAAAGAATACCTTCAAAATATGTAACAAGCAGTGGGACTGATACCAAACTACTTCTATTAACACTATTCAATCTAATATTTGAGATGTGAAATATTATAAATATTTGTAAATATGCATTTGACTAATAGTTTTTTAATTCAAATTATTTGTCAATATTTGCGGTTGTTGTGCTAAAGCTTAACAAGGAGTTTCACTGAGAGCACAGTTGTTTACTGCTTAAACAATCAGACTATTTAACAGTAAACTGGGAACCATTTGGGTAATGTTTTTTTTATTTGAGTCAAAATGATCCAACATCTGAAGGATCCTGCTTTTCAAATGTGATGAAATGATGCTATTCTTTGCGTACATGGCAATACTTTAATATCTCAAGGCAAGGCAAGGCAAGTTTATTTATATAGCACATTTCAACAACAAGGCAATTCAAAGTGCTTCACACGAGACATCAAAAGCATCATGACAGAGTGTTTAAATATGGGCCAGATAAAACAACACATTTCAGTTCCTTTCTTTTGACTCAAAGCCATTACAATGGGCATATTGGACTGATTTCTGACCTTTATATTAAAAAGACTTATCAGGAAAATGATCAGCACAGTAAATGATAATGATATTTTTTGTTGTTGTTGATGAGGTAATAAAGCTATCAGCACATGGTGCCCAAACTATTTGCAGACTTCACTAGAAGGGCAAAATCCCTCAACAGCTTCCCACCTTCAAATGTGAGATTTAATCAGATAAACAAAAGGTAGATACGGAAATCTGCTTTATGAGTATGCATACAACAGGAAATCTATCCTAATGAAGAAGGGCTGTGTTTGTTTTATGAGCTTTCTGTGGCCAGATGAAGTATTTACATCACCAAATGAATGTGACTCCAGCAATAAGTGAATGCACATCTTTTCTTGTCTGACTGCGACGTCAACAGGGTGAATGTGCTAAACAGTAATCCCTGGTCTCTATCCATTTATCCAATTGTTCGGGCATACACACAAACACACATGCAAGCCCATCAATCTGCCACAGTGAATTACAAGGAAGAAGAGCAGTAGCCTGGCTCTTTTACACCCAGTGCATGTGTAGCATCAACCTCCACAGAGCCAATAAAAGACATCAAACAACAGCAGGGATGTTCACAGGGATTTGTGCATGTTTAAATCCTGAAATACATGAGCTAAAGAGGTTGTGTAGAAAGCTATGAACAAGGGAGAAAACAAATGTACCTGCCTGAAATGTAGCTATTTCACATTTCTTAATTATTGCGGGAAATGAATTGAAGTTCAATTCCTTACATACTTTTTAAGTGCAAGTCAGATGAACAATTTAGTCCCTTTTCTGACATTAAGAGATGGATCTAAACTTCTTCTGTTACACACTGTGTACTATGCCACTGGTACACTGACCATTATAAAGCTCTCCTTTCTTTCTGCCAAGTGTACCTCCGTGGAATGATGTCACGGGCCTTTCTGAGTGAGCTTTGTTTGGAGAGTGGCCAATCCGAACAGATGATGTCACAAGTTATTGTCTGATGCCGTGTCCTGTACTTTTTTAGTGAAAAGACTGCTGACAAGCTAATGTGGGGCTGTGAGTAATGTTTGCTGGCTGATCAATAGAAAGGGGGACTCAGTGACGTGAGGGAGATATCGCACACTGGTGCAGAGATTCTACTGTTAACCCCGTGATGACCAGTGCAGGACACCAGCATGTCACTCACAGTTAAAGTCAGGCCTGCTCATCAACAGATGGCTATATCAGACAAACACTGCTGAGCACTTGTGCTTGCACAAAAGGTGTTGCTGCTTTCACTGGACACACACTCACAAGTTGACCTACTTCAATTACAAATCCTTTACTTACTGATATTTTTATTTCCAATTACAATTTGCCAGGAATGATCATTTTTGATTACTATAATTTGTATTTTATTTTTATTATGTCTTTGCATTCAGCTACTCCAATGCTCTAGTCATTACAAACTAAATGAGCCACCCTGTTTTGCTGTTATTTCTGCTTACACTTTTTTCATGGCACAGCATCATGTGCACATTAACACTGATTGGATAGCTGCCTGCTTTTTCTTTTACGAGTCTTCTATCCTAATTTTTCATACTAAAAGGGTGACCCTTGAACCCTATGAAGTTAGAGAGGTTAGGCACATGGTTCAACTTGAGAATCTAAGTAAAAAGGACTCTGACTGAATGTAGGTTGTAGCCCTTTAAAATATATTTTTGTCTATTAAATATATTTGTAATGATGCACTGTTAAGCTCTTGGTTACTAGCAGTAACACCAGATAACCTCATCTGTAATGAACTGTCATATTTGATGTATTCAGAGACAAAATATCTAAAAAAAAAATCTTTAGTCTTGCCCTGATTTCATGGAAAAGGGAAATTAGCAAAACACCTGAATTAGATTTTTAATCCAAACTTTGAAAGGTAGGAGGATAAATGCAAAGAGGACAGAATATGCTAAGAGAAGATATTCTTTCAGTGTACATAATAAACAAACAAACACAGTAAATGACACAACCCCCCAAAAAGCATACTACATAAAGTAAAAAAAGAGAAATAGAATGAGAGGGTGAATAAGAACGGGAACCTCCTTTTCTTTTGTGAGACTTCTAGATGGCATACTTCAAACAGGACATGTTTCCTGCTGATAACAGAGAGCTCTCCAGCTGGGAGGTACCCAGACTGCCCACAGTGACATGTCATACAGAGCAGACAGACCGAAATAGCAGAACTTGTTTTTAGTTTGGCTCTTTCAACAAACATAGGCCATTTAAGTCTCTAAAACAGCTAGACGCCTTTCAGAGGGACAGATGAACTGATGTTAACATTCAATTTACAACTTTAAGCAACAATACCTGCGATAGAGTCACATGTTTCATGTGTTGCAATCATCCAAGAGTAACTACAGGAGATATATACTGTACATGAACATCTAAATACTGAACAAAGGTGTCAGAAACGAATACATGGAATTGCAGCTGTTGTATGTTGTGTTGTTATTTGTTTTCATGGAGTATGTTTGTTTTTTATTCACTGGGTTAAAATCTAATTTCCCTATAGAGACATTTGAGTCGTTAATGATGCTTTTTTACATCAAAACTATGAATAGGCATACTACTGTGTTTTTAATTTTAGAGTTTGTGCCCTAATGCACTCTTGTTTCCCCCCCCCGACTCTCCTGTCGTGGGGAAATGGAACTATGGAGTGGAGCTTTGTTCATTAGAGACATCAGGTATAATTCTGTTTATCAAGGCTTTACCACAACTTATTTTTTACACTTTGTATTAAAAACATATTAACGCATTATCTGGTATTGCCTCGAGGTAATGATTTGCAGAAGACGTTCACCTCAGTTCCTTCATAAACAATACCTGACCTCAATACTTCAGACTCTTGTCTAGATCGGGTAAAAAGTTAGACATTTCGAATCAAAGATGTCTTTCACTGTGATACTGTTGACATGCTGAACAGGTTACACTGACAAGTAGGTCTCATGTAAAAATACCTTCTTAAAGTCTAAAACGGACCTTATACTCCGGCTGTCTGTTGCCACAACGCCCCTTTGGCAACAGCAGGCTGCAATTGTGGGATGCAAATCACCGCATCAAAGACTCTCTGCCTTGGTGGTGATAAGAGTCAGCTGAATAATTTTTCATTTGATGCTGAGACACAACGGCTTCTTCATGCAATTTGGTAAAGAAGTTGAAGATTGTTATTATCACTGTCACTTGTTTGCCTGGATCTGTTAAGCATAGCAAAGGTCAGCCCTCAGATTCTGATGGTTTATTAGAATGAGTGTAGGGGTATCAGTAAGTGTGTTTGGTTTGCACCCAGGTATTAACACACATTCTAGCTCACCATATCCATTGTCAGAACATCTAACTTCTAGTCATTACTAGTCAGTGCTCACACACCAGGAGTTGTGATGTCCTGGTTGTGTTTGTTAACTATGGTAAGATCCTTAACAACCTCCAGCTGATTGGCTCAGATGCCCATACAAAATATTGTTTTTAAGTTCCTTGAGAATATTATATGCAGATGTTTTGTCTTTTTAGAGTAAGGAAAAATACTATGGAAGGGAAGTATAGATGTGCACAATGTTGTGACACCACAATATTTAGATTTTTAAGTCAAAAGGTGAGATACAAGTGAGATTAAATGTAATTTAAAAAAGGGCCATTTTAAGTCATTTTAAGTTCTCCAGCCCTGGAATATATTTGACAAAGCATCTGATTAAGCTCCAGATAGAAACACAACTTAAGGGGGAAAAAAATTATCTTGTACTTTTAGTACACTGAACTATGTAATTAAAATGATGCACATATGGTCAAGTAAAACCAAATATTACTTGGAAAAGCACTGACTCATTCAATTTATATAGTTTGGCATGGACAGTAACAGTGAAAAGACATGATAATGGGTGAACATTTTTTCTTACTCTGTCAACTCTATTTCTCTGTTGTCATCATCCAACTCGTGTCCATAGAAGACAATCCTCTTCCAACCATGTTCGGTCTTTGTCCAGCTCAATCCTGGTGACCTCCAGTCTTGGCCTAAGAAAGGCATTTTACCTGAGGAAGGGGACAAGATGCATGTTTTATCTTTGAGCTGCTGTGAGAGGAAATTAGACAATTATGACATGCTGTATATTGTAGTGAGAGATGTAGCCATCAATTAATATTGAAACAGCGTATTTAGTTCAAACATGAACTAAAGGGTTACAAATTTAAATTAATATTAAAATTTTCAAAAACTAGATTCAAATATGCTGGAATTAATTATCCCATCTTAAAAATGGGTTAAAGCTTCATCCAAGACACCACTTGAGTCCTGTGTTAGTTTGAGTGAACACTTTTATAGGCCTAAGTGAACAGGTTTTATGAAATTGCACCAGATGAAACATCGGTGCATTTAAATAACACGGGTTCAACAAAATATACTGATATTTTCTAAATATTACAATGCTTTAAATACAGTAAAATATCAAATTAAAACACAAGTGTTCATTCCTGTTTTACTTAAGACAAAAAAAACAACCACATGCTATGGCCTTAAGCAGCCAAGGACAAAACTACACAGGCTATTCATAACAGGTTATTGTCTGACAACAACTGCTCTTTACTCCTATTGTTGACATTGAGAAGTTAAAATAACATACGAGGCCAAATTGCTCAAATAACACAACAATGATGACTAGGACGCATTGACATGATAAAAACAACAGCGTTAGAAAAAATAGTTTTTAACAGTCAGCGGTCCAAAATGGGAAACAGAAAATATGTCACTACGAACAAAAATCACCATATGAAGAAAATAAACGACCGCATCTTAACATTAAACGAGTGCTAAATGTCTACAGCCTACCAAAAGCGACTCCCTTGTTGTATCCTCCGTCTTTGCTTCTTTTTCTTGTCTCTTCTGCCTGCTTTGATGGAAATATTGACGGAAGTAAACACACAGTGCGGACAGAAGATTTCGTCCACGCCCCTGCTGTTTCTGATTGGACAAATCGCCAGTATTTATCTTGTTGCTACCCAGTGTTGCGTCGCTGATTGGCTGGCCGTGGCCGTCACTCATGTTCTTTTTTCATCCCTTCTGTTTTGTTGGGGCTTTCTTGTACACGTGACAGTAGCCTGCGCACATGTACTTCTGTTTTGCTTTTTTGTGATGGAGGATGGGAACAAAACCACAGGACATCTGTGTGACTGATGATGTGGCCGAAACAAACACAGGTGTGATGATAGAGTTTAAGTGTTTTATAAGGATAATACATCGTTTGAATGACATCTCTGTCATACTGTTTCTTAGTTCAATAGTCACATAAGCATGTTTGGCTTTCATTAATTCTCTGCCCATGTCAAAACATGAGCAAGTTCAAGCCAGGTTGGAAGTCTGAAGTGTTAACAGTATGTTTCACAAAGCTGAGAAGTAGGCTACCGCCAATGCTTATGCCTGGTAATTTAGATAAGAGTTTGACATTATTTTGAAATCTCAAGCTAGCCTATTTTAAGTTTTTTACTACATACAGCCTATAAAAGATTGGCACTTTTAGTTCAGAACAATACATCCGTATTCCAGTATTTAACATTTACTTTAAAATGTATTTTCAGGGGTGCTGGTGGCACAGTGGTTAGTGTGCGCACCCCATGTATGGAGGCTTTGCTCCTCCAAGCGGGCGACCCAAGCTCGAATCCCACCTGTGGCTCCTTTCCTGCATGTCATACCCTACTGTCTCCCTGATTTCTGACTATATCCACTGTCCTATCTCTCCATCAAAGGCACAAAAAAAAATATTTTCATATCATTACAATATATTTTTACATTATCAAGAAAATAGTAAAAGGAAATGTTCACAGGTTTGAAATTAGGCAATTTTATTTCACTTAAAACATACAGCCTATCGTGTGCATCTTCATAAAAGGTTAAGCATACACTGCCAGAGTCTCTATACTCCATCTCAAGTGTGAATGTATGTACATCCTTGACAAAGGGGACAACAGCTGAGTAATATATTTAATAGGCAAAATCAATTGCATAATATTTATAATAAAGTATTTTAAAACAGTTATAGTATTTCCATGCCACTGTCCTCTTATTATGGGAACTTGATTTGTCAGCTTCCTGTGAAACTGACTAATCTGTGACTCATGTTTTATTTGCTCTGTCTTGGCTTGATGTGTGTACAGTATCATTTGAAACCTTTTGGGGGGTTGACATTGTAAATAACTATAATACTGTTTGTGTATGTGATTGCAGTCAGAGGATTAGTATTATTGGCCTGGTAACAGATTCAAACTCAGTAGCTTCATTATCGTTGTTAGATACTGCCCCCTTTAGGCCCCATACTGTTGCATTAGAACATTTTTAAATCACTAACATTGTAATACACTGTGCTTCTCTTGACATTTACTTAGGCCTTATTTACGGGCATATATAAATACTATTCATAATAGGCCCTGTTATATATCATGGCTGAATTATCTCTGATTTTAGCTCTCCTCTCATTTTAAAATAAAAAAATGTATTTCGTTTTTGAACATTGTTGATAATCAGAAGAGTATCTGCTTTCTGGAATCAGGCAACCAAAACTTTTATTCAACAACAAATTCTTTCAATCGTTGAGTCATCATAGGCTGTCACTATTTTTTTTTTTTTTGGACCTGCCTTAAATATATAACGAGATGTGCAACAGCTTTTCACCATGAACACACTCAATAAACAATACTCTAAGAAAAATGATCAACCACTTTATTTGTGTAGCAGTTTTCCAAAATACTCCAGTCTAAGATGATGCACATGTCAGCACCAAACCCATAGAAAAGTGACTCATTTACATCTGCCAAAAGGTGACAAGACACAAAGCATTTATACTGTATTTCAGCCTTTACAGTAAAATCTGAGCACATATCTTCCTACCAGATCCACAGGTTTATATGTTCAAAGTACAATAACGAAGGCACTTAAAAGCCTTCAGAAGTGTAAGTTTCTTAAATTTTTAGCCAGTATTCACATGTCATGCAATTTCGATACATATCTGTAGATTGAAACACATAGCCTACTATTATTCTACTGAAAGTGCAATTTAGTTCCTGACTGAAACACAACCTGATATGCAGTAGCAACATCTGAGCAAGTTCTGGCAACACACAGAGAAGGCAGGACATGACTTGCTTGGAATTGAATTAGGCAGTCAGGCCTCAGGAGAAATGGAATGTGTGTCTTCCACAGTGCTGCTGAGAGGTATAACTGCTCATATATATATATTGTTTGTTGCTGCATGTGTGTGTGAGAAACAGAATGGGTTATAATTGGATCAGTCTGTCCTTGGATTTTTCCCTCACTCATGTTACAGCCTCACAGCTTTGATCTGTAAAGAAAGTTTGGCTAAAAGACAAAAAGGGAGAGAGTGGAGAGGAGAAAACACAGACACAGATTGGGAGGGAAGTGGAGATATGGTTACACAGGTCACTGGATTTAAGCCTATAAGATTATTAAGTACATTCCTCTCACACAAAACTGTGCGAACATGATTCTTTGGCTGGAAAATAACCACAACTTGTAAGTGTTTGTGTCTGGCTGTAGTTAAATCTGATTACTTTCAATACAAATCATGGAACCACAATTTGGGAGGGCCAGATTTTTCTCACTTACACTTTTTCAGTAACAGTTAAAGTAACTGTGAATATTTGTTTGTGTGTGTGTGTGTCTGTGATGGAATGTTTACCTTTCACGTGAAGAGAACTACACTCATTGGATTAAAAAGACAGGTCGCATATTTCATGCTTTTACTGGCCCCATTTCCTGCTGAATTTATTTTTCAGAATGAATTTTTATGTTATCGCACGTGCTGTAGACCTTCATCTAGAATTGCACTCTCTATTAATACTACCTTTTATGACTGTTTCATACATAGCAAGTCTTTTTTAAAGTGATGACAGATTATGTATACATGTTTCATAGATCTGTTGTAAGACAAATTAACAACAAATCTTTTGGTTGCCAGGTTAAAAAAAATATTTTTCATCCACTACCATGCAGGGATCTGGACCAAAAAACAAAACAGAAAAAATAATAATAAATGTACCATAAATTGAAAATGAATGTGTTTTTTTTATTAGTTATCATTGTGGCTGTATTTTTTGCCACTAGCTCCTGTTAGCTTAATATCACTGCTGCTATTGAAATGTATCCAAGTGTGCAAATACGCACATAGTTTTGACCTTCGACCTGCAGCTGTATGACAAATCTGTGTGGATTGCACGTTATGACAAGATAACACTATATGAAAATAAAATGACATTAATTGTTTTTTGCTGTATGTTTGACAGCTAGCTCTATTGAAGTTTGAACAAAATCAAAGATGCTAAATCTGACTCTCTTCTAACAGGTGTGTGCTGATATTGGCGCTCACATACAAATGAAACAATGATATATGCCCATAGACACACAGACACATGCAACATTTTTAAGAGTAAAATTGCATTAGCTTTTGTCATTCAGAAACAATAGTTTTTGCTAATGTGGCCTCTGTAGAAAAAAGATTGATAATCTCAATCCAGATCTCTTAACTTTTTCCCAGTCTCACTGGCATTTTTGCAGCTGTACAGCCACTTGATAATCCGTGCATTGCGCTCAATAACCGACGTCCCCTGATGTATCTTTTCTTGTAACTCATCCTTCAGCAGCCCCTCGCTGTCACCGCTGTGCCTGGAGAAACAGTCGTCCGTAGAGACACTGGCACTACGGATGGTTATAGATATTTCGTCGGAGCGACAGGAGAAGTTCTTCTTACCCAAAGACTCGATGACCTCACCGTCCAGCCCGCAGTACTTGAAAAAAGCATCAAAGTCTGCAAAGTTTTTGGAGTACCTGGAGCTGATGTCGGAGTGCGAACGACTGACCCCTTTTCCAGGCCTCCTTTCAACCTCAGGAACCGCAAGCAGAACAGCAGATTTGTTCCCACCAGTCACCTTTGTCCAAGAATCATTGTTTCCTGAACATTGTTGTTCTCCTTCTCCGTTTCTCCTCCTCACATCTGTATGAGAGCTGCATTCCTTTGCTGTTCCCTCAGGTGTGGTGATTTTCACTGTGATGTCACTTTCTTTATCTGACGCCTCTGGTAAAGGAACATTTTTCTGCTGCAGCTTGAATGTTCTACGGTGTTTTCTACTGTTTGCTGACCCTCTCAGTAACTCACATTTCTGTCTGTAAAGTAGAAGTGAGTCTCGTCGATTTTTGGAGCTCGACCGACGTACCTGCACTGGTGAGGAGTTCTGTGAACCACAAGTAGCTGCAATTGAGACACTTGAGGTGTTAAGATTCCCGCTACGGTTGGAGCTCCGATTAGAAGATCCAGTGCTGCTCACAGAACCGGATCCAATGCTGATCACAGGCTCCTGAGTGGAGTTGACCACCTGTAGGCTTTTGACGTATTTGAGTTTGCTGGCAGCGAGCCTCTCCACAGCACTCATGTGTCCTTTCGTCTCACTCTCCAGCTCCATTTGCTTTCTTAGGTACTCAGGACCCTTCTCCAGGATTTTTGTTGTATCACTGGCTGTATCCATTGTGGTTTAATCAATTATATCCAAGAAGAGGATAATCCTTTGGCTTGTGTTGACTTCTTCGTTCGAAGAAAAATATTCCATTCAAGCCTGTCCTTTGCCTGAGCATGTAACACAAATAGAAGACTTCACCTTGTCTCTTCAAGCACACATCACATTACCCCACCCATTTCTGCGTGAGGCTAGTTTTAACCAAACACAAGCCTGTTCAAAGTACACCTGATACTATCACAAGTGAGAACAGAGAAAGCTGACACTGCTGCACAGTTTTCCTCCTCGCCTACAGGTAGAAACTTAGGCCTTTATCCTTGTTGCCCAATACAGGAAAGAATCTTGCTTTAGCTCCCACAGAGGAAACTAGTTTCTGTCATTCCAAAGTATTCTCCAGTGACTTTTATCGACTCATTCACCAGACTGACTCATCATCAAATGGGCTTGGTGCTTGTTGCAGTGTGAATGTTGCGAAAAAGGTGTTTAAACAATGATATTCATCCTTGAATCATGGAATAGGATATCTCTTGCAGGGATTGTTTAAGTCAGGTAGATTGTATTTATGAGTCAAAGCCATCAATAAAGCAGTGTTGTGCAAGTCAAAAAGCCTAATAGGCTCAGTTACTCAGTAACTGTACTCAACTGAATAACACACAGCAGTATTTTTTAGAATAAGTAGTAACACAAGATCCCCACTTGTGGCCCCATTAATGCCCCTGAAACCAAACCGAAAAAATGTGTCTAGAATGATTTAAAACAAACAGCTCAATCAGAGGATCTGTCCTACACAGAGCAAGTCTGGATGTGTTGGTGTAAAAGCTTAATGTTATTGAGTGCTTGAATGAGAGCAACAGAAACAAGCACAGTCATGAATTTATGCAACTTATTTACCCTAATATTCACTTAACACACAAGTTTCAAGCCTAGCTCTGGCACCCTTTTAACATGTGTGTTGAAACCTTGTATGCTTATAAGCATCAAGAGGAAGAGAGAAAATAATCCTTACAAAATAATTATGGATAGGCATGTATACTTGGATAGTCTCTTAACTAGAATCTGAAACATCTGTGTACAAAGCGAACCATTAAGACACCAGACCCCAGGTTTATATGTTCAAAAGGCAAAGGGCAGCACTAGAATGTATGAACGTCATTACACAAAGGCTTTCATTGACTTAATTACCCCACAATAGCTTCGACAGCCCAAGATGTAAGACTCTGTTTGTGATTGTTTGTTAACTTAACAACCCTGTTTTTATTGATTCATATAAGCCTACTGTTCGAACATGATCGAACACATCTGTTTGTATGGGTTGATTGCATTTATTCAGCTGTGTGATTTCTTTTGTTTGGCTTCCCTTAAAACAAAATGAACAGTTCACTTGGGATTCTGCAGTGTTTACTTGTACTTTATCCTCATTTGACTTTAACTTCAAACTAATGGTGACCTGCTTGATATTTATCCTCACATTTTAGTGCTGGTGCTAAAAAAAAAGGCATGCAAGAGGCATCTGTGTGATTAATGACTCCTCAGGGGGAAAACAGAGTTAAAATAATTATTATTGAATGTGTCAGGTGGGCATTGCATAGTCACAAATAAACATTTCTCAGGATATTTGGACGTAAGTTATCAATACTGCTCCATGAAGTACTGCAAGTCATTCTTATACAACAATGTTGAGTCTGGCGTTCATGTCTGAACAAGACTACTTTTTACAGGGCTACGCTCTCATGATAATAAATATTAAGCATACTAACATCCTGACACCTACAATGCTAACATGCTAAAGTTTAGCAGTCATACAGAGGCCATGTGAAGCTACTCTTAATGCTAAATGCTAACATCAGAATGCTTAATGTACTGTTCAATGCTAACTTGCTGATGTTTAGCATATACACACAAGTTGGATTCTTGTGTTCCCTAAGTTGGGGATTCATTCTTCTGATATCTATGTGAAAAAGCTTTTACCTTCCATCCATCTATCCATCCAATTTCTTCTATTTTCTCAAGGTTGTGGTACAGCGTTTTCTAGCTCCTCCTTGTGGATCCCAACCAAGGCCAGAAGGTATATAAAGCTGATCGTTTGCTCTTACTGACATTGTTCCCTTTTTCTAGATCCTTGCTTGTGTTGTACTTACTCTCTGATGTACGTCGCTTTGGATAAAAGTGTCTGCTAAGTGAATTGTAGAAATATCTGAATATTTTTATATATAAAATTCTTCCAGCAAGCTCTGGGTCTACCCCAAGTTCTCCTCATAGTTGGTTGTGCCCGGAAGACCTCCAAATGTCTAGTTAATTTAACTGACTACAGCTAAAGGTTAAACAAAATTGTGTTAATAGCTCTGCTCAGTTTTTGTATTTTTTTGATGCTCTGACTTTGTCCAAGACTTCTTGCTTTAGCAGTGCATCCCATAAAAAACTAACTACTAAAACTACTTGAATAGGCTCTTATTGGATGAATATATTTTTGAATCAAACTAGATCAATCTATGCGGAAAGCAACGTATAAAGCCTAAATGTCTATACATTACATGTGAGCAAATAATTGGTATAATAACGTTTTCGACCAAATTCTGAAGATTTTGTCCGACATGTTTCTGCAGGATATGATGTCAGTTTTGCAAGTTGTTTAGCAAGATTCTTGCAGACTTTCCAAATTGTTGTTCTGATTAGAGGCTGTGATAACAAAAATAGTTGCAGACTGGAACTAATTTCATGTAACAACACAAGATTCAAGGGTTATATTCACTATGTTTATTATATTAATTTAGTATATCAGCAATCTTGGCTTTGGCTTTCCTGATAAACAAACACAAAGTACAGTTTGATTGGAATCTTATTCCAATTCAAATAAGATAAGACAGTATGTACCAAATTCCACGAAAATTACACCAATAGCTGTTGAAACATTTCACTCACATCCACAAATGGAAACATCATAGGAGAGGTTAAAGTCATGGGATCATCCGTGTGAGTCAGAATTATCCTCCAGGGACCATCTGTCCATCCTGTAGTTGTTGAATGAATTTCAAATAATAATTATGAGATACTAATTCTTCAGCCAAGCTTGCACAGCTGATGAAAACAGGCTATAGCAAGTAAGCATCTTAAAAAGAGAATGGCATAACTAAACGTCTCCCTGTTTCACAATAATGACTTGTTGGTCTTGGCATTGAGTTCATCTGCAAAACGAATTGTTATGTGCCGTAGTTTTGTGTGTGTTTTCTCTCTGCTGTGTGTGCTCCCCAGGTGTTGCTCCTCAGCCTCAGCGTGCCCAGCCACACCTGTGGCTAATTACTAATCAGGCGCAAACTATAAAGAGCAGGAGAGAGGAGGTTGCCAGTGCCAGTAGGTCGTTGGACTGCGTGTGTCTTTGGCAAAAGATTTAGTGTGAGCCTTCTGTGGAAGGATTTTGTTCCGATTAAGGCCTTACTGTTTATAGCTTGATTATTAGTTTGGAATTTTGTTTAAGCTAGATTGGCTTCTCTTTTGTTTTGTGTTTTTTAGAAGAAGCTTGTTTTGTGTTTCACATTTTGATTTAGTTTGTTAATAAATCATTTTAACTTTGCTTATATTTAGTTCCTATTTCTTTTCCCAGGGTTATAATTTATTGTTACTCCCCTCATCCCCTAGCCATCTTGGGGAACGTAACCCGTATGAATGAACAGTAATTCACATCAAGACCACACCATACCTCTCTCCCCTGTGGATTCGAGGGGGGTGTATTGTTTAAAAAATTTTAAGTGTCAACTCTTTTCTAGGCTAAAGTTTAAAATTAAGGGCACTGGAAGTATTTCAGTTTCCCTGTCTGACTGATTGATTAAACCTGTATCCGCTTAATTAGTGAAAACAAGCAGGGAGCAGACTCAGAAAGGGATGGAGGGGAACTGAATAAACAGAGCAAAGTAACCATTAGTCACTTTTCCCCTGAGCCCATTCATTTTTATATAATGCTTAACTTACGCTGCCTGTTGGACAAACATTCAACACTCTAATGTGACACTGCATCGTCTGCTACTTGTGTTTTAATTGAGTCATTCATAATAATTATAATCCATCCTTTAGACGTGTATGAGACTGAGAGACTCAATTAAAAATGGCTTGCAAATTATGAGACGTAATTGCTGCGGAGATCTTTTGCTTGCAATTATTGTTTTAGTGTTATGTAAAGTGACTAATAATTGGCAATTATGTATGCAGCGCAAATAACCAGGAATATAAGGTCACCTCACAGTTCATTAGTCAGTGTCTATTTATCATATCATCTTCTTACTGTATTTCAGGAAGTGCTGTGATGTGTTCTCAACACAGGATTTAGTTTACTTTTACTTTATTTTTTGTCAGCAGGAAGTCAGTAACAGAGTCTCCTTTTCTTTGAAACATTTGAATCATTATCAAGAGTTTTTAAATTGTAAAGCCACTCTTATTAATGTTTTCACATAAATTCAAATCAATGGAAAGGCTCATTGAATTCCAGAGCCACAAAGAACCATAACTCAACTCTGCATTTACCCTCTGCTCTGCTGAGCTTTTCAGCTTTCTGAGCTCATTGGTTTTGTTTTATGGCCTATAAGTTGTTTTGGTTGAGTCTCACTTTTCTCGTCACTTTTGTTTACAGCAGCTTGTATCTTTGTGAAAATGGTCTGATGAACTCCATGTACACTAACTTCCCATTGGTTATTGTAACTGAGCCTTTAGCAGCTAAATTGACAGGAATTTCCCTTGTGAGCTAACCGGTAAGTGAAAGTTGACTCACAAGCATCCCATAGATAGAAAAATTCTGTATAATGCAATCACACAAGCATTTCCTCTTTTCTGTTTCAAATGCCACTGATGCCTGTTTATTACATTTCTTAAAAAATAAATAAATACAATTAAACCTGCTAATTTATGGACATCTCTTTCATGATTCAGGCTCTATCTAATGTATTTCACAGCGAGAGATTGCTTATGTAATGCTGACTGATGGGAGTTATTTAATAAATAAATGAGAAATGAGAAAACCAAAACAATCTTCAACCCATAGTACGGTCAGCAAATTACTTCTTGTCAATCAATCAATCAATCAATCAATCAATCAATCTTTATTTGTATAGCGGCAATTCACAACAAATGGTATCTAAGAGTCTAAGAGAGATAATAGTTAATATTCATTCATTAAAATTAGGGCATAGACTTCTTTGAAAAAAAGCCATAGTGTTTTGTTGTGTCCAATAGTTACAGTACAATTGAAATACTAGTGGTTAAGTTCAGTGACTTGAAAATGCCAAGGCGACCCTAACAGTATTGCTAGTATCACCTGCCACTCAAAGTGACCTGCCCCTAATAATGTATAACTTCAAGCTTCTAAATATTTGGAATAGAAGAGTTGTATAAATAAATTGACCTGCATAATTTTTGTACGAAATACAGATACTTAGCTATAGAAACAAAACCTTCAAACAAGTTTATTCTGGTGGAAAGTGAAGTATATTAAAAAGTGGGTCTACTGGGGATTGACTCGGGTTTTAGAGCCAACCCCTAGTGGCCAGTAGAGGGACTGCAGTTTTTGACATTTTTGCTTGACCTAATTTTTAACCCTGAAGGTCCCTGCTTTTTGGGATACTACAGTGTGTCATTTTTGTTCAAATCAGGAACACAACTTTGTGTTCACCTTGACATTCCAGACTTTTCTTTGTTAGTAAATGAGTGTTTAATGTGTTTGTGAGTGTCTGTGTGGCTGTGTCTGTTGTTGATGCAAATACCAAACAAAGGGCATTTACCCTGGAGTTGAATGTAGTCTTATAGTCTGATGTAGTCAGCTCCGAATAATCCTTTTTTAACAAAAACAGGTCCAAACATAAATTAAATATCAAATCTGTAATCCCTCTTTAATTCAAATATTCAGGATAATGAACATGAACACAAGGTGGAGTCTCTGTGAAATACAACCAAACAAGTTCTGCTTGCCATGTCCATACTGAAGTGATTAAAATCTGTAAATTGTATTTATGACACACCAGGGATATAAACCGGTGATACTATCAGAAACAAACTTTAAAAGTAATGATTGCCAGACATGAACAAATAAATGTTTTGCAAATGTATTTTTTCTGACAAAATCGCTAGAGTTTGAACTTGATTCAGCTTTTCTTGGATCAGCTGCACAAATAATAGACTTGTAGTTCTTAACTTCAAGCTGTTTTTTAAACCCCTCTATACGCTTCTGAAAAAAACACACTATTTATATTTAAACCTTATTAATAGCCATTCAGAAATAGGTGCTGCTAACTTTCCTGATCAGTCCTCCATCATATCTGCAAAACGAAGTAGACCCAAATGATCCCATTCTATTTCTTAGGAGCTGCCGTTTATTACCAGGAAACCAAAAGTCACACTTTATCTGGACTTTTCTAGACTTCAGGAAAATAAGAAAGTATAGAAAATGCCCAAAGAAACTACCATTATTACCATACAGACATATGTCCCATAGCCAGTTGGATGATTGCTATATAATCAATGACGTGTGTCCTTTGAACCCATCATAATTTGGAGCAGATGAATAGCAAACTGCAGGATTTCAGGTCCCATAAATAAATCCTGTAACATGGCTGTTTCATTTCCAAGAAGAGGACAAGAGTAAAAAGAAGCAGACAAGGATTTATAGAAGCCATATCGACTTCCTGTAAATTCAAGACAAGTGTATTCTGACAGATACACTCCCTGCAGGGATTGTTGCTTCAACTTCATAATTGTTATGAAGGAACTACATTTCTACAATTCAGCAGTTGCTTTTGTCCAAAGCAATGTACACATGTAAGTAAGAAGAACAAAGGCAAGGATCTAAAGAGGAGGAAGAAACATCAGTAAGTGCTCACAAACAGCTGTAAGTCTGATCACAGGGGCTGACGGGCAGCGCACAGAGAGAGAGAGAGAGAGGGAGATGAACAGTAGAGTGACATGTGCTGTTTGGGGTAGGTTAAAGTTGGGCTGCTGCGTTTTGAGTCATCTGCAGAGGTTTTCATGAAAACCCTGCCATTAGGGAGTTGAAGTAGTCAGTGGGTGATATCACAAGAGCCTGTAGCTGTGTAGCATACTCTGTCAGGTAGGGTCTTATCTTCCTGATGTTGTACAAGGCCAATTGACATGACAGGGCAATCAAAGCCCTGTGTACCTTAAATGTTATTTCTCATGACACTTATGTTCTGGGCAGACTATGTGGGCATAAGTTTGGTTGGTCCAAGCTTAATATTGGTCTGTGAGGGTTTCATTGAGGGACTGGCTGGGATGACAAGGGGCCCAGTCTTTGATAGGTTGAGTCAAAGGTGTCCATTCACCCACTTATAGATATCAGCAAGGCATGAAGTAATAAATAAAACGAATAAAAAGGTAAATGCGCTAACATATGTTCACTAGCTTTTAGTTCTGAGTTGCAGACACAAAGTCAACATGGGCCCAACAGAAAGTTGACTGTTGTAAATTGCTGTATGCCTTTGCCAGCAGTATTTAAAAGCACTGAATGGGCTAAAAAGTGTGGAAAATATATTTTTATTGTGAAATGCTTCAGACAGCAGCTCACCACTAAAGCTGACAGGGGAGATTCGCAGAAACGCACAGCCCTCTACCACTGAGTAAAGATGATTCATCTAATAGTATATAGCAAAAGAATGAAAAAATTTAAATATTCATGCTCAACGACTACAGTAATTAACTTGTTTTTTCTTCTTCCCATAAAGTAAGGAAAATGTAAATGTCTGTTCCACTGAAATTGACTAAGTGTGTACATATGTGAGGTTTTGATCATAATGTTAACAGCTTGGGAAATGGCATGCAGAGGTTTTTAGTGTGCTGTACATATTCACAATGAGTTGATAGATTCCAGTTGCTTTCATTAAAAGAAAATGTATTAACAGGTTGGCCCACATAGATTTGTTGTGCTAAAGGCTCAAGAGGTTTTTAGGATTTGAACTCGGTAATGAGAGTAAGTTATGGCCAATAAAGAAAAGCGGCCATTTTCTGGTTTGATCATAGAACATTCTTCCAAGATTAAGTTAATGCACCAGGAACAGTAAAGATGTCCATAAAAAAAGAAAAATTGAAACATGCTTATAACAAGACATCACAGTTTCTTTTTTATGATGTTGCTTTATTTTAATTTTTGCTGTATTCACAGTCATTTCACAGCACTTTTCAATTTAATGGACTTTCCTTTCATATATTTTCTATTAATTTTCTACTATCTATTAACTGACATCACGTTCCGACATTCTCAGAAAAATCCACAAATTGTTCAAAGAAAACAGAGAAAACGAAAAGCTAGTTTTTTTTTAAGTTGCCTCATGAAAACAGAACTGCTCATTGATGACTTTTGAAGTCCATTTGACTTATCCATTAAAATATGATAGCATCCCACCCATGCCCATCAGACACAAACACGTCTGGCTTTACTGCTGGGCTCGTTGTGGTTCAGCCAATAGAATCATTCATCCAGAACCTTTCAAAGTTACTAGTTTAAAATGCAATTACATATTTCCTTTCACATGCATGGGTAGGTTTTGCTTGAGATAAGATGATCTCATCAATGAATTTGATTAAGAAAAAAACATATTTAAATTCATCTGCTTTTCAGCAGCCGTTCAGAAAACAAACAAGCCCTGTCCACTTAGCACACATGACCGAGAGGGTTTGACGTCTCTTTAAGGACTCTAATGACTTATAGTCCCGTTTACTTACTAAGAAAAGACAAAGGCTTAATACACCAGGGATAATGAGTAAATTAGTAAGATGTATAGCTTGTTACACAATCATTTCAGCTTTGTAAGATCTTGGTCCATCTATAAAACTGGGAATACATGCTATGTTTTTGGGAAAGTTGAGGCTTTTCTCTTGTACAGAACCCCTTAAGGGATGTGTATGGAAATGTGTTTTATGTCAATCCCGAAAAAACTTTTATGAGATCTTGCAATACTTTTGTGAGATTCCCAATACTTTTGGAGGACCTTACATAAAGTTGTACATTGACAAAGTCATCAGAGAGGAAAGTTGTGATATTATTAGATTAAACCCATGATTTTACAAGATTAAAGTTGTAAAAACTGCTCAGTTATAATCCAAGCGTTCACTGCACGGGTGAAGACGCCCATTAATTGCCACCCATTTTCAGCATTTGAAAATGGCAATGGTTTTCATTGTTAATTTGCAAATTTCTTCATATAGCTTCATATACAACCTTTCCTGACCCTTATCACAACCTGTTGCTGATGTGTCAAAATATTAAGTATTGCATGTCCTTATTTGTGAAACCTAGCCTAACATCCGCGGATT
This sequence comes from Labrus mixtus, assembly GCF_963584025.1. Taxonomy (NCBI): domain Eukaryota; kingdom Metazoa; phylum Chordata; class Actinopteri; order Labriformes; family Labridae; genus Labrus; species Labrus mixtus. The sequence goes on along the minus strand of NC_083623.1, from coordinate 12,875,769 downwards.
AGGCAGTAAAAAAAGCTTGTATCTTTCTCATACTTGGCAAACTCATACACTTTGCCTGCTGTTTTCTAATGAGACAAGAGACAAGACAATCTCCCATGACATTATAATTAGTAGAACATGTTCCACTGTTTAGCTGATTGGTAATGTGAACATTGTCCTGTCTGGTAGTTGTGGTGTTGAGTTAAGACTTTGGAGTTAAGGCCTGTATGGTCTATTCTCATCTAAGTGATGATATTTTCTTCTTTACGTTTACATCCCACCATTGTTCTGGCACCAACATGTTTCTGTTTGTTCTAAAAGTGTCTTCCGATTTGATTATTATTCCAGTACTCCTGCCATACTGACTGTGCATGTGTTCTAAAGAATGTTTTTGCTTCAGCTTTACTTAACATAACTTGGAGATATATATGCTTAATCCTTAGTGCTTATAGCCAGACTGTCAACATGTTCATTACCCTCCACCCAAACATGAGCAGGAACCCAGAGGAAGTGTGTTATGATTTTCTGAATTTCCTTTTTGTACACGACATGAAACATTTCACTGATAATATCTTCTCTGAATGCTGACCTTCCAGATTCAATGCTTGTTAGGGCTGAGAGGCTGTCAGATGCTACAACTACTTTGTTTTCATCAATCCATTGCAGGACTAATAATACTGCAATCAGTTCATGCTGTATCCTGATAAGTGCTCTGATAACATTATTTAAATATCTCACTCTCTGGAATGAATGCAGCTGCACCTGTACATCCTATATTGGGATCTTTGGAGCCAGATGTAAATACTGAGTTTGAAAATTGCTGATTAAAATATTTCTGTACAATGTGCCACAATGGAAGTTACTTTGACGGATGCTTAAATTTCTGCTAAAAATTCAGATCTATGGGGAAATAACCAGGAGGTAAGAAGACATTGTAACTGAGGGGCTATAATGTAATTGAGAAAATCGGCTTCTTGCCTTTATAACCCCAACCAGTCCAAAACGTAAACAAGTTATCTTGTTTTGCTGCCAGTTTTTCCAAACTTGTAGAGGGGTGTTAAGTAACACATTTAACCATAGATTATAAATACAACTTTATTCTTGTAAATTTACAATGTTAATCTTGTAAAATTATTACTTTGATCCGTAAATCTTGTGGCCCTAATACACTGTTTTAGAATTGCAACTGAGAAAACAATGCAAAGTAAAAGATGAAGGGAAAATCAAATCATATTTCAAGGTGAAATAAAACATTATATAACCCATTAGCTGCCCTAGGTGGTTCCCAACCCTTTTTCCTTGGAGCCCCCCTACTTGTATCTAAGAAAAGCTGTGCCCTCCCACTCATTTTGACAGCCTCAGAGCAGACAAAGATTTATCTGACTTGAAAACCTAAATTGTTAGAGCATTTTGAGCTTCCCAATGACTATTGTGTGAATTTGGTTGTGACTGTAGTACATTAAGTATGTTGTACAACACCCTGTAATCTGTTCTTTAAATGTCAGACTCTGTCTAGGGTGAGGATTTTCTCATGACCTGCATGTACTATAACACGGCAAAGCAGTACTTAGATTATGGAAATGCTCTAGCAGTCTATAAATAGGGAAATTGTTACTTCTTAAGGGGCCCTTGGGATTGTCAGAGATAGGGGTCAAAATGTGCCTTTGTTTTATTTTGACATTAAAATAGGTGTCATAGTGATATCCAACACACTTCTTCTGTATGGATCTTATGCAATGACTGTAGCCAGAGTCACTCTAATTTACATCATGAAAGGAATCTCAGAATTTAATGTTTTACAATTCTAAAAGATCAGTTAGTATCAACAAGTTAAATCTAGGGCAGGCTAATCCAGCAATAAAGCAAGTTTCAGGGGATAGTGAGTCAGATTTACATCACATCCTAATTTATGATGAAAAAAATCAACCAGGTCAGCTAAGGTATTTTGGCATACAGTAAGATATATTGTTTAGTTGGAAAACTTGTGTTTATAATAGAAAATAACTCATGCTGATTATTTAAAAATATAAACATTGTTGATAATTTGATAATACTTTATTATGTAGGACATGTCAATCAGTTGATGATGGTCTGTTTTTTTTTTAAAAACTACCTCTGCCACTTTATACCTGTTTCAGTCACTTTATCTAATCAATTTAAATTGTTGTTTCTGGGTTAACTGTTGTGTTGCATGTTACATTTCAAGAAATAATTTTAGTAGTCTAACACTAAAATCAGAAGCATCTTTCACCACCAATCTCGTGCGTAGCTATGGAAGCCCATTTCCACCAGTTAAAAAAATAAAAATGAAAATAATAAAGTCATAATAATGAGATTATGTACTTTTAAACTTTAGCCTGAGTTGCATATATCATATATCAAACTGTATTGTGGGCTCATGTTTTTTTGTATGGGTGGGATATGTATGTATATATGTGTTGTGTTGTGTGTTTGTATGGCTGCTGGAACACCTAAATTTCCCTGCTGGGATGAATAAAGTATATCTTATCTTATCTTATCTTATCTTTATCTTATCTTGTAAAAAGTCAAAATTAAGAGATATAAAGTCGAAATTATGAGACATAAAGTCATAATAATGAGATAAGTCAAAATAATGAGATAAAAAGTCAAAATAATGAGATAAGTCAAAATAATGAGATAAAAAGTCAAAATAATGAGAAATTATGAATTTATGAGACTTTATTATTTTCATTTTTATTTTTTTTACTGGCGGAAATGGGCTTCCATACCTATCTGTAGTCCGAAAAGTAAAAAAAAGAAAAATGTGCGCACAAAATATTAATTTGAGTTATTTAAGGTTATTTCTTGTTTGTTCACATTTTTTTTCGGGACTTTGTGGCTCCGCAGATCTGCATGAATTTTACGAAAATGTAAAAAAATAACGTTTACAAGTTTGTTCAGGCACGTCATAGCCACCCCACCTCTCACAGGACCCATCACAGCAACATGGCGACATCCGGGTCGAAGTCGGTTTTGTTCGTTTGCTTGGGTAAGAGACGTCTGTGAATCCCAAATAAACTCACACAAGCATCAGAAATGGTGTCTGTATGAGAGAAATACCACGTACAAACAGTTTGTTGTTTATTTATATGTTGTATGATTCTCATAAGACAGCCGGCTAAACAGTGTTTCTGTAAAATGATGCATACCGGCATAAAGCCTTTATTTACCTCAACCCATCTTTACTATATTATGTTTAGTTAGCAGCCAGGTGCAGTGAAAACACCTGAAAGTGAGTTTTATAGAAACGCTGAGTGACGTCAGGCTGATATTTGCTGAGAGGTCTCATGACAGCTTCCCGGAAGTTTGTTGTTAAATGTCAAAGTCCAGCTGCGTGTTGTGGATTAAACTATGTAAATGTATGTAAAATATGATAATTAATAACAAAATAATGCATTAAGCTTGACACGTTTTTCTGTCACACTTTGCCGATACCTTTTGTTTGTTTGTTTGTTTTTCTACCAGTTAACTTTGTAATTATGCTGTGCATCTTTTCCTAATAAAGTTCAATTTTTATTGAGTTTTGTACATTTAAACCTTTGTTCTTCAGCCTTAGTTAAATACCTCAGGTGGTACGGTTGACTTATCTAAATTTAAAGAAGATATTGCAATACCATTACTTATTGTGTTTGTTTAATTGAACAGGAAATATCTGCAGATCCCCCATAGCTGAAGCAGTCTTCAGGAAGATGGCAACCGATGCTGGCGTTGTTGATAAGGTAATATCATCATTAATTCATTACTGCTATAACTACTACTGCTTTTTTTTTTTTTTAATAATATTTTTTTATTTATCTATCATACTATGCACTGGCAGAGCTAGTATTTTGTACTGTTATCTATGAGTAACAGCTACTTATGCACATGGACCATCCATACCACTTTTTTTATCCTGGCTATGTTTTTTGTATGGGTGGGATATGTATGTATATATGTGTTGTGTTGTGTGTTTGTATGTATGTATATAGGTGTTGTGTTGTGTGTTTGTATGTATGTGTTGTGTTGTGTGTTTGTATGTATGCTGGATGCTGGATCACCTAAATTTCCCTGCTGGGATGAATAAAGGATATCTTAAATTTATCTTATTATAACATCGATCCAATATTACAGTTGTAGTTTTAAATCTTACTGACTAATTAGACGAGGTGAACAGATCTGCACATGGCGCAGCACCTGGTTGAGTTTTTCTGCTGTGTCAGAGTCTGTTGACTTTTTCTTTTACATTTTACCCGTATTTAAACACCACTGTATCAATCTGCTGCATGTTTATTTCATGTGTCATCTTCAGGTTTGTACATTTCTGTGTCACAGCGTACAGTTTTGCATCTCTTAACCTCTTTCCTCTGCTGTTATCCTCTCTCAATTTTCCACAGTAAACGGAGTGACACTGATTTAACCAGACTTCTTTCTGTTGATTGATATGGTCAAAGTTAGTCCTCAAGGTCATGAAATTAGAGCTGCATCCCTAGCAACCATCTGCTTTTCTTAGTAACGGTTTGCTCTTCTAGACGACGATGATCTGTCGAGGGATAGTAGACTGTTGCTATGCGTAATTGGCCAAACAGATTCACAGTATTTAAAACAACTGTGTAATATTTTTTGTTAAAAATGTCCTCTTTCTTACTGGATTTTTCATGTGATTCAAATCCCCTTTCTAGAAAGACCAGCCAAAAAATAGGTGTGTTTTAACTGTACATGACATGATTTTATTAACTGTGTACAGAAATGTTTGCTCCATCAGTTTAATATGTGAAGATGATTGACAAAAAAGACTAAATATATTTAAAGTAGGCCAAACTTGTTTTATTGCCTTTTAGTTTCTTAGGTTTTTAATGCCTCTTAGTGTTAACTTTATTGACCCTTCTGCGGCCTCAAAGTCTTTATGTAATCCTTCATTAAGAGCATGTCATCCCCCTAAAGATGCTAAACTACCTACTGCATTAATTGAATCTGTTTTGCTGTCTTGTTGTTCCCCATGCTCTGCTGTGGCCAGTGGAGGATAGACAGTGCCGCCACCTCCACCTATGAGATAGGAAGCTCTCCCGACGACCGTGGCCAAGCCTGCATGAAGAAGCATGATGTGCCAATGGCGCATGTGGCCAGACAGGTACGACCATCTACACCTTAGTGATAGTTAGTGTTCCCTTTTTTGTTCTCTGTTGTTGCAGTGGGTGATAGACAGTGGTGCCACATCCGACTGGAATATAGGCAGCTCACCAGACGCCCGCGGTTTGGCCTGTCTAAGGAAGAATGGAATTGAGACGAGCCACAGGGCCCGACAGGTATTACCAGCTGTCCCGTGGCCCCTCTCAGCTCACCGTTGTTTGTGTGTACCAGTGTGATTTATATATATATATATATATAACACAGGGTATTTACCATTACAAAAAGCATTGAAAATGCAGACCTTTGTTTTCGGGGGGAAATAAAATAACCTCTGGGTCTGCCACTGGATCATTATTTGATTAAGGGGATTTTCACACATGAACTGAATAAGCCTTTGTTTACATTTTCCCTGCCTTAGCTTAACAGAGTTGTACAGTTATAAGAAGCAGGATGAGATATATTGCTAGAAAATATTACACACACATGTACAAGATGGGATCAGCAGAAAGGTACGATGTATCTCTTTGCTCCCGGATGCAAAAATATCCATTCATATTACAATATAGTATTAGGCAGCTGCATATTACTATTTTTTGTGTATTTAGTGATTATTTTGTCTCCTGGTTCAAGTTTGTAAGTTTAGGACCCCAGGTTTAGTTGTAAGTTTGCTCCAATTTTCTGCAAGGTTTATTTTGATCCATGAATTGATGTTACTCAGATAATTAATGTTGAACACGACAATGTATGACCCGATTGCTGGGCAAAACCTTGAGAGCTCACTCTGTAGGATTGCAATCAGGATGGAGCATTCGCAACGGTCAATAGAAAACTCCCTAAGACGGAGGTTGAAGTCAGATCTTTGTGTATTTCAGTTGTCTCATATGCCCGGCTCGGAAACAACTGCTCAGGCCCCGATCTGCCGTCTTGCCTCAGTGTACACCTCAAGATTGACGACTTGTGTTTGGGCTGAAATTGAAAAAGATTTTGAGTTTTACGACTTGTACGACTCAAAAATGGTGTTTAAATTGGGCTGAAATCGTACAGTGTACGTCTGGCTTAAATTTATTCTTAGCTCACCACCAATTTGTTTTTTCCTGACTATCAACATAGTTGTCATTTGTTTTTCCATTTAAGCAGTCAGGAAAAATGGCACTGACAGTTTTTTAATTCACTTGTAAGATACACCATTAGTGGCTTTATGTAACAATGGCATTCAAGGGTAAATAACTCTAAAATATGAACAGACATTTCCTTTTTCTCAGTTATTCAATATGCAGCATTTTTTGCCAGACATCAGATACAGTGACCTCATGTTTAGGCACATCTATGTGCAAAAAAATTCAAAGTCTGCGGAAACGCAGCTCCTCCTCGGTCCTCCTGTTAGCTGCAGCATTAGCTGCATGTAACGCTCGGTTCTAGCCCCCCTCGAAAAAAAATTGCCAGTGTGACGTCTTGTCAGTGTGAGATCACTGATCTAAGCCCATTGGCTCGTTGTGGCAAGCCCAGCAGCTCATGTTGCACGCCCGTTAACTTCTGTAGCACACACACGATATGACGTAGCCTGCGGTAGCACAGTAGTGCTAAGGTGCTAATGTTTTTGCTCTCCTCGGAGCCAAAGTGGCTGCATTCCCAATATGGTAAAAGGGGCGTGACATTTCCGAGAACCGTGCTGAGCGACTGACCAATTACGGCAGAGCCGACAGGCCGACCAATCAGATCAGACTAGGCACACGTGGGGACTCTGAACGTGGGCACTTCAGAGTCTTAGAGAGAGAGTCAGAAGCGAGCCGGTGCATGGAGCGACAGTACATGAAAACAGACACTTTTTTAGAACTTAGAACTTTAGCTATTGTGAACATACTTTAGTAGGTACATAGATTAAATATACGAACCCCAAAAAGGGCATAATATGACCTCTTTTAAAATATAATCTGCAGCTGATCAGTTCACAAAGAACCATCCCTAGGTGCTTTAGCTTTACTTTATTTCTTTTATTCCATTTTCTTTTAATATTTTTTCTTGTATCAAACCAAATAATTCCTAAATATTGGATTTCCCATTACTGTAGCGTGTGTGAAATATTGTTACAACTGTTGAATAACTGAATCACCTCCCAGCATGTGTTTCAAATAGTGAAACAGGCCTGAAATCATCCCAAGATGTTTGTCCATGAGGGCTGACGTTGTTCTGGCCCTATCCTCAGTGCAACTCCAACTCCCCTGTGCCCTTCACACACTTCATGTTTCCCTGAAAACACTCAGTGTTTTCATCACAGGCTACAGATCTGCTGTCTTATTAGTTTGTCTCTCTGCAAACTATTCAGTCAGACCCTTTTCTAATCTCCTCAAAGCAGGGATGTGGAGGTAAAAAAACTTTGGCTTTAACCCAGCAAATTCATGCACTTTTCCTTTTTCACCGTTTCCAATGCTATCACTCCCACCCTCTATTTTTTTCCTCTATTTCCACCCCTTCCCAAGGTATTTTTTTATTTTTACTCCGTGAACTTTGCTGAACTGCTGCCGCTGCCAGTATTAAGGCAGACTGGCCAAGTGGGAGACCACTGTATCTCCAGATAAACAAACGTGTTTGTTTAATTAAACAAACATGCTCTGGAATGATTTGAGAGTGTTTGATGCCTTATCGGAAAATGCCAGACATTAGATTTACTAGAGCTCAAGTTTTGATTTAATCTTTATCAAAATGTTATCATTGAGTCAACGTTAAGATAAAGGGTTGCTAACACTTAAACTATGACATAAAGCAGAGGCAGACTGAGGTTGTTTTGTGATAGTCATTTAAAAGGGCCATCAGATGCCAGGCAGGTTTTCATGACACACAAGAATGTAGAATGTGAAAGTCTGTATTTAAATATTTTTAAATTGCAACATGAAACACTTAATAATGTATTAGCTGTATATTTACTTTACATGAATGGTTTTTAAAACACTGATAAATATAAAGGGACGTTTTTAGTTTTGATTATTACATCATTAATATCATCACTCCTGAGTTTTCTTTAGTCATTTAACAGCTGCTTAAGTACCAGCCTTCATCTACTAATGGCTACAGGAGGATTTCTATTGGTTGACAAAAACAATAACAAACACTTACTTATACTCTTATTGGGAATAAATGGGTAAATACAAAATATTCCTTGTAATAGGCCAGTTTACATAGACATTCACACATTACAAAAACCCTGAAACAGAAGCACCTTGGTGTAGTTTACCTTTTGCCATTTGCTATTCATTTATTTAATTAAACTGCTGCTCTTCCAACTGTTACATGTCAAATGACTGATTAAAAAAACAACTCCCTTTTTTTTGACTTTTAAAAAAGATTTATTTTTGGGCTTTTTGTGCCTTTTAATGTAGAGATATGACATGCAGGAAAGAAGCCACAGGTTGGACTCGAACCTGGGCCGCTCGCTTGGAGGACTCCATACATGGGGCGCGCACACTAACCACTGCGCCACCACAATCCGGAAATTAAAAAAATAATAAAGCCAAGAACCAGGTATGGACGGGCCTGTGGCACAGACCGTTCCCTGGACCTGAGCCTGCTCTGACTATATACAAGAATGACTGAAGTGAATTGTGTGTTTGTTTGTTCACCACCTTATTTGCCTCTATGAAGGTTTATTCTCTGGTGGGCCCACTGCCCAACAGACCTGTAGTATTGCTTAATATGTAAATTATGTAACCTGAAACTTGTAGACTCGTAACCTGAAACTTGTAGACTCGCCCCACAACAACTCCCTTTTTAATGATTTTTTTCCCAAACAATCATAGAATCTTTCCTCATGTCTACTCAGGGTTTTTGCATCTTCTGAACTTGCCAAACTTAAAGGAAGATATGTGTCTCCCCACTCCTTCCTCATGTACAGTGAAAGCCTCCCAGTTCACTCTCCAGCCAGATGTTTGAGAAATTCAAATAGCGGTGCCAGTCAGGTCTTTTGAGAAGGCTCACATGAACTCTTTCGGGGGATTAGCAAAGATTCCGTTAAAGTGTGAGACTGTAAGGTCGACAGGAGCAGCGAGAGCGGCAGCCGCTGTGATCAGCGCCTACTGTAACCATCCTGTGTGAATGAAAGGGCGTGAGAGTGTTCAAATGGAAAATAAAGATATCAGGCCCTGGTGGCTGCAACCAAACAGTCTTCCATTGAAAACTCAAGCTCAATGCTAGCACTATAAACATCTGTTTATTTTTCTGCTGTTCCATGAATAACCGCAGCTGTCTCTGTGATTAAGTGTTTGTATCGTAACATCTGGAGCATGGCTGGAGATTTATTCACGCCGTGTTCTTTTGTTTCTTTCCTCTTATAATTGTCTCCCGCTGTCCTCGCCGTCTCCCTGGCATTCCTGAACTTTGACTCTCAAAACTCTTTAAATTCACTTTAGATACTGATTTTTTTAATTGATGCTGCTTGTTCCATTAAATCATCACCAAGCACAGTAAGCATTCAGCACAACACCCCTCCATTTGGTTACAGATTCGTAACCCAGTTTTCTAACAGTTTAGTACTATTTGATATTGTAACACCAGGGGTAACAGCAAATGCAGTTCAATACCACACCAGTGACTTAAAGAGTAGTTACTTTATGTGGTTGTATAGTTTGTTTTTAGTGCAGACATGACAAGTTTTAGGAGACAGTCAGTCAAACATTATGCTTCCAGAGACTGCTTCACAATAAAAGCCTCCGTGTGTTTTAAATTAAATAGCTATTCATTTCAAGCAACAGCAGTGATACATTGCTTCACTGTTAAGATTTTATTTTAAGGGGACCCCTGTTGTCTTGTTGAGAAATTAAAGTTGTTTACAAGAACGAATCCATAGTGTTTATCTTTGAAGTCTGACAAACGAGTTGAATCAATTTCCATCCTCATAAAAAGTTTGCAAAGCCGTTTTAAATGTCTTTATTAATTTTTTTAAATCCTCCATTGTTTACAGTCTCCCTTGCTTTTATGTTGGCACAATATCACCACCTGTGGATCTGTTTCATAGTGTGAAATAACTAGCAGGATTGTCTTGACCACATTTAAGTGTTGAATCCAGGAGACACATGGAACAATGACCCACTAATGAACAGACTAGAATACACTGTTACAAGGGATCATACCCTTGCCAGGGAACCTAATAACAGCTTTGACTGAAGTGTGAAGAGAGTGAGCAATAAAGTGAGACTGCTGTCAATGAGATGCAGTTAAAAACATTAACTCTGGATTACCTGTGGGCATCATGTTCTCCCTTAATAATCCCTCGTGCGTGTGAAGAAACTATGTAGTGAGTAATTACAGCATGTGAAAATATGTTATAAAACATGCAGGCCATTAAAGCTATAAAAAATAGGGATTTTGGTTCTTTAAAAATACCGTCATACTTTTAGCTTCAGGTGTGTAGTTCTAAGAGCAGACTGTGTTAACTGTGGTACAGTGATTAAGTTTGTAGGGAGACTCTGCAGGCCACACTGTGTATCGACACGGAGCCAAAGTAATGTTTGCTTTGTTCTCACTCCCAGGTGACGAAGGACGACTTCATGAGCTTTGAGTACATTCTCTGCATGGACGACAGCAATATGAGGTAAACTCATTTTTATTCAACGGCCGTTTTTGTTATTTCTGTAAATGTGGATCACAGCAGTTGGACACACAGTCCCTAAAAACACAGGTGTGCTAAGTGTTCCTTCTGTCGTGTTAATGGTTGCATTGGATCAAAAAGAAAAAAAACAGTTTCCCTTGAAGAGGGTCAAACTAGGTTGTCCTGCTAGCTGTCTGGATACTGATCTGTGCTACGCCTTCACATACACATGAACATGGTGGTAACATTGAGCTAAGACTAATGTGTAGATGAAGGCCTCCCCTTAATGAGCAATATCCTTCCTTAAGCTCCTTCCAAAGGTCAGGGGGAGGGATATTTTTTGATACTTTGAACGTTTAGGGATCATTTTGAGATCACATGCCTCTGGCAGATCTGATCTGTAAGCTGCTTACTGAGTTCTTTGGATGCCTTGTCTTTGCTCTTTGGGTAGTTTTTCTTTCCTTTCTCCCCCACTATTTTTTTTCTCCGCAAATGTTAAGCTGATGAGACTGAGAAAATGAGGCCCTGTCCTAGACATAAGGTACTCAGTCAATGTTTGGTTTCTTTTTACAAAATCTGTCTAACTCTCGTTCGGTTTTTAGTGTAAATGTTAATATTTTTTTCTTTAAAAGATATGCTTTAACACATTATTTTAATGTTCTGTACTTTAAAGCACACACATTTGCGTACTTCAATTTCATGCTATTGTTTGTTGTTATTTGGGAGGAAATTAATTTCATAGATGTTAGTATTATGGGCGCTTAAAATAGATCCTTTTTAAGTGGTCTTTTTAATGTGATAACTCTTTTGATATGGTAAATTACATTTTCCCCCTCATACCTTAAATTCAGACAAAACATGCTGACTGAAATTTCAACCTGAGGAGAGCATGTTTTTCCTGTGTTAAACCTTTGAAGTGTTTCCACTTTTTTCCCCTGGAGTTACACAGCTTCTCTATTCTTCACAGTGAGTTGGAGAGGAGGGCTAAACAGGTGAAAAACTACCAAGCAAAGATTGAGCTTCTTGGTTCATATGACCCTGAGAAGCAGAGGATCATCAAAGACCCGTATTATGTAAGTATTAAAGTAAATGTGGAGTATCTTCAAGCATAATTAAGATGATTCCTTAGTGTTTGATCTCAGTTTATCTCCATATTTGGTTAATATATGGAATGTTACTTGTAAAGCTGCGAGTTCTTAAAAAATGGCATCACATTAAAGAGGTTATTAACACCTTGATTAATTTGAATGTCTAAAATTGAAGTGACTTTTGCAGTATTTTGTATTTTGCAAGTATTATTATGTTCATCTTGTCGATAAGTTAGGGTTTCAAACATCTGTTGTTTTGCATATTTTAAGCTGTGCTTAAAAAAAAATCTGTGCTGTAAATGTTCACAAAACCTCCAAATACATCATCTTGTACTGTCAGTTCTGGAGAGAATATACTCTCCATAGGGTGTGATTGGATCATGCTCCGGCACATTTCATGAAATAAACAGCACCAAACAAAACAGACTGCAATATATTAGTAACACAGCAGCACAGTATGCAGCAATACAACTCTATGCAACCTTTCCAGCACAGTAAGAACCACAATAAATAACTTGATTCTTGATTACTTGGACATCACTTTAAAAGAAGCCTTTTCACCCTCCCCAACTCACCCATCCGTTTTATTCCTTTCGTGCTCTCTCTGCAGTTGAAAGTTGCCAAATTATTTGGACATGTGTTGCCTTGGCCTCCTTTATCAACTTGATGGTTATGAAAGAGAAAGGCAGGAGTGGGGAAGTTGAGGGAGTAAAGGTTGGGAAAGGTTTGAGTAGTGATGACAGGTTGTCAGTATTTCTTTCAAAAAATCTTGAGAACATCAAACTTAAATAAGTCAGTTTTAAATAAATTAGACTAATGCAGATGGAAAGCAATACTACCTGCTGTGGTGTTGTAGCTGAAACTCTGTCAGACTTATAATAAAGCATCTGTGCATTACTACAGTGCTGTTTACAATAAACTATCATTCAAATAGTCAGTGGTGATGGGACTGAAAAGAAGGGCTGTGGTTGACAAAAGCTGATGTGGCCTCAGTCAGTTATATTAAAATAATCTAAATGATATTTTATTCAACATATTCAGAGTAGAAATAAGATATTTATTTTTTCGTCTATGCTTACAAAAAGAAAGTTCCTCCTAAAATATACATCTGGTATCCATCCGGCTTACAGGTGTGGCATATCATGACGCTGATTTTAGAGCATTACTACAACACAGGTGGATATTGGGCTTTCAAAATAAATAGGCAGTCATATTTGCAGACCATCCACAAGAGCCGTGAATTGAAGTTGATATCACTACCAAAAGCTGTCTTCCATGTTGTTTAGGAGAATTCAGTCACAAACTCAGAGCATGTGCAACCATCCAACTAGCTCAATATTTGTATTTAACCTTTATTTAGCCAGTTTAACCCCATTGAGATCAGAGATCCCCTTTCAAGGGAGACCTGGCCAAGTATAAGGCAATTCATATATATATATATATGTATAGTAAATAACAGTGGGCCCAGAACTGAACCGTGAGGTACTCCCTTGTGGATTTGTAGTACATCAGAGGTAACACCTGCTAACTGAACAGCCTGGGTTCTACCAATCAGGTAGTTGGCAAACCCCCCAACAGTATGGTCTAAAAACACATTAGCTTAGCTAAGACGATGTTAGAAGATGCTGTGATCAACAGTATAAAATGTTTTGTAAAAGTTTTTAAAAAGAGAAAGAAAACATTGTTTACTGTCCAAGGCTTCAAGAACATAATTTTTTACTTTCATGGTGGCCGTGGTAGTGTTTTTGGGGTTCTTTTCGGAATCCTGACTGGCAGCCAGGTATTCTATTACTTGTTCACTGACCAAAGTTTCAAGCACTCCAGTTTGGAGATCAGTCTGTAATTGTTTAAGACCGTGGAATCCCTTCCTTTGAACAGAGGAATTAGAAAGGCAGATTTCTAGTCCACAGGGACTTTACTTCAGTCACGATAAGATTAAAAATGTGACACAGTGGATCAGCTACAAAATCTGATGCAAGTTTGAAATAGAAAGGCTCTAAAGTGTCTAGATGAGCTGGTTTTCAAGGCTTGAGATTTTTTAGAACCATAGAGACATCAGACGTGGTAAAGGGACTGAAGTTAAAAGCTTGTATGTCATTTTCAATAACTGGAGACACCACAGGGAATGTCTTTCCCTTAAATAAAAAGCCTGAGGATATGAACTGATTATTAAAATAGTTCAATTTATCTGTATTGTTTGTTACCCTATGACCATCAGTGAGTACGCTAAATGGAAGATAAAAAGTTATACAGCTGTTAGATAATGATTTGATTGTTTGCCAAAATGTATTTTGATTTTTTTGATTTTCTGTTTTAAAAGTCACATAAAATTGAGCTAATTTAGCTCCAATACAAGCTTATTAGTAACATCTGACAAGCATTATTTGATGGGCTTACAAAACCAGTTATTTACTTACAGACTCAGTAAGCACTTGAACCCCAAAGTTGCACTTGACATAAATACCCCCCCACCACCTTTTCTTTGTCCTGTTTCTTTACCCAAAAGATTGTTTTACAGGGTGCTGTGGTTGGTTTGTTTGTCTTCACTGGCTGTGCAAATGTTTTGGATTTTGGCAGTAATCAAAACATGCTGTAGTAACCACTTAAAATATTAAAATTCATAAAATATATTGCATGCATAGCAATATAAAAGCCTTACTTGAATTAATTGGTGAATTATTATGCTTCAACATGAGATGATGGAGCTGGATTAATGGCAAAGTAATGGGTCATCTTTGAATTAAAATGTCTCCATGGGACTCTCGGTTCATAATGTTGACATTAGCAAACCACCCAGACATCACACCAGATGTGGAGGTCCTTGGCCAACATTGCTACATTTGATTTGATTTGATTAATTTATTTTTGTGTCATGCACACAAAGTGCAACAACTCTCATGGGCTTATAAGACACCAAAGAATTCAGTTGCAGTGGTTCACATTTACAAATCATAACATTACAAAGTTGCCAGCTCCTGTCACGGTTCAGTCTTAAATAACGTGTTATGTTTTTTTTCCCAGGCTTTACAAACAAAATCTGCTACAACAAAAGTTCCTTTTTTAAAACACAACTCAAGTTGTTCATAATCGTCTAGCCAAAAGAATTCAACATAATTTGAAGACATTCTTTTAAAAAGAACATCCCTGATGTCAGCATAGTCGGCAGTAAAACAAAAAGTGAATCTCGTTTTCAATTTCTCCTAACTCACACAGCAAACAAACTCGGTCTTCCTCTGGAATGGAATTAAACCTGCCTGTCTCTAAAGCTAAAGGCAATGTTCCTGAACGTAGTTGAGCGCAGAGGGATCTTTGTCTTTTGGTTAAATTAAATTTAGCATAGGCTTCTACGCTGTAGTAATCCTTTATGAGACAATATGTTCTTAGTTTTGGTTTGCACCATATATCCACAGACCATTTCTCTTTGTACATCAGAAACATATTATTTTTTATCTCCTGAATATCACAAGTTAAGTTATTTATAAAAATAAAGGACATTATTCTTATGGAATACAGATTTTATCTCCTTTGCTCATGGGTGACAATGGCAGGTATCCCAAATAAAAATCTTTTTTGTGAGTCGCTGATCCGACATCTTTACAAGTCTATTCCAAAGCCGAAGCATTTCACATTTATGTCTGATGTTTGGAGGCTCCCATCCCATATCTCCATTCACAGCGAAGACTGGCGTTAATTTATGGACCCCCAAGAAGGACCTCAGAGCTCTCTGATGTACAGAATTGCAAATTAGATGTTCCGGGAACCCCCAGACACCAGAAGCATAATCAGACACTGGACACACACATGAATGATAGAGTTGTGTATAAGTCTGAAATCCCAGATTACCACAGTGTTTAACTTTGTTCAGTACAGATCCCAGAGCTCGACCAGCTGACTGAGTCAAAACACTCACAGCTTCTTTAAAAGTCATGTGTTCATCCAATGTCAAGCCAAGATATTTATATTGATCAGCATATGATAGCACTGTTGTGCCTAAATTAAAACTAACTGGACTTCTTACTAATGATTTTTGCCTGAAATGTACTACCTGTGTTTTGTCTTTGTCCATTTTGTCATTTGCTACACATGTTTTACAGTTGTGAGTAAAGTATGATTCACTGCCAAATTCCAGAAAGTGATGCGGAGATTGCTTATTGTAGTACAATTATTTTTTCTACAGTCAACATCCCAACGGAAAATTCCCTCATAACTTGCAGTCCGTTAAAACTGCACTTTCGAGGGTTTCCCAGCCCTGAACACACCTGTGTTATAATCATGCAGTTACATTTGGATCTTAATTTGCCACACCTGTCAGGTGGAATATATTGGCAAAGGAGAAGGGTTCTCTTAAACAGATTTAAATGAACATCTTAAAGATATTTAAGGTCAATGTGTCTTTTGTTTAAATAGAAAAAATTATTTGATATTATTTTCATCTCATGGAGAAATTATGTGTTAATGTTTTTGTTCAGTTTAGTACGTCTCAGATTTTGACTTTGAACACTGCTTTTTTGTGTGGGGATCAGCAGGAGTGTCTTTCTAGTTGCTTTTTTTTTGTTTTGCCAAAAGTAAGGCTTAATGAATACTTTTTACAGTAAGTGGGGTTTGTACACATGACAGTATTTGATGGTAGTCCCCCTGCCAGCAACCACATAGCATGCCGGCAAACAGAGCTGTTAGGAGCCAGACAGTAACTGTCAATGTATCTGAAGGAATGGAGACACAAGTTTTCTGGTCTGTTTGGATCGATTAAAATTACCAGCAAAAAACCTTCCTTTACTGAGACGTTTTACTGTTACTGTTAAATGACAGAATAAAGAAACGTATCTCTGAACTCAACAATTGTTTACTCAAAAGGAGATGTGAAAATATTTTATTGTTTGAGTAAAAAAACAGATATTTTCTCATCTATTTTTATAACCTAATCAGAATTTTGTCATGAGCTCATTTTAATTCTTTTTTTTTTTTTTTTTTTTTTTTTTTTAGGGGAGTGACGAAGACTTTGAGAAGGTGTACCAACAATGTCTGCGTTGCTGCAAAGCATTCCTGGAAAATAACTCCTAACTTCATCCCTAAATGATCTTTCCTTAAACTGTCATATGAACCAGAAAAATCAACAATATATTCTTCGGCTGTATCACACAACATCGTATCTGCATAATTGTCTTGTGGATGTTGGTAAAAGAACCAGAATACTTTGTTTCAATGTTTGTTATTTGGTACAAAGTACACAATGTGCACTTTTTGCAAGATGCTGCATGGACATGTTCGTCAACTGTAAAATTCAGGAGATCAATAAAATAGAAAGAAAATGAGACAATCAGAGATTTACTTTTACACACAAATCATTTAAACAAGCTGAATACACAGATATTTTTTTTTTAATGAATCAAGGTATCCTGTAGTATGTATTGCATGACTGACTAGTCAAAATTAATGCTTTCTTAATTGCTTATTTTCTTGTATATTTTGAGGGACACTAGGTTATTTTCTTGGCAAGTTTTATTTTGCATTCAACTGTTAATGACACAAATAACACAAGATATTAAGTTATTCTTAGATGTTGAAAAAAAACACATCTGTTCTCACTCATTTCTCCTAGTTTTATTTTATAATGTACCAATTACCACTAACTGCTTGAATGATATGAATCTCGTAAAGTTTAACATTAAAAGTGAATAATTTCCACTTGTAAGAGCTGAAATTGAGAACTTTGAAGGCATTTGGATGGGAGCTTACAGTACAGCTTAAGAAAAAGTTAGAAGTTGGATTAATTTTGCCCTATGTAACTACTCAACCTCAAATTCAAATCATCAAATTCATTTAGATGGTAAATTGACCTGTAAGAATGTTAGCCCTAAACACTTGTTTTTCACTATGTAGTTTGGGTTTAATGGTCTTAGCTTGGTATTCTCAGTATGAACAACATGGCAGATGAAAAGATGCCATGAATGGAGAAGAAGAAATTAGGGAGTTAATGAAAAGTAGGCTATGCAAAATAAAATCTCAGACTTGCTTCCAAGTTCTTGGCGAGAGTGTGAATTAGAACGAGCAAAACCTGATGGTAGCCAAATTGTTTAAAAATCCTACTCCTGCATAATATTGTTTTAAAGACTAAAAGCAGGGTGAAAACCATTGGTCTCACTTTGTCTGAGGTAACCAAATCTGTCTAAAGCTCTGAGCATGTTAGACTAAAGCTATTACAAGCTATTATCTCCCTTGTTAATCTGATTAAACCCAGTTCTTGTTATTTAACCAAAACTGTTTTTGTTTCCTAACAAATACTTTCTTCTAAAAAAAGAACATTACTCAGCAGTTACATCAAGAGTAGTCAGGGTCAGCTGGCATACATAGGGGAATCCATTTCTGAGATTTCTGCCTTTCCCACAATATTGAGATGATTTATGATGGCACTTAAGGCCTAAAAGAATGGGGCAAACCATAACCAACAGAAATGCCAACACATAGATACAAAAATGGGCTCCTCCAATAAGTAAGAGTCTGAACTGATCTCTTCAATCAAATAAAAAAAAAAGTACAGAGTAGTTCCTGTGAATTTTTATATAAGGATAAATCTGGTCACTTGTTTAAGGAAAAGTTTCTTAACTTTTGTTTTATTGGAGAAAAACCCCTATATTTTTGGCATTTTCACCCTAATTGATGCTATGATGGTAAGAAATATGTAAGAGCATACATATACCTTGCAACAAATGTTCCCTTTCATAGTCAAACTGATGAGATATAATGTTATTGTGATTTTCCAATATATATCCTAAAAAAAGCTAACCACTATATTGGACGTGAATACATGTTTTAATTGCTGTCAGCACTAGAAATGTTTCCAAAACGGCAGTGTAGGGGTGCCTTCAAACCGCCTACCTTTTCTGGTCAAAAGAAAAACATTTCCGGAGCGGAATTGAAACTTAGAAGGAGGACATACTGGCTGCTGGATTGTTGTCAGAGTAGCCAGCACTTCAAAATAGTATGTCTCATTTATGTCTGATGATATGGTAAGGTCATTTTATGTTTGAATCAGTAGATATCTTCACACACTTACGAACTCACAAACAAAACTCAGTCACGTGCATTAATGCATAATCAAATTAATCACAGTGAGCAAAAACAATTGCTGTTAACAAATATTCGGCAACGCAGCTTTCCCTCTCTCTTCCACTGTGGACACAAACAGGTGAACAGGTGAGTTAAATGCCCCGGCCTTAACCATGTGAACTACTATCCCCCTCTCGATATGGTCAAAGAATAAATTACATGATAATCTATAACCCAACACATACCTTAACCTGAAAAATTACACTTTAGAGATACACTTGAATGCTTTCATGGCTCCTACACATCAGCCCATAATTATAAGGTTATTGCACATAATTATAACACATGATAACATTGATGGGAGACATGGAACAATTAAAGAATACATTTTCAGAGTTAATAACACATACGATGTCTTTCTTCTTTAGCCAAAGGTCAGTAAAGTCAAAAGTCATAAGATCCAGTTTCAGTCAAATGAAACTTGTCCACATCTTTCTATATCTTTCTCAAGTGAACATCTTTGCTGTTCCACTTCCAAGTCGGACCTCGCAAGAGTCATGCTCAACTGTCCTCTCAAGGCAAGAGCCATTTCTTAAACCTCAACATCCAAGCAGCAGATTCCCTGAGACCGTTCCAAGATGAGAAATTACTTAACAGGCAAGTCACAGCAAAACATCTTGTCCAGCTTTGCTCTCGGGTTGAAGAAGAAAAGCCAGACCTAACAACCATGTTGCATCTTTGAGAAATGCATCCACTTTCAAACCCCTAAAAGCCATATCAGCCGGGTTACCTGGATTCTCTCAATTGATACCTCCATTGGGAGGATTATGTAGCTGTTAGGATTTCTGAGACTCTGCTGGCAACAAAGTCTTTGAGACTTAAAGTTTAATTTGTGATGTATTTCAGTACAGATGCACTGTCTGTCCAGAAAACACAATCTTCAAAACCATGGTGCAACTCACTCCTCCCGAAGTGTGACTCGCCAGATTGGCAGCAATGAGCTCCATTCAAGGGATTGTAATGTACTTCAGCCTTCTGAAGCCTTGTGAGGCATGTTGACTTTGTTATTCCTAAATGGTAAGCCAATCTGGTAATGCCCAATTACCCTTTTTACCATTCACCAAGGATGTTTGTCTTGCTGCTTCCAAAGTTCCTTCAAATTCCCATCTGACACTCTGTTCACTGATAACTCTGGCCGCTCCCAATCCATTTCATCCTGACTTTCTCCTTTCAGAGGTCCATTTACAGTCCAGCCCAGCCCAGCATTGTCCAGATTCCATACAGTCCACCATTCACACTGTGAATGACTTGTAATGGTTCCAAAGCCTTAGATTTATCCCAATCAGCAGCCAATCTCTGAATCTATTTCAGGCAGATTAACATGTTTCAATTGAGGCCTTGGAATGTTTCTTCTATGAACAGGCATACTTTCCTGTGTAAAAGTTCACAGAATACATGAAATTCCAAAGCTAGCAACTTCTAGTCCTGAAACAATATGGCTGGCCACAACTATCTCTTGATCCATTTAAGGTGTGCCTTCTTCCCTGTGTGGCCTAATCTGTGCATTGGTACTGTTGGTACTTTTACAGTAACTATTGGAAGTATACAATCATTACCACCCACCCAGTTATGTGAAGTGTATTTGGATGTTGGGGACCACATTTTGAACAGGAGATCTGTATCCTACAATCTTTGCTGATGTGACCAATACACAAAAAGCCAAAAGCAAAACTATTTTCCCGTAAGAAGGCTTCTCCTTGTGTGTTCTCTTCTCCAACTGGGGTCACCAAATTCATCATGTATCCTCCCCCACAGCAAAGACACATTCTCCTTGCAGTTAGAGTTTGTTCCTTACCTTTGCTTCCATGTTGAGTTTTGTTCTCAACAGGAGTCACATTGGTAGCAAACCTGGTTCCTTTCATTCCAGGGCGAGGCTCTGGTTTAATGTGTGTATGCCTTTGTTCGCTGTCTCTTGAGGAGCATCCTGCAGATCTCCAATCACAGGATCAGTTCATATTTTTACTTGTCTTTCAATAAAGTTTGGGCTGTCACTGAATGTCCCTTTGTGTCTCTCCTGCAGCTCAAAGGCTACAGTTATTCACGTATCTCTGTCTTTATAAGGCAGCTTCTTTAAAATGGTGAGCATATTTGCTGGTATGTCTACTGTAGCTCAAGCAAATACATGACCCCTTCCATAGCAGTAGAACAGGCTCTGAGGAAAAGGCTGTCGCCCTGGAGAGCTTTGACATCTTCTGTTTTGATTGGAGGCCATGAAAGAGCCTTTTCCATATATTCAGCAGCAAATTTCAGTTCATTTCCGATGTGCTCCCTTTATAAAGCTTTAGCCTTAATGTATCCTCTTTCTGGATTGAAATGCTGGCAGCTTCTAACCAGCCCCTTAGGACGGCCCCTAGTTACTGCTCCGAGAAATAGCCTGTCACTGTGGCTCTCAGTGTTTCTCCCCACACCATTTTCGAAAGCCTTCATAAATGTATGGTCATTTAATGGATCGCCCTCAAAGGTTGGGATCTCTCTCTTTGGCCTTGATGAGAAGCATTGCTGTTGTATTAAGAGCGTAGTTATTTCATTTTGCGGTGTCATAATTCCCAGCGTATTGTGTTGATTCTCATTTTCTGACCCAAAACCTGCATTAACTGTATCCTTATGGAACCTGTGTTTTATCTGTAGCACTGAGACTTGCATGATAATAAGCGTCATTAATTGATACAGCCACTGAATGAATGAACTTAGGTGCAGTTTTCTTCTTGGGCCTTGATCATTGAAACAAGTAGTCATATTTGATTTCCTTTTGATTTTCTGATATTAGTGGAATAAATGAACTTGCACCAGCATTGAGAGCTCTCAGTTGTTATTTTCGTTTTTTTAAACTTTTTCACACAGGAATCCATCCTACCAGAATGTTTTGAGAATTAGTTTTTCTCACTTGAGATGCTTCGAGATTGCAGTTTAATGTGTGCTGCAATGTCCTCTTCAAATGTAAGCTGCTCCTTCTTTCTCCTCGGCCTCTCCTCCTGCTCTTCCAATTTATGCATCCTTTAATAATTTGTTGTCTTGCCATTAAAGCTGCCAAATCAGCCTCTGCTCTTAGATGTACGGAAGAAGCTGTAGAAACAGCAGACCTTCCTCCTGTAGCAGGAGGGTTTGCTTCCCACATATGACACACTGTCACTCGCGTTTATGTCATCTTGCAAATCCTTTGTCATGACCATTGATGCATCCTGATTGAATACCCGAGATCCAGCTCCTGTTAGACATTGAAGCACTCTTTCATTGGTGGCAGTGGGATCCATTTGCTTAAAATGTTATTTTATTGAGATTCCTCAGAGTCACCTCTTTAAATGTGTTGCTATGTGTAATGATGCTTGCAAACCATGTGTGGTGGTAGCCTCAGCACACAGTTGACCGACACAGCTCAGATGAGGTATTTTCCTTTTTTTTCATAAGTGCTATTATTTCCACAGGGATTTCTTCATGTTGAAGCGTTTTGATTTCATTTGCTAAAGCCTTGGCTGAAAGTTTAGTTTCCCGTTTACCACAATCCATTTCACCGCCAGTGTTTATTTAACTCATTTCCTCCTTTAATTTCACCTTTGATTTTATTCCAGTTTGTGTATTTAAAACACTTCCTTTTCAAAATTTGTACCACATTTTCCACAGAATAAGATAAC
This sequence comes from Labrus mixtus, assembly GCF_963584025.1. Lineage (NCBI taxonomy): Eukaryota > Metazoa > Chordata > Actinopteri > Labriformes > Labridae > Labrus > Labrus mixtus. The sequence continues at coordinate 12,853,261 of NC_083623.1, read as the reverse complement.
AAATTCATCCAACAAACACAATTGATAATTCCACATTGCAGCAGAGAGACGAAGCGTATATTCAGAATGGAGATTCAGGCTTTTTATTGCATGGTGATCAATTTGGCACCAAGACGATTTGCAGCACTGTTAAAGCCGATGCATAGAGTGATACAAACCTCAGTCAACCATCTGTTACCATTGTACAAACAGCAGTCAATATGCCAGCTGATTCCTTCCATTAATATACAGCTTATTTGTGCACATCCACAGGTGGGCTTAGCAGGCTGCACTTCGCTCCGACAGCGTCTCCTTAAAAGTTGAACAGCCAGCGCCTACCTCCATGATTGATCTGTTCGATGTATAATGATGTTTACCTCATGCCGTTTCGGTTGACAAAGTGACTAGCCTGAACAATGAAGCCGCTGAGAGGCTGAGGTTGGGCATACAGAAATAAGTTACACTTTTTATTTGTGAAAAAAATTCCAGTCATGATAACGTGCATTAACTCATAATCAAAGTAATTACAGTGAGCAAAAGAAAAAAATGGCCACCAAAAAAATCGGCGAACCAGATCAAAGAGTGAACAGGTGAGTTAACATCCCTACCCATACCCATATGACCTACTATCCCTCTATCCAATATAATGAAAGAATAAATGATATCAAACAATAACCCAAAACACCAAATTATAACCCATATACAAAACACATTAAAGATACACTTAAATATGTCAAAAATCCACTCCTGTACTTTATCATGCCTATAAAAATCCTCTATTTCAGCCCTGCTCAGAACAGGCTGTTTTTGTGTCTGTAGCTTTAAATGCACGTGACCTGTGTTTGATCAATTCCCTCTCGAAGGGTTTGTGAGGCTTGGGCTTTCTCGCTCCATGCCCGATTTTTTACTATGAGAAGGCGCAACAAACACCAAGCTGTGGTTGTGTCACCCACATGGGGGAGGGGTTACTGCCCTTTGTGATGTCACAAATGGGAAAATCCCTAAACGGCCTGTTTGAGCACAAATTTTCTTAAAAAGTATAGCAGGCAAAAGACATAGAGGATGGACTTCTCTCATAACTGAGTGGTTTGAAGACAGGCTATAGGGACACATATTAGAATTCGAAAAATATGGTAAAGTGTATTTTTCATAATATGTGACCTTTAATTTATGCTGACCCACAGTTTGTTAACTGTTTACATAAATTAGATTTTACCCTCGAGTTTATTTCCAAAAAAAACCCCACTTCACTCTGTCACTGCTGCCCCCATTCAACACTTCACTCAAGTCAAGCTGTTGCTCAAGAGCTCTGTCATTCATGTGCTTAGTCACGGAGGGATCCACATGATGCAAGAGGAAATTCAGCACGAGACAAAAAAGACCACTCATATTTGTACCAATCTTATAATTTATTTAAATATATTTCATTTTCATATATTTATATATATATGTATTTAACAGCCATTTGATACATGTCGGTTGCTTTAATTTAAGGTAGACAGCTGGATTCCTCTTAAGCTTTGCTTTACAGTATGTACATATTTCTCTTGTTTAATGTGGTCATGGCGTTTATTATGTACAGTGGAACGTTTGTGACAACTCAAATATATAAATATAGACTGTACCACGCACTTCAAAGATCTACAGGAGGGCTGCGACTCACAACCACTACTTCTTTTTGAACATGTCTCTGCAAAGGCACAGAGATATGTTCATGTTATCAATAATGGAAACACAGTTCTTTTTCAGTGTGAGCACTAGTGAATAAAACTATGCTGTGACTGCCAGCCAGGGGGTTCTGTGACAGCTTTTTGTCTGCGTTATGAGTAGTGCAGAAGAAGGGTTGGGCCTCCTTGTCATGCTAAAAACAGTAGCTACATTTGGATTTTGCTCTTTTCTTAAAGAAATGAACAAAATGAAAACATGCAATCCCTTTTCTTTTACTTTTTGGATAGCAGCAGGGGAAACGCCTCCTTGTGTGTCACTGTCAGTCAGTTAGTTCTTCTCCACTCTTAATTTCTGCCATCTTTTTCTTGATCTGGTTCTTCTTTCTTGTGAAAGCTGACCATCAGGAACCAGCCAGAACAGGGGGATGGCAGTAATCCACGCCTCAGCAGAACAGACCTTACTGAAGGGCAAAATTGTGCCTGTCCTCGGTTGGGGCCGCTCAGTGTGTCCCAGAGTCTCCCTCTTACTGTCAAAGGCATTTTTTACCCGAGTTATTTTCTTCTCGAGAACTTGTGTTAGGCTTCAACCTGCGTTGAAAAAAAGGAGAAAGAGAAACTTGGTACGGTCTTCAAATTGGCATCACCAGACAAATTATTTCATTTACAAACATAATGACGCAAAGTAAGAATCAAGACACTTGATTTGCTATGGATCTGGTGCTCCAGTGAGCCACTGCTAGGGGCCAGGGTGTTTCTGCACAGCATATCACCACTGTGAACATTTGTCTCAGTGTCTTGAAAACATGAACTTTACACTGTGAATACCTCGATCCTGGTTTAAGCTTTCACTCTCTGTATGCTTTGTACTTAGAAACAAACACACAAATGTACTGAAGATGTGGAGTGGCCACTTCCTGGTAATTTTATTGTTGATAATATCACTAAAATATTCTTTGTATTAATATGTAGACAGCATGTTACTGTATGATTTAGCCTTAATGTAGCTGATCAAGGTAATGCTATACTTCTGGGTGGTTTATTGTAAAAAGAGAAAAAAGCATAATTGTCATATATTAATGATGTTTACTGTGGGAAATTGTAAACTGGAAGCAGAAATTGCAATACTTTCCTCTGAACTGAATTGTGGAAGTATAATATGTGACACGTGCCATCTCACGGAGAACTACTGTAACAAGTTATATATTTGAGGTACTTGTTCTTAACTTGATTATTACACTTCTATGCTAATTTATATCTATACCATTCTATTTATGTTTGACCAACACTATGATCACATGTTGCTTTATCAGTTGAATTTTAATTCAGAGATCAATGATGAATCTATAAACCACAACACATTGTTAAAAACAGTTGAGAGTGCAGACTAGATTAAATATCTCCAAATCAATCAGCTTTCAGATTTAATTTTAACAAATTAAGTTATCTAAAATATTGATAGAAACATTTAGTAGCATCACCATGAAAGTGTCCATTTTTCTAAAATACTTTGACTTCAGTTAATATTAATATTTGGAAGTATACTGCCTTGGACAGTGACACCTTCTTTAAAAAATCATTACTTTTAAATAATTTCCTGTGAAACTCTGTTTTTGAAATGTTCTTTCCTTTTAAGATTCTATGACCATTATTTTACAAAAGTGCAAAACACCAGCACGTTAACCTTATATCCCGTGTATGCACATTTTCTCTAAGACCTTCATATTGCATGTGTGTTTCAATAAGAGCTGAATATATTAAGTACCTTGTGTGAGCAACCCCTCAGTGCACTGCGGGCTCCCGGCAAGTCTTGTGAGGAGCCGTGCACATCTTCTGAAGTCTGAAAATAAGAAGATGGAACTAATGAGTTGAGAGTAGTTGACATTGGATTGATAAAAAGAAGAGTCCTTACAAATAGAGGAATTGCTTACATGCAGGTATGGTGCAGTCTCTGGTGTGGTGGTAGAGCCGGTACACATGCTTCCTGCACTTTGGACTGAAATAAAGCGGACCTGAGGGACAAGAAAGGATGCTGTGAGAATATTTCATGCACTGCATGTAGGCAAGTGCACTTCTTTAATCTGTTTTTCTGTGCAAGGATATCGTTCAAATTGAATTAGTTCTTTTTTTGAACTATTGACAGACGTCTGCATTGAAACATACCTGTCATATGTTTTATCATACTCTCCTTTTTCCTGAGATCTCTGGGGTAAACAACTGAGGAGAGAAAGAAGGATGTCAGGTTAACCTTTTGAAATAATAACCTAAAGCCTCCATTTAAACAGCTCTGGTATGAGAAGTTTCATTAAAGTCGCATATTCTTAGGAAAAAACTTGAGGGTTTGTACACCTAAACAGTAGCAAAAATAAAAACTAAGACAAACATGTTTCTTATTTGCCCATGCGTATCCTGCCATACAGACACGTTTGAATTAGTTATGACAGATTTTTAAACATAAAAAAAATCAGATGTTGTTACCTTCAAACAAGTCTGTGCATGGCTAAGACACCTACACTATCAGGAAATGTTTTGGGGTACATTTTGAACGCAGCGACCCTTTAATTTCACTCGATCCATCGCTCCACAATCACTTTGAACTTTGAACGGATATCCCAGAAAACAAACAGTATTCTCTTGAGGTGCAACATAAAGGGTCACACCCAGCCCAGGCGATAGGCTATCCATCACTCACCGACAACCTGATCCGCTCTGTCCGTTTTCAAGATGTGTAAATCCTTTGACACCGGGGAATTCCTCTCGCTTGACGTTAACGCCGCTTCCGTTTTGCCCAGTCGACCCCGGCTCTCCTCCACGTGTTTCACGATCTCCACTATCCGCCTCGTATCCCGTCGTGTGTCCTTGCCGGCTGTCGTCGACACCGACGGGGCCACCGAGGGCGCGCTCTCGCTGCAGTGTCCGCTCAGCGTGCACATCAGTAGCACTAGTCCCATGCTGAAGTGCCTGCGCAGGCCGCTCATAGCTCCCACACAGTGTGAAAATAAGTCTTTCTCCAACAACCGGTCACCTGCAAGAGAAGTCGAAAATAGAAGTAATATGTGTTCCTTTAATTTTTTGTTTTGTTTATCAGTCAGCCATAACATGTTAAAAAAAGACATTTATTTTACTTGTTGGCCACAAGGCTGTTCAATATCAATCATATTTAAAAAAAAACCTAGTGTAGTCTAAATATGCACATGGATCCAGAAATTTCGCCCTTTTGTGCAACAACTTTGAAGTTATTCATTCTCTGAACTCACTTTTCCTGTCACACATCCCGCATTATAGCCCAGATAATCCATATTATAATTTAGCCAGATTCCCCACACATTCTTTAAATGAAAGGGTCAGGTTTATCCCTGTTTAAGACTTTTTGCCGATAAGTATGCTACAACTGCAGCTTATAGGCAGTATGACCAGTTACTTTTGTGACTTTAGCCTTGACATGGAAGAGGGGGGAAAAAGACAGTTGAGCGTGAATCACATAATAGCCTATCACTAGAGTAAGGATGCTAGACATTAGTAGGGGGGGGGGGAAGTTTTTTCTCACGGAAGAATGAGTAACGGGGGTGATGAATAATTTACCTGTAGGTCCGTGTAGCTTTCCCCCAATAGGCTGCTGTATGATCAGGTCCCGTTCCCGTGCGTCCAACAATGATGAAAATGAAAGAAGAAGAAAAAGAACCGTGTGAACTTTACTTCCTTTTTCTGTTGAGTCAGAAATATGTCCCTTAAAATGTAGGAACCATCAAAGCTTCTGAAGAAGGATGGTGTTTTCTGAGCGTCATCCTCCGAACACCGACCGAAAGTAGTCAAGAGTGTGTGCCTCAGGTCCCGTGTGCGTCCTCGCTGAAGTCTCAGATAAGTCGCCTTGAAGTGAAGCTCACTTTTTATTCTGTCTGGCGGACGCGGTCATCTGTCCCTCGTGGGTTACTCCGCCGTGCCTGGGATGATAATAGAACACACTATTAGCACCCCCGAGGCGGAAAGTCCACTGAACTTAACTGACCATCACTTGAACGCCGTTTTAAGTTTTCTGCGCCCCCTCCTTTCCGTTACTCCATGTATCTGTGTACGCAGTTACAGGAAGCGTTTTCCCCACTAGCACTTCCACTGAAATTCCCAATAAGCCCGGTAAAGAGCGCAGATACCGGCATCCTAGTACAAATACTCCAGTATCCTTCTTAAGATTCTCAAGAGGTCATTCAGAGCCATTGCGCATTTTACATCCATCATGGGAGTCGAAATACGATCGCACCGTTTGGGGATGACTGTTAATTAATGACTCACAGTTTGTAAAGTTAATGCACTTTAGTTTGTGGTCAAATAACAGACTACAGACAGCACAGTCGAGGCTACAGAAGGTTTTGTCGTCACTAGAGTTCAGTTTTTCTAACCTGCTGTTGCTGGTACAGCATTCTTAAAGTCAGGGTGTGCAATTGGCTCCCATGCTTACCCTAACTCCCCCCCCCCCCCCCCCCCCCTCAAATCTGACTGACCAGTGAGGCTGGAGCAGTTTACTGTGAAAAACACAGAGGAAAAAAAGAAAATCATGCTGCAGAACTATGAAAGAAAAAAAAAGACTGCAGCGCCACAAGTTTAGAAAAATAGTCTCATTAAAATGACAACTCAAAATACGACTTCAAACTTTGTTCAAACAACACATTAACGGGTGAAGCGCTCTTATGTCTCACCTAAATGTCCTTACCACTTTATACCCCTTTCTGTGTTTTCGTGTTTTCGTTGCAAAGTCAGTGCGGTGACTGTGCGTAAACGTTGGTGCTGAAAGGACAGCGCGCACTGTCAGAGCTCAGCTCCAAACCTCTTCTTTGAAACTGATTTTAATGCATTCCAGCATACGCGCAAACAGGTTTTCCCTTTCTGAAAACTGTTGCATTAAAGGACTGACACTGATGCAAATATGCGATAGTTTCGTTTTATTGTTCATTCGTGTTACTTTATTTTTTTTTTTATAGATTTGAAAGTATTGATCTAACTTATTTTTTCCTAGTGATTTCAGATTTTGTGCTGATTTCTGACAAGTGGAAAGCAGGGCAGTAGTTATAAGCATTGTAGATTATATTTACATTGCAACAATTAAACCAATAATAATGGTATGATACAACTTGTAGTCTATTATTCTTTTAATTAAATGCAGTTATTTGACCATTCAAGATGTTTATATAAGATTTTCCCCTAAACTTAGCTGAATCTAACATTTGCCAATAAAGTCCCACAGAGAATATATATTCTTCTTGGTTTCACTGCAGTATTTTGTCATGAGGAGTAGCACAGTCAGCAGGGGGTGCCATTCTGCAATAACTGCACATTCAAAGCCTCCAAATGTTGTTCATATACAGCAACAATAACACTTAGCCAGACATTTTCTGGATTAGAGGCTTGATATCCTTCCATATGGATGGAAATAGAAAGAGCCTTCACTGTGCTACATTAACCAACATACTCGATTTACACCACAAAATGCAGTTAAAGGGCCAGACATGCATAAAAGATCATCCACATCAGATGTTGTAAGTCTTTGGCAGCCATGCAATTATATGACACAACAGCTACAAATTTGGTTTGACGTTCCAAAAAACACAGACAAGCAATAATTTAAGAATAGATTTAATTGATTAGTAAAGATAATGAATGGTTGATGCTTCCACAATTGTCTGTATTCTTCAAAAGGGTTAGTAAAGACAGATCAATAGAAAGGGAATTCTTGCACTTTTCTTAACCCTGTTGGCTTTCTTCCTGCGGCAGCTGCTGCTGGAGAATTCTGCTGAACAACATGTTGTGTACACTCTAAAATGTAACTAAATTAAGTCAACCGTAAAAGTTATATTGCTTTGTAAAATCAATGTCTTGATATTCATATGACCTTGTTTAACCCTGTTTTTCACCCCCAGCATTTCTACGACCTCTCTTGGATACAGTCACATGTGAAACTGCGTTGTCCAGTGTAAGACAATGAGTAATGTTCATATGCTTTTTTAATAAACCACATGTGGTAAACCTCACAAGTGCCGTTGGTTTCAACACACGATTTGTCTCGTTCCCCTTTCCCTCCTGGACTCTTTGAGATGTTCTTTTTAAAGAAGTTTTAATTAGTTTTGAAGTTGAGAATGTGATCGCTTTTCCATGAACGTGCCTCTTTCTTCCTGGAATGCTTGTTTCACTTCCTCAAATTAAGTATGTCCAAGAGCAAAGCCTTCTCAAATGTTGGCCACAGCAAAATAACTGTCATCTGCAATCAAAAAAAATTGTAATTATTATTTTGTTAGGGTCATTAATACCTATATACGTATCTTTTAAACTGACTGTGAAAATTCCTGGCTACAAATCCAATACCTTATAATTTGTGTTAAAAAAGTAAACTTTTACTTGGATTGTCTGAAAGGACTTGGTGTTTCACATAAAATGAGCAGGATTAACATCTGCAGACAAGGCATAGTTTATAAACTGGTGCTATTGATTTTTATTTTCCCACCCAAAAGTCATGAAATGGAGTCTCTGTGAACCTTATTTTCCACCACAAAATATTTGTGTCCTGGAACTGGTACATGGAAGACCTTCTCTTCACGTGTTTCCATTTTTATCTTTCACTACTTCTTCTTAATCTTTCCAGACATTATTGCAGATCTGCAGATGGTTGGCTTTTAATTTGCAATGACTACTTAATTTCAGTGACAGACTCTATTCCCCTTTTGTGCCACATCCTCACTTTCCATGGCCCTTTTGGTGCTATTCCTTACCTGTCCACCATGATGCCCTCAGACTTTTCTGATGACATCTAGATCCTGCCAATCCCATCTGCCCTGTAAGAGCCTCATACTCTCCACCTAAACTTTTCCCCTATCCCAACAATTGTGCCTCACTGCCTCATTAACCACTCTCTATACACCAATCCATTTATTTTTTCTTTAATGAGTTTATACTTGTTACCTTGCTGTTTCACAGTGTTTTCCTTCCTTTACCCATAGTATTGCTTGTTTCTTTATGTTTTTTTCCCACAATTGGGCCACCTTCCTTCACTATGTACCTACCAGTAGGTTATTTGTTTACAATACACCAATAAACTGCACCAATCCACGTGTTCTCTGCATTAGAGTCCTTCTGGCTGCCAGAACTAAAAGCAATGAAAGAAGAGCTGACAGGCAATGGACAAAGCAGATGTATTTGAGGAGATGTTTCATAACCATTTGTGCCCTTGCAATGACTGGTCAAATGCCTCCAGCATTGATGAACAATAGGCAGCTTTGTCACTGGCACCCTGAGAGAAAGATGAAAGCCTTGGTTGGAAACTGGTTTGACATCAGTGTAGGAATTTGTAAATGATCGAAGGCCTCCATGCCTTCATACATCCCAATACAACTCAACCACCAACATTTTTTCAGAGTTTCCTCATTTATTTGTTATTGACTGATGCAGAGAGATGAGGAGCACGCTTCAGAGCTCTACTAAGCTTATTTCCTTCCAGCTCCACATTCACAGATTTTTGTCATCACTGAACTAAGTAACATCACCGTATAAACCTCAATCTGGATACAGAAAAAAGAGATTTTACAATTCCCCCCTCACATCTGCAGTAGCTCTCCCTTAGACTTAAGAACAGACTTTGATGGGAAAATTGTTGAAGGTCCTGCTGAACATGAAAACAAAGAGCAAATTTATCGAAACCAAACATTTTAATGAGACTTGATGCGAGAATTTAATGGAGGGGTAACATCCCGGATCATGACTTTTGGAGTAAGCAGACCAAAATAGCGCCTAGATGAATGATGGAAGAATTAAAAATCATGGACATGAATGGTTCAAATTTAAACATGCATAAAAACTACTTCTGAGCGTGCCCGGACTTCAAACAAAGCTCATTTTTGATTCCAATGAACTTGAAGTCAGTCATCTGCTGAAAAGCAATGTAGGCTTTTCATTGTGAGCACATGAAAAATAAGTTACGTATTTACAGTTACACGTTCATGATGTATGTACTTGGGGATCTGTTTTACTGAAATGAATGGGCCAACATGTATGTAGTGTATGCTTCATTTTGTACATCCATGGGGGTGAACAACACAGGGGTATTTAAAAAATGTAAGTTGATTTTTGACCAAGGAGCCACTGATATTGAGTTAAAATGCTATATCTCAGGTTATTAAAATGTCTGTATACTGTATATAGAATAGTTTAGCAAAATGAACATCCACACGAATGTTGCAATTATCTTTTGCTTTTTGACCTCTGCTCTAATCATGTGCAGTCATGAAAAGACCATGCTCGATTTACGTTGATATTAATTGAATATGGAGTTAAATTTGGTTTTTGGATGATGTGTCAAATGTATCAATCTTTTTATATTGTCTTTATTTTAATACTGTAAATAGAGCTGCTCTTAGTCCAGTCACATTGCAATCATTTAATCAATAAAATAATTCACATAATTCTTTGCTTTCTGTGTACTGATACATCTTGTGATTTTAATCTCAAAATCAACATACTTAAATACAACTGTGTTAATGACCGGGTACCACAATGACCGTTGTTTTTAGTTTGATAAAGCTGGTTTATAATGTCTGGTGATACTTAAAGTATCTTAAAGGAACTGAAACAACCAGCTTGAAAAACCCCGTCGTTCAAGTAAATCATTAAGATTTTAAATATAGTACTTATGTATTGGTGATATATTGGCCAACGTTTTAACCTAGTTCCAAAATGAAGATGTGTTGAAAATTAATTACAAAATGCAGGTGTCATAGGGGACAACAATAATCATAAACCTCCACAAAAAAACTTTGGCTAACAGCAACCATGAAGGCAAATGGTTGCTTTTTTCTGAGTTGATACAGAACATTAGGATTCATTAAGGCTCATGTTTCAGACCACCTGACATTTGTAAATTCAATGCTAGCTCTGTTTAAGATCTGTTTCTACTATAACAATACTCCTGAGAAATATATCCAGCTACTTGGCCGCTAAATGCTCTGTATGTTCATCTGCTTGTGGCTCACAGCGTATGTCTGCTGTTTGGTGCTGAGGTTAATGGTAAGAGGGCTTTTGAAGCTTGTTGTCTGTTGAAACAAAAACTACATTATTAATAAGAGAAAAGTTAACCCCAAAAAAGAGAAAGTTATGGGTAACTGCAGCTACAAACTAAATGTGGCTAAATTGTACTGTGGAGATGAAGGGAATCCTGCAAGTGTTGATCCCCTCTGGATTGGTAAAAAGTAAGCCCTCTTATATTAAACCTAGTTATTTAATCCATTATTATCAGATAAATATTATACATGCTTTGACACAATTTCACCTTTAGAAAAGTTGTAGGATTTCAAGACAAGTGGACTTCTTTTAGAACAACTGTGAGCAGAATACTGTAATAAAACGTCTAGTTAAACGTTATATTGAACAGAGAGCAGAGCGGTAGGAGAGCTGCTTCTGCTTGTGGACACATTGAAATGACCCCATTAAACACTTATACTTTGTGTGTCACTGGTTATTTGAGTTCCTGTCTGTTAGGGTAAGCTTTTAAAATCATAAAAAAAAAAAACTGTTGTAAGTAGATTCAAACACGCAGCTGCAAGAAAAGCACGTGCAAACTGTTGTTCACATGTTGCACAATAAAATATTTTTTGTGAATGGTCACCACCACATACTGTAAATGTCGTGCAGGGAACTAAAAAATGCACATACAAATGAATTACACTCAAATGAACTGCACATGCTCAAGCACTTATTAGTGGCAATAATTTTTTATATTTTTTCTCCCCCCAATTCAGATTTATTATATAATTGCTTTCTAATAGGAAATCAAAACCACACCAACCTCCCACCAATCCATGAATGCAAAACAATTGCTCTGTGTAGGATACATATGTTCTTTATTGCATGTTGGGGCCAAGGAAAGTAAAGAGAGAGCGAAAATACTCTTCTCTAACACTTTGAGTCTTCAGACAAACCCATGTCCTCTGTTGCGTTGTGGTTGAAGAAGTGTATAGAGTTGACAGGGCTGTGGTCAGCACAACTTATGCAATCTCTATCTTTCTGCCAACCTTGTACCCCCTTACAAGCTGCAGCCTTTGCTCTGTGCTGTTTGAAGGACTTTTCAGGTCAAGTCTTGTAACCATAACTGTCTCGTTTCAGTGTGCCCCACATCGTCAGGGTCGAAAACGAGCAAACGAAAAAGACGAACAACATTTGAATCCAAACACTTGACTCCAACATTGAACTAGCATGATTGATGAAATGTTCTGTTGCAACGTTGGAACTATTATTTCCTTTGCATCATAGCAGATTAGCTCACCGCTCAGGAATGGAACTGTAACTATCAGAGTTGCAAAAAATGTGTGCAGTTTTTGCAAAGGGAGACCTTCAGCAACCACTTACTGGGGACAACCCTGTTGGTCGATTTGACATTTTTACTGTTGACAAGAGAAAGGGGTTTAGGTTGGCTCAGTCAACTAGTATGTTAGGCTCTTGCTGGAAATATAAGAAGAGGAGGTTTTCTTTCTGCAAACTTGAGAAAGAAAACCGTAAGACAGTCATCCTTGAAACATCTGTACAACAGGAGGATGTAGTTTGTCATCAAGGTCACACATGAACTGAAAGGAAAAACCTGAACAAGGGAGTGAGAGAACCATAACAGATGCAAAAGATTCCACATGTGACATTGACATGATTTATATTCAAGTAATCCTGGTGATATGTACAAATAAATATAAGAGCACCTCTAGGAGGCTTTAAGGATCACTTTGAAAATGTTAGGCAACTTTTCATGACAAATCTGCTTGAGCAGCTGTGAGATTAGAGTGTTGCTGACATTTGCAACATCTGCAATGGAAATTGTTGACTGTAAATTGCACGCACACGTTTAGTTTAGTAGTCTGTCTGTACATTTTTTGTTTCTTTTCCAAAATATGCTTAGCCTTTTTTGTGGTGTGATTGTAAATGTCATTTGCATTCATACACTTCATAACATATTGGAAACCCCTTTTAAGTGTATCAGGGATGGACCTGATACACGATACCACTATTGAAACATGTAAATGGATCCAAGAAGCACTCAGGTGGAAAAAGCCAATTGTTCAAATAGTTTCAGGAGGTGAGCTGCATTCTCGCCAGTTGTTATATTTAAAAAGTGTAAATGCATCCATCGATTCTTCCACTAATAGGAAATGTTAATCTCCCACAGACTGTGGAAAAAGCCTTTACGAGACCTGTCCTCTGGGATAATGGCAGCTGAAGGTGAAATTACACTGAAATTAGCCATCGTTTGCCCTGTCTCGGAAAAGCCACAATTTCAGCCTTTTCAGCACACACTGTGCGATTGAGTTCAGTCTGTACGTGAGAGGGAGAGGCCTGAAACTTTGGTTCTCTCTTGGCGCTGCATGACTCATCCATGTGTTTATGTGTTTTCTTTATGAGAAGTGTAAACGGTGGCCTGTGAGTTCAGCAGTGCAAAAACCGTATTTCTCTAAAGGGCTGTGGGAGAAACTTATTTGGTCAGATGAGTCATCCTACAGCATACGCTAAACCATTAGTTGATACAAAGGTTCTCCTATTTCAAAGCGTACGAGCACTTTCACTTTGTACACATCTAGCACATCAATTCCTTTGTGGCTTTTAAGGAGTTTTTTTGTTCAAGTTTTGCAACCATAGGTGATCCTATTTTGTCCCAACCCAAATCCTGCTCTGTTACCACCCCTTTAAATCTTCAGTGAGTAACTTTCTTTGTCTATTATGTGACCCCTGTGGATAAATCGTAACCTCCTTTCTCTTTTGTTAATCTTGTTCTTTACGTACTGTATGATGTATGTTGTGTTTTTTAACAACAAAAAAAAACAAGCCCAATTAAGCCCCTAAACGTTAATCATAACAGCAATTTTTTAAGAAGAAAGTGCCCATAGGTAAACAAAGACTACAGAATTTAAAAGCAAAAAAGGCCTCAAGGTCACAAAGGTCAGAGTAATAGACAAAAACCCACTCTAAACCTATGAAACATAAACAAATCTTTGGTCCTTGACAAGCCATTAAACTGGAAAAGAAAAGAAGGGTGACACAGGTTGTCGACTTAGTTTTACCTTTTGACTGTTCAAGTTTACGGCTGACAAAAGACCCTCTAACGTAGCCTGTTCAAGACAGGCAATGTTTTACACCTCCTTGTCAAAGTAAATGTCTCAAAGGCATAACAAAGGAGAAATGGTATCACTTTAAAGGTGAAGCTTGCACTGAGTGTTTACTTTTGCAAAGGCGTAATGTGTAAAATCAGTATTACACAGTTGAGGGGTTCAATGTAAAAGTATAAAGGCATTGTGATGGCAGAGCTTCATTACGACATGGATCTCATTGTGAAGACGGCTTTGGATTGCTCAAACTCTATCTATAACTGGTATTGGGAGTGTTTCATTTTCAGATTGATTTAACTCTGATTGATGATGAGACACCAGTTTGGAATAAATCTTTTTAGGGTGTTTCCAACTAGGGAATTCTCTCTCTCTCTCTCACTCTCTCATCTGTTGGTGTGTTTTGATGTTTGAAGTGACTTTCATGTTTTGATATGTCACACCTCATAATTTACTCTGCCTTAGACATGGGCTGTTTTGTTGTTCAAAAGGTTTGCTTGTTCAGAGCAGATATGAATCGCTTGCTCCTCAGCCAGATCGGCGCCATCATTTTATGGGTTCCTCTTTGGCCCAGCTTCACCCTGCCATCGTGTTTTATTAAACTCTGGCTAGAAGTTTATCCATAAAGCTGCAGACACGAAAAAATTGCACAGAAAGCATTTCATCCTTGCCAGAGGACTTTATTGGGGTGAATGTGAAGGCTATTTACATTATCAATGTTAATTGAATATTAATGGTAGAAACATAAAACAAATTATTTTTATTTTTCCTCACATACTCATGTGTCATTTAAATCCAATTTTGTGTTTACCTAATGTTCTGACTTGGGTTTCAGAGCTGTGTCCTTTACTTTTAGGTTATTATATGACCTATACTATGACCTTTATGATGTTCCTGATAAAGAGCTGAAGAAATGTATTTCCATCCACCCATCCATCCATCCACCCACCCATCCATCCATCCATCCATCCACCCACCCATCCATCCATCCATCCATCCACCCACCCATCCATCCATCCATCCATCCACCCATCCATCCATCCATCCATCCACCCATCCATCCATCCATCCATCCACCCATCCACCCACCCATCCATCCATCCATCCATCCATCCATCCATCCACCCATCCATCCATCCATCCACCCACCCATTCATCCATCCATCCTTCCATCCATCTATCCATACAAACTACATTCCACTTAATAAAGCATTCATTGTTCCTGAAAGTTTAATCTGTTTCTTCACATGACTGTGTTCTATGGCTTGAACTTATAGAGCCAAGGGCGCTAAACTGCTTGGTTTCCTCACACAGTGCTTAACAGAGACCATTCTAATTTCAGACAAACAATCTACCACTATGCAAATAAAGATTGATTGATTGATTGATACCAGCTCCACAACATCACTCAAACATAAGTTTTTTCTGAAGCAGTAAATAATATCTTTTGGTATTAGTTCCCGAACTATTTTATATGTAAGGATCGTATCTGATATGATATGATCCAAGCTTAATTGCTTGGTCAAAATAGGTCAAATGGAAACAAATTGCGTCACTTGATATTTTCTTTGGTGGCAGTCAAATGCCAAACCCAAGGCTTTGTGACACTCATGGTGGCTACGTCTACAATGGTCTTTGTCTGATCAATAATCAATACATTTAATGTTCTTAAGGGTTAAGCTTGTACATTGCTGGCTCATTCAACAGTGAGCTACGTTTCTACTAGCTGTGTCCAGTGTACAAATAGTTCCTTGGAGCTTCCTTGGAAAAGATGCAACACCTGATAGCTATACAGGCCAACAACTCAAGCTGCACTGACTTCACACTTGACATGCATCATTATCAATCACATGACAACACTACCTTCCAATTTGTCTTCTATTTAAGCTGCAAGATTTCCGGTCTCTCACTCTGCTCTCTCATTTCCAGCTCTAACCTGAATCAGTACTGTGCTCCTGCTTTCAGCCCCACCACCACCCCAGCATACACCTGTAGTTTTCCGACTGGGGGGGTTTAATATATTCGGCAGAGTTCGACAGGGGATTCTTGTAGTTAAAAGTCAGATCATCATAACCGCTACATACCTTGACCCAGGTGTAACCAGTGGGACCCATCCACAGATCTTGGTAGTCAAGTGGGCAATTACTAGCTCAATTAATCAGATATGTATTAAAATGCCAAGGCCATTCAAGGATTACAAGCCAGCAATAAATGTTCAAGTTTAGAAATGGAAAAGAGATGGCTTGCTTTTAGACACCACTGTTCAGGTCAAGCTTGAGCTTCAAAACTATCCATAAAAATAAGTCAATTTGGAAGAAAAGATTCCTTGTGTTTAGGGCTGAGTGTGGCAAGGACTTAATGTTAAACAAAGTAGCAAATGCCTCAAATGATCATGGTCATGTTTATTGTTAGAAGAAGTAGAAATCCAGAACAATTTATCCTTGACTTATTTCTGTATACCCATGAGTTGGTTGGATGACAGAAAATCTCACTAAACAGTGTTCAAGGAAAGTGAAAATATATAGTTTTTTTGTCTAAAATGAACATTTGTTTTTGAGGTAAGTGGTGCATTTCATGAACTGTTTAATATTAAGTAAATAAGTTGTTTAACTGCATCAAGGTCTGGATCTCATGTTCTCCCAGGCATGCAGCTCAAAAACAAAGTCATTAAGAACAAGGAAATAATCTTTTCCTCAGCCAGATCCTTGTGTTCCTAACCTTTTGGCTGACTCTGACTCTTTTGATCATCTGGTAATTACTCCTAGCCTCTCTATGCATGATAAATCTTTATGTGTGTTTCCGTTTATCAGATTATTTACCTGCTGGGTGCCCGTATGCAACCCCTGTGCTGGAACATCAGGTGTTGGAGCTCTTCCTCGAGCCTGCAGAGACGGTTGGGTTCTTGTCTTTGGCTGACAGTGAGCACATGTTTGCTGCATACTATTAATTGAGATGGCTGAATTATTTTATGCCCAACCAACTTTGAAGTTTCTCCCAAAGCTGAATAAAAAGGCAAAGAAGCAAGACAGTGAGGGTGTGATGACTTAGAGCTGCAATGAAGGTTTTGTTGGTTTAGTCTCGCTGACAAATGAGACAACACTGTGGAATTTGTTTGTTTGACCAAGATGCTGCTGTGTCTCCCATTTTCCAATTTCCGTGACTGAAGATTTGTTTACTTATTCAAGGAAGTAGAAGAGATGACAGAGGGACAAGACCACTTTGCTGAGGTAATTCCCCACACTAAAAGTGAAAATGGGAGCATCCGGATGGTATTTCTGATCTCATAGGTCTCGCTTTTCTTTGGTATCCACACAGGATTAGTCATGCTTCGTCATCTGATCCAGCATCTCCAGAAGGTAAAGATAACTCTATGGCCTTTGAACTCTGCAAAAAACTTAAAGGAAAAGTCCTGTATTGAAGTGGGGTTGCAACAGTCAGTATATTTAAAGTTTGATACAAAAGCACTTAGTTGAAGTCTGCTTGCCCTTTGGCTTAAAGTTTGAAGACCATGGCTTGGTTAACTGAGAAACTACAAGACAACAGTCAGTGTGCTACAAACACTGACAAATAAAGACAGATAATTAAAAAGAGAAAAAGTGAAACGTTCAAAAGAAAAACCAAATAATAAATCAATTAATAGTGAATTAATAAGCAGTTCCCTGTTTGACCTTGTGTGACTGACCATATAGAACCAAACCTCTCCTCCCAACCCCCACGCACCCTTCACAAACAGGAAGCCTGTCATAAAACTCCCACACACACACACACACACACACACACACACACACACACACTGATAAAAAAGTTCTATGAAGTAGCATCAATGCAACACATCCACATTGTAATGGATAGGTTCTTAAGGAACTAGGTCACAGGTTTCCTTGCTCATCAGGAGCTACTGACTGCACCTGTGATGTTCTCCCTCGCCTGATGGCTGATGACAATCAGCCGGGCTAGGAGTCTATATAGAGAACAAACCATATGACGTAATTTTGTAGGCCAACCCGGAAGTAGCATCGCCATGGGGTCTAACAAGAATTTGCAGATGGGATTTTTGCATTGGATATTGGATCATTGCAGAAAATAAGCTCTGTGGCAAACGCACGTTTCTGAAGCGTAGGCGTTTTGTTCAGCAGGATAATCTTCACAGATGAACATCATTTTTATGATGTTTGAAGCGTTAATGCGGCCGACAGAAGTAAAAAGCTAACGTTATGCTACAAGCGAACTACACGATGGTCGGATGATTGTGACGTCACTAGCGTTATGCTTCAGACGATCTCCGATAAACTAATCCGTATAGTTTAATAAATTGTTTACTAACATAATATTTGCCTTAACCTAAAGACTAAACCTACATGAGACATATCGGACTAGCGAGAGAGTTCCCGGCCTCTGTGTCCGGCGTGATAACGTTTAATGTCCCAGACAACCACTGTCATCACATTTAGCCACTTGTTAGCAACCGCCTTTTTAGAGACGCGTAAAAACTTCAAAATTCACAAGTGGGGGTATTACCTAACGTAGTTTATGTGGTCTAACAAAACGTCAACATCTCTTAACCTTGTGTTAACCACAGACCTTATTTCAGGAGTCTAATCACGAACCCATTCAAAATCCGTTAGACCCCACGGCGCTCAAATGCTAACTTACTTCCGGGTTTTAGGACTCATTCCTGGGGCGCTCTATAGGGAGGTTGGAGTTTCCCTGCTCAGTTGTGTCTCCAGAGTAAACACCATTAGTTGGCTTTCTGTGTTTTGTTAATTAATGAAAATCTCAGTTGTGTGTGTGTTTTGAAAATGTATTTTTTTTTTTGGGTCATTTTGTGACTCCTTCTATTACCCCTCTGTTCATTGATTCCCACTTCTCGTTTGTTTTGGGCTCCAATTTATGTTTTGTCTATCACTTTGATAGAATCAGTGGGTGGTTTTGGGGGGGCTGTGTTCTTCTGGCACTTTTAGGAAACCAAAGGCCCACTTATTTGGTACTATTTTACAACAGTGTTTTGTCAGTTCCCTGACACGCAACCCCAGTCATTCATATTTTTTTACTGGGGGGAAACATACATCACTGAGACAACTCCACATCTGCACACATCATTGTCCTAGAGGAGATTCTGCAAAACCCTGCAAAATTATCCCAACACTATATTCTTGCTAAAGGGGAATACTTCACCACCCTTCTATCAGGAAAGCTAGCGCTAAATAAAATATAAATCTAACTAAACTTGCTAAGAGGTTTTCTGTCTCCCTGTTGTCTGTCTCATCTGTTTTTCTTCTGTGTTCTCTTTTTCATAAAAGTATCCTCCTTGTCTTCACATTTGATTTTATGTGGTGTCTCTTCTTAAACCGGCTGACCTAACAAAATGATCTGCTACCAAAGTAATGTTTTCAAAGCATTTGGGACTGATGTGTTGTGAAAACATTGTGCCAAAGGCTGTCTGAGGTTGTCAGTGTACTGTCAGAAGTTTGTGTCTGTATTTGGCATTTGTTTCCCCTTGCTGCTTATTCAAGAGTAGGCTATTTTATTTTTTAAGATTTACCTTTTTGTGCCTTTATTAGAGAGACAGGACTGTAGGTAGAGTCTAAAATCTTTAATTAATAAAAACTCTTAAATATAGCTCCACCACATCTACACATAACCAAGGATTGACTGCGCAGTTAGCAATGCTAATTGAAGCAGCATGATGCTAGCTTAACTCTCGGTCAAGTCTTTAATTTCACACAACCTAAACATTCTGTGATACAAAGAACTTCTGGTGAGTGAATACATTATCATCATACACCCAGGACAAGCACACAGCATTAATGAGGAGCTTTGTGACTGCCTTTACGTTGCTTACTTGCTCACTTTCTTAAGAGGCTAAAGTATGTTTTGCTTCAGCCCTGTGTGAAGCACTACAGAGTGTCCATGTAGGTACTCAGGTACTCACTATGTAATACATTCACTGTTTATAGCTACCCCATACAGCCCCAGTTAAAAAAATCTGGAATATCCTTTTAAAAGCTGTGCTGCATTCTGTTTTATATCTAGGACACAGTTGCTGACCGCACACAGCGTGTTTAAACGTGAAGCAGGGCTTCACAGATATCTTTCTCCCTGGGAGCAATTGATAGGCTACTAACACGCTTTTCCTGCAGGCCCCCGACCATTCAACATCTCAGCGGTGGGATCTAAAAGCTAGTGAGAAAAAGAGAAAGACAAATTGGGGGGGGAAGCTCAGTGATTGCAAATGTTTAAGAAAGTGAGAGTTTTGTAAATGGATTCCTCCTGGGAGATTAGATGTTATTGTTTTTATTGGATTACATCAGAACGTGTGCTCCAGCATGAATCCATATGCTGAGCCTGGAAGAAGACAGTCAAAATGTTCAAAAAAAGACTTACAGTAACTATTCCTATAGAGAAATACAACTGAGTGAGATAATAGTTAAATTCTTTGAAAATTCTTGCTTGTCAAGAGTGTGTTCTCAAGAAATGACCTCGCCATTGTTGTACGGAAAAGGCACTTAGACATGGATCAGTTACTGCAGCTGGAGCCATCGAGAGGGAGACAATTCTTTGGAATAATGGTAGTGCATATGCCATTATCTATTACAGCATCATGACATAATTTATATATATAATCATAACATTTACTTTATCCTTTCCTTCGTGCACTGGAGGGGCCAGACGTTATCCTCACCTGAACTATGGACTAATTACTGAAAAAATACAAAAGTATGCCAGAAATATTTGCCAGATCAGTGTGATGTAATAATCCTCTGACAGTCTATAGCTACAGTATGTTTCATGTGACCCTGTTGGAGGGATTATAGATAGCAGCAAAGCACGTTATTTCTAGCTGGCCCCTTCAGTTAAGGGATTTTTATTTTCTGAAACTCTCCTGGTCAGCCCATTGATCTTTGACCGATTTTTCAACTTTTTGTCGTGTTTTTGCATCTGTCTGCATGGTGTTTTATATGATTAATGGTCCAGTGGAGGTATTAATTACATGCTTTAAAAAAAATCTTGAAAATTATAACCCACCTAAATCCAAAAAAGGTATTTTGCCTAATAGCTTAAACATTGTTTTTGACAAATCTCATGAAAAGCCACAAATTAACAATGTCAGTCTAATTGTAATGTGTTACAACCCTTTCCAGCATTTTCCATAGATTATAGCACAAAAGTGCAATTGGCAACAACATGAAGGATCACAAAGATTTAATGTAAAGCCAGTTTAACCCAGTTTTATAAATTTTATAAATTCATAGAGGGAATAAAAAGCTGGACACACTTGACATTTCCAACATCGTTTTTTAAACAATGTAGTTTCAAGCAAGAAGATTGTTCAACTCATTTCTTTCATGCAACCTTCTTCACCATCTGACTATCCCTCTTCCTTCTTCTCCAAGTACTAAACCAACCAGTTTTTCGCCACAACATCTGTTGACCAATCATCTGTAATTTATTTAAGGTTCTTTTCTCTTCCGCTGTCAGTTTGTCATTTCAGCTCGAGTGTTACGACCCTCCTACTCGCCAGTCACATCCATTCATGTCCTTAGTGTTCACGTCCAGCTCCTCAGCTCTTCCTGCATCATTAGGGTTTGAGGCCCTAACACATAAGTCTAATTGTTGTTGCCTTATGATTATAATTTCTAGGGGTTAGAAAGTGACCTTAGGAGTAGAGTTAGGCCTAAATCGAATGTTTGCATTCAGCAGTTTAAAGGTGGTTAAATCAATGGTTGTTGGTGCTTTATAAACAAACTTGCCTTGCTGTAAAATAATTGATTACGAATATGAACATAAATGAAATGTAAAGGTTAAGTGATAAACTTTGCTTGTTTAGCTATACTATTTTGACCATACCCGTAGTGATGTTTTATGAGTTTCATTAACATGCTTGTCATGTTAAGAAAATGGTCAGTCTGGCAGCAATGACAGGATTCTATCAAATGAAATGGCACTTTAATCAAAAAGGTATATATTCATACTTCTTGAACAAATGTTCCATCCTGTATTTATCTCTTAGCTGTGTAGCTCTTCTTCACAATAAACTGTCCTGTAAATACCCAGACTACAAGTGATCCTCATTTTTTATTTCCAAAAGTCATCAAGAGTCCTCAGTCAAGTCATTTCCCTTCAACCCTTTCTTGTCATGGATACCATTCTCCATGGTCACATGACCAGTGTATGCAGTATTCCTGTTACATCTGCTCATCCTGATGACAAAGTGGGAAAACCTGACCTCGAGCCTGAAACATGATATTTTTTGTGGCGGGATGCATCCACAGCAATGATATGTGCCCACAAGTACAGAAAACAAACACATTTACATAGTTTGACAAATAAATGCAACATAAAATTGTTTCAATGATATTCCTTTGTTTTTCCAACACGTTACTCTGCTATCTATCAGCTCAGTTGGCCAAATCAAAACTGACTACTTAACATATTTGCAAAGAAAAATAAATACAGAAATAACCAAGTGAAGCGAACAAAAATCTGAAGAGTGACGCTAAAAAAACAAATGGGAGAAGGAAAAAATGTTGAGAGGGAAGGCACAAAATAAGGAGCAGTGATAGAAAACAAGATAAGGGAAGAGGGGAATGAGGACAGACGGTTAAAGGGCATTATTGTGTTTAACCAAGGCATAACTCCATGTTTCAGTGTAAAACACAAGCTATTGTAAAGATGGTTGGAAGTCATGAATCCCGACAGCTTGAAACTGATGTGTTTAGTACAGTTAATGTGCCTTTAAATAGGGCTTCACCAGTCATAAAACATAGGAAACTGACAGAAAAAATAAGATTAGGATTCACAAATACAGGCCAAAATACATACACGATTTGCTAATATTTCTCTGTGTATACTTATTTTAACCATCTCCTGTCAATGCAGTAATAGCTTCTCTTTTAGCAGGCCGCACATCCATCTAAAAACTCCCTATCTATCTATCTATATATGATATACTCCAGCACATTTTCAAGCTGTACATTTAGTTATCATAGTTTAATAAGATTGGAGAAGATTTAGTACCCGTATTTCAAAGATTACAACTTTCCTTTCCCTTCCAGTGGCCTCACCCTATTTGAACTTTGAAAGAGTTTCAAAAGAAATAATTTTCCTGTGGCATCTCTCAAGAAAACAAGTTAAAATCATTTTTAAAAAGGACAATAAATAAACAGCCCATAATGTGAACTTTCATTCAACTCACATAACTTAAGGAATATCACCAGTCCGCTTCCAGCCCCCAGCACCGCTGAGAAAACACTAATCAAATGAACAATTACTTTTTAAAGAAAGGTCTGTCAGTTTTTATTAATTGTTGGGTTTTTTTTTCAGCAGATATGCACTTTTATTATTCTATTCTTTACATACTACTTAAGACCTTTTTATGGAGATTTCTATCTATGCCTTGTGGTTGATGTTTTGGGAAAATGTCATTGACGGAAAACTGATCAAATATAATTTCAGGTTTGAAAAATAAAAACTTTGTGGCCCCTAACAACTCTAGAGTATTTTGGCATCCCTCAAAGGTCTATTCTAAGTCCTCTTTTATTTTTGTTTTAATCTTTTTTTCTC
Source organism: Labrus mixtus (assembly GCF_963584025.1). Classification (NCBI taxonomy): domain Eukaryota; kingdom Metazoa; phylum Chordata; class Actinopteri; order Labriformes; family Labridae; genus Labrus; species Labrus mixtus. The sequence goes on along the minus strand of NC_083623.1, from coordinate 12,829,938 downwards.
ACTATGCAACCATGGTCCACTAGAATATAAAGTATTTAGATCGTGAAATAATGCAAAAATGCAAACTTAAAATATTGAACCCTGCGATGCTTTAAAATGTTTGCCTTATACTTTCATTTCATGCAAGATACAAGTTTTGTTATATGTTTCCATACAGGTAAATACATTCTGTTTATTTTTTTTCCCACAATGCAGATTATCTACTGAACCTCTATGTCAAGCTCAAAGTCTAAAATTTTGAAATTTGACTTATTTTTTGTTTGCCACCTGTTGGTGAACATATTGCCTTACATAGAAGCGTCTTAAAGGACCACTACAGGGTGCAGAGAGTTGGAGCTTTCTTCCCTCTCTTTAAAGAAAAATGAATGAGATGCAAGTCAACTCATAAATTTCCCTCCTTGTGTCACAACCTTATCCACTCCTCAGTATCAAAGGATATCACTTTGGTGTATGTGTACCACTTTAAACTACAAAGGCTGAATTGAAACATAGGACACAATAATACAAGGGAGTAAACTTAAGACACTGAATTACATACAAGAATTTCAGGGAGTAACCTGTCTTTATTTACTTTAGTTGGGTTATGTATTATCCATTGGAACAAAGTCGTATCGACCATGTGCAGCTAAGGTAACGATTTATCTGTATTAGTTTCACCTAATGATGTGCTTGTTTTGGATAGTAAATGCTACTTAAATGATTTGGGAAAGTTTGAGCAAAAGCTTAGTTTTGATCTGCCAGTTTTATTCATTTTTTGCTGCCATCAAAAACATTCAATGATAATTGAAAATTACACACTATGTCTAGACTTTTTAAACCTCTGCCCAAACAGTTATATCAGATCATGATTTTTGAAAAGAACATCAACACTATTTTTGACCCATTGAGTTTAAATTCATTGAAGTGCTTTCCAGCCTGTCACCATGACTGATTCAAGTTTGAGATCAAGTGTCAGATTACACTTACACACAAGATTTTCTTTAAAATGAGTGCACTCAAAGAAAACATGTCCAGTTTAAGTGAAAAATTAATGCAAGAGTATAAGTACATTTTAATATAAAATCTAAACAAATGCTGCTACAGTGCATTCTGGTGTAAAGTCTACAGTACCACCACATAAACAACCTTTTTTAAAGATGTTTTGGGGGCTTTTTGTGCCTTTAATGAAGAGATAGGACTGTGGATAGAGCTGGAAATCAGGGAGAGAGAAGGGGGAATTACATGTGGGAAAGGAGCCACAGGTGGGATTTGAACCTGGGCCGCCCACTTGGAGGACTACAGCCTCCATACATGGAGCACACACTAACCACTGTGCCACCAGCGCCTCCACATAAACAACCTTTCACTAAAAAACATCCAGAATGTTTTGTCTGAGTTATCAATGACAGTCCAAATCACTGATTCACCACCTCAGAGTCTCTAATGAGATCTTGTTTTGTTATTATAATCATTGTGTGGGATGGTCTTGTTTTTATTATTACATCTCATTCATTCACATAAATCCATTCACTGGTCCTCCGAGGTAATGACTGTCGTTGCTGGTAGAAATACTTTGCATGTTTTATGTGAATGGCTTTGAATCAGGGATAGAGTTCTCTGAAAATTATCCTGAATCATTAGGCCTTAATTATCTACGCCTGTCTCTTAGAAGTAACCTTTCTATACAGTTTTCAACAGCTAATAAGGTATGAGAAAAATGTAAGAGGCTCCTATTCTTGTTAGAGGAATATGACTAATACGTACTCTCGCTGAAACCACTACTTTCTTTTATTCTTCCATAATTAATGCAGCACTAGATAAGAAACTAAAAGATGGTTTGGACACATGGAGGTCGGACCTCTTCCGATGGGTTTTTTGTGTTGGACAGCCCTCAGTAACAATAAGTGATACTTTTCCCACAAGTTAATAGCCAAACTATATTCTGGCTTCTCTGTGTTTGCTCTTATTGTCTATTTTAATTTATTTGTCGAGAAGATATAAAAAACCTCCACAATGTGCACTGGAATCCCCACCAGTGCAAACCCAACTAAAACATCTTTATTTATTGATAAACAGGTCGAAAAAGGGAAGTACACAAACATTAAACTTCAGGAAGCTAGGTAAATACCAACTGTTATGAGAGGATGAATAATGCAATGCAACAAGAAAGAAATAAAAAATGTATTACCTCAGGCACAGATATATATCTTGTGTTATCTATACTGTTGCTTTTAGACTGATGGCTCATAAAGCCTGAATGGCGGATAAATGATAGTTATTCTGTTTTTTTCCTCTGCCAACTCAGCGCCACTTTCAGTGTTTTGAAAGTTAATCTTTATTTTCAATTAACAAGGGGTTTGACATAAATATAACACAACAGAGCATCTAAAATATGAAATAGTCCAGTTGTTAAAATGATTGTATGAAGGTGTTTTTGATATACATTAACTCTTAATCCTCTGAGCAGCCAGTGAATCTACTGGATAAAGTTTGTCTCGACTGTTGCGGCAGCTGAGACCTCCACAGGTCCTCCCAGTTAGATGTTCTTAAATCGTTGTCAAAAGTAAAGACAGTCACATAGACAGTAATGTTAAAAGCAGAACATTGTTCACTTAGCTTGCATTTAATGCCACCACAGTTTTGGCGTCTCGTCAACTTCTAGTAATTTGTCAGACTAGCCAGTTTTCCACTGATTTAATCAAATAGGATTGTGACAATAAAACTTTAGAGTTTCGTCCCAAATACATTTACATTTCATTTGGAAGAGGATGATTATTTTGTTTGGAGTTAAGGCTATCTTCACATATATTCACCTTTTTTTAAATCCCAAAGCTGAACCACTTACAGAAGTTTGTTGACCTGTTCATTTTAATACAAAATGAATTAGCATCTTTCCTTTTCCTCAAAATGTCTTTTTCCAGTATTCCATCCCTCATTTCTGTTTCCTCCCCTCCTGTTGTAGATATGTGGAGTCATTCTGTGCCCATAGATCAGGGGCCCACAAAGAGGAGACTTTTGTCTGGGCGGATTAAAGAAAGTGTCACGTCACACAGACAAACTGTCTAGCCGACCGGGTCTGACAGTGTCTAAAAGTCAGAGAAATAAACATGTGAAGGTTTAAAAGATGTATGCCCACCGTTTTTCAGGCTTGGAGAGATAAAGGAAAGATATATGAAGTGAGAAGAGAGGTATTAAAGGACAGGAGCTGATGTCCAATGATGGAAGAAAGTTCCTTAAAATCACATCCGTAATGTACATCTCTGTCATTTCAGTGATTTATATGGCACATTTATTCTAATGATCAATAAATAAGTCTGTTAAATAAGCTCATTAATGAAAGAGGCCTTTTGTTATTATCACTGCTTATGGTTGCTACACTATGGCAAAACTCATTCCATGTAGTTTTTGGAGCAAATAGCAATCCAATTCAGTGTTTTCAATCTTTCATCATCGTAAATGATTAAAATTAAGAAAAAAAAGAAACGTAATCACAAGGTTTTTTTTCCAGATGTTCCCATTTTCTGAGCACTGAAAGTTCTTTACTCCATGTCAATATAAAAAAGGAACACACAAGAGGTGAAATGTTGTGCTGTTTCCAATGTCAAGAATGAGCCTTTGCTGTTTTTATTGGCTCAAAATAGCCCCATGTACAATTATTTTAATTATTTTAATACTTTTTCCTTTGTGGATAAAGGCAAACTAACACAACTCATGAAGTGACATTGCAATGGTGTCTTGTGATAGGATGATGGGCTCATAGAGACATTTCTTTGTTTTTCATTTCAGATACACTCCAGTGCTTTATTTCTACCAAACTGATCCAAACTTCTTGCCTGTCCCTGTCAGAAGCTACAATTCTTCTAGGTCATTTAACAGCATCTCAGTTAGGTAGAGAGCAGTAGACAAGATGCTCTATGTTTTGTTTAACAGAACATTTTGTCATATGGACTGAGACCACATTATGTAAAGTCCTTTGCTGCTTGAACTCATAACACCACACTAAATAGTCCCTTTAGGTATCAATAATAGATACAGGTTAAAGCACAGGTTAACACAATGCATGCCGACTGAAATGCATACTGTAAAGGCTGTGGTATGGAGAATCATTAACTGAAATGCATCAATAATTCATGACTAGGGGTGATGTATGCCTTGGTTGTTGTGTGTCTGTCTCTACAATAACGTCTTTGTGTTTCATCTGAGTCATCACACGTCGTCACAGGCCTCATAGTATCAAGACAATGGCTTTGTTTTATCTAATTAGCGATGACATCATTCCTGCTGCCTTCATTCGTCTACATTTTGATAGAAAGTTACGGTGACCGCTTTGCCACAAATTCTATTATCTTTGAAATTCTATTACAGCATCTGCGGGGGTAAAGCACACAACCAATATTTTTCTGACCAAGAACATTAGGTGCGATGTTGGATGTAAGAGCTTCAGGCAAGGACTCATGTGCAATTTGTCAGCCTGCACTCTTTTTCTGTTTCTGTGTGCATAGCTGATGAATGTGTGAATATATTGTTTGAGGAAGGAGACAGTGTCTCATCTTCATTTTAAGTTGTGACAATTTTTTCTTCTGTAGAAAAAAAGAAGAAAAGGGCATTTTCTGTCCAGCTTTTAGGGTCCCAGCATCCCTCTCTCATCTCTCCTTTCATCTCCGCCTCAAGCAGAACAGCCTTTGTACTGTCGGGAGGTGTTGCAGGTTATGCAAACACCTATAAACTACAACACTCTGTCATGTAGAGGGAAATTACCCCAGTGACAGAAATGTCCATGCAGGGGAAACATCAGGAAGAGAAGGTCTCCTCATCTCAGACGGAAACCTCGGCAAACATGGTTGCTGACGCAAAACATGAGTCAGTGGCGGGGAAGACAGGTCTTCACAGTTATTTTCTGACCAAAGTTAGAAAAATAATTGTTTGACAAAACTGTTGATGTGTAATCATTTCGTACCAGAAATGTAAACAGAGCAGATTAGAACATTGTGATTCACTGAAACAATGGAGGAGAAGAAATAAGGAAACATGGTGTCTGAGATATTACCATCACATCCCAGAGGCCTGAATTCAAGCTCTTCATGGCGATCCTCTCCGTGCCCAGACATTTCTCAGACCTGTGGGTGTAATCTTCGACACAAGTGTGACATTTCTGTAATTTTCTTGGTTATGGGTTGGCAAACTTTACACAATCTAAGCCTGATGTGTTGTTGAATCTGGTATTGTCCAACTGGGGTTAACCTGGAGATAAAAGATAATAAACAGACACTGATTGGGAAAGATGGATTGAGATCAATTGTGGGATAAAGTTCATCCGATCTCCAGATGGATTTCAAATCTCTGTTTCTGTGAATTTAAGTCATGCCAACTGAAATTGTTTTCGGGAAAAAACGTACAACTTCTGAAATGAATAGTGACAGGAAATAATCTGGATATAATCTAATTTTGACAAAACCAAACAAGGCCATTAGAGTTACAGTAGGATGCCAAAAGAGAAAGAAGAAGAAAATGAGGGAGCTTGCTTGGACAACTTTTTAACAAACTTATTTCAGTCAAAGGCTGATGGGAACCAGGCAGGAGGCTAGCGCTAACAGTACTGATACTATGTGCATACGTTGGTTTCAATCATACCCGGGCAGGGCCCATTCACAGACATTTCTGCGGGCAGGCCTGCCAATAAAACATGGTCTCCCATTGGATACTGAAGCAGAGTTTTGAAGCACATCAATGGGGGTTGCTTTATATTGTGCAAAATGCTTTTTAGTGTTAAGTGGTTGTTTTGATTATGAATACAATTTTACATGTTTAAATCTGGATTGGCTTTAAATAGCAAACTCATCAAATGCAGGCTAAACTGACGCAGTCTTTATAACTACTCCCAGCACCGTCACTGTAGTGTCTTTTCTGAGCAGTTTGCCCCCATACGCATGTGAGGGTCAAACATGGTGACAAGTTCCTGTGGGCCATGCCTGGTGGTCGGCGGGGGGCTTTCAGCTCTCATTCAGCAGATTTAGACCAACACTGACAGGAGGCTGGTTGAAAAAATAGACTGTGCATTACTCTTTTATGTGCAGAAGAAGAGCAGGCATCCAGCAGTGCCTGCCTGCGGTGCGGAAGAGAAGTCCTCTTGAGGAGTAGCATCCTGCTTTGATCTTGTTTTTCTGCAAACAGCCAATCATGGCGGGAGAACATGTTCTAAGATGGAGAAGAAAAAAGCAAAGTGACAACATGATGGAGAGAGAGAACAGGACAAAGTTGTAGGAAACTGTTTTACGTCTAAATGTTTGTAAAATAAGTGCAACACATATTTCCATGCTGAAGAAATCAAGCTTTAAGTAAGATGTATTCGGTTTATAAGAGTGGGGTCAACACAATAACTTTTTTTATATCCATGTTTAAATTCTTAAATCTTTGTGCTTATTAAATTGCAATTGAAACTTGGAATTTAAGTGTCATTGGTCCACTTGCAAAATTTGTAATACATTTATGTATCACTCCTTTATGAGTCCTTTCATGTAGACACAGAAGGTAGGTTTTCACAGTTTAAGTGTTCAGGATTAACTTTTTGAGGTTGAATGCCTTCCCACCAGGGTCAGAATTAAAAACAAAATTCATCCCCTGCAAAGTTCGTATGCACTCTTCCCCTTCAATGACCAGTTCACAGGACAGGTCACTGAATGCACCTGAACCTTGACTGACGACATTTAAATGGAAGCATATTTGAGCATTCTCCAGTGTCTTAACAACACAGGACTTATAGTGTGGCACTCAATAAAAGCCGACAACTTCTGTGAACACAACATTGTCAATTGCTGGTTTCCAGGTATTGACCAGAATTGGCCTAATGAGCCTGTGGATAGGGAGTATCTTCTTGTGTATTAATTAATAGAAAGGTAATATAATGTAATAAACTATGTGAACACTGGCCCTGGACTTACAAATAAATGTTTATGAACTAATTCTCAAATTTTCTCTGTTTTTAAAAATCAAGTATTAGAAAAAAATATAATTCTGTTAACTTAAGTGCACATGTATTGATAGCATCTAACAACTTTGATGATGGCCAGATCACTTTAAAACTTCCAATACGAACCCTGCTCATGATTCACAATCATAGATTGTTGATTTATGCACAATTTGCAAGTTCAGACACCGTTTTTTAAAAGTGTATCTTCTGAAAACAAAGAAGTACTTAACATAACTTTGCATGAAATGATAAGCCACAGAGTTCATTTTCTTGCTGTGTTATAGATGAGGATGATGACTCATCAGTCTAGACAGATTCAGGACACATTTCTTAGCGACAAAGTCATAGAACAACGAAAATTCTATACTTTTACAGAAAACCAGACACATTCTGACTCAAAAGCTTGAGCATTTCCAGTCGTCCTCTGCTCCTTCCCTCTCTTTCTTCATCCTAGACCCAGATCATCCTCAGCCAGATGTTATCTTAGTGAGAACTTATGTTTTCTTTGGCTTGACTTGGCGATAATTGTAATTTAATGTATTTGCGCAATGAAGGAACAACGTTCACAAACAAAAACATATACACATCAAATTGTCCCTGTCAAATATTGGCTTTTCTTGCATAAAAACAGTGAAAATTGTAGATTATTATGTAAGTTGGAAGTTGAACCATCACTAGGTCCAGATTTCTTGGGCAAGAATCTATTATAAAGCTATTCAAGTGTAAGAACACATTTCTAAGTCTAAGAATGAAATGTGTTTCAAAACATTTTGCATGCTGTTCTTATTTGTATTCATTGTGAGAATAATGTTGTTAATACAAACATTTCAGTGTGTGATAATAAAGGTTTGTCTTGTCCTTATTGTCCCATGCAGACATTCAGTGTAATTATGTTGAAACAGTTCAAATATGCTTCAAACTTGAATGTGAAATGCAACAAGGGAAGCATAACTTTTAGAGCTATGTATACCGAAATAGGTTTAAAATAAAAGCCTTCTGAAAACATTCTGAAGATATTATTAAAGAGACGAGAACTTGTTGCTCTTTATGACTTTTTTTAATTCATAGAAATATCCAAGTTGTCATGAACTTGTAACAACGCCTAAGGAGCCTACGGTAGTAAGGCCAAAAAGAAGGTCAAATGTGAAGTGTGGAGCAATCCTGGTTCAATCCTGTCCATACTGGGACAGTCCATGATACACATTCACCAATATGTGCTACAGAGGGCTGAATTAGCCTATGCTATGGTGAAATTCATTAAGTTTTTTCACCATGTAAATATACCTTTGACATTGATTTCACGTGGCCTTGGTTGCGTTTTGATCTTTGGTTTTGCTCTGGTGTCTGGCAAGCCCATTGTTTAGTGAATTATGCTTCTGCTTTCTTGAAGTGGTTCTGCTTTCTTGAAGTGGTTCTGGAAGTGGTTCTGGTTTTTGCCCTTTTATTGCTATTTATTGCTTTTGTGTTCTTGGTTGACATGTTCCTCAAGTGATTATGTTTTGATGCATGGTACAGACCTGAATTGATTTCCTGTGCCGTGTCAAACGATTGTCCTGGATGGTAACTAGTGCAGGGTGTGTTTGCTGTAATGGTACACTTCGATTATGTTGCAATGATTTTGGGCGAAAACTTGGCTGGTGTGTGGGCCAATATATCTTTTGTGGGACCAGGCATGCCATCTGACAGAGTCAGAGATGGTACCTTAGGATGACTTCATCCAAAGAGACTTGCTGAAGTGTAAGATGGTGCCCACTTTTAGAGACTGTTTGTGACATGGAGTTTTTCAAGTGGTTGTGTCATGTAACTGCAGTGTTGTGTTGCAAAATGTTCATGACAGGTGAGGTTCTCTTTCTCATTTGGAGAGAAAGAGAACCTCTGCCCTGTCCCATTTCCTTCAACCTTGGATTTTATTGTTTTTTTCCAAATGTGTTAAATCCCGCCACATATGCCATGTCACTCCAAAACTAAGTCAGCTCGTTGGGCTTGCTTTGTTTTGTCCTAGTCAAGTCATTCGGCAGCCATGTGATGGTAAAGCAGCACCACAATTTGGAATTTGAAAAAGCAAATTAAAAAAACATGTGACAACAGCACTGAGCTCTGCTTGTTTAGAACCATTGGCCAAGTACTGGATCTAACTTGAAGTGCAAATCCTCATAAGATCGGGAATTGTGTGTTACTCTAGTGTTTTCTGCTGTTTCATGTTCCAACTGTGTATTTAAGTATTGTAAGGACCTTAAAGTTCCTGATCCTGGGTTTTCCGATAAATAGGGTATGAGTAAAAGACATACAACTTTGTAGAGCCTCACATCCTTCAGGTATGGCTAAATCCATTTGAACCTGATACTGTGAGTTAATGAGCCTTCCCTATAGTACTCTATCCAGAATCAAATAGGTTATCCCTTTTATCTGAGCAATAGAGCAGACCTTGTGGTAACAAGCACTAGCCAAGCAAAAATAAACCTAAGGCAGGGTAATACATAGCTCGATTGAAGAGAGAAAAATTGTTCAAAAGAGTGGGCATGTAAATGGATGTAAATTACGTAATAATAGAATAACAACCCTGCTGTGTGTCTGTTAGCACTGCTAATTTAAATGTATTAAAGAAGGCATGAAGCCACTGTATGAACGTGTACATACAACCTAAGGGTCTTTTACATGACGCGCCACCTACAGTGCTACCAAAACCTCCCACGGGACTCCCAGTGACGTCCTGCATCAACCTCAAACATATCTCCTCTCTCGCCATAAGGAGAAATGAATCATAGCACAAACTGGGAGATGGTCATTAAGTCAAACTATGTATTCTGTACAAGCAAGGCATCAAGAATGCGCCTCTTCTTTCATAAATATATAAGCAAGTTTAAGGTTGGCTGCGTGGTTTGTAGAATGATGGATTCAAGCCGTGCTTTTATCTTTTTGTGGGTCTACTTGCGCACAAAGAAAATGATGCATCACACTCCGAGTGAGGAACTTCTAAAATTCATCACAATAATGGGCTATGATTCATGCATTTCAGATAGGAGCTCCAAATTGGCATAAGTGACAATGGAGACACAGTCCCTAGAGTGTACACGTTGTCCAGACAGACAGACATGTGTGAGAATGGACATTAATAAGCTTATTTTATTCAGAAGATTCTCCATCCATGGCTCCATCTTTATTCATTCAGCTATTCAGCCTCTCCTTGAGGACTGGGCAGGACTACGTGTAAAGTTGAATGTCTTCAAATATTTGGTGCGTTTATGTAAGGATGTTTGTATGTGTCAATCAATAGATTTAAGACTTTATGATGGGAGTGTAATATACTTGGCAGAATCTCTTTGGCTAAGTTTTGAACTACTGTTATCTTAAGTCAAATGGTCCATTGTAGGTGTTCTGTGTATTTCAGCATTTCACTCTTAAAAACATATTTTCTTCCATTTCCTCTACACCTCTGATTCTTTTTTTTTGGCTGGCTCAAGTTGTCTACCCCGGCAACCGACAGGGTTTGGAGTTCAGCGTGTCCATCTGGGGGACTAAACCCCTTGTTCCAAATGGACTATTAAATCAAGTCTTCAAGTCGAAGAAAGAAAGCTTGGGTTCGGGATCTTTGGTATGCCAGGAAAATAAAAGGGAAATAAGGGAAAAAATCAGGTATGCAGAAGTTCATACAAAAATATTGGCACCAGTACAGTAACTGGAAATTATCAGGAATGTCAAAAGATGTCTTTTGAGCAAAGTATGTTATATGGTGCCAAATGTAACAATGAACAGACAACAATTATGTATTTCCCAAGTATGCCTCTGACTTGGGTAGTTTTCTTGCCTCAACTGGCATCCACAAATTAAGAGAACTTAAATGCATGACTCTGAAAAAAGGCTTGATGCAACATATTAGTTTTAATACACAGGTGAAAGGGAGGAATAAAGGCAAACAGTACTGACGTAGAGAAGGTTAATGTCCCAACTAATCTTACAACGCCATAGCTTTTGTTGAGAACAGGGCTTCTATTGAAACCAGCAGTTAGTGATAAAGGACTTCTAAAAAGCCTTCCCTTTTCTGCGTTGTCAGTGTGTACAGTCCAAATAGCAACTTCTAAATCGAGATGGGTTTGAGTTCATCTAGCAGAATGGTAGCTACATTTGATGTCTATTTACAAAGAATAATCAAAGCTTAGTCGTTGTCATATGACCGCTGATGGGAGTTGGAATTGCATTACAGCAGATTGCGCTCTAGGAAGAGACAATAGTGAGATCAAACAGGAAGAAATCAGGAATCCATGAAAAGTGACACGAGGAAAAAAAGTGAAACGCTTGACATAAACGCAAACATGATCTGGCACAGATGAACACTCTGCATTGTGTGTTTGGGAAAACATGGAACAATTAGATCCCAACTGGGAAAATTCACATGAAGGCCCCCACAGAAAGTCTGAAAAATGTTTTGGTATATGACTTGATTATTTGACAGATGTCTCAATCACATCTTCCAGCTTCCAAGTCACATGCTCTGTCTTCACCTTCTTTCCCTGAATCCTCAGCCAATATGAAGTTGTCAATTACTGTGTGTTTAGTCTTTTACTCTATTGTAATCTATCACAGTGTCCCATAAATCACGTCATTTCAAACAGCCTCTTCCAAATGTGCCTGCTCTTTCTTCAGCTTCCTGTACTCCCTCTGTCTCCCTCTTTGTCCACAGAGCCCACCAGTGTAAGAAAGGATAGACAGGATACGTTTTATGGAGGCTGCCTTTTCTCACGAAAGATTCAGAGACAGCTGGAAGCTTGCAAGAGTTTGCTGATCACTTTAAATACTAAAATGTGTTTTAAAGATTGAGAAATCTATGCTTTGCTGTCTCAACAAAACTAGTATTCAGTCTCAGCTAGATCTCTACAAGTAATGATTACCTCTTGTTTGGAACTAAAAACGGAAAGTCAGTTTGTTCTCACTGGATACATTCAAGTTTCACATCACTGAAAGTCACAGCAACAATATGTGGGCCAGCAGGTCGAGGTCACCTGGCGAGAAGTGCATACAGCTTTACAACACTGGTTCACACAGCAGCCTTCTGTTTTTAAAAGAAGCAAGTTAGCACGTCTCTGTAAAGCTAGATACATTGGCTAAGACTCAAAGACAGAAGAACAGTGATGGGTGAAGCTTAATAGAGAAAAACGAGCGTGACCAGATCTTGACTGATGATATAGCTTTACTATACTATGCAAACAAAGAGCATTGCACAGAAGAGGAAGTCTCATTGGCTTGAATGACAACTGGCTGCACAAAAGCACTGAAATATCAGCTGTTGTCCCCTTAGGGTTAATACTCTTCAGACTCTGGCAAACTGGTTCTAGGGTTGAGGTTTGAATGATTTGGTGTCAGGGAAGGCAACCTTGGAACCAACAGAAAGAGCTGCCTGGACTTTGAAATATCCCACTATAGCTCTGCCAAAGCTACTGTCCCAAACACACAAACATTCACCTAACACATGAATATTTGGTGGGTCTGAAGTAATGGATTGGACAGATTTATTCAAGACCTGCCCTGTCAGATCCACAGACACTGGATTAAAAAAAATATGCAATCACATTTATTTTTTAGCATTTGGTTCATGGATTGACATTGAAATAACAATGCATTAACAAATATCACAAAGAAATCCATGGAGTGTTGTCTACACTATCTTTAAATCATGTACCTTTACCACTCATGGGTTACTTGGAGTTTAGTCTTGGAGTCCCAGAATATAAAATAAAAACAAACTTGTTTCAGTGGGATGGCTCAACCAGAGAGGGGATTCAGAGTTGTGCGGGTCCTTTCAGTGCACAGCATGTCAACATGCAAAAACATTAAATTTGTCAACAGGCAGACATTCAACAAAAATGGAGAGTAAAGTTTCCAATAAAGAATGAATAATGAACTGCAATTCACTTGGGTGACAGAGCTTTTCATTAAAATAAACGACTATACTCAATTACCCAATTATGTGGTACTAACTTAAATTGGTAATTCCAGGAAACTTACTGGCAAATATGTTTGAAATCCCAAGCACCCATCTGGCTGAAACAAACCCTAAGCTACATTTGCAGATGCTAGCCATCCGTATTGTTACTGTATACATAAGGATGGCTGAAGGTCGACAGAGAAATGACACGGCTTGTTGTGATCTCATTGTTTTTACTGTCTGTAGTTTCACAGGAGGTCCCTGTATCGGAAAGGCTGCATGTCCTGGTGTTGTCCAAAGACCAAAGTGAAAGACCTGAGAAAGAGTTCCCGATATATGATCTGCAGCTTCCCGCAATCCCATTGGATAAGGGTAACAGCAAGAAACTCGTCACTGTGGGAGTGCCAGTATGTGTACGAACGGGGAATGGTGAGTAAGTCCTGGAGAAACCCAGAGGATTTTGGGTGTTGGTAATGATCTCACCTGGCTCCCGAATCTAACATCATAAATTGATAGTAGATAACTGCTTGTACTTTTTCTCTCTCTGGACTTCTTGGGCAAAAAAAGACAGAACTGCAGCAAATGGGTGGTGTCCCAAACAAGTACACACATCTGTTTTGAGGAATATTAGCTGATTAAAGTTGCAAAACAGAAATTCTTGGAAAGATGATGTTGACTCTTAGACTGACAGGGAATAATTCTATTTATCTCCTCATAAAATACTTTCCATTGAAAGTTTTACATCAAAAGTTTGAAATACTTTAAGCACTTTGTTGTACCTCTACAAAATAGGACACTGAATTTGCTGTTTCCCCATTTACAAATGTGCTTCTGCTTCCTTCAATCACATCTTTCTGTATTATTAATTCATTGTTTTTTTCTTTTTTAAACCGTTTTACTTCTTGTTGTTGAATACTGTATAACCTGTTAACCTATAACATGTTAAAGGAATCTTGCTCGAAAACCTAATTTATATCACATAATCAGTACTGTATCAAATATCTTACAAAAGGAAATTCAAAAAGTAAAACAGTGTGAATTTATTTATTTATTGTTCATTTGTTTATTTGTTCGGATCCCCATTAGCTGCACCCGAGAGCTCAGCTATTCTTCCTGGGGTCCACATTAAAAAAACATTAACATGAATATAAAATGTACATTTGAAATAAGCCCTATAGTCCACACAAACCATCATATTTATTAGAGAGCATTACAAAATAGTTTACACATATCAATACATTTTAGAGAATACATTAAACTTTTCAATCAATCCTGTCGACCATGATAATGTCAAACACACCTCTGTGCATGTCTTTTGTGGTAACTGATGTATAATCCTTGTTGCCATGTTGCAATAAAAATGTTAAAATGTTTCAGTGGCTTCTGCAAAAGCAGAAAATAATGTAAGATTGGGATCATCGTCTATCTGGAGCATCCTGCAGTAATTGATACAGGTTGATCGATGACTCACTGAGTGAGACTGAGGGTGAGTCACTGAGTTCAGCCCTCTGTATCCTGGAGACATGCTGTATTTGATTAAGCATTCAATACATTGATGAATATCAATTTAATGTTGTGCAGTCACATTTTCTTCTTCATAAATAAAAAGTGTATTCAACTGCAGTGATAGATTGTTTAATGCTAATCCATATCAGACATTGCGAGACTTAAACCTCTGTAGATTGCAGAATGTGTCTTATTAAATACATCTATGTAATCATGTATATCACAGTGAGTCATTCACAAGCACACACTGAGTGAGTCATCTGTCACTCTCACTTACTCCACTTTTCCATCTCCCCCCTCCCGTGTCTCTTATTGCATTACAGAGCATGCCCAGTCACACTGTGACTCAACAAGCTGAGACATGCCGCCATAAGAAACCACCACCAGGTGAATGTGTGCTGTGTTTGATACTCACAGTGACAATGTGATAGTGTGTTGGAACCTCCTTCCCTTCATTTAACATTCAGAAGTGCCATAATCAAAGACAATTATTAAATACCATATGTGGAAGATGGAGGGGGATGTCTTTAATCAGCTTTAAATCAAGTGAATCTCCTGTAATAAATATTTAGTTAATTGGGAAACAATTCCAATTTATGTCAAAACAATGTAACAAATGTTCAAGTAAAGTTTGCTTTTCAAAGACAGCTGCCTGGTGAGGCAAAAGGCTACGAGAGGAAACATTTTGGTAGATTTATTGAAAACAAAAAAAAAAAAAAAAAATTGTAAGCATATATGATTCAAGCTGTTGTAGTCAATTATCAGTCATTTAATTTCATATTTGCATATGAGGAGTTGTTAAATGAAACTGCTAAAATAGTATTCATAAGTACCATTCATGGCTGTAAAAATGAAACGCTACCAGATCCAGTACAGAATAAAGTGTAGTTAAGGAGAAAAAAAAAAAAAAAAAAAGCTTTAGGTTAATCTGTATTTAAACTCTGCTGCCATTAAGGAATGTAAACTCAGCAGCAGTACAAGATGAATGGTGGTTACTGCTCTTAATGAGTCTAACATTGTAATAAACACAAGAGTCCCAGTCAAACATCTTAACCAGTCAATTATACAACTGCAGATGTTGAAGCACAGCTGGAGCCAACATAAACTGTACAGTTATGGTGAGAGAGAACACAGTGACAGACGGCACAAACACTGTCATCATTTGAGCTCATTTCCTTTCTTTGCTCGAGATGTAAAATTCAATCACCCGTGGCTGAGTCTGGACCTGACCGCAACATCTGCTTTTTCATATTATATCATAGGCAGTAAAGATTACTTTTCAGGATTAGCCTGTTAGCCGGACTTTTAACACGATCAAAAACATCCTCTTAAAGTCTGTTAAAAGCCTGATGTCTGAGCTGTGGACACAAGCCAGACATTTATAAGCTGTGAGGGTGGACACAGGTGTTGGCCTGCAAAAACTTGAACAACCTGTTTGAGTTGTAATGTTTGCATTAAAAAGTTTACAGTCTATGTAATGAGTGATGGAAAAAAAAAGCTTTGTATATACCT
This sequence comes from Labrus mixtus, assembly GCF_963584025.1. NCBI lineage: Eukaryota > Metazoa > Chordata > Actinopteri > Labriformes > Labridae > Labrus > Labrus mixtus. The sequence goes on along the minus strand of NC_083623.1, from coordinate 12,814,054 downwards.
ATACAGCACACATATTTAGGAAAATGTCCCCTGTCATCTCTTATAAAACTCATTTCATAACCATAAAGAGGTGCCTGAAATGTAAAAATCTGATACAACATTAAAGTAGACATGCCGGTTTAGTTATATAAGAAGCTAAGCTAGCAGGGAGGTTATATGAGCACAGACATAACACATGAAAATTAGCTGGAAAAAAAGACACCGTAGAGAGTCTTTCAGTAAATGTAACAGCACAGCTAGTCAAATATTAAAAAAATTATAATCTGAAATAAAGCCTGGCACACAGCTAGCAGCACCCACCTGTCACTCAAAGTAGCCACACATTTAGACATGCATGACATCATTTAGGCTGGCTGTGTATAAACTTCATGCCCTGTTAAGTTTCAGTGAATAAGCAATTTTCCAAAACACCAAAATGTGTTGCACCAGGCTATTTATTTCTGCTGTATAAAGTGGGACATTTTAGTGTTGACTCACTTTTGGAGCCAGCCCCAAGAGGCCTCTGTGGGAACTACAAATTTAGGATTCATCTTTCATTCTCAGATGATTTCCATTACTTTTTTGACATACTTCATGTAGAATTAAGTTTTACTCTCAAACACGTGTTTACAGACTTTTGCAAAATGTTGCAACATAAATCAGTTATTTAGCAACAAACTTGGCGGTCAAGGCGCTGTTAAACTCTATTGACCATTACTTTAGGTTGAGTTCTTAAGACTATTGACAGTTAGGCAATCATATAAACTAAGTGTCTGAAAGTATAACTCCAATGCTTTGGTAATAACATCTGAGAGGTACTTATATGGAAATAAAAGGGGAGAATTAGTTGTGATGGGTTAGCTTTGTGCTTTATTGTTGTGCTATTATTAAAACATGCTACCATGATTGTTGTAGTATTTCTAACAATGTAGACACTTTACTTTACAAAACGACGATCATTTGGCATGCCTAAGTCCCTCAATGGTATATTTTTCTGCAAGAATCCTCTGTGTTATGTGTTGAGATGATTATCATTCTTTATAAATCTGTTTGTTAGTTTCTGTGCATATATTTCATATTATTTCACAACTCTCATTGGCATGAGTTGCCCTTTACAACAGTGTTTGATGATTTTAGTACCATAGACTGTTTCCATTTTTTTTTTTAACCAAAGTGTTCCTACTCACAGGACTGCAGCTGGCTGGATGTTGTGCAACATATTGTTGTGTATGAGGAAAGCAGACGTATCTGAGATAAATGAACTGGTGAATTTGGCTGCAATTCTCACACCAATTAGACCAGAAAATGTAAACAGATGATAGTGTCCACCCAGATCTTTCTGTTTGACCGACGACGACTAACTTTGCACACTAAGCTTCTCTTCTCTTATCATTAAATCTTTCATCTTGACATCACTCAGTGATCTGGAGAGGTTGCGATCTACCAAATGAATGTGTGTGCAACACCAACGCCTTGTTCACCAAAAAGAGGTCGGTTTCGCCTTTAATATTTTATCTCCCTCTGAGGACGCTTCACCGCTGTTTCCTTTCAGATAACTTGTGCTTATGTCTGCAATCCAGTCACTCATCATGCCCACACGTAATAGATCCTGACAGATGAATGCAGGCGAAGCTTACCCACATACATCACATGCATTTGGGAAAACACATAAGGAGTGATATAAATAAGATCAACACAACAGATAGGACGAGCTAAGACATCCTGTCAGTTCTGCAGAGATATAAAGTGAGAAATGGAGTGTGAGTTGAGGAAAAGTCTGCAAAAGAATCTTCTGGACAGCAGGATTTATCTTATGTTGTTTAATCCAGACTGCCCTCTAGTGGGACAACAACATCCCGAGGACCTCATAGCTCTCATGAAGAAGTCAAAACTTTACAGCAATGACAGCTACATTTGATGTTGTGTTTCCACATGAAACTACATTTAAAAATAACTTGACTGAGATTTGCATTTTTAGTGTATATTGACTAAAAGCAGATTTTGTCTCTGAGTGATTGTTTTGGTACCTCTTATCATTTTTCTTAACCATTTATTTTACTTTGCTTCAATGTGTGTTTGTTACATTTTCTACAACTATTTATGAAGAATAACAATTAAAATCAATTCAAGTTACAAAAGCAGCTAGTACTGTCAGGATTCTCACAGTGAAGTGTGTAAGGCGTTTTAACAAAAAAAAAAATCAATTGTTTTGTTGGGTGTATATGTGTAACGTCCAAAAAGTGTTGCTCAGTGTGTCGCTAAGCCCAAGAGAACTTAACATTAACATTTTCCTGATACCAGAAGATTTTAAGTTTACTGTCATAAAGGAGTCCGAAGTCAGGAAGTATTCACATAATTGAAACAGGAATCAGAGAACTCTTGCTCTTTCTCCTTCTACAAAAAAATGGCATTACATTGACAATTTAAGGCCAATCTAAAAGTAAATCAGTAATGGCTGAATCCCTGCAGCTCTAGTTGTGAGTTTAGAGGAGTACGTGGCTGAAAGCTGGATTGAAGGATGTGTTCTTTAATCTTCACTAAGAAGATACAACCTTCCTTCCTGAGCATTTACCTTGCATGGGATAAGTGTGAGTGCAACACTGTGGCTGAGAAGAGCCCTATAGAGACATTTCACCGAAGAAAAGTACAGGTGTGACTGACAATAATGGTGGTGGAATTTGGTTAAGCTGCTTCAGTTTGAGGGTCTTGGTAATGCTAATTCAATGTAGCAGTGCTGGGCTTACTGAGCAACCCTGCCACTTAGAGCCATTAAAAACAAACACAAAAAAAAAAAGTGAAAAGAAAAGAACTCAAAAGAAATGTTGAGTGAAAAGGGCCTTCTCTTTCACAAAGAGCGCAGTGGAATATCATGAAACAACCACCCCTCATGTGAAGTCACACTGACAGGTCACAAGACCTTACACTCCCCCTGCGACCCCCCCCCCCATCCAGTGTGGGGGAGTTGTCAGACAAGTTTGACTGATTCTATGATTCAAAGCCACTTCGGCTGGTATAGAAACGACTTCATTTGATGTGAGTCCAGCCCGCAGTAGCCTGTTGAATAGAGCTAATGCCTTGCGGCTTTCCCCTACTTTACATCAACATTATTTATGTGAGCATGTCCTCCCACAGTCTAAGGGTATGGATTAATGAACAGGAAGAGAGTTATGCTTAACCCAGAGTGGTCTTCCCTACATAAATAAGGAAAGAGACATAAAAACCGCCTGTGGTATAAAGGTTGTTTAAAATCAATTACACTTGCCCCTTTAAAAAGGTCAAACGAGTGCTCTTTAAACTCTTAAATCTTACCAATGCAAAGAACCCTGAAATTAGGAGTCAAACACAGGTCGGTCAAAAACATTTTAATTTTTGTTGTGTCATTTCAAACACTTCAAAACATTATATACAAAACAGTAACTGTCCTTTGGTCCTTGTAAATCTCATAATGTACAGTTTATTCAGCAGCCTCTTTCTTAACCAGTCCTGACCAACATCAATGATAAATCCTGTTACAGTCACAAGAAGGAATCTGTCTTCCTATTCCAAAATTCAGGATTAGCATGGCAGAGACGCTTCTTTTTTCTTAATTCCTCCAAATGAGGCCCATGTTTGGATACAAGTCAGGAGATCAGTCAGTCTTCTCTCTCTTCTCTCTGCGGGCCTGTCGCTTGAGCTGGAGTGTTTTAAGTTCAGTCATAGTTGAAAAGGTCCTGTATACCCACACCATCTGTCAAAGTACAACACAAGCATTCATGAGAACCGGTGTCTGGTGGTGATTCTAACATTGGATTTGCTTCGACAATGATGAGGATTATCTTACCACAATAATGACCGTGTTTAGCAGAAGAGGAATAGAGTAGACCAAAGATATGAACATTCCCTTGGAATCAAAGTACTGGAAATTAGAAAAGGACCTGCCAAAAAAAAACAAAAAAAAAAAAGTCTTGACAAGTTTCTGAACTACTGTATGTGTACTTTAAAAAACAAAGCCCCAACACAAACACAATTTCAGACATAGAAGAAACCAAACAAAAACCTTCTGAGTATTGGTCTTACCTCCAGTTCATGGCAGCAAACTCATTCAGATATTCAGCACTATACACAAGGCCAGCTGTGAAAGAGGAAAAGCAGACTCATGATATGTATTCAGATAAGAACAGAAGTTTATATCCCCACTTTATTAACTTCACAACTTACTTTCAACATGTCATCATCAGGTTATTTGATCTGAATATCACTTAACATATCCGTGGAAGAGATATGAGATTTACTGACACTGTTGATGGTTATGAAGTAAGTATCTCTCAAAAGTCCGTTTTTACTGCTAACACAAAGGTAGGTGTGTTTACGTGAATTACAATAGAATAAAACTACCGGACCCAGGAGGATTTTATATATTATGGGAGCACTTTTGGATTATAAAACAGACACAAACGATAAAAAAGGAAAGTAAAAGTTGTGGAAAAAATCAACTTAGTATGTTGGATTCATTTTGAATAAAAAACCAATGTAGTGGCTTTTTGATTACCCAGATCAAAGCAACACATACCAGATTATATAGAGAGAAGATAAATGTGTTTTATAGTATTAACTTAGCAACAAGTGTTCTTCAGACACCTACTACTAGTCTGAGGAAGAGCACGTCAGCTCAAAACGTCACTTGTTTCTAAATAAATCCTTTAACGGGAGCTCCTTCTTTGTGCTTCTTTACAACATTTCTGGATCCAGCACCCACTAAGGGATGTTTCTGTCTATATTAGGATTCATTTAAAACCACCCGTACACAGCTTTCAGCTCAATTGTGATAGTATATACTTATCTAGCATATTAATATTCTAGGCCAGGGATGGGCAACTTTGGTCACGGCAAGGGCCACATTCAATTAATTCTCCCTGCCAAAAGGGCCAAATTGTAGTATACAAAAACGATCAATTATGAATCAATTATAAAAAAATAAAAAATAAATTATGTCTCAAATTTAACTCAACATATGCCAGTGATCAAATATTATTATGGACGTATTTCTGGTTTTCATGATTTCATGGCAGATTTTCAATTCATTGATATGTAAAAAATTGACCTGAGGGCCACATTGAGGGTTGATGGGGGGCCGCATGTGGCCCCCGAGCCGCCAGTTGCCCACCCCTGAACTAGGTCCTGTTGTCATTAAATTCAGGGTAAAATTACATGAAATGCCTAAAAACACAGCAGTTCAAAGAGTTTTGACACAGTGCTGTACATCATTTATTTTAAATGTGTGTTTAAGTATGACATGATGTTAAATCAGTAGTTCTCCTTAAGGGACATAATAATAATAATAATAATTGTAGTTTTTTTGTCTTTAACTTACCCATGAGCATGAAGAGACATATCTGAGCTTTGTAATACCTGCAGGTCAACACAGTCAGGAACAAACACACAACATGAAACACCAACATCCCGATGAGCCAAGGCTCCGACCACTGCACCTGAGAACAGAGAGGAAACACACACTTAGCAGCTTAGTCTTTAAATAATGCTTCATTAAAGACAATGTGGGTCTTTTATCCCGTGATAGCAACTGTTAGCTCACAGCTAGCACTTTGAGTCAGGAAGTACAATTGAACTTACAGACATGAGGAAAGTCCATATCGACGTAATTCTTAAATTGCTGAACTCATCGATGGGGATAGAGCTGATATTATCAGCTTTCTGGTTCGTCATATTCACAAAGCTCGTTTCGTCTAGGCTAATGTTGTACTGTAAACAAGTGAAGTCTACCCGGAAGAAACACAGAAAAACGTCACAGAGGCAACTTGTTATTCTTCTTCTCTTGACTTTTAAGGCGCTTGATATCCAGAGTGGTTACATTGCCGCCACCCACTGGATGGTATCAGTTTTACACATGGGTGGACAACTGGCGGCCCGGGGGCCACATGCGGCCCCTCGTCAACCCTCAATGTGGCCCTCAGGTCAATTTTTATATATCAAAACATGAAGAAAACATGACAAAATCTGCCATGAAATCATGAAAACCAGAAATATGTACAGAATAATATTTGATCACTGGTATATATGTTGAGTTAAATTTAATCGTTTTTGTATCCTACAATTTGGCCCCCCTGGCAGTGAGAATTAAATGAATGTGGCCCCTTGCTGTGACCAAAGTTGCCCGTCCCTGGTCTATGGTTTGACAAAACAACAAGAACAATAACACTCTCTCAAAAAGATGATCTCAATAGACAAGTAAACAAAAATAGATTGACTATAGACCCTTCACTTATTGTACAGACTTTTTTTTATCTGATCTTATTAAGTTTTAATGAATTGGCAATGAATACATGCTTTTATAGGCCTACGTGTCTTTATTGTTTTCAAAATCATGTGTCATTATATTATTGCTTTTCTTTTAAATTTTCTTGAAAACAATGTCCTATTATGACTGCTTACACAAGAGCAGCAATAGCTCCTGATTATGTGCAACTCCTAAAAAAAAATCCAACGATTCCTCCATCATTCATGCATATCAAAACATTGAATCATCTTAATATTCAGTTCTTTATTTATCTTTTATAAATTGTTTACTATTTTGATATTACAATAACTTGTATCATTTGTTTATTTTAATTCAACACACGTCCTTTACCACAGACTCTACATTTTAGCCTGTTATATTATACCCTCGAACATTGCTTGCACTAATATCAGAATAAAGTTGAACAGAGTGTGGGCTTAAGCCAAGAATATCATACATAGGTAAGATGTTATTGTGTCAGATTTCCTTGTGTTGATAGCTATTTCATATCTTTAGCAGTTATAACATTTAAGAATGGATGACATTTAAAGCACTTGGACCATTTACAAATCACTAAACTTCTTTCTCGCTCAAGGTTTATCTCCATTCCTTTATTTAGGTATCGTGTTATATTCTTCCTTACAACGGTCCTTTAAACAAACCCAGTCATATTTGTACCACTCGGCAATTTACACAGGATCCATTATTGTAGAAAATACATCAAACAAAAGAGATGACTAAGTTTTGGTGCAAAATTTATTCACAAATATCAAAATTTAACCTTCAAAACAAACTCTCTCTCTCTCACACACACACACACACACACACACACACACACACACACAGGTTTTGGACTACCTTAACGTCACAGCATCATGTTCCAATCTGAGAGGCTCGGTTCCTTCTTCACTGTGAACGTGTTATTAATAACACCCATTGACCCATTAATCACTTATCTTATCACTACATCCTCTATAGGTTCACTTTGTAATTATCCCGTCCTTCTCCAGCTTCCACACTATCCCTCTGAACACATACAAACACCAGCTATACATATTCTCAAAGGAACAAGGCACAGTAGACTTTTTAATATCTACAACATTCAATGCATTATGTGACAAGAAAAGTAATTATAGTCATTCCTTTTGTGATCTTAACTGAGCATATCATGTAACATAAATTGGGATACAAAGCATATACTATGTCCAATCAATGGAAAATGAATTAATGAGTAATCAGCAGAACATCAAAGTAAGAAAAGCGCACGTGTACAAGAGCAAGTCAAAACATCTGCAGTGAAAAGGGCCAAATAAATTCAACACTATTTATTTTTACAAGATAAGAAAGATATTTTGACTTTTTGTGCAAAGTTTGTGTAAAAAAAAAAAAAAGTATTTCAAACATACTAACATTATAAACATATTAAAAACCTTTGGTCTGTGTCTTGGGGTTTAATGAAATGTCCAGTTCAGTTTGCAAAGAGATGAGAGGAGTTGCGCGTGCCTCGGCTCAGTTTGTGCTCCTGCCCGGGTGAAAATCGGGGACAAACGTAGCAGCCACTGTGATTGGCGTGGAGTAGCCGAGGGCAAAATTGTACAGACCGAGCATCAGACACTTCCAAGTGGCTCGCATTGCCTTGCCAACATTCTGGAAAAGAAATAAACAGCCAAAGTTTGATCACTCAATCCTGTAAATTAGAACAGAAATGCCAATCATGGTCAATTCATGTGAATCATAATATAGATTCAGACCTTAGAAGTCTTATTATAGAGTGTGTTTTGCCAAAATGGGATTGTTGCTCTTCCACTCCCTCATGTCATAATCATTTTTTGATGCCCATTTTATTCAGAGTGTAGGTTGTGCAAGAAAGTGATCTCTGTGATTTTAACATAATTAGGTTATACAAATACAGGGATGAATCCTGGATATGAAATCAGCTAGAATCAATCAAAAGAAAAGCCTTCATGTGGAGTTTAAGAACAATAGCACCCCAGGAGGAGAGGTACAGTTTGTATTTAACCCTCAAACATAAACAAAAAGCCTCCTGAACACTATTGTCTGCCTTCCTCTTGGAACAGGAAAGGGCTGACCTGCTGAAGCGGATGCAGGGAGTTAGACGATGTGGAAAAATACAACAAAAACAATCCAACTTTCTGAAAGCGATGCAAAAAGAAGAAAAAAAGCTTCTGCTGATTTATTACCAACCTTTAAATCTTTAAACTTGTGAATAATTACTGAGCCATCCTCTTCATAAATGTTCCTTGTAGATTATAAATCATAATTATAGCTCAAGACTTAAAAATAGGCGTTGATGATATTCCTCTGCATGTTTTAAAAGATTTATGTTGGCCATAAAATACTCTAAGAGTCTCTACTGTACTGCTCAGAATAAACAGAGTAATAATAAGTCACTGATAAACTTGAATTATGATATCTGATGGGATCAGGTTCCGTAAAAAACATTTAAAGCACTCAAACAGTTCAAGTCTCTCCAGTCTCTCTTTTCCTTCTCGTTGAAAAGATTGACTGTTGTGAAGGTGTTGTTGGCATGATTTAGAAGGTAAACATGATCACTATCTAAACATTTCGACTTTAGTTTATACAAAGCTACAATTTCCACTCGTTGAAATGATTTACGTTAACTCCTTTGTTAAAGATTAAGTAGCTTACTGGCTTTGATTTTTAAATGATCACAGATGAATTCAAATCATTTGTGTCAGGCTGATTGATCGGTGCAATATTATAGATTAAGAATATATAGAGACTGCTGTTCACAAATTTGACTTACCCAAATGCAAACTGAAACAAAAAAAGAAAAGTTTATCAACTAGTATTTTCATTTATTGTATTTGCAAGTTTTTATTCAACACACATTTCAGTCCAAGCTGTACCTCCAGTTGATCTTTACTATATTTTTGAAAGCTACATTCTTCTTACCTTGTTGTTATAAAAACAGTTAAAACTGATGATAAAACGTCCTGACACACATTCATGATTTTCTTTACCTAACAGTTCACAAACAAAGAGCCTGTTAATATTCAGTATCAACAAGTGTGTCAGCTCACTGATTAACTACTTCCTTATCAATCACACGTGAGTGAGGATCATCCAGTTAAGCCACCACTGATGCTGTCAAAGTAGATGACCAGGTCATGTTATCGCCACACAGACAAGTGTATTCCTCCATTGATAAAAGAACTGCAAAAGCTATATAGTCACTCACTGTGGAGGATAAGACCTCTGAACAACAAGTCCTGACCTCAGTTTGTCTTCTCACCTTGTAGAATCAGAAGTAAGGCCACATAAGTGACATATATGAAGCTTCAAAGCTCTTTAGTACGAGTAATCTCTGGCACAATCCTCAGTGGGTTCATTATATGGGCCAAGTCGGCCAGCTGTGATACTTTGTGATCTCTTCTGAATTTTGGGGTCTGAACTGTTATTGAATATTTGATTTTTTAGTATCTATTTTTTTTGTACATTCTTAATTTTTCTTTTTTTTAATTTAAATTGTACTGTGTTCACTTTTTGTCTGCAATCTTTGCTCTTTGCTGCTGTAACACTGGAAATTTCCCCATTGTGGGATAAATGAAGGATTATCTTATCTTAAATTACAGTGATTTATGAACATTAAAGCTTTGCACAGTTCAGTTTGAAGTATTATTATTTTTTCACTTTTTTCTTTCCATAATCACAAATCTTAGCCTTGATTTAAAGGGTCAAAGTGATTAGTAATGAATTAATGTAAAACTCTGCATTAACTTCTTTTATAGGTTGGATAATTTAGATCATTGAAGTGACATTTTTATTTGTCTGGATAAATGCTGCTTACTATAGCACCAGTCAGACACTGCATCTGCAAAATCATTGGAGAAAATTACAAACACCAACCTTCTTCACTTTCTTGTACTTTTCTTTCTTCCTCTTCTTCTTCTCTTCTTTTGCCTTGGCGTGCGCGTCGTCATCTATCAGTGCCTCATATCGCTCTGGCAGAAATGCAAAATGAATATCTCTACGGCACTTCTCACTTTGTGTATGGTCGTCTTCCACCGGCTGGCTGTCCCAGTGATCCACACAGTCCACATGTCGCTCATATTTTGCTGCTCGTATGTGTAGAGTCTCCACCGTTGCTGAATTCAAGCTGAACAACGTTGATGGAAGAGATTTGGGCTTCATGTTTTCAGCTTGTTGAGACGCTCTCTGGGATGTAAGAAAAAGAAAATACAAAAAGTACCACTTTCCTAAGGAGGTCAGGTATGTTGTCAGCAGACGTTATGTGCATGAGTGGAAGTGCATTCCAGTGGACCGCCTTGTGTGCAGGATTTGGCTTGGAGCCCTTAAAGGTGCAAATCCTTCCTCCTCACAAGACTGACCTCAACACGTCTCAGGGATTCAGGTTGAATGTTTGAAAAGCAGCGTGTAGACTTTTATCTAATGAATAACAGATTTAAATGAGAACATAAAGGTTACATGTTTACTGTGTCCTTCACATTAAACCTGAAAAGATCCCAAGCATAAAAAAAAAACCCTGAAGCACTTTACTTTCAATTTTTAGTTTAATGAACAAGACATTTTACAGACATTTTAAACATGAATTGCTTCTATGTTCAAACCATTTAACATGTTTTTGCAGTGGATATAAAATCTCCCTAATATAACAGTGCCTACAGCTTCGTATTTGTGCATGAATTTTTTGTTATGGTACAAAACTTTAACACATTTTTGAATTTTTGAAAAATCCTGGTTTAAAAAAACAGGGAATCCTTCTCAAAGCAGAAACCCTCGATGATGAGTGAAGAACAATATGGCTGAACTTCCATGACATTCACAAGTGTTCCCCGAAGGACGAGGGTCTTGTTCTCATGCAGGCCGTCCTGGTGCCTGTCAGAATCGAGTTAGCTCACGTGATGTTAAATGAACCTGAAGCAACACTACTGGTCCTCCTCTTGCCCGTTTTGTGCGTCGTTATTGCCCCGATCAGGATCTTTGAGACGGAGGATGCGGATGATTTTACTCACAGGAAGAGAACTGGAAAAAAAAAAAAAAAGGCAACAAACATGAAAACAGGACTGTGCCTTTGAGGTTATGTGGCTAGAGCTCTTTCGCAAGAAAATAAGCAGCGTGCTAAAATCACAAACACTTTAATCCCAAACAGATTTCTTCATTACAGCTCATTTACTGAGATAATATACAGCAACTAAATCAATAAATCACATCTGGGTGGTCTCACTGCTCTGTAGAATAAACACACAAACAATGAGAGATTGTACTGTGATTACCCCATGCTCTGCGGTGTGAGGAAAATGAACTGTCTGTAACGCTGACCAGCAGCAACCTTCAGCAGCATGTCCATCGATATCCTCCTGTTCACCATGTCCTGATAAAACAAACAAAACATTCATATAAACTCTAGAAATAAAAAAACAGGTTCAAACAGAGTGAGACAGTTTCCTTTTGACTTGTCATTTCAGCAACCTTGCATAACTTTCCCACTACCTGTCAATGCCTGTTTTACTCTACAAAAAAAGGAGATCTCAGATTTGGACCTGCAAGGGAGCATGAAACTAAACCGGGGGGGAGAGGCCAAAAAAATGGCGCCTGCATGTACAGAATAAACAGCGAGCGGACAAAGTAGCCATCAGGCAACATGAGCAGCTCCCAAAGTTGATATCTGCTCGCACAAGTCGACCTGACATTTGAAATATTTTGGGTCGGGAAACCTTTGATGCTGGTCACTTTCAAAGCCACATAACCGACCTCCTTCAACAAGAGTAATGTGTGAGAGTGGTAGTTAAAATGTGCATGCATGAAAAAATACAATACACTCGCGTGCTTGGTTTACTTCGCTCGGTCACTAATTACATAAATCTTAAGCAATAATCTGTGTTTAAAAGCAAGGTAGCATACACATCAATAGAAGCATGTTCTTATTACCATGTAAACATCAAACTCGTCAAGGCAGCGGAAAGGCGCCTCTGTGATAGCCCACAGAGAGAGGACGAAGCAGACTGTAGAGAAGGAGCGCTCGCCTCCGGACAGCGTGCGCATGTCGCTCAAGTCAGCCTTGTTTCCCTGACCAGGCTGCACCTGCAGAGGAGGGGAAACAAGTCTGTTTAGTACAAGTTTCCTTTGAATTCGGCATATATCTTTATATCACCTGTATAAAAAGCTGTACCAGTCATGCACTAGAAAATTCCATGAGAGACCGACTTACCGAGATGGAGAGGGTTTCATTCTTGTGGTCAAAGGTCATACTTCCAGTGAAGCCTCTCTGGAGCAGTGTGCTGTTAAAGTAGTATTTACAGCGGGCAGAGAGGAATCTAAAATACAGAGAGACGCGCAGAAGGATCAAGAGGGTGTGGAATACAGGATGAAAGAGCCGCAATACATGGCGCAATACAGAAAGAGCCACTAGGTGTCACCTTTTCTTATTTGTTGTAGCTTTGGGAGAAATAGTTCTGAGTTAAGAATTCCTTTACAACAAACTGCACTGTAAAAAAAACATTTATTCCATAACTAACCTTCTGAGCTCAGAGTAAACCTGGAGTCTGTGGTTCATGACATTGTCCAGACATTTGATGAAGCTGTTCAGGTGTTTCATTTGCTGAGCCATCTTGTTGTAGTTATCCAAAGCCTCTTTATACTGCCTGGGTGTGGGAAAGATAGACCATTGGAATAAGGTAAAACAGAGAAAGATGCACATTTAATTAACTGTTATCTTGTTTGCTGTACTTACTTAAATACTAAAAAATATTTATACTTAAACCGGTGAAGAAAATGTTTGTGCCTACAGTATATCAAGTTGACAACCCATTCTAATGATTCCATTCTTGTCTGATTCAAGGGTCCTTGTACCTTATAACCTCCTCTCGGTCCCCCTGCTGCTCCTGCTGTGTTGCTATCTTAGCTTTGAGACGGCTGATCTCACTGTCCAGACTCCTGGGCACCCGTCGTACTTCCAGACGCTCTGGACAGATTTCGGTTGCCTTGGCAACAGATGTCTGAACAGCATGTAAAACAAAACAAAAAAAGCAAACAACATATCAATTTCTGAGACACAATGCAGAAACACTACAACCCAAACAGTCTATAACCTTTAACATTTCATGGTAACTGAAACAACTCTCTCTCCTGCACCTTGTTTTTGTTTGACTCACCTGAAGTTCCTGCTCCTTGCTCTCCAGGGTGGCCTCGAGGGCCTGGATGCTGCGGAGATGGTCACTGCGTTTTTCATCATAATGTTTTTTGTGATGCTTGCACTTCATCACCGCCTGATCTGTTTTATTCAGCTCCTCCTGTAATGAAACAAAAAGACAAACACCACGAACTTCAGGGGAGGGTAGGCAACCTTTGAGGTAGATAGAGCTACTAAGGCCGTGTTCACACTTGACTTCTTTTTTCAACTGCAAGCGCCTTTTTTTTACATACAAGCCTATGGAAAATGGAAAAAGTATGACGCCTTTTTAAAAACCGGACGCCTTTTCAAAAAGCGCTGCGCCCACCGCCTTTTTCAGTTGAATTATTTCAACTTTGCAGAAAAGCGCTGGGTGACGTCAAGCGCCTTTCTGACAGCTGACCAATCAGGACGAGTAGTAACCTACGTCCCTAGTTACCTGTGCCCAAAAACAGCAAATTTCCACCAGATATGTGTGCATTGCGTGTCCGCTCCGGTCTGTTACGGGTCCGTGCATCCTCATCCGTCAACACCCACCGGCTGCGTTCTCAGTCTGCAGCACGGAGAGCACAGCCAGACAGCTGGAGTACGGAGACAAAGGAATTTCCGCGGTAATTTAACAGATGTACTCGCGACAGCACGAGATAATACGATGTTCATGGTATAAAACTCAATAAAAACCTTATAAACACATAAACACACAAACGGTTGTTTTTCTGAACCGTCAAAACGGAGGTTATTCTGAAAATAAACCCGCTGTTTTAATGTTGTATCAGTGTCTGACTTCCCATCCCGCTTATTCTTTTCTGTGCTAAATTGATGCGTTGTGCTCCGGCGCAGTTGCACTGCAGACTAGATCCCGTTGTTAAGGTTACAGAACACTCGCGCATAAGCACTCAAAAGGCGCTGAAAGCAGCGTTTTTTTCTGAAAAAAGAAGTCAAGTGTAAACACAGCCTAAGGGTTCATCATTTTTAATCTACTCTCAAAGTACCTGAGCCACCAGGAATCTAATAATGACTCAAATCTAAACAGACCCGGTGTATGGAACAAACACAGTGACGAATAAAAGACTCCTGGCCTGAAATCAGCAAGCATTTTAAATGTGAGCCGAACTAAAGCAGCAGATTGTGTGTTTATAGATCAGAAAGACATTAAAATGATTTAAAAAAATAAATAAAGCGCACCGATGTAAAATAATTTAGAATTATTTCGTCCCCTACTGGCTCCTATGCAGCCAATAGGGGACGAAATAATTCTAAATTATTATTGTTATGACACCAGGCATTTAAACTTGAATGCAATACCAGTAAAAAAAATCAAACATTATGGATACCGTTTTTTAAACCATGGCAACAAAAAAAGAAATCATTGGCAAAAATTGCCAACATTGGGCTATTTTTTGAAGGAACTTAAAAACAACTTAATGTGATGCTGGATCATAACAATATGTTGTTGTTTTCCAACCTGCAACAGAGAATTTGTATTGTAGTTGTAAAAGATCTGCAGGTAAAGGACGCAGAGCAGAGACACGCACAGCAGATAAGATCAACTGTGACTTTGGCTGCTTAGACACACAATCCAGCTGCTTCCTGGATGTTTGTGTGGAGCTGTGGACACGTTTAAAAGTTCTGTAGAGTGTGACCTTCACAAAACATATTTAAAAAATAAAGTCTCATTTTTCTGTTTCACATCTTTGTTTTCCCTTCACTTCCTCTCTTTGTTACTCAACCATCTCTACACTTATGGCTGCTTCGAGTTGAAAACATGACCTTAGATTTGTTGTTGTTGTTTTTAAAACGCTGGTAATTTTCATTATTCCTGAATGTAAAATTAAAGGTAAATTATATTGCTTTTTAAAAAAAAAAGGACAGCTTAAAAGCCATGAGTATTCATTTAATGAATGAATACCAGGGATGCCTATCAAAAACATTGATTAAAGGGGGGTTATATTACAGTTATTACCTTTATCGAGTCGGCCTCCTCAGCGACTGTGTTGATCTGTTCTTTGTGCTGCTTGTACTCCTGCTCTGCCTTCTCATAGGAGGCCTTGAACTCTGCCATCTGAGCCCGAGCTTCATCGTACTCCACACGCTTTGATGAGATCTTGGAAACGATCTCCTGAAGTTCTTCCTCCTGTAGCAGAATGGTGACGGCAGCATATCACACGGAGCACAAAGACTGAAAACATTATACTGACATCAACGTGAAATCTGTGAAGATTTCACATTTATCCTAAGACATTTCTTCAGGCAAAGCTCAAAAGTTTATTTTAAACTTGGATCCACTGATTTTGAAAAATGTCTGGCTGCTGTAATGCGTTTGTGTTTTATACAAACCAAAGGCTTGAGGTCCTCTGACTGCGGCTCTTCCACATTTTCCAGGTCTGTCAGCTCCAGCTGTAGCTTTGTGGCCTTGTCCTAGAGGAATACACACATTCTCCATGGGTAAGTCTTTCACAGAATCAGGGTAAAACACTAGAAATCTGATATGAATATATATATATATATATATATATATATATATATATATAAAAATATCAATCCAGCGGCATTATCTTTTCCAACATTAAAAGTCACCATTCTATTGTATATTTGTGCATGTTTAAAATAACTGGTTTTTTTTTTTTATGTTGAGGCAAACAGTAGAAACTTTAAACTGAAAGTTGAGAGGAAGCTACATCAGAGTTTATTTTATTGTTTTACTTTCCACTTTGAAGGCCTCATTATTATATCTGTGAGAATAAAAGTCAGAAGTCTTACTTTGGTTGACTTCTGCTCCAAGTGGGTCCTTCTCAGCAGCCCGTCATTCTGTTTGATGTCCTCATCTAACTTTCTCATCTGCTGCTGGAAGCGGTTAGCCTGACCCATCTGGTTCTCTATCTCCCTCTGCAAGTGCCTGCAAGAGGGGACGAGAGACACCAGGGGGGAACTGAACAGGACAGTAGAACAGCCTACAACCACACCCTGTTACATTTACCCTGTATGTCTTAAAACAAGTAAACATAATGTGATTTCTTTGACAACTTTCTCCATTTTCACAAGCTAAAACACACCAAAAAGTCTACTTTCTCACCCCGACTGGTTTGTCACCACACACCTGCACACTCATTCACCATTCACTCACCTGATCTCCTCCTCCACATCTCCAGACAGGTAGTTTGCTCTGGTTTGCTCAGCAGTGTAAGTGCGGTTAGTAAAGATCTGGTCTCCATCCTTAGAGAAGGCCTGGGAGCAGTTTTGAGGGGGGTTTCTGCCCTGCATCACTTTACGAGCTTCAGTACGATTCTACACAACCCCACATGCATACACAAACAAACACACACAAACACACAATAAAAATATAAAATTAAAAGTCACGTCAATGCACCAAATTCCATTGAAGACAAGTTGGTACACAATTTGCAAAAAGTGCTAAATATGAACCGAAGATACAAGCATTTTGGTTGTCTTAATTTGATTATATGTACAGTATAGAGCTGTCAATGTTAACACATTGTATTAGTTTATACATTGATTGGGACATTACTTAAAAACTGTCACTTGAAAAGGAAGTGAACATCTATGCTAGTATGAAAAAGAGGCACCTGCTGTTGCACTAGGTAAGCCATTTGTTGTCTTTTATATCTCAGGTAGTGAACATGGGGTAAAGATACTCTCAAGTTGGCATGTGTGGCAAAATCTGGCTTAAATTGTGCAGAGTGTGAACATATTTGTCTGAATGATCCTGTGTTTGCATCAACTCACAATGTGATGTGCCACCTCAAATCCTAAATCAACTCTTTGGGATGTGTTGCAACATGTTACTAGCTGCTTTCTTTATGTTTCAATGTGGCACATTTTAAAGATCTTACAAAGTGAATATGAATATTTTCAATTTGTGATTAATCATGATTAAGTTCATTGACACTCTTACAGTTCATTTAATTATTATAGGATGCTGCACAGTGTCATGTACAAAAGATCTACATATCTACAGAGCCTTTTGGATACTGAGCATCAGGTTCAAATACATGGTCACATGGCTTGTGTTACTGTTTTTGTACCTTAATGAGTAGAATACTCTCTATATTTCGCTGATCAATCAGGCAGTTGGCCACCACAGGGTCTTCCATTTCTAGAGCTTGAAGCACGGAGGGGTAGTCAGGGTGATTCACAGCCCTGACACAAAGACAAAATAGAACCATAGAAATAGAAGACCGTTGTTGATCAAATTCAAACAGGTACCATTGATTGAAAAATTTCAGGCTTTTTAATACTGAGATACAATACTAGTAAAATACATTATATATTTTCATTGAAACGTGTCCTTTCAGATTTAAATCATAGACTCCACTGTTTTTTACTTTGATACATGTATTATAACATCAAGCTGTCACAACAGAATAAAGGAGAAAAGTAACCTAAACATTGTCACACCACTCTTGCAGCTTAATGAATTTCTGCACGCTGATGTGTGTTCCACAAACATGGCTGAAAACTATTTGTTGCTTTAATGGATCTGTCGTCCTGACAAAGTAAGTAGCAGTGTTAGTTTAACCTTAGTGAAACAATTGATCATTTCACTTGTAACTAAGTTAAGTATACATTTTTCAGCTATGCTTCAATCATATTTCCTTTTTCAAATCTAAAATTGACTATGAGACTGTAATGCATGTTTCTGTGTATGTTTTGCATGTCCTCACCTCCTTCTTGTATCGTGGAAGTTTTTGAGAAAGGTGCTGGTGATGATGGCAGGTCTACGGCCAGGTGGGAACACTTTGCTCATCAGGCCCTGCAGCACCTTCTCATCCTCGTGGTTGTCACAAGTGAAGGCCAACAGCTGGCTTTTAAGACAGACCTCTACAGCCAGAGCCAGCTCAGGGTCCTTCAGGCTGATAAGGAAACCTGCGAGGGGAGTAAGAAAAGCCTTTTGGTCACAGATGTCACTCTAGCTGGTAGGACATAAAAGATGCACAACTAGGCATCAAGTCTTACCCAGAGGTCCACGGGGCCTCTGCTTGAACTTGCCCCTTTTGTGAGCTTCCTCGATGGCGTTTAAGAGTGCAGGCACGTGCTCTCCAAAACGCCTCAGGCGATTAGATCGGCTGCTCTCCATAGTCTGCAGGTTCCTTTTGTTGGCCTCGATGGACCTCTGGAGCACATCAAGCTCTCTCCTGAAAACAGAAGGAGGTCGATGTTTTATTATGTTAGAGGCTGTTTCACTTTTTCCACTGTAATTCCACTTTTATCCTAAAGCCCCATCAATGGTCTTTAGTGAGGTCGATTATTTTATTGAAGAATTGTCCACCTACAACTGGAGGACATCAAAAAAAGGTTTACACTAGTCTGAACTTAAAGTCGAGGGAATCCTGTGTTCTTTTATTTATTGAACGATGTGTTCACACGTTGTACCGTTACAAATGATTTCCTCTTCTTGTCCACTAACCCTTAAAATGTGTCGACTTGTCTTCTGAACTTACTGTGAGGCACAGCAACACCTTGAACCAATTTGTGGATATGCATGTGTGATTGATATTGATTGTCATTGCCCAGTCTCTTTTGTTCTTACCTCATCTTTCCTTGTTCTTCCTTGGCACGGCTGCTGGCGTTGCTGTATTGGTCAATCTGCTGGCCCAGTGTGGAGATGTGGTGTCTCAGGTTCTCCAGCTCAGCCTGGATCTCCTGCACACGCTCAGTCCTGGCCTGGCTCTCTGCTCCTGTCGTCTGACTGATACTATAGGGATGTAAAAAAGAATGACTGTACTACAAATATTTGAAGAAGTACTAAAAGCACAGGAGAGTCAAGAAAAAAACCGAATGGAGCTCATTAGATGTTATAATAAGATGACGACGCACCTTAGCTTTAGATCATTTAACCTTGAGGACAGTTGGACCTTGTCCTTTTCCAGGTCCCTCAGGTTAGCCTTACATCTGTGGACAGTGACCTAGCTCAGAGGAATTCAACATGAGAAACACATGTTAGCATCATCTTAGAGAACAAGCATCCTAAAAAAGATCATCTTCAATTAAAAATACATAAAAAGTGAGTTGAGATGTATTCAAATATAATTCATCAATATGAATTATTGTCATTGTGTTAAATGATTATTATTTATGTATTGTAAACCCTCTTAAATGTTCAGAACCACAAATTTGTCCGGTACGTCTGATAACCCTTGTAGCTGTTGACACCATTCAGCAGTGTAAACAAAGCCTCATATGCCACTGAACATTGTATCAGAGTTAACTTATCTAAAAATGTCACATCTCTCCACTGAGTTCCCTTGGCCAACATTACTTAACTTAAAATCCCTTATATGAAAGTTACAGTTAAAGTTTATGTCATTAATCACAGCCTGAGTAATGCATTGTCAGAAGTCTGACCTCGCTGGACTTCAGGCGGGAGTTTTGTCGCTGGACCTCGGCCTTGAGCTCAGAACTTTTCGGCTGGAGCTCTTGGACTTGCTGAGTGATTCCCTCCAACTGTTCCTGGATCTGCTTGTGCTTCTCTTCAGCCTCCTTAACCTTTTTCTGCATTATAACATTCAAACAGAGCAGAGGAGTGCAGAGGTTTAAGGGAAGGGGCACAAAAGAGAGCTAATCATAGACAAATGCAAAGAGGTGGTGTGAGCAAACACTTGAATGCATTATTGAGTTTTATACTTTTGATTTCATGGTTAATATGCCACAAGTATCTTACCTTCCATTCATCCACCTTCTGATCATATTTCTCTGTATCACGCCGGTCTGACTGCAGCTTCTCCTTCATGGGTTTTGTATCCTTCTCCAACTCAGCAACCTGCAATTTGTAAGAGCCACGGTTGATATCTGGAGTATTGATGTTCTAAGTAAGTGCGGCACAGCTCCAGTTAAATTGGGACATGAGGGCATGGGTGAAAAAGGTTGGGACAAAACAAAGGCAGAACAAAAAGGGGAAAAAAAAAGGTTCTTACCAAAGCCCACGCCATTTGCTTCTGCAGCTCCTCCAGCTTGGTTTGCATTTCATCTAGTGAAGCCAGGCTATTATAACGTTCCTCCTTCTCCAGGTACTTCCTCTTCAAGTCTTTCAAGCACTGAAACAGTCATACATTCAACACATTTGGTAGGATATATTCAGGTGATGATATTTATGTCACGCAACCCGTGCCAACTGATGAGATTGATATTCATGTCATAAAGCTGCTGCATGCTCTTCTCTGCTTCACTACTCATTGGTTGATACCTTTAAAAAGTCTAATTACACAGAGCATTGACATATAGGCAAAAAAACTGTCATTATCGTGTCAGACTCTGTCGCTTTGCCTGCTATTTCGCATTTCCAAGAGTCTTTGCTACGTCATGTCTTGCCTCCTTAGACCCCCTTTCACACTGTAAGTGACATATGTGAACAAGCAACTCAGTTACATTTCAGGGCCAGGCTGTCCTGATTCTTATTTGTTACATTTCCAGTAGAGCATGTCAGAAAACGACATATGACACTGGTTTACACTGGTTCTCTAGATCCTTGCGTATGCTGTACTTAGTCCCAGGTGTGCGTGGCTTTAGAAGAAAGCGTCTGCTTATTGAGTTGTAGGTTTAAGTGAATCAAAACAGAAAATGTATGTCCTGGAAGTAAGAAAAAAACTGAATTTTGAGTCATGTAGAGGCAAGCAGAGATGTAAACTTCTCTTAATACTAAATTGATAAGCTCATTTAGCTCACACAATACTTTGCTGAACTATAGATGACGTTTATATTTCTAGCAAACCGATTCTTACTTCACTATGTTGCTGAACTTTTTCCTCTGTGACATGCTTGGTGGCTTTGATGTAGACATAGTCCTCTCGCATCTGCTCAAGTTGGGTAGCCTTCATAAAAAACTGCATGAGGAATGGAACAAAAAATCAGAGTGTGTAAGAAGAAGATCGGTTGCAATTCAAAATACACAAAGCAACATACAAATGTGAAAAAATATGAAGTCACATTTAATGACCTTATATTTATCGCCCTCTCCTTTGGAGTGCAGGAAGTATTTGCTCATCTCTTGTGTGAGAACAGACACAGGATTGTTGACCTTTGAGAGAAAACAGTGAAACAAACGTATCACACAGGATTACATTTTGTTACAGCACGGTTCAACCATTGTTGTTGTTTGCAAGATTTGCATAGCCCATACCTGTATATTAAAATTGTCCAGGATGGACAGGAGCTCCTCCTTTTTGTTTGAGACAAGTTGACCTGAGTGAAAAAGAAACATGTTTATTAATCCTTTGCGTTTTTGTCCCACTCGTCGGTTTCTATTTACTTCACAGTCTTTACCTGATTTGGCTCTGAGTTTATAAGTTCTCAATCCTTCTCGTGTTATCCTCAGGTCCAAAATGATGGCTGGACCGTACACTTCAGGTTTGTACGCATCCCTTCCTTTATTACGCAGGGTGATTGACACGTCTGCCGAGCTGAGGAAACAGAGTAATATTTTTAACTTTTACCTTCTCGTGAGATACCTAAAAAGATCACAGCTATGATTTCTTTAGAAGTAAAAAGACAAAAAAGATAAGAAGTAACCAAAAATATTTAATGAGTTATACCTAACTGACAGGCAATGGAAACCTATCCTGTATCAGAATGAGTATAAAACACAAGAACCTGCCATGATACGGTGCAGGGCTAACCTTTCTCCTTGCTTCACAAAACCCTTGAGGGATAATCCTCTGTTTGTGGCCTGTGCATTCCCGCCAAGGGCAACTATGAGAGCCGTCAGAACAGCACTCTTTCCACCTATCATAGAAGCAGATAGCACAGGAAGGACGATCAAAATAAGCTAAACAAAAAAGATTACAGAGATAGGGTTACTCCATTCATGACGTAAACATATAGCAAAGACCCATCTTAGATTAACATCATCATATGGAAGAGGTCAAAGCCATTACAAATGATCATCTAAGAGTTTTAAAGGACTAGTTCTGCTAAATGTAAATGCAAAACTTAAAGCTAGTTTCTATCACTGATCGGTTTATTTTATTGCCGTCCCTTTGACCTGTTTTCATTTAGTTTTGGATCCGTAACAAGTTCCTTTTTCTGTGTTTAAGTAAATGTTGTAACCCTTGATCAATCAGAAGGCTCTTACTTTTTCAAAATAAAAGCAGGGTTAAATTCAAACAAGTTAAGTACTCTCAGTTTAAGACAGGCTTTACAAGCCTAACATTTTTTATTTTTAGATGCGAAATAATGGAATTTCAAACATGCGATTAAAAACGTGATTAATCGTAATCAACTATTGAAAATTTAGTGATTAATCACAACAATTTAAGTGATGTCACCGTTTGTAGTTCGGCTGTTGCATGAATGCTATTGATCGAAATACTGCTGATCTTTGTGTTGACAAAGGCCGTATAACTTGTCTATTCTGCAGTGTTGCTATCTTTTAATCCGGCCATTAGATTGTTACAGAGTTGTTGGGGCTCAAGATAGAAATAACTGTAAAAGTATCAGTTATAATAATAAGCACAAACTTTCAGTTCACCTAGTTTCTAAAGTAAGAAACATGTTTAAAAAGAGATACTTCAGTAATGCTCCAATCTCTTAAACACAGATGGTGAAGTAGCATTACTTACTTCCATTATTGCCCACAACAAAGTTGACATTGGGACCAAAGGTGAATGGTCCGAGGTTAGAGTGGCACATGAAGTTCTTCAGAGTGATGCTCTCCACGATCCCTGCATCGCTCACCACCTCACCAGCTTTTGGCGTCTACAGATAAGTTATATATAAGAATCAGGTGTTATTAATTGGGTCTTAAGAATAGGCTGTATTTAAATTGAAGGAACAAATTCATTATTTTTACATCGCACAAACCTGTTTGCTCAGTAGATCATCTTCCTCATCACTGTGATTTACATTACCATCTCCCTTCTCTTCTTCTTCTTCTTCATATTCGTCCTCCTCCTCTTCCTCAGGTCTTATCCTTTTGTGGGGTTTGTCACTGGCGGAGCTGCTTTTCCTTTTGGACATCTTTGCACCCAAACTTCTTCAACGAGGAAAATGAAACTGAAAGAGGAAACGCCGCGTAGCTTAAAGCCTCAAATCAAAGCTGACACCAGGGTTTTTAGCAGACAAAATTACAGTCACAACTGGTTTTCGTTAAGTGTGTAAGTGCCATGGCTTTAGTGAGATAGTTTGCCGAGAAGAAACGAAAGAAGTGGCAAAAGTTACGTTAGCAAGTTACGTCAAAAACTTAGCCATATCCGCTAACTAACGCTACATGCTAATCCCTAAGACAACAACTTAGCTGGACGTTTAGCTGCGTTCTGATTTACTTCGGCACCACAAATTGCAAGAATTGGCATGTAAGCTTGTGTGGTGTGACTGCTTACCTTCAGGAGTAAGTGTTAAACACTCACAGCACTGCAGAACAGCAGTAGGGGAGGACAACAGGACCTCTTCTCGAATTCGCGCCCTGTTTCCTCCTGAAGTCTCGCGTGGATATGCGAGACTGTCATTCCACCGATGAGGGAATTTTAATAAGCTTATCCACCTAGCGTTTTTTTTTTCTCAGTACCAGCGTCTTTTTTCCAGATGTTTTCAACATGGATCGTGTCTTGTACCCACATCCTCTTTGCTCCGTGTCTATTGGGGTAAACAAGCTATCTCAAATATAAAACATGCAGTAAAAAGGTAACAGAGCAGTGTCGGTCATATTGCCAACACACTGTTGTCATAGCAACAGGACGGACGTGCAGTGCTTTTATTCTGAGCGCACAAACAGTGTAAACACTCCTGAACGCACAACCAGCGCTTTTTCTGCCCGAAAAAACGCTAGGTGGACGCTAGGGCATTTGGCTTTTAACCTCAATAGAAAAACTGCTCATAGGAAAATACTAATTCAGATTGAATAAATAAAACAAATGAGAATTGGTTCAAATAAATTAAATCAGCTTACTTTGAGTCTTAAAAGTGTATTTGCTTGTATTTTACAGTAAAACCTCTTTTAATTCTCTTTCTTTCTTACTGGCTTACAAGCGACCACATCTTATCTGTTTTCCTTAAAGGGATACTTCACCCATTTGATTTAAGCTTTGTATCATTAGAAACCTGGTAGTATTTTTGAATGGTCGTGCATCCTGCCCTCATTTTCCCCTGAGATGGGAAATCTTTGTATTTCTAAGTATGAAAAGGAGCTTCCAGTGATGCAAAATGACGAGCTGGGGCGGAATTTCCAAGATTAATTCTGGAAGAAATCTCGGAATCAGTTGAGGAAATGGCCTTATGTGTTGAAGTAAATATGTCTGTAAATGTTTTTATTACTATATTTCTACTGCTATATTGTATATTTTGGAGAAACTGTAACAATCGAATTTCCCTCTGGGATTAATAAAGTATTTCTAATTCTAATTCTGAACAAGAGGACCTTAGTGGGAGTGGCCTGTGGTGCTGTGCATTCTGGGATTTGGTGTCTTTCATCCACATGAGCCAAAAAGACACTTTCTGCCTTTTCTCGGCCAAGAAGGCACCAACTTCAAAATGTATTTCACAGTTCTACTACATGACCCAATGTCAATACAGATTCATGTTTCAACAGGTGAAGTATCCCTTTAACTAATACATTCAATTGTGAGCCCTACCTACTATTAAAAGAAGTATAATGGATATAAATAAACATCCTTGTAAAACAAATATCAGGCCAAGAACTTAACAATATTGGATGAACAACACTAACAGACCCTGGTCTATGTTGATTATAGGCCAAACTTACATGCACTACCATTATTTCCCTGCATCATTAACCTGACAATGAATTCCCCTTTTAGTTTAATCTCAAATAGATGTAAGAAAAGCAAAATGTAGTGTCCAACATAAATAAATAAGACATCCAAAAAGTAAGTAATAACCCAAAAAACCTGAAAAATATTTTATTACATGTAACTCTTGAAATAATAAACTCACACCACTTTCAAATTATTTTTTTGTTACACAATTCTCCACACAAAATAGTGAAAGTCAAAGTTTCAACACAACTACAGAACACTGCTGGCACCTGACATGTTTCCCAAGGCCAAAAAACGGTTAAGTTTGAACTCAAAGTCAATAGGATGTTCACGTAGGGGCTTGTAGTTCCTCCTCATTGTTGAGCTTAGGTAGGGAATGAGCTCGCAGTTCTCCTCAAACAAGGCCAGCTTCTTTTTGTACTTCTGGCGGGTGTAGTCTGTGCTCTTGTGGTTGAAAGCTGTTAAAATATGAGAAACTACTGATCAGTGGGATAATATTTTATTTAAGTAAACATAAATAAAGCACTTAACATCCTAACAATCATCCTCATCAAGTTTTTGCAATTCAACATAATAGTTCCGTTTGATAATGACATCTTCCCTACCTTTCAGATAGAAGGCCACATAGTGGAGGGCTGATCTTTGGATACTTAGGAAAGGATACTTTGGTTTTAGACACCCAACAGCTGTCATGGCCTTGATGACTGCAACCCCAAGACCCTGAAAAACACCAAAAGCCTTACAGACCTGAAAAACCTACGTGAATGATGATATTATGAAATATGCACACACAAGATTATCACTGACTACCATGATGTTCTCAGGTATGTTTTAGTGTCTGACCTGCTCCAGGTAGCCCAGTGTGGGCAGGGAGGTGAGGGGTACAGGCTCACAAAGAGGAGGGACTTTACTTGGCAGCTTTTGGTCGCAGAAGGTTTCAGGAATCCTTGAAAACAAACCAGCAACCACCTTTACACATTAGACTAGACCATATCATGGCAATATAATGCTGCGCTATCTTTAATTAAAAGCAGTGGATGTTTAAATACTTTTTATTTGCACAACTGAATACACTTTGCAGGAAAGCATAACTAAATATTACACATTCTGAAGAATGAATTAAATAGCTCTTCACCTTAAGAACTTGTCCTGTTTCTGCTTTGTTTCAAAAATGTAGATCCGTTCTTTGTATTCCACAGCAAACTCCATCTTACCACGAACCAGGGCTTCATACCTACAGAAAAAGAAATGAATATCTAATATGTTTGTTCTATTTGAGCTGGCAAGTAGTATGTAATTCTTTGGATTCAGTTCTGGAGTCGATGATGCCCCTTTTTTCTCAGTCTTTGCTTTGAATTGTTAATTTCCTTCATTATTTTCTTGACGTTAGCTAAGTGCTTTTAAATTGAGCTTTTAAAGGGCTCTATAATCTAGTGAAAAGGGCATGGTTGCGTGACCGAAATTGTTTCCCCCCCCATAAATGAAAAATAAATTAATATAGAACTAAAGTGAATGTATGCCAAACATGTATCCAAACCACACTGCCCCATTAAAACACGTCAGTTATAAAATGTGATTTGGTTTCTTTAAAATGATCAGATCATTTGAATAGTTCCCAGTCCTCATCATCTTATCTTAAAAATACATATATATTTATAATAATATTATATATATATTTTTTAATCCCTTTGTTTTGGATCTTTATGGCTTAGAAAATGTAGTCCTAAGATTTGACTCCAAAAGTCCCCATCCCATCCCATCCCGCTTATCCGAGGTCGGGTCGCGGTGGCAGCAGGCGCAGTAAGTCAACCCAGACTTTCCTCTCCCCAGCAACGTTTTCCAGCTCCTCCTGGGGGATTCTGAGGCGTTCCCAGGCTAGAAGGGATATTTAATCCCTCCAGCGCATTCTGGGTCTGCCTCCCAGTTGGCCGTACCTGGAAAACCTCTGAAGGGAGGCGTCCAGGAGGCATCCTTAGCAGATGCCCGAACCACCTCAACTGGCTCCTTTCGATGCGGAGGAGCAGGGGCTCTACTCCGAGCTCACCCCGAATGTCCGAGCTCCTCACCCTATCTCTAAGGCTGAGCCCAGCCACCCTCCGGAGGAAGCTCATTTCGGCTGCTTGTATCCGCGATCTTATTCTTTCGGTCACTACCCATAGCTTATGACCATAGGTGAGGGTTGAAACGTAGATCGACCGGTAAATCGAGAGCTTTGCCGACCCTAACCAAGCCCGAAAGGCCTCCTTCTTCAGCCTGACGGCTTCCTTCACCACTGGTGTCCACCAGCGGGTTCTAAGGTTGCCGCCACGACAGGCACCGACGGTCTTCTGGCCGCAACTCCTGGCCGCAGCTTCAACAATGGAGGCTTTGAACATGGACCACTCGGACCCCATGTCCCCAACCTCCCCCGGGATGAGAGAGAAGTTCTTCTGGAGGTGGGAGTTGAAGACCCCACGGACAGGGGCCTCAGCCAGACGTTCCCAGTTCACCCGCACTACACGTTTGGGTTTGCCAGGTCTGTCCGGCAGCCTTCCCCGCCATCTGATCCAACTCACCACCAGTTCAAATCAGAATTCACTTTGGAAATTCAGGAGAACATCTAGTGGGATATAGCTATAGCTCTTTTTGAAATTTTACAGAGATTAATATTTACCTTTGCTTTCCTTCCAGATAAGTGACCGGACAGAAGCCCTTCATTTCAACTTGCTGTGGAAACCTGTTCTTCACCTGAGTCTCTGTTAGCTTTTGTGGCAGCAGGTGGGGTTGTGGGAGAGTGTGCGGGCAGCCAGGAGTCACAAATTGATCCGGACTGGTCAGGAACCTCTATCGAATTAGCACATTATAACATCATTTATGTGATACATCCTAAAATGAAGGAACAAAACATTACATTCTACCAGGTAATCGCAGAATCATGTTAGAGGATTTGTAATGTTTTTAAAGTCAAAAATCGGGTTACCTTTGACCATCAATATATAATGTCTCCTCTAAAGTGCAGATGCAGTACACTGACCTGTAAATGGTCTTCGCCACACATTTTGTAATAGTGTTCCCTGTACTGCGCTGCATGAGTTAAAGCTGCAATTTCTGAGCAGTCCACTAGGTGGAGATGTAGAGCCAGGCAGACAGGGCAGTACTGGCCAAACTCTCCAAGTCGATTCTGCAGCTCCGTGGGTGTGACACATAGTCTGTTGATGCAAGCTGATTGTCCTGCAAAATTAAGAAAATAAGGGGTAGATATAGACTCTTTCATGTCATCCTTTGCATGTTTCACAATTATTTGATTTATTACTCAAATTACCTGTTTTTAATAATACATTTATTTATTTATTATTTTTTTCCCTTTAAAAAAAACATTATTTCGCTTCCATTTTTTTGTTTTGGTCGTTTTCTTTCATTTCTGTGGCTGCTTTTGTAATTTTGCATACTGATATTTAGGGATGGAATTTAATGCACTATAAAGATAAGATGCATCCTTTTAGATTACAGTCTTCAATGGATACAGGGCTTGAAATGTTATTTTTTGCTGTGCTGAATACGGGTTAAGCTTTCAGTACTTACCTCTTTGTATCCTCTCCAAGAAGTTGTGGATACATTTCATGTTGATGCTAGTCTCCTTTAAAATGTTGTTCCAGATCCACCATTGGCTCTTTGAGCCATCCAGCAGGATCAGGTTCTGATATTGTTGCTGGAAGTGTTGCCTCACATGCTCCATCTCCTCCTTGTAACAGGAGTTACGAATGTGGAGGATCTCAGAGCTGTCATGCATAACATGAGGCCTTCGTTTGGAGGAGAGAGGATACATTTTATTATCTTTGACTTATCATTCCTGGAAAACTAAACAGAAATTTAAAGTTCATTTTGACGTTCTCTGACTTGTTAGGCTTCATCTTGTCCAAGAGGCCTCTCTTTAGCACCTCCACTGTGTCCAGCTCCAGCTCAACTGCTGTCATGGGAATGATGCTCCTTGAACTCATCAGCTCTGCCTGCTTTAATGTCTTTGGAAAGCCATCCAACACATACCTGGAATCACAACATAGAGACTATTGTCTTCAGAAGATAAAAGATCATAGTACTGTATGTACAGATTTCTTGGTAGTCATATATAAGAACGTTATCTTCGTTTTTAGACACAAAAATCACATGGAAGTTACTTACATTTTTTAAAATTATAAATGTATATCAAATACCACCAGCTTACCCTCTGGTGCTGCAGACTGAGCTCATGAGTGCCACCTCCAGACACTGAATGGCAAGTTCATCAGGCACAACAAGTCCCTGGGACAGATATCTTTTCATCTGGACAGCCAGATCAGTGTTCTCCTGTGTATTAAGCACCTCACGCATAACCCCACCAATGGACAGTCGGGCCAAACCGTATTTCTTAGCAAACATCTGTGCCACTAGAGAGATAAAGCATGGTGAGAGAACGGAACGCCTCTGAGAAAGTGTGAAAGAAAAAAATAAACTTTGTCTTACCAGTGGTTTTCCCAGATTTGGGTGGTCCAAGAATAGCTATTTTAACAGGGAGCAATGCAAAGGGCTTTGGCTGCCTGATGTATTTCAAAGGGTTCAACATAAAAATGCTGCGGTTTTCCTTAGTCGCAAAGAAGTAGATAAACTGATGGAAGATTAGAGGAAATGTCGTATTGAGAGGCCACTGCAGAGGCTGGATCAAGTCAGGCTCTTTAAATTGCTGTGAAAAGGGCAGATGAATGAATTGAAGAATATGTGACAACACACTATGTACAGGGAATCTGAGTTTTGATAAAATAACTAACTTCTTTTGAAAAAAGAAGAATTAGAATAATAGATGGAGTACTAGTATTTAAAATAACTTCCAAAATGTTATTACTGAAAAAGTCCCTATAAATGATTCCTACCTTGATGGGGTCCCAGCAGCCAAAGGCACTGTGGAGCTTGTAGGAAGTGAGCAGCAGCTTTTGTGCCAGGCTATATGGGATGGGTTGGCATTTTTGGAAAAGAGACTCCCTATTGGTCAGCAGGGGCTGGATTTTCTTGAGCAGCTGATGCTGCACTATCCAGATTTTGCGGGTTGCACCTACAGACACTTTGGGTATGTTTTGTTCACTCAGGAGCTCCTGATGATGAAAAAGCACAAATCACAACATGTTAGTTTAAGATAAGTAAAATATGTAAAGCATGATGGATTATCCACGATGTAATGTTATCTTACATTGTTAATATTATTATTATAATTATGTAAATTTCCCCGTTGTGGGATAAATAAAGGATTATCTTATCTCTTATTCAAGTAAAAATGTTATGTTATTTATGCAGCTTTTCGAACTTTCCAAATGTCCCATAAAGCTCCTGTGAGGAATTTTTGGTTTGCATTGATTTAGGCACCCACTGTGGACAAAGTGGAACATCTTACCCCTCTGCTAATCTTGTCCTCTATGAGGGTATGTTGTGTTATTTTAAAAGTAACTTTTCTTCCTTCCTTTTTGCAACACATCACTTTTAATCTTTGCTGTGGATTTTTTTTTTAAAAAAGGGCTGTGCCTGCAGCATGCTGTTAATCCCTTCATCACACCTTCCCAGCAGCACTAACAGACATTAAAGGTAACTTTACATTTATGTATAATTTTAGTTTGTTTCATAACCTGACAAAAACTCCTCACAGGGGATTTAAGTACATATCAAATAATAACAGAAGGGATGCAGGTAAAACAACCAAATATGCATGTTTGTTGAGGTTATTGCCTCCATGATGTTTGTGTCTTTGTACCGTCACAGTAATGACGCCATTTTCATCTGTCACAAAACGCTCTTCTATCTCGATTTCCAGCCTCTCGGATGCTGCCTCTTCAGTCTCCTCATTCTCTGTGTCTTCATTATCTTCTTCTAAAGGAAACTCTTCTTCCAGCATGACCTTTATCTCGTCCTCTATGTTACCCCTAGCTTCATCCTCCCCATCATCTTCCTCATCGCTGGGATGTCTGGACTAGTGGGTTTGGGGATAAGAGATAGGAGGGATGGTAGGTTAAGCAGTGATAAAAATGGTATGACTTAAAAGCTTTTTTTTTTTTTTTTACCTTTGTTATTGCTGCATTGCCGCCTAACTCTTCCATGAGTTCAGCTCTTCTTTGGGCAATTTTTTCTGCCTGTAACAGCGATAATAATATATTTCCACTTACTCACACAGTCTGCAAGACACATAGCTGGAAAAATACTGAAAAATAACATTAGCAAAAAAAAATTCTACCAAGTTTAATATACTTACCCGATTCTTTGCACGTAGATCACGAAGGAGGACAAGCTGTGCTTCATTCCTGCGGCGGCGATCGCGCCATTTATTTAGGTATGTCGGCAAGAGACGCTTCTGAACATCAGAGGCATCCACCGCCATGACCACAACAACATCAGGGAAAAGCTGTTGCTGTACCATGTACTGAACCTCCTTAGCATTATGAGGGAAGCCCTCCAAAATAAAACCTGTTGACCTACAAGGATTAAGTTAGGTCGACAATTATGAGTTTAATGACCTTGAATCACACATGTGAGCAATGTTTATTAAAAAAAGATGACTATATAACAAACATATAATTAAGAACAGTGAAATCTATGTGTAAATAAGTCTAAACATGTTTGTATGTGAGCCTGGCATTTAAGAGGTGAAAGGGCAAAAAACCTGAGAGATTAAATACACTTGTTTGCTTTCTTACTGAGAGTAATACGAGAGGTTTGACACATGTCATGAGTCTGTAGGGCAAATGTGAAGTCACCACCACCAGCAGCAGCTAACTTTAGTGTTGATTAAGTAAAAACATTCAACTTGTTCAGATTTGGAGCAGCTGTTATGCCCTTAAGACAGAGAAAGGCGAGTCAAGTCTTAAGCTATCAAAGCTTAGCATAAAATACGTAGCTTCATGTACAGATATTAGAGTCACATTAGTCTACTCATCTAAGTCTCAGCAAGACTGCATATCAGGATGGCTATCCAACATGATAGTCTTTAAAAGAGTAAAAAGAGGTGACAGACGTGTGCATTTTTTGCTTGTGTGTTAAACTACCTGTATGGCTCATTTTTCCAAAACGGCTCTAAAACATTATCAAGGATCTCTGGAGGCAGAGGATATCCATCAGACAGGTAAGCTTTGATGGCATGTTCCTCATCAGTCAGCTCTCCTTCTTGCTGTAGACAAACAAAAGAAAATTCACAATAATGCAGCACTAAAATGTAACAAGTCACCACATTTGAGGTGCTATAATAAATAAAATCCTGCTCCAAAAAAGAACATTTACTGAGGCTGACCTCCATGTCATTGATGCTGGCAGAGGGATCCTCACTCTCTGTCTCCTCCTGCCCCCTCTCTTCCCTTATCAGAGCCTCCAAATCCTCAGAAGACCCGTCACTAGTGTCCACTTCATCAGCATAAGGTACTCTTGTCTTTGTCTTGGTCATGATGAGCATTTGGAGTAGCTCCCTGAAGTGAACGTGGAAGAGGCCAAGCTGCTTGGCCAGCCACTCACCCTGAGTGGTCTTGCCTGACCCTCTGGTGCCAAGCAAAAATATCCGAAGGGCAGGAGGCTTGAGAAGAAGAAAATCATCAGGGACTTGTTAGGGATGTGTACTATTCTCACTGTAAGTTTGATTTTTTTCATGTCTGCTTGTACCTCAAGAGGCTCATTCTGTGCAACAAATTGTGCAGGGTTCTGCAGGAAAGACTCCCTCGCTTCTGGGCTGGAGAAGTAGAAGGTTTTCTCACGGTACTTGGCTGCGGTTTCTTCCGTACACGGCCACAGGACATTTTGGTTTTTCAAAGCCACAGGGCAGAAATGATCAGTATCGCCTAATAATCTCTTGGCTGGTGAGTGTCCCTGAATTCCAAGTGAGGAAGGAGATGCCGTTTAACATTCGTTTGTATAATAATTATTAGCGAACAAAGCTGTTAAATGACCCTTCTCTTTAATGTCACATTTATAGTCAATATTTATATTATAAATAGTATCGTAACCTTGTAGTTTAGTCAAGATTAAAAAAAACATACTGGGGCCTTAAAGTTAAGAGACACTCTTGTTTACTGACTTCGTCCTCGTCCTCGTCCTCTGCTTCAAAATTATCCATGCTGCCTTCCTCAGTTCTCTCTAGCTCTGCTAAGGCCTCGAAATCCTCAGCCTCTTCGTCCACGTCCATCTCTGACAGCTCCCAGGACATGTACTGAAAGGGTTCTGAAGATTGGACATGTAAACAACAATGGATTGGGAGAATTTTTCTTGCCAAACACGGAGACTTATTTAATGTCACATCATAACAGAAATAATTGAAATTGGACATTATATTATAATGTAGGGGTAAATCACTTTGATGTAGCTTCTCGTTATGAAGGATTTTCTCGTATTTTTGTTGAAGCTTAAAAAAGTGAATTTGCTATACAAATAGAAATATGGATACCTTTCCTTTGAATTAAATAATTAAAAAGATGTTGCCTAACTTTTCATCTTAAACAAAACAGAGCTTTGAGATTTGTGGTGTTGCAAAAATGTCTCGACCATGTTTCACACTCACTCTCGATCTGAAGGACCACCTCCTGAAGCAGGTCCTCAGGGCTTTTGTCACCAATCTCCAGTACTGAGTAGGACACATCTAAATTGGACTTCATTTTCTCCCATTCGGACACAAACTGTTTCAGTTGCAGCTTATAGTCATTCATCTCAGGGCCGTCTGGATAACCCAACTCCCAATGATCAGGTAATGCCACAGCTTGAGCAGAACAGAGGGGAGAGGAGAATATTGAGAGCATTGAAGGTGGAGAGAAAACACTTTCTTCTAGATAATGATGATTTGTTTAAAACAGGTACCAGTTGTAGCTTCACTTTCCCAGTTTATAAAAATCAAGACTGACATCAAACCCCGAGATGACTTAGAGAATAATCCAATCGTATCCTTCTCATCTCTTATCATTCATAGAATTGAGACAGAAATTTTGCATTTTTGATCAGGGAAACACGAATATGCAATGAAATGTCTCACCTTCTTTTTCGTTTATGTCAGGATGTTCAGGATTGGTAGTTTCAGATTGTTCAGGGTTTTCTAAAGGAAAATGTTCATGATTTAAAACTATAACGGTGAAATACTACAGGATCAGGGAGCCGCTGTAAATATAGCGTTTTAAAAAAGAAAGACTGACTGTACCTTCCATTTCTTCCACAACTGTCTCTAGATTTGTTTGCAGTTCTGCAGCTGTGGCCTCCCCCTTTTGTTCTTGCTCCTTCTGCTTTCTAAAATAAAGATAAATAACTCCAACAAATAAAAGATATATTTTTTAAAAAGTACAATCCATGCACTCTAATTGCATATACTTACAAATCCTGTTTTTGTTTCTGAGATTGTTTGTCCTGCAACCTCTTCCTTACAGCTTCATCCACGCTCTCCTTGTTCTTCTCATAGAATCTCCTCAAAACTGACAAACACATTGAAGTTCAGTGATACAAGATACAAAGACTTTCTAAAAGCAACTTGTGTGTGATGAATTGTTTCTGAGTGTCATACCCTGATTTCCATCACTGTCACTCAGACAGATGAGGGTGTCAGGCAGGATTTCTGCTTGCTGTAAATCATTGATTTGTGAATAGTTCTTGGGAAAGTTGTCCAGCACCCATCCAGTCCTGACATCTGAATCAGAGTCAGCCTCCTCAATCTGTAACATCAACAGCACTGCCTTGATGATTTAAAGAAGTTTAAAGTGAACTTAAAGTTAAAAAGTTTATTGTTCGGTTTAACCATAAAAATCTTACAGCAGTCACAATAATATGGATAAAAATGTATTAGGGACTGCATATTAGTTACATATTTATGTATAGTTTATGCAAATATGCTGATAGCTTGTAGGATAGATGAGGTTGGATAAATTCCACTGCAATTTTCACATTTTGACATACCTCTTTAAAACGCTTCTCCAGTACCTCTGTATACAGGCTCATGGGATTTGTACTCATTTGTTTGGCTTCTTCCAACGCAGTCAGAACCATTGCTTGTACCTCTGGATGATCCTCTGTAACTGAGAACACATTTCATCACAGAGGAAAACATTCACATATACTGCATATACACACTACATAAACTCCAACACTGATCTCTCAAACAGTTTGACAAAACATAACGTCACCAGAAAACCATTTGGGATTTGTGCAGTACAGGTAAAGTTTCTGATTTAAATGTTTATCTATCCATGTCAGTTTGTTTCAAAGTAGGTTTGGTTCAGGGAGACATCAAGAGAGTAAAGAAAATATTTGAATATTAATGTCTGAAAGTCCTACCGTTGCAAGAACTGGTGTCATCTGATGAAATAAAAAAATATAAAAATATTAGAAAAATTAATTCTGAGTATGCCATCTGAAGTTAGAATTTAAAAAAAGTACAGAAACATCCAGAAAGCTTAACTTGCCTGAATTATCTCTCTCCTGCTGCATCTTCTTCTTGATTTGCTCAATAGCGACCTGTGTTGTCTCGTCCTTGATTTGGTCAAGCCTGTCCTGCTCAACCTTTTCCAAAACCGGCAGAACCAATTTCTCCATATCAAGCACCAGTGCGTTGTAGTGCTGAGCCAGAAGCTGACATAGTGTGCTCTTCCCTGCCTGTGGAGGTCCAATGATGGCAACTCTGCAAGGAGGCCTGGGCATTGGAGGAAGAAGGTACTGCCGGGGGTTTGCGACAAACTTCTGGTAGGCCTCCTGAGATGACAGTATGTACAGTTTGTCCTGGAAGCTGCACAAGAATTGAAAACAGTTGGTTGACATTAGACCAGTTTCTATTACTATTACATAGATTCCTACACTTGCTCGTGGCCTTCAAAAGATGACTCACCCCACACATAATTCAGGTTGACCAGGAATTACTTTTCCTTCCTTTAGAGCAACAGGGCAAGTTTGGCCCCAGCGGCTTCTTCTCCATCTAAAACCAGGGGCCACTGTCCTGGATGAGGACATGAGTCTTAGCAGATCCTCCTGGAGAAGAGATGGATTCAGAATTTAATAACTTTAATTTTAAATGAGAAGTGGATTCATTGAAGAGGCTATTGCATTAGCATCAATTGTGTATACAGCTGTTTGAAATACTGGTTTATATATAAGTTAATATTGTCATTAAAGGCACACTGTGTCAATATGCTCTGAAAGTTCCTCTTCATCAGTCTGGTGCAGGGGGACTGGAACTGAGACGCACTTTATCATCATGGATCCAAGACGAGACATCACAGTCTAGAGACAAAAGATTCAACAGACCAATAATCATCCTTCAGAACTCAAAACTGCTCATTTATGCTCAAACTAATTATTTCTCGCATTTAAGCAAGCAAAGGACTACTGCTGTTGAAAAATAAAAAGCATACTAAGGTAACAAAATCTTGCTGTGTATTATATTGACTGCAGATTGTTTATAACTTCTGAGTGTTTTTACCGAGTGCAGCTCTCCAGGTGACATGTTTCCATCCAGCTCCAACAAGTAGAGGGGGTTGTGGTTTGTCATGTAGTCCTTAAAAAACATGAATTAACTTATAAACAGCTGGCTTACAAAAAAAAAAAAAAAAAAAAAAAAAATATATATATATATATATATATATATATATTTACTTGTTGGGAAAATGTTTTCAACCCATCACTTAATATTTGAGTAACAGAAGTGAGTTGTCCAGATCAGGCTTTGTTTGTCTGTCTGATCATCTGTTGAAATGTGAACAATAATCTAACTTTACTTCAGTGTCTCAGAAACACTGGCTACTTTTCGAGAAGTCAAAAGCTGGAAGTAAACACTTTTTGGAAAGAATAGCACAGCATTTGTTAAATACCCTTTCAATGTAAACATGCCAGTGGTTTTCTAGGTAAAGATCACGCTTAAACATAAGAGCAAAACTGATCCAAACAATGATGAAATTTAACTATGCACTCTGGTTTGTAGTTATTTCAATCACTCAGGAGTGTCTTTATCAAGTGATTCCCCGAAAAAGATCGAGATTATCTCTTATAGAGATGGATGGGTTTTTTTTCAAAGAATTTGACAAACTAATTGCACTATTTTGTGCTGACATATTAATAAGAACTCCTAATTCATTGGAGCTCTTGGTAACTGACCTCGAGTGGTCTGAGCATTGTGTCTCTGTACATCTTAATTCTGGGAAAAGCATTTCTCGGCAGGTTCTCAGGTGTCCACACCATCTGGTCAATAATATCCTTTTGGATTTCCTCTTCCCCATTCTGCAAGCAATACAAGGTTTTGATAACAATGAATCATTGAACAACAAATGCTAAGTTAGATATAGAAATACATATTAAAAATAAAATACAACCAATCAGAAAGAGCAACTACTCATTGTGTCTTAATAAAACGATGTATCACATGGGTTTGCAGAAAATAACAATCTAAATCTTAAAAAATCCATCATAAAATTACTCGAGCCAAACCTGCTCCTCCTCCTCCTCCTCCTCCTCCTCTTCTTCATCCTTGTTCTCTTTCTTCTTGTTAAAGACCTCCTTCTGCGTCCACTGATCCCTGTTGTACACTTGTCCTGTTTCTGGGTGCTGCTTCAGACCGGACAATCTATTGACCAGATCCTTATCTGGACACTAATAGAAGAATGAGGTGTTCAATTTCAATATAAAACTCATCTCAGACTTCTAAATTGTTTTCAGAAAATAATGTTGACTAATGAAAAATCTACATGGTCTGGTAAAAGTAAAAGCTAAAAAAAATATATATTGCTGCTTCTTATATATATACAACTCTAGAGGTAAATAGAGGTGACCTTGATGTTGATGATGAAATCAGGTGATAGTTTGAGGTTTTTGATCAGCTCAATCTGCTCAGGAATCTTCAAAGATTCATCTGACATGAACGGTAGGCAGCTCAGAACATAACCTGTATCATAACACATGTGTCATTATGTAACCATATAGCCGAGTTATGAATGATAGAATTTTTTGCATACACGATCACCGTGCTGCAGTTTA
This sequence comes from Labrus mixtus, assembly GCF_963584025.1. Taxonomy (NCBI): domain Eukaryota; kingdom Metazoa; phylum Chordata; class Actinopteri; order Labriformes; family Labridae; genus Labrus; species Labrus mixtus. Next base: position 12,775,935 of record NC_083623.1, on the reverse strand, counting down.
ATTACCATAATGCTCCACATCTGGTGAGTTAAGCCTGGCAAGAATCAGCTGGAAAATTAGGTCTTCTGGTATACTTCTACCCGCAAATAGGATATTTAAGAGCTAGAGAAAGAAAGAGAAAGAATGAAATGCATATTCTTGTAAAACACTTCATATAAAAATGGAAGGTTTAACTTCTTGGCTAAAAACTGAAATTTACCTCCAGGCCTTGCTCTGTTTTATTTTTGATGTGTGTGTTGAGCAGATCTGTATCTGAAATATTATAAATCAAATAGATTTAATAAATGACTCAAGACTCCAAAGTCGGTAACACAGGTGTTGTGCTTACCATCAATTAAGATACACTTCCAGGACTCTGCAAGTTTTTTGGCCAAGGTGGATTTTCCAACACCCTGCAAAAAAATTATGATTATTATATTTAGTAGGCCTACTTTTGTTCAACATTAAGAAACTTTTTGATACTAATTGTATTCACAATTTTTTAACAAAATAATGTCATGCTTATTTGCCCCACAAACTCCAAGTCAACCCATCACTTTGGCAACAGTTTTGGGCATACTGAAGGGAAATTGTAGAGTGAAGACTAAACAGCTGTGTTAAGATGCATGGTGGTGCACCTACTCTGCATTGTTTACGGATGTATCTAAAGCTAAGCCCTTGGGAACTATTTCTGATGCTGTGTTTTGTTGTGTTGTGTAATTTTTGTGTGTAAATGACAGAGGGGGAATTACCGGTCTTCCAATGATGATGAAGCAGGTGGGTTTCTCAGCAAGACTCTCTTTCTCAGCTTCATCTTCAATGACGTTATCAACTAAACGGTCTTTTGATTAGTAACACAAAGAAAAGGAGTTAAACACGAACAAAATCAGAGAGCCATAATCCTACATACATTTTAATAGCTAACTTACCGTGGTTTTTCATCCTTATTTTGTCCCTTTTAACTTTTAACACGGTTTGTTTACGTTACCTTGCCTCACGTATCACTATCCTACGTTGGGTATGGTTACCATAGCAACTGAAAACTTTAGAAGGGACTTAGTAAAAACTACCTTTTTACTTGAAATAAACTGTCATGGCAGGACTTCTGTATTTTCTAAATTACAGACAACTTAAAGGACTTATTGAATTTCTTCGAGGTAAATAGACACGGGCATAAACGAGCACTGAAATAATATAAATCGCCTTTTCAAGTCAAGGGTTTTTGACTCTGTGAGCCACCGTATCAGATGACACAAGCTCGCGGAAGACTTTCGTGACTGTCACATGACTAAAACAAATTCATGTTGCAGTCACTTTATGCTAGCTGTAATAACAAGGACGTATTACAAATGTATGTAATGTATTTATACGTTTGAAAAGGTTATTTTAACTGGCAAAGGAGATGCATATTATTTGCTTTGGTGGTGATTAGTGTCTAACGAGGATAGCAAGCTAACTCCGTGGTGAGTAACATTCATTAACTCTGCTATTGGCCAAAACATTAAGTTTTTGTTGGTCGTATCAATGTTTTCTGTTATGTGTTTTAAGATGTGAAGTAGTAAAATTGGTCTTTTCCTCGCAGCTCTCCTGTTATCTCTTCTGGACTGTTTAAAGAACATTACAGGGATAAACATGCCTCAAGCAGCTGATCTCATCAGTGGGATGCAGAAGATGGTTCTGTATGAAACCAGAGCAGTAAGTCTATCTGTTGTGTCACCTTGACCTTAGATGCGACTGTTCATTACCTCTAGCATCTGCAAGAAGGTGCATATATTTCTACATAACATCACATCTCCAACATGTTAAAGACACCCATTTGACCCCCTGCTGCATAAACTAAGCCTATTTTTTTGTATCCTTTTTGGTTTCAGAAACAGCAATTTTCACACAGGATGGGAGTAGTCAACAGAAAACTATCCATCCTCTCTTGTTCATGCTTCCCATTGTTCTTGTTTAATTTCAGCTGATATACAAAGAGGTGTACTTGCCAACTGCTCTGATAATAAAATAATAAGAAAGGAACAATGTTGAAGCTATTATAAATGTTTTTACCATCCACAGACTTTAAAACAAAATGAGGAAGAGTAGAGAACTTGTGCAGGATGTGGATTTACTTATTCTAGTTAACACTAGATGGCAGCAAACGACTACTTGTGATGATATTCTACTTCAGGTATATCCTAGTCTACTTATTTACCTAATTATGTTTCCATAATACCAATTATAGGGATTTAAGTCATAAGAAAAGCTTCATTTCATTGACAAAATAAGCTGTAAGTCTCTAGTTGTGTCTTGTTTATGTTTGGTTTGATTTAGGCATCAATGTCTGCTCTGGACTGACACGTTCTTGTGCATCATGTTTTGAGTAGCCATAGTTTTTTATAGATTTTCAATTACTAAGATCATGTGACTCTGTCATCTGTTGTCCAAGATCAATAGGGTAAGGAAGGAAACGTTGTGCCACATATATTTATCATTATTTCTTCTTGAACCTCTGTCTACCCATTTCACTGAGCAGCAGATAAACTGAAAATCTTCCTACTGTGGACAAAGATAGCTTCTTATATACTTGTGTGGAACAGGACAAACTATCTCTAATGGTTGCAGACTGTACTGATACACAGTGTTCCAGTTGTATGTTCCTTAGTGGACAGGAAAGCTTTAGCCATTTCACACACCTGGTGTGAGAAAAATAATGACTTTGAAGAAAGTCAGACACATATTTGAATGTTGCCTTTCGATCAAATAAGTACTGGGGCCACATGTAATCTGGGCTGTAGTTACTTTAATTCCAGTGTATGTTCCTAATCATGTAGAGTTGTATGAAACACACCTTCCTTTAGTTCCTTTTGTGTATAAATTGGCTTCTCTTCCTAATGTCTTCTTTGATGGCTCATTGTGGAGAGAAGAAGTTGCACATTATAGGAAAAAAATGTGGAAAAAAAATACTTTAATAAAGGGGCTGTGCTATACAAAGTTTGCTTGTAATAACATGATCGGTCGATGTTTTTTGAAATATAAAAAAACATTCCCTCTAGGAAATGTTACATGTCATCATTCATATGATATTATGCAATCACACAAATACTAGGACTATAACTGTGTTCACTTGAAGCGTTCGTGCTTTTTCTCTTTCCAGAGATATTTTCTGGTGGGGACCAATCAGGCACAGACCAAACACCGAGTCCTGAAAATTGACCGCACAGAACCCAAGGACCTGGTGATAATCGACGATAAGGCAAGTGCTAAGTTCTGACCAGAGTTAGTACAGTGCTAATGTAGTGTATGCTTATGTAATACAGTACAGTACGCTTGGGGGGAAATTGTACAATCACTCAGCCTGTCCCGAGTGTATTGTGGATGACAGCTTAGCTGATGAGTGCTGCGGAGTGCACCCTCCTTTTCTTCCCCACTGCTCATTACCAGGATCTATGAGCAGGGAGTTGATTTGTTTGTTCATGTTGTGGATGATTATGATGTGTTTGTTATTATGAAGCACCCATGACTAAATATCCATCACCCCACACTCTCGTTTGAGCAGATATTATACCGACCCTGGGATACCGTGTTGTTTTCTATCTGATTGGCATAGTAGAGTATTTTATAAACGGGGCGACGAATGCTTGAAAATGGTGTGAAGAAGTGGCGGTGGGCATATTGAAAGCTGGAAATGCAGCCTCATCTTTCATTGTCTCTCAGTTCATGTAGAGAGAAACCTTGCACACATAATGTTAATATAGGCTGCTATGAACCTCCTCATGTTTCTGGGATTAATAAAGATTGTTCCAGTGAGATGAGGGAGCCACATAATTGGCTATTTTATTCTCCCTCTCTCACTTATTGGATTTTGCAGGATAATGCATTTCATCCAACAATAGGGGAATTTCACACATTAATACCTCTGCATATTTAACACATAGTTATCTCATTTTATGTTGCACCTGATGGGTCGATTTATAAACGCTATGAGAGGGAAGAAGAAGCTTCCCCCTCAGCATGCTAAGGTTGTTGATGTCTTAGCTTTTTTTTTCTTTTTAAATTATTATGCATTATTAAATGCATAATACAAGTAAAAAAAAATCATTCATCTGACATGAACGGCAGTCAGCTCAGAACATAACCTGAATCATTACGCAATTTGAATAACAATTTGACATTATTGCCTCACTGAGGATCAATGAATACTCTTTTGTTGGAAAATTAGGAAGCATTGATTGGACCTTATTATTATTGCAGAGAAAGGAATAGAGATTGTACAAGTTTTACCCGTTCTGAATTAAGTTTTTAGTTAAATAAATCCCCCATTACCAGCAGCTTTTATGTGATGTTATTCAGATGAAGATGTTATTCATGTTGCTGCAAGGTAAAAAGAACCAGATGGGGACTATGCTCACAAATAAATAAACCGAAGCTTGTCACAGCTATATGTATGTGTATGTGCTCTTCATGTGTGTTTGAATTTTTGTCTTTAGCATGTGTACAACCAGCAAGAGGTACGGGATTTACTTGGCCGTCTGGACCTGGGTAACCGCACCAAGATTGGCCAAAAGGGTTCATCAGGCCTGTCCAGAGCTGTGTCAGCGTTTGGCATCGTTGGTGAGTAAAGTTTCTTCACTGTCTTCCTCACTGCCATAGCAAACAACATAGCACATAGTGTTCAAGATATTTTGCCAATCTAATCTCTTCTTCAAAAAGAAATCCAAAGATTTATTTGATACTATTAAATACATGGTGTTGAAGATGATGAGTGGTTAGGTACTCTGTCAAACATGGGTAAAAACATCAGAGAGGGCAGGGGAAACTTGTTCAATATCTAATATTACACAGATATATTACTGGATGCCATCTAGATTACACAGGATGGGAACTGCTGATAGCAATCAGTGTTGAAAGTGTAAGATCGACTTAGGCACATATTTTTATGTGATCTGCTCCCATACCAAGTTATCAAACTTCAGCACCTACAGACCTGGTTTCAACTAAAGGCATTCGTAGTGTTCGGTCTTCTGGCCTTTATTGAACCTATAATCGTGTCCCAGTAACCTGTCTGAGTGATGCAACAAGTTATTGAACACAAATATTACCACACACTGTGCTTGCATCATGTGAGAGTGACCCTAACTACTACTACGTCGTCAACTATCTATCATAAACGATTCAATGGTAATGTGAGATATTCTCATTCTAATTCCCTCTCCTATATTAGATTTGGTCAAAGCACTGAATAACATTCTATACTATCTATTGATGTCGGAATTGGTCTCTTATCACACTGTATTTCGTGGGGGGGGGAAAGTTGCTCTGTGAGAAAAAAAGTGTACATTTAATTTTAAAGTTAAATGCATTCATCTTGTGAACTTTGAGAGCAAAATAAAGAGGCTGTATCTATGAAAAAGTTTGGGGGCAACTGTAACCGTTCAGGATCCCACCCTGATTTCTAATCTAATATATAGTTAACTATGCTGTCAGAGCAACTGTTAATAATGTTAACGTTAGCTATCTAAGTGGAGTCGGGCAATATTGTCTTAAGTCGGGATCATCGTTACATATAACGTTGGATATTTCATTTTATGTTAACAAACCAACTGAAGTTGCTGCTGTCCTTCAATGTGAATGATACAATTGTTTTTGACTTGTTGACAACCCTGGTGCATTCTGTATAAATCCCTCTGAGGTCTCTGGCCTTTTACCCTAATTTTTACACCTGGTCTCCTGAAAAATGCTTTCAGTAACTTATCAAAATGTGATGTAAGTGGGGCAAATTAGACTATAGCAGGCTGCCACTGTCTATGTAATTAATGGGAAACACTGAGTGCGTATGTTCAGGAAATAGCCAAAGATGTCTCCTCCAGTCACATTCATCAGGATTGATCTTGAGCTATGAGAAACTTTGTGCCACGCCCACTTTTATCAATCAATATAACACTTGAGTGTTTTGTGTATGTACCTTGTTCCATGTCATGGAAATTTGAGTAGCGGCACAAATAATATATGACAAATAATAATAATGACTTAGATTTATAGAGCCTTTCATGAAACCCAGTTGAGCAGTTATCCACAGTGAGGAGGAGATCTCCAACCTTCCTGAGCAGTGCCTTGGGGGCCACAACCATGAGCTCAGTCTTGCTGCTGTTAAGTTTGAGGAGGTTGGAAGACATCCAGGTTTTGATGTCCTGCAGGCAGTTGACTAGCGACTGGGGGGGAGCTTAGTGGAAGGAAGGGTGCTGAGGTAGAGTTGTGTGTCATCGGCGTAGGAGTGGAAATTGAGACCATGTTGGCGGATTATCAGACCGAGCAGGAGCATGTAGATAGTGAAGAGAAGAGGGCCAAGCACATAACCTTGCGGTACTCCTTGGTTAACTGGGGCTAGGGAATAATACATTAACACACAAAAACAATAGGGTTCTACCCCTTGAAGGCTGGAACTCTAAAGATTAAACGTGGAGAGCCATGCTAGCAGGACTGTAGGTATGCACTTAAGCAAAGTAGTGTTTTGTAGGGGTGAGAATCACCAGGTTCCCCACGATACGATATTATTGCAATACTCGAGACACGATACGATTCTATTGCGATTTTGACAATCTTTGCGATATGCTGAGAATTGCGATACAATATATTGTGCTTTTTAACTGCATATTATGTCCACTACACTAAACTAAATCAAAAACTGGTTTGTCAAATAAGAAAAAAATGTCAATCTCACTTCAGTCTTTTTATTTGTATTTCAGTCTAATTGAACTTTTACATGAATTCTTAACAATGCAACTTGTTCAAAATGAATTTTGCAACCCCTTCAGAAGTTAAAAGTAAAAAAAACATATCTAAATATCATGTTAAAAATATCAATACTTGGCCGCCATGAGACGATATAACATTGCCACACAAAATATCGCGATACTATACTGTATTGATTTTTTACCTCACCTCTAGTGTTTGGCGCTCACAGGTAACTGCTGGTAAATCAGTGATATGCAAATAAGAATTTGTAATGATGGATATATTAATTGGATTACTTTTAGTGGCTTTTTTGTCAGTTTATCTGGATCGGCTCAAAATGTTATTCCTTCTGCCTTGACCCATGCTTCACTCTTTCATCCAAGTTCATGAAAATCTGGCAAGTAGATCTTTGGTAATATTGGTTTAACATCACTAAAGTCTTATGGATAATAATAATACATTTTATTTAAAGGTGCCTTTCAAAGCACTCAAGGTCACCTTTCAAAGCATAGATGAAAAACATACAATAACTGCCAATAGAAAATGTAGTATCAAATCATTCCACTTGTTCTTGACATACTTCTTTCTGCTCCTAGGTTTCTGACTGACTGACTAGCACATTTCAGACTGCCAGTTCAATGTTACAAAGGCGTAATGGGGGGACAAAGTGATCCCCCCTCTGTACCGTGTTTGGTGGTAGTAACAGTGGCGTTACAGAGGTGAGATGGTATCAGCGGAGCCAGCGGGGTAACGCAGCAGTGTGTGTTTGTGGAGCTTCTGCTGTGCTGTGCTTCCACAGTGATGTGGAGGAGTGATGTGATTCACAGGCTGCTGAAGACTTTTGCAGAAACAGAGTCTGAAAATGGCAACTGGCTGACTGACTGACTGACTGACTGACTGAGTTAGTAACAATGCCATCTTTTGGGCCAAGCTGCCCATGTGGACAGTTGTTCTGGTGATTTGATCTACTTTCCCTTTCGTCCTGTTTGTGCCATTGTATTAATGTCCATCTCTTAAGAATAAGACATGTTAGCAGTTGTTAACTTAAATTGCCTAGGCCCCTCTGAGGACGTAATATTAACTCAGCTAGGGTAATTCCCCTTTATTGTTGAGGCTGTAGCTGGGTCGGTCACACTGACACCAACAGGTTTTCCACTGATGGCGAGTGCCTGCTTTCTTTACAAGCCGCTATTTGCCAAATTCACAATGTCATAAGGAATAAAGAGCGATGCAGACGTGGGGTACAGTGTATCCTGAACGCCTCTTGCATATGATAATGGAATTATTCCTCAATAGATTTACTGATAGTTCAGAGGGCTTCCGAGATGGTGTAATTTTTTTGTCCCACTCTCTGAATTCAGATTGCGTATTGGCGTTGCTGAAGTATGGCACAGCGGGAGCTTCACATAGACACTCTGTCAGACATGCACAAACACACAGTGCTGTAACGCCTCTGTTACTACCTCCAAAGATGGTGTAGAGGGGGGGAGACTTCGTCCAACATTAGGATTGAAGGCAAAACATTACAGGGGTGTAAATATCGCGCCTTGAAACAACAGTTGGAATAGGGTTTAAGATTAAGATTGAGGTAGGGCTGGGAAATGAATCGAGTTTCAATCTCTAGCGTGATTTTGGCTTCCAACGATCATGAAATTGATCACATCTTCACTCTCCAGAGGCTGCTAACAGCGCACAGGTAGCAGGGCATCTGATTCTTAATGTTTGAATGTACAAAGACTTCTTATTTAGTAGGGAAATGCATCCCTGACTGGGGCTGGGCGATTAATCGAAAATTAATCGAAACCAATATTTGGAACCTCTAACCGACTTAATCTTGCCCGTGTCGATTATCTTCCGGTTAGAGTCACGTGACGACCTGTCCAATCCGCGACATGGAAGCAATGTCCGTCGTTTGGACACATTTTGTCTTGACCATGGAAAATGGTCAAGACACCACAAAAATGACACAGAACAAAAAGAGGTCAAATGTAAACACTGCGGAAAAACTGTTTGCAAGGAAAGTTATTTATTTTCTACTTTTTTAGAGAAGGGAATTTCTACTTTAAAACTGAAAGCTGCTGTTTTACTTTCAAGAGATGCTTTGATTTCAGTTCAAAATATTCAATACATAACCACAAAATAGTTAATCAGATATGCACTCTTTCATTAGAAAACATATCCCAGCATTAATAGGTGAGCATATTTACAGTAGAGACCATGTCGGTGAACTATGAGGGCAAAAAACAAATCGTTCATTAATCGTCATCAAGGTAAAATGTTGAATTAATTGTGATATTGATTTGAGGTCATATCGCCTGGCCCTATCCCTGACACATGTTTTTGCCAACAGAATAGTTCAGTAAATATTGTATAGAAGATATATGTCACTATCAAGTACACTTACATAAGCCTCTGGAGCTACTGGCCTTGATCAGGCAGATATTTCTATTAGTATTCTGACCATTAAAAAAAAAAACATGCAGTCATACAATAGTCTATTATATACTGAATGTTGCAGATGTGATCGTGTCTCACCAAGAGCTCAAATCATTTGATATGCTGCATGATGTTTTCTGGGTCAGACTGTGAATGTGTGAGCCTAAATAAAAGGGAATGTGTAGGTGATACAGTGAGTGACACACTAACACTAATGTTCCACCCCCACAATGAGATGTTCAGACCATTGTATCATCGTCATGGAGCTGATTTGCACAAACCATAAAGATTGACCTACTTCTTCTTAAATCCTCAAGAGGCTCTATCAGCATTATTTGAATTACTCAGGTTATGCAAGAGATAATTGGGGATATAACAAACCTTAATAACATGACATGTCGCTTTAGATAAAAGCGTCTGCTAAGTGAATTGTAGAATTAATAAGAAGCTAAACTGTATATGTTTACTCTGAAAGGTTTAAAAAATGTGTGTTTTTTTTACTTGACAGGGTTTGTACGTTTCCTGGAGGGGTACTACATTGTGTTGATCACCAAGCGTAGAAAGATGGCTGACATCGGAGGACACTCCATCTACAAAATAGAGGACACAAGCATGATCTACATCCCCAATGACTCGGTCAGGGTTACACACCCTGATGAAGCAAGGTACTGTTTTGTTTTTGTTCAAGAACTCTGCGGATCATTCTAAAAAATATTTTGAGACAAACAAGAAGAGGGGTATAGGGTCAGAACATAATGTAGGCTTATTGGACAAGAGACAAGGATATATTGGAGAGGAGTTAAAAAAAATATCCATAGTTGTTAGTCTAGTGGTAGTTTATCATGCCTAAAAAAACAGCGGAGAATAGTCAGAACTTTAATGAAAGCAACAGCCAGTGACAATACAAACATTTAACAAAATGACAAAGTCTATTTTAAGTTGTTGAAGAGTTGTTGGTTTAAATGAGAAAAGCCATTACTTACAAAACTCCATGGGAAGTAATTAAGAAATAGAACTTGTAAGGTTACTTAAAATATGAAGTTTGAACTGTTTAGAAAACAAAGCAAACATGAAGTAAAGATGCATGAATAAATACACTTACAGATTGGTTTATAGGAGTTTATAACATTATTGCTAATCAAACAAGCACAATTTTTTCATCACTGACTCTATGTAGTCTACAGTAGAGACAAAGACTGACATATCTAACGGTTAATAATTAATGAATACTTTCCCTTCATAGATTACTTTTTTTTTTTCCTGAGTGTTGGACTTATTAAGTTTCTGCTCTTTTAGATATGTTCGCATCTTTCAGAATGTGGACCTGTCCAGCAACTTCTACTTCAGGTAAGATGAAGTCCATATTCTGTCACAAAATATAAATATAAAAAATGTTTTTTTGGAAATGAAAAATATGCATTAGATTTATCTATATGAGCTGTGAAGATGTTTGCCCTCCAGTACTGTGGTATTGTGTAACTTAGAGGTCATATACTATTATTCTTTTCAACCAGTTCAAATAAATCTCAGAACCCCCCAAAACATGTCTTTGAAGTTTCTTGATCAAAATCCGCAATGATCCTGTATTTGATCATACTTATAAACCCCTCTATTTCAGCCTGGCTCAGAACAGGCTGTTTCTGTGTCTGTACCTTTAAATGCAAATGAGCTGTGTCTGACCACGCCCCTCTCTGGAAGGGCTTGGGTTGCTTGAGCTTTCTCGCTCCATGTCCTATTGTTTACGGTGAGAAGGCAGACTCAGAGGACAGAATAAACACCTAGCTGTGGGAGTGTCATCCCCTGGGGGAGGGGTTACTTCCCTTTTGTGATGTCATGAAGGGACAATCTCCAAACGGCCTGTTTGAGCACACATTTTCTGAAGAGTGAAGCAGACAAAAGACAGAGAGGATGGACTTATAATTGGGGGGGGGGTTTGTAGACAGACTAGGGACACATATTAGTATTGAAAAAAAAAAAGGTAAAGTGTATTTTGCATAATATGTGACCTTTAACTGTGGATATAATAAAATATCTCCTGTGCCCATGGCTGTTTTTCTATGGGTACAGTTAAATGCTCAGTGTTAGGCTTAAGCAAATTACGAAAAGAGGGGACTTTTTTTTTTTTTAACAGTCATGTCAACAACATTTGAAATAGTTTCGAGAAAGAGCTGCACTTTTTTGGTCACAACTCCAAGTCATGTCTGTATGATAAACACTTGAAACTTTCAATTTCACACATGTGCTGAAAGTGCTTATAATTCTATTGTTGCAGTTGTAGCCAAATTTGAAATGCATTATGGAAGAGTACGGGCTGTTCTCCTTTCAAATTTGACTTCTGTTGTGCCCTGCAGCTACAGCTATGACCTGAGCCATTCGCTGCAATACAACCTGACTCTGCTTCAGAGGCCCTATGAACTGTGGTCATCACCAGCGTCCTCTGCTGAGGAGGAGGAGGAGGAGGTGCACAAGCAGAGCAAGCAGGACAGCTTTGACATCTTTGAAGAGGAGGGTTTGCCAACACAAGGTGAGCACAGGTGAAAGAGAAGGGGCGGAGCATTGGTTAGGGTTGCTTCCTCCAAGAATAGCTAGAATGAGCTTGAGTTGAGCTTCAGGTGAATATTGCACAAACAGTGCAGTTTTATTTATAGCCCTAAGAAAATTAAAACCAGTTGATGACATATTCAAAAGAGTTCCCTCATGATTTAACACTGGCTGTGGAACTACTTCAAATGTCCAAAGGTTGAAGTTCCTAAACTTCAATGTCTTTGTAAGCTGATTATATTACTCCCAAATAATTGCCATAGAACCAATACATTGTTAAAACACAGAAAAACAGAAACATTTCAAGAACCATTGGTGTGTTGTAATATCCTAGCAAATGCTTATTTCAAATGTTTCCAAGAGTGCCTCTGTTCCACTCAGCCTACGTCACCTCAGCCCTTTTTATTTTTTTCCATTTCTTGTTAACTAACTGACAATTGGACCTGACACTGTGAAATAATCCAGAGGTTTAACGTGTTCCTTCCTCTCTGGCACAGTGGTTTATGGCCTCCAGAACGAGCCGTACTACAAGTACGTGTGGAACGGTAAGCTGCTGGAACGAGTCAAGGACACGGTGCATCACGACTGGCTCATGTATATAATCCATGGCTTTTGTGGCCAGTCCAGTATCCTTTGAGCATTGTCACATCAGTTGTGTTTGTCTTGTTCTACAGAAATGTGTGGCTGTTCTGTTGTTTTATTTCATGTTACTATTTGTGTTATTCCTAAAACATTTAGTTTTTTTTTTTGTTTTTCTTTAAGGGAAATAAAGGGCCATAAAAATTATAAACTTTCTTCAGTGGTGCCTTAAGAAGTGGAAATAGTCTCTTTTTTTATGTGGCAGAGGATAGTTGCCAGTTATAAACAGTGACATGTAAGACTCCTTTTGAATATTTATTAAGTGCGTAGGAGCCAATTAGAGACAAAGTAGGGACAAGGGAGCGTCCTCCCTTCACCATCCTTGGGAAAAAAGCTTACCAGCTTACCACAGATATTGTCATTCAATCATTGGTGTGAATCAGAGGGGATTTAGAAGTGGTTAGTCCCTATGGAGACTGAAAAACAAATGGATATACTCCGTATACCTGCGTATATCCTGCACTACACCACTTACTCTCTTGTCGGGAGGTAACATGTGCCAACAACGATTGAATTGAATGTGCCAGTAAAAGACACCTTTTCTCTCTCTCACAGTGACCTGCTGTCGGCACACCCCCTCATCTCTCAGCCTCAGCACCACTTGTTGAACTGTGCGCCGCCTCTAGCAAAGCACGTGGATTACACTGTGAGCCAGATTGTGTGATTAACCACCAAAGTACCGAAGCAATTTGTGTTTGTTGTTAGGGCTCTAGCGAAACAAGTATTACGGAAATGAAGCAGTGGTTATCAGGTATGTAAACACTGCCACTTCCATAATCTCTCCATCTGTTATCTGTAGAGAAAGAAAAAAAAAAAAAAAACTGTGCGCACATGGAATCAGATGAAGTACACGTTTCATTTTCTTTTGGGATTAAATACAGATAGCTTGTTTGAATATGCACACACGTTTTTTCGTTTGGTTGAATTTTTGTTTTGTTGTAACTTTGACTAGACACATACTGCATACCAGGGATTAGTTTTAGGCTCTAAATGAATAATTCTCTGAGAAGACTTTGTAGTAATGATGCATGGGCTACCGCTGCAGAGGGACTCGACTAGCGCTGAGTAAACAGTCTGATTAATAATGGGGAGAGTCTGCCTCAGGCTCATGTTTCATATTTCAGTCTAGCTAGTCTCCTTTTCATACATAACATGAAGCCCTGTTCCTTCCTTTATTTTAAATCACTATTTTTTTATCAGCAGCAGGCTGTTTTAACTGAGGTGGACTTTACAGTCAGTGTTGCTATTAACACTGGTGTCTCTCGTCAGCTGGCATGCTGCCACTGTGATATTGTTCGGTGCTTTGAGTTGGCCTTCTGTTTGGTTTTTCTGAGCACATAAGTAGACAAATGGGTTCAATAAGAGGAGCATCAGGGAAGCGAGTAGATGAAGAGAGAAACACTAAAGTGGACAAATTAAATACAGGGAATACACTTTGTAAGATTATTTGTTTTTTATTGGAACATTTATAATATTATATGACAACATTTAGATGTCATTTTACCATGTTTTAAACTGATACTCACAAATCTCTTCATGGTCATTGGTGATGACATAAAATGTCAAGGAAAATACTACAATTCCAATACTTACTTTTTTTAAAAGTTTCCATAGTATTCGTCTGCCTAAATGGAGCATAATGTAGGGGTGTGCCTGACGTCTCATAGCTTCAGGCTCATATATAAAAGAATCAATCAATACATTCAATTTTATTTGTGTTGCATCAAATCACAGCAAAAGCTACCTCATCTCATTTAACATACAGAGCAGGTCTAGACCGTCCTTTTTGTTATATTATTAACAGAGACAAAACTCTAGTCTACTAATGAGCAACAGTGCAGACTTCCTTTTTAGAAGCAAAATCCTCCAGCTGAACCAGAGTCATGGTGAAAGCCTTCTGCCACTGTCAGACGGATTGTCACTGTACGAGAGAGGAAGAGAAAGTAAGAGAGGTGGATGAAAACAAACAGACAAAAAGGGCATACAGACAGGATCATAGAGCATGAGTGATGTAGCTTAAGTTTCAGGAAATCACAGATAACACTCAATTTGTAACATGAGTTACACCTCAGACTGCTTCACCTCTAATTTCCTGTAGTTTTAAATCAAATCTACAACGTTTTTTTTTTTTACAGATATATACTTTCAAGTTGATTTTTTAATTGTATTTTTTTAATTGAACCTTTATTTAAACCAGTTTGGTCCCATTTAGATTAAAAACCTTTTTTTTTCAAGGGAGACATTGCCAAGACGGGCAGCAGCAAAAACCCAAAGTTACAGACGGATATACAAAGAGAGACACAGTCCAATTTACAAAACACTACATTTTGGATTAAAATAGAACCATCTATGAGTCAAATCTGGGAGTCAGTTGTTCAAACAGTCGAGCTAAAACATTGAAATCCTATAGAATCTGCTTCCATGTCTTTCATTTTAGATTTAAAAACATTTAAGGACACCAGCTCCTTGAGCTTTAAGTCATTCTGCGACAGATTCCAGGCTGAGGGTGCAGAATACCCAAAAGCCCTTTTCCCAATTACTGTTTGAGCGTTTGGGACAGAGAGCATAAAGAGTTCCTGAGGACGCAAAGAATACTGTCCGGTACTTCTCTGCATGATGAAAACACATAGAGAGGAAGCGGACCAAGAATTAGAATAGTACAGTAATCATTGTGTTTTTCACTTGCAGCATACTCCATTTAGTTTTAGAGCTGCGTTACAGATCCTTATCTTAAAGGGGCTATATGTAACTTTTTACATGCATAAATCGTTTTTTATCGGCCATTAATAAGTAAACGGTTAACTGATGTGAAAAAGTAGATGTTCACTGTCTATCTGTGTTGCGTGTATAAAAAGTTTCCCCAGGTCGTATTTTCCACGAAAGCTCCAGGAAGTGACATTTTATGCACGTTCTCAACGTCCTCCTCACTCCACTCCACTTACAGAGATCAACAGTACAAACTCATCACACACTCCCGGTCTTCACCTCCACAGCCAGAGGCCGCCTTCCACACACCTCTATGGGCCCTAGGAGCTCTCAAAGGTGGACAAACTCATCACACACTCCCGCTCTCAGCCAGTGTCTGCAGAGACTGTCGTTTGTAGGATGGAGAATGAATACAGACACACAGACTCCTTCACAGACGTTCACATGTGTATGACCACTTACCTCCTCTGTAAACATTATGCCGGTAAATATCCAGTGTTTCGCGGCCGATGATGATGCTCGTTTGTGTACCTACGAGCACGTATGACGAGCACGCGAGGGAGAGCGAGCAACAGGTTACTGGTGCAGTTAACCTAACGGCCATGCGGTGTCACTACAAACGCAGTATTTTTGAAAGTTACATATAGCCCCTTTAAATTCATGCCGGATACTCACTAAAATCTTGATTCTGCCGAGCTTTCTACTCAGATCCCCTGTTAGTTAAGATCGTTCAAGGGATTGGGTGAGGGCTTCACAGCAACATCACCTATGCGTGACCCGGAAGCCGACCAACCTAATTGTCATATCATTAAAATTAAAATGTGTTCATTAATAGTTCTTGATTATGATCCACTAACTTAAAATGCCAAACAGATTATGTTTTAAGAATGATGTCCTATACAAGAGCATGGTTAGGGTTTAAAGTGACAGGGTACAAAATAAAAGACACATTTATTACAAGTTAAGAACTCTGAATGTCTGTGTAGACAAACAGTTGGGTGTGTCATATGTTTTATAGTTGTGATTATTCCTTCTTAACCCACCTTCTACAGAGCTTCTGATCTACGGCCGACCGGTTTACATGACCCTCATTGCCAGACGCTCCAGCAAATTTGCCGGGACCCGCTTCCTCAAAAGAGGAGCCAACTGTGAGGTAGCCTACAGGGGGTTGCCTGGGCAACAGTGAAGAATAGATAGTGGAGGCCAGGCTGAGGGCCATCGGGATGATTGAGATGACTCAGGTTGATCACAGGGGGTTAATTCGACCCCCCTCCATGAGTATGCATGAGTGGTCTGTGTGGGAGTGTGGTGGGCGGAGGTACAAACATGGATTTCCTCTTTCTTCTTGGACTGCTGTCACAGGCTGAAACACACATTTAACAGTTTCCTGCTATTTCGTTCAGTGTCAAGTAGAGCAGTCTTTGTTTTACAAACGGTTAAAGATTTTTTTTCTTGTCAGCTTTTATCACATCAGAGGGTTTGACTTTTCATAGCAGGACAATTAAATTATGAACATTTATAATGGCTGTTTATGAATGAGCCTGCATGACAAATCTTCCTTCATAAAACAAGCTAAAAATGAATGCTAAACATTGGAGACTTCAGAAAACAATCATTTATTTATTTCCTTTGGAACTTTTTTGTTCAAATCAGATGATCCTTAACAGCAACTTGAATTTGCCCTGTTGTACAGAACCAGCAGGTCTTTCATTTTTTTTCTGATTGCTTTCAGAATTTCTTGTGTTGGTTTATTTTGATCAAGTCAATCCGCTGAAAAATAGTGTGTTTTATGAAATTAGCTATAGAACAGGCCCTCTGTTTTTCTGAGTACTTATAGAGCATCAACTCCTTATCCTTGCAATGAAACTGAATTCAAAGTTTGCTTTTAGTTATGTATATTAGTAGTAGCTGTTGGGAAGTTTTTGATTATATCAGATGCACCTTATCTACATATGAGGTGCTGGGCGGATCTTGGGAAGCTACAGGTCAAAAGCTTAGTCCGCTCACAATAAATCAGGGTGAAGTTATTTTCAGTATGCCAGGGATTTTTTATGTATTTTAGATGGTATGTTCCTGCAGCCGTGTGCACATGAAACCATATAGGCTGTGAACAGGGTACCCTGCTGGCCATTTAGATGCACCTCTTCTACATATTGACATGAAACAGGTTCAGTTTTTACTAATATCAAGTCTTTGAGTGCCTTAAAATTGTTTTGAATTTTAACATCTAAAGTTCTATCCATCCATCGACTGATGACGATGATGTCAGCCAGTTAACTAATAACTCTAATCCTTATTTGTGCTTTTCTCTTTGTTTACCAGGGGGACGTGGCTAATGAGGTCGAGACAGAGCAGATCGTCCATGACGCCTCCGTCATGTCTTTCACCGCAGGAAGTTACTCGTCATACGTCCAGGTGCGAGGTTCCGTCCCGCTCTACTGGTCCCAGGACATTTCAACTATGATGCCTAAACCCCCGATACGACGTAAGTTTTCTACTTTGTTGCAAGAATATTTACTTTAAGATCTCAAACATACTGTTTTATATAGTAAACATTCAATCATAGAAACAAGGTACCATAGCTTAGGTAAGTGATGGGCTATTTCCTGCTTAAGGTACCCAACGCCTGCTGTTTATAATGAAAATCATACAGAGTTAGTAACACTGCTCAAGCTTTGATTGAATATCTTTGTCACATGCTTGCAGTCTCCATACATAAAGACAGAGTGCAGATGGAAGATACTCTTATATCCTCATTGAATGGTTAGCCAAGCAGTGCCCCAGTGGGGGGTTTTCTATTTATGTGAATTCATTTGAGCCGCTGTGGGCAACCAGAATCCACCTTTTAGGGACAGAAAATAATGTCATTGGAAGACTGAATTATAATATAAGATTAGTATTATGTTAGGACATTTCTTCCCATTCACTACTACAGATAGAAAAAAACAAAAAAAAACAAACATGATACAAAATAGGTGAATGCAGGACGACCCCCGTCTTGGTTCTGCGTTCTGTTTCCATTCTCCTGACTCGTTACGAGCCGGACAAAAGAACAAACCCTGAGCCAGAGGGATGTTGATGACGTCTCTTAAACTGATGACATTGGAGACTTCTGGTGTGTGTACACGCAGGATGACATTGTTGCTTTCATTCGTACAATGCCCGTATTCAATCCAAATCCCTTTTCACCCCAGTTTGCCCTTTCATTTATCCTCACATGACATGCCTTGTGTGAGAAAGACACACTGAGCGTGTTCTGAAGATCCCTCCCTTGATCCACTCATCTCATCATCCTGCACTCACTTTGATCCTCACAGTCCTTATTTCAATAGTGAATCTCGATTAATCGCATTTTTAATAGCAAGTTTGTGATTCCATAATTTAGCATTTATAACAATTGTTCTGATGCTTTTATTTAGAATTGTTGTACTGTCTTAAAGATGGAGGGCACTTTACTTCCTGTTTGAATAGAAACATTTTGAAATAAAATAAGGAACTTCCGGTAGACCGAAGGTTAAGAAGTTAAATTAACTACAGAAAAAGGAACTTGTTACGGATCAATAACGGCTAAATAGAACGGTAAATAAAAGCGAAATGTTCGATGTCATGAGGTTGATATTAATTTGATTCGTCATCTGAGCTGTCCAGGAGTTTTTTAAACTGAATTGATGATTCAATGATGCAGCAAGGTCGATCTTTTCCATCACTGTGACTACAGGGAGACGTTATGAAGGGTCACCTGCAGTGTGCCTAAAGGGACAACAAAAATAAGGCATTTATTTGGTACCTTAATTAATCGCTCTTAACTAGTTGATGCTGACATCCCGACAGTACTTAACTGATATCTAGTTTCTTATGTAGAGATCTGCAAGAGAGCTAAAATATTTCTCAGAATGTAAAAATATTCTTTCAGATTAAAAGATATTTTTATCTTTTACTTAATATATTTTTTGCTACATAATATAACTAATCTGCTCTGTAAATCTAAACAGTGATTGTTTTTTTTTTTTGTAAAGACAGAATCTAAAGGCAGGAAATGAATGTTTAGATGAGTTGATTTTGTTTACATGTCTGTTGGTTTTCCATCGATGCTGATGGAGAGCTTGTTTTCACACAGCTAGTTGAATCATTACTTTTTAAAGTCTTTGCAACCTCTGGAAAAAACATCCTTGCAAATGTAATTTCTGCCATTTCTAGTTTGGTTAGGTCATCACCTTTTTTTAAAAGGGTAATGCATACAAAACACCTGCCTGCCCCTTCAGTATTTCATACGTAATCTAATTTCTTTGTGTGCTTTTGCCCTCATCTGTGCTCTGCTGCCAACCAAACATGTACAGTGACACACTTACCCAGAAGCGAGTAAACATAGAATTTCCCCAAAGACTATTTTTCCATCTGCTTAATAACGGAAAACCAATTAAAAAAACATATTTAAAAAATGAATGTCGTGTTTACGTTCAGTCTACAACCATCTGGAGTACTGTGAATCTGACATAAAACCCTACTTTCAGTAAAGTTGTAATCTTTATCTGATTGTTATTCAGGCTGCATAGAATGACACCTATTATACAAATCTAGGTCAGCGACTCTAGGTCAGAGTCAGTTTGAGCTCAATGTCTGAGTGTAGTGCACCAATTCAAACCATTAGCTCATCTCTACCACTGCCATCCAGACTGGTGATTACATGTCTGTTTATGACTGCCCTCAAGTGCACAAATGCCTTTGTTGTGAAGGAAATGACCTTAATGGCTTATCCTACTTCTTTATCATCATCGTCATTATCAGCATCCCCTTCTTCGTGGTACAACAACAATGTTATTGCTCTTTAAGTTGATATAAACTCATATCTGTCCTGAAGCCTGCGGACAAAGAGATGCTGAAATGGTTGTAGAGAGAACGTGCATGAGCTCGTGTCACGCTCGTGTCGTTTTAAAGTGTGACCTGACCCGTTTCCTTTCATCTTTCTTCTGGACGCTTCACTGGGTCAATTTGCCAGCAGGCTGCAGGTGTTGGGCTCCACAAGAGAGGCAAATGGAGGCACTAAATATGATTTTGAAATAAAGAATGAATAGAAGAAAGAAAGAAAATTGGGCGTGAATGCAGGAAATGGGGGGACAATGAGCAGGGCGAGAGGCGGGGGTCTTTGTTTGCTCAGTGTGTGGCTCAGAGAAACAAACTGTTCCCATTAAGATAAGTTACCTCATCAACCTACTTTCATACTTTTTTTATCTTGGGGAATAAACCAGAGTTTGGGAAAGGAGTTTTTAAGGATTTTTTTTTCGTTATTAAGAAATCGGTTACATATGTCAGCCTCCATGGGTTATAACGGGGCGGCAGTAGCTCAGTCTGTAGGGATTTGGGTTGGGAATCGGAGGGCCGCCGGTTCTGGCACAGACCAAGTCCGGAAATTGGTCTGGTAGCTGGAGAGGTGCCAGTCTGCTTCCTGAGCACTGCTGAGGTGCCCTTGAGCACCGAACCCCAAAACTGCTCTGGAGCGCTCGCTGTGGGCAGCCCCCTCACCCTGAGACCTCTCCATTAGTGCATGTCCATAGGATCCTGTTTGTGCGTGTGTGTATTTCGGCCTATGTTTGTGTAGCATGTTCATTAAACACAGTGTATAACTGAATTTCCCCTCTCGGGATCAATAAAGGATAAATGATTAATTATAAATGAACCCTAATAGTCAGGTGGCTTAGGACCAGATTTGAGAAGAATGGATTAATTCATGTCCAACCGCCTAGGAACCACGGAAAATGATGTAATACATTGCAAAAATTAACATATGTATTTGATCTTGGCACAAATAATCATCTAGTGGTATTCTAATGCATTCCTTGACCCAGCAAATGTATATATTTACACCAAGATTGACTTTCTAAGTGGCTTGGAAGACATATTGGCACTTATAGACTTTACATGGCCGCCATCTTGGAACCGCCATCTTGATGAAGCCATGTTGATGAAGCCATCTTGATGACAAAATTGAAAGCTATGGTGATGGAGAGTATGTGGAAAAAAATGTGGTGCTTTTGTCCGGCGTGTCCCCATAATCTTGCTACAGCTAAATTCTATTTTCATGGAAGCGGGTACCAGGGATTGATTTTTTTAAACTTAACTTTTCAAATGATTTACCATCTTTGCAGTTAACTGACAAATGAATCACTTTGAGAACACGTTCTTATGGAATGCAATGATGAAATATATTGGTTTTTACTACTTAAATGACATGTAAACAACCACTGGAACTTCTCTTTCAGTGGACCAAGCCGACCCATATGCTCATGTAGCTGCCCTTCATTTTGACCAGATGCTGCAGCGCTTTGGCTCTCCAATCATCATCCTCAACCTGGTCAAGGTAACACACACACACACACACACACACACACACACACACACACACACACACACACACACACACACACACACACACACAAAATAAGGATCTATTATCCTTATTTTGCCTGTGGAAGCTGATCTATTTGTGTGACTTTTCTTTAAAAGTTCAGCAACAAAGTAGAGTGACTCTATATGATATATTAGAAACTGAGTAACAGAGAACTTATCTTTATCATACAGCTGTTACACGAGTCATCCATATTCAAAACATGATTCACATTGAAGTTTTAAATCATAAGTTCACATAAATATTCAGAGTCTGAAGATGAGGAGTGTTGAAGTATTGGACTCTTTAAGCAACACTTAAACCCAGAGTGAATTTATGGATGATTTAGGCTATAGACACACAGTAAGAGCCTTTTAAAGAATACCTACATGACATATGGAGCTACAGTAGTGCTTAGATTTTGTTTTCCTGTAAATAGGTCAAAAATAACTACAGTCATTTAGGGTCCTACTCTTGAAACTTCCATCAAGTTCTTAGAATTAGACGGGGACTGTTGCTGATAGCCTGCGCTATTTTTGGTCCGATTTTTCTTGGATTTGAGCGATTTTATTTTTCACCTTTCTCGCCATGTCAAAACATTTGATTCAATATTCTGTTGGTTTTTGTTTTAAGTTCTATTTACGATAGATAACAACAAAAAACAAATGATGCAAAAACAGAAGAAATAAGCCGAAATGAATAAAATGTTTCTTTTTATTTCTGGCAAATGTTATGATCAAGAAATGGACATAAGCACTGGAGAGGGTGGTAGCAAGAGATTGATACTGGAAAACTGCCTACCTTTATTTATATATCCTGTATAGAGAGAGGGGGGGGGGGGGGGGTATCGCCTTATGTACCATATAAAGAGGACGGGCCTCTTTGGGAAAGGGTTACGTAAGCCTCAGATGTGGATGTTTTTTTTGGACTGCTCAAGAAAAATAGTCTGTTTGAAGAGTCATTCAACACGTTATTTAATAGTGCGAGCAGTGGTTACGTAATTTGCGAAGGATTGGATAGATTTGGGAGGTTAGTTGTTTTGCGAAGACTTTTAAAATCACAGGAGACTTTCTCATTCACTGGTGATTACCATCAGTTGAAATGCTAAATGGCTTATTGATCGTTCTATACATCGCTCTGAAAATACACACTCACACACACACACACACACACACACAAACACAAACAGAGCAATGATGAACAGGCACACACACTTATGGTTGTAAGACAGATTGCTTTTTTAACCTTTTATCCTTCACTGTATTGTTGCTGTAAATTCAATACAAATTCAAGTATAAGAAATGGTGAAGATTACACTTTAAAAAGTAATAGAGGTGCTCCGTTCAGTCTTAAATAAATACACAAAGTGGTCAACAAAAGGTTGCGTGACTTCCTTTGAACATGTATTTTTCCTCCTCATCCCTGTGTGCAACACTTTGTACATATTCTTATTACAGCCAGAGCTTTGCTTTTGCCTTTTCGCTCACACACACACAGACACACTTGGGCACTCAGCCATATACTCTGTAGCTTCAGCTTCCAAGCTCACGTTGTCACTCCCATGGGGAGCCGAGGGACCAATCGCAGACCTCGGAGGTCTGCACAAGCCGCGGCCATGTGATATGTGCAGACAGCGGGGAGTTAGGGAGGGGGCGCCCTGCTTATACGCTACACCCTCTCACTTATACCAGAAAGAGGAAGGAACTGGCAATTAAGCATGAAATCGTGACAGTCAGTCTCTGCATGGTGGTGCTGGGGTCTGCTTGGTGGTGTAACCCCCAGGACGGGTGTGTGGTTTTGTCATGGGTTGCCTCAGTGGTTTCTTAGTGTTTATCGAGAAGGAATAAGGAGGAGCGCACATGGCAAAGCATGTGAATCAATTTCTCATGCCAGCAAATAAGGGTACTCCCTAAATACTGTAGCTACTTTTTAATATATAGAATATGATTCATTTCTTTTCTTTTAGGACCGGATTCACTCAGGAAGAAAATCATGTCTTTAATATCAGCAACTAAAAACCAAAACAAACAAAAGAAAGAGGTGTGAGGATGAAAAGAAAAGCTGAAAAGCATTAATTAAACACACCCATTTACTGTGCAAAATTACCCATCTGAATAATTGGAGCTCATTCCCTCCATTTCAACGTTCACGGCCAGCCCCCTCGTGTTTGTACATGTGCATGTGTGACTGTTTGATTTCATGTTATAAATTGTGATCTGCAACAGCACCACATTAGCAGTGATTATCACTCTGGGCATTGAACCTGTGGACAGAACATGTGCACTTCTCTGAATGAATGTATTTCTAGTCTTTTATATATGTGCTTAGACAGTGTGAGTGTGAAAATGTATTAATAATGCTGTGTTGCTCTGCTGGATGTTGGTATGGAGACGTGCTGTATCTGCTAAATGATGCATCCAAGCCGATTATCACTGTGGTTGATCAGTCCAAAAAAAAAGAAGAAGGCATAATTAGCGGGTGAATATGCGCATTGAGACAAAACATGATGGAGTACAGGTCCAAGAGGCAGACAGAGAGTATGTAAATAAGTTTCATTAATTTTCCTTATAATGAATAATTTGACTCTATGGATTAGGTTTAGATAGCATGTGACAATTTAAGTTACATATTGCCTCTTTAACATTTTGCAAAAATTGACCCAATATCTCCAATGCCCTCCCCAAAAGCATGCATTCTTCCTAACATGTGCTCATACATTATGATGAAATCTTAAACCTTTCCTCACACAAGAGCATGAATGTATGGGCAGATTGGAACCAAGCCAACTTCCCAATATCTCCTGAAACCTTGCATGAGAATGGATGCACCATGGTGCACTCCCAGAACATTTGTAAATCAAGTGACAACCTCTAGAGTTGAAAAATGAAGCCAAGGCAGAAGTGCAAAAAATATACGGTGTCTCTTGTGTCCAAATGAGGCTGGCTGCAAAAGCCTCGGAAGTCACACATAACACCCATATCAAAACTGCTCATTTTTACAGATGAAAGAAACATGTTTACAGCCTGTTTCAAAAAATAAAATTGGCCTAAATAGTTCACACACTGTACAGGGGATGATTTAAAAAAACAAAACTCATCTATTTTGATGATATTAAGGCTAAGAGTTCTAATAATTAGGGCAGTGGTTGATCTGACTGACAGGTAGTGTTGTAGCTGTTTACCAGGAGGTTTAAAGCCCACCTCAGCTCCATCTCTTTGCCTGTTGCTAGGTTGACTGAAACTTAATGTGGGATAGCATTTCCAAAATGGCGGCCGCCACCGTTGGGCTTCAAAGCTACCCTTCAGCCAATGGGTGACATCACTGAGACTACATCCATGCTTTCTTTTTTTAAATGGTGTTTTCTTGTACCTAGTTTGATCTAATTCACAGTCTCATGTTGTGTTCTCGCCTTTAAAAACACAAATCTTTTTTTTGATATATGGAAAGATGCTTTATAATAATGAAAATAAGAACTTCTCTTGCTTGCTAACTTGCCAGTTTTACTTCAGCAGGGTAATGCTTTAATTTAGCAGTTAAACAATACAACAGTGATTTTGTGTGACATACAGTATGTAGAAAAAGAAAAAAGATTTCCCTCAACCATGCAGCAGTAAGGTCTGTCAGTCTTTTTGACTGTAATAGGATTCTTAATGCAAAAGCTATTTTGTGCCTTAGTCCACCTCTTTGCACCTTACAATCTACACATTCCCTGCAGAGCTTCATCTCTTATTATATTTCCCCCATCTATTTCATGTACCCATCCGTATTCATGTTCTAATACATATGGATCCACTTAATTGTCTCTTGCAGCTTTTATTCTTCTCTGAGGTCACTGTGCATAATACCCGAATGGATCATTGCAAATACATCAAAGAAAACTGCATGTGTCTCGTGTAACTACACAGTGTGTGTTTGGATGTCTGTTATAACAGCACACAAAGGCATTAGAATAAGGTTTCATTAGTTCATGGTCATGCGTTTGATATGCGTGTGTCTCTTCTTCAGAAACGAGAAAAGAGGAAACACGAGAAGATTCTTAGTGAAGAGCTTTACCCGGCTGTGACCAACCTGAATCAGTTCCTCCCTCCAGAAAACTGGATCGACTACATCGCCTGGGACATGGCACGCTACACTAAGAGGTTTGCCTGTGTAGTTAGCTCAGATTCAAAATGGGACATAATGCAGCATGTGCGGCACAGCAGATTATATGTTAAGCGGTCAAACCACAGAACACTGACTAATGACACAAAAAACTGTACTTTATCCCTTAATTTTTCTCTACAATAAATTGTGAATTCTATGTGCCACCCAGAAGACCAAAGCTGCTCTCTCTATTGGAAATAATGAGTTGGCTGTGTGAAATGTCTTACTGTACTTTGGCTTTTTGTGTGAAAGCTCTATAAGGTAACCCCAGAACTTGTCCTTAATATGTTTGTGTATGTGACACATTACAAAAGCCAAATACTGTATGTATTGTCAACAATTTAAACTCGGCTACAGATGCAAAAAACACAACATACTACTGCGTCTATTTCTTGAGCAAATACTTCTCTAATCCATTCTCTTTTCTGTCTTTTAGTAAGCTGTGCAATGTTCTGGACCGTCTGAGCATGATAGCAGAAAACGTAGTGAAGCGGACAGGTTTCTTCATTAATCGCCCCGACTTCTACTGTCACACCCTCAGACCAGATGACAGGTGAGACACACTTTTGGACCACATCTTAGGCTTTGTTCAGTTTGATGCTGTGTTAAAGCTAACGTTTCCATATGAGGCCAATTGTTAACTTAAGAGAGAACATTGGCAGAATCTGCTCATGACTAACTCCTTAGGTTTAGCTATTGGAAGTGTTGAAATAAGAAGTTAATAAGAGAATGTGCAGCAGTGACAGAAGGAAAAGTGGGGGGAAAAAAGCAAACCATGCGCTCGGCCACACCACCATCATCCCTGCATTTGCATATCAGACTTTTTGTCTGCTATGGAAGGCTACATTATAATTTTTTCTTATCATACATATTCAGAATCATACATTTATCGACACTGCCTAATTTCGAAAACTCTCCCGATATAAATTCTTAATGGAAATTATGCCCAGTGGCTGCTGCCTCTGTGAGAGTTTCCTGCTAATGAGCTGAGTACATTGCCGTCCATGCACTTAACGCTTGGCTCTTCCATTGTCGGCGTGTCTTAATCTCTTTCACCCAACATTATGTTTCTGTTACATAACACAACGACCACACCATAGCCAGTATTCATCACCCTCCATTAGTTATAACCAATGCATTCTTTGTTCTATACTCCTGCTTCTCACTCAGGCACATGTGCAGTGAAATGCACACAAAACAAAAGTCTCAATCAGCCTTCATGTTCAATAGATGCACTGCAGTATACTGTATATAGCAGCTCATGTACCAGTCTCTTCTCTCCTAGCACATTGATTATGATCACAGAGGTGTTTTAGTACAAACACCAATGAGATCCAGTTGTTTAAAATCAGCTTTTCCACAACTAGTGTGTTTTTCCTTCGAACCTTTACTCTTATGTTGCAGCTGCTGTTTTTTTCAGATGCACTTTAAATCAAAGTGAGTGATAAGTGATAAGTATCGGACTGAAATGGGAGTAAAGAACTAATAAGAACAGCAGCCAAAGACAGACATGGACCATGCTCTGTATCTGATAGTTTGACCTGTCCACAAACATCAGAAACCTGAAACCAATGCCATGAAATGATTAGTTCAACATTTTGGCAAAAAAAAACACTGATTCCCCATTTTTTGCTGTGAGGTGGATGAGAATACCACGCGGTGCCAGTCTTTGACCTGTATGCTTTGTTAAAAACGTTAACCAACTGCCACTTAGCGTAGCATAGCTTTAAGAAGAATGAGGTAAATAGCTAGCAGTGATCTGTCAAAAGATTACAAAATGTTGCCTTATCGGCAGCAATAACGCTTCGTCATGAAGGCGGTTTTGTGCAAGACCTAGTGTTGTAGTCAAGATCACACTGACCGAGACCTAGACATACCAGAGACCAGAGTGCTCCAAGACTGAGACAAGACCAAGACATTTAGGGATCAAGACAAGACCAAGACATTTAGGGATCAAGACAAAGACATTTAGGGATCAAGACCAAGACATTTAGGGATCGAGACCAAGACAAGACCAAGACATTTAGGGATCGAGACCAAGACAAGACCAAGACATTTAGGGATCAAGACCAAGACAAGACCAAGACATTTAGGGATCAAGCCCAAGACATTTAGGGATCAAGCCCAAGACATTTAGGGATCAAGACCAAGACAAGACCAAGACATTTAGGGATCAAGACCAAGACATTAAGGGATCGAGACCGAGACAAGACCAAGACAAGACCAAGACATTTAGGGATCAAGACCAAGACAAGACCAAGACATTTAGGGATCAAGACCAAGACATTTAGGGATCAAGACCAAGACATTTAAGGATCGAGACAGACTTAAAACCAAGGCAGGGCGAGACCAAGACAAGAGCAAGACCATAAATATAACTGAAAAATCCTCAACTTGCGTGCAGGGGGGGTGTGTATTCACTTAGACCATAACACCAGGAAGGTTGCGGCCGTAACCAGGGGATAAAAAGCAAACTGCTAATGAATTTGAATGATTTGTTCTTTTATAAAGGGGCGTTTTCCTTCTCTGATGTACACCATATAGATCAGGATGGGAAATGTGATCTGTTTGGAAATTGTGAGCTGATGTATCTCACTGTACTTGTGGCTCTAATAGGCCTCACTATGTTTAGACTGTCGGCACTATATATGGTACTATATATAAACAGCTCATATCACACCACATGATGCAGGAAAAAGTGAGAAAAAAAGGCCTGAACATTAGCAGGGTTTGCCATGTGCCACTTTAATGCTTTAGTCCGTTTAATGTGTTCTTCTTTCAGTTGAATTAAATGATTCATTTTTCTTTTCAGGTGGGGAGATTTAGGTGGACATGTTATAGCCAGTGGACACGTACAGGTAAGCCTCATGGCACACAGGTTTAGCTAACCTCTCTTGTTGTTATTTAGTTTTTTGGAAGGTATCAAATATTAATCTCAAATTAGAGACTCAATTGGAGGTTTTAACATAGGAAAAGGAAAAAAAACATGAGTGACGTCTGTCATAAAGGGTACTTAAACCCAATCATTGCCGTGTGATAGGAAACGGCTTTTGTCCATAACGTTTATTGATAAGGAGCTCAGCATTCATAGCATTCTGAAACAACTAGGCATTCGGGTGATAATGAGAGGTTTTTCAGTGTTGTCATGAAAACCCTGAACATGTATACGATGATCTCTTTAGAGTTATCTAAGCTGTTTGCCCTCATTTAATTGCCACCACCTACAGAAGGTATACACATGTTGTGATGCCACCAATTGCCTCTCAATGTAGGTTTTTTTCTCACTCTGGGAAACAAGTGGTTTCAGTGAGTTTCATGTGTTTTTTGTTGTTGTAGACTGGCGTGTTGCGGACAAACTGCGTGGACTGTCTCGATCGGACCAACACCGCCCAGTTCATGGTGGGAAAGTGTGCCCTGGCCTATCAGCTTTACGCACTGGGAATGATTGACAAGCCCAAACTCCAGTTTGACACTGATTGTGTGAGGTAAAGCAAAAATAAAACCAAATTTAAAAAAAAAAAAAAAAAAAGGCAAAATTGACACTTTAGGGACATAATTCAACTGTGTGTGTGTGTGACAGGCTGTTTGAGGAGCTTTATGAGGACCATGGAGACACACTGTCGCTGCAGTACGGCGGCTCCCAGCTGGTCCACAGGGTCAAAACCTACCGCAAGATCGCTCCCTGGACACAACACTCCAAGGACATCATGCAGACACTGTCGCGATACTACAGCAATGCTTTCTCTGGTGAGCTACACAGACACTGACTGCAGAAATGCAGGACAATATGTGTTGTATATATCTTATCTTTCAAAACCTGCTTTCCTTTTTCAGTTTATGTCAATGCAGATAGAAAAACTGTAACAATAGCAACCATTAAAAAGTCATGTAAACAAACAGACGACACACACATCAGCAACTACATAACAAGCACACACAACAATTTTGCAACCTTAACAACCCATCCCCATTCCTGTATCCATGTTATAAACAAGTATAGCACCACAGTTTCCCCAGCAAGTTGAGGCCTGTCCACCACTTCTAGCCATGATATCTTTCTAAGCATAAGGCATTTTGAAATGGGTACCAATACATCGGTTAACTGTTTTCCACCATAATTCCCTCCACAGGTTTGCCTTAGTGACTTTATGAGTTTCTGAGGAAACCCAGACATCCTTACTAATGTCCAACTTGAGCTCCCCATCCAATGTCTTTTTTACATGGAGTTTCATACTAGATAATGCTCGATATAGATTGGATTCTGCTTTCTTTATGTGTGTGTGTGTATGGGGTCCAGTTTTTTTTATCCGGAGATAAATCTGATCTTTCCAGGTTTTATTCTTAACATAATTGTTGAAATGTTTTCAATTCCTGTCCTTTCATAACCTGGTGGACAGAACTAAGGCTTAGATTTCTTCATCTTTTATATCCCATATCCAGTTTTAGGGGTACAACATTTTTTAGTTAAAGGGATACTTCACCCATTTGCATTAATCTTTGTACCATTAGAAACCTGGTAGAATTTTTGAACGGTCGTGCATCTCGCCCTCACTCTCCCCCCCAAGGCCTGCCTGTCGGCGGCAGTGAGGACAAGGAGCCGGGCGGCTCGAGCTGGGGGGGCTCGAGCTGGGGCGGACTGGTAGTGTCGGTGCTCTCACTGTTTGCCTATGGACACAGACATAGAGTCTGTTTTCTGCCAGGAATTAAGATACCAATTCCTTCTGGAAGAAATCTCGGAATCAATTGAGGAAATGGCCTTATGTGTTGAAGTTGTAATATTTACAGTCTATGGTTGAAGTAAATATGTCTGTAAACCTGACCTTAGTGGGAGTGGCCTGCGGTGCTGTGCATTCTGGGATTTGGTGTCTTTCATCCACATAAGCCAAAAAGACACTTTCTGTCTTTTCTCAGCCAAGAAGGCACCAACATTTCTACTACATATATGACCCAATGTCAATACAGATTCATGTTTCAACGGTTAAGTATCCCTTTAAGCAATACTTGATCTTGTTGATATTTTACTAAGGAAACCAAAAGTTGTCTGGACCTCTTACATTGCAATAAGAGTGTGTTTGGACCACCTAACAAGGGTCTCTTCTATGGTTTTATCCTCAGTAAAATGAATTTTTCCTCAGAGGAATTGACAACAGGTGAACTTCTCAATATGAAGTCACCTTATATCCACCCTGTCTGAAATCCTGATGGTCAGAGCCGTTCACTGAAAGGCCAACCATACAGTAAGTGCCTGGGAGTAGGGAGTTCCCACTATTCCAGTTGTTTAGACATCTGTAAAACTTTAATATCTGACACATGGACATCTCCAATGCAAAACAAACCTTTAGATAAGAGGATCTTAAATTGTAATAATATTTGTTGGTGGTATAAAAGGAAGAGTTTAAAAATAAAATAGCAGGATGGGGATCACAGTCCATCTTGTAAGATCAGCAGAAATTTTAAACATTATACTGTCATATTTGACCTCATAAGTAATCCAAAATATGTGATACAAAGGTGCCTGGAATAGGCTATTTTTTTAAAGATCCTAATAAGATATTGTTGTTAGAAGGAACTTCAGCTGAGGTCTCATTTCTCAATGCTTGAAAAAGTTGCTGTCGTTTGAACTTCGTTTTGAATGACACCCTTGTAGGTATCTTAATAGGTGTACACAAGTTTTCAGAACACACAAGTACATGTGCCCCATCAAAGGGTAGCCTTTGTAGAGCCAGAGATAAAGAGCATGGTTTTGTTCTGTGTAATAGTGCAGTTCTCCTTGACCTACTAAGTCCACCTCCTTAGTTTGCCTTAATCCCGTATAGTTCGTATATTGTAATGTAGGGCACACACAGAGATCAAATGGCCACAAGTACTCGATACCCCTCCAACTTCAATCTTGGTAACGCGATGACTCAACCCTTTTTCACGATCCGAAGTGGTTGAGGAAGAAGTCGGTTCCCCAGTTGCTCACCTGTGCTCCTCTAATCTTACAAAGACATCAAGAGAATATATGAGGGCAAAGAAAAGTAAAAAGCTACAAGAAACTAGTGCCTGATGTCAGCCTGCCTTGTTTGCTACACACAACCATTTTCATCTTCTTATCCATGACTATATTTCCATGAAATACCAGAGACACAAGCTATTCATGAGCCTTCAGTCACATCTCTCTTGTCACATTGAAATTTAAATTTGGTGGTGTAAGATAAGATATACTTTATTCATCCCAGCAGGGAAATTTAGGTGAAATCTATGACTGGGAGTGAGCTGAGTGAGCATTCAAATCGATTCTGGGAGTGAGTTCCCACCCACTGATCTGTGATAGGTCTGTAACTTCAATGGTCGAAAATATGAGGAACTAGCGTTGTAGTTTCACCCTGCTAACCGCAACAGCTTCCAATGATGCAAAATGACAATTTTTACATCATCGGAAGCTCCTTTTCAGACTTAAAAATACAAAGATTTCCCATCTCAGGGGAAAATGAGGGCGGGATGCACGACCATTCAAAAATACTACCAGGTTTCTAGGTCTTAGGTGAACAAGTTAATTCATTTTCTATTTAAATTAAGAGCCAAAATAAATAAATTAATTAAGCAATCCTTAATCTTGCATACCAAAGAAATGAAATAGCTCTTCATCTGCAGTATAGACAAACGTTTCTGTAATCGTGCTGGCTTATCTTAAAATTAATAAGATTATTGCAATTTTAATTTGGTCGAAAACTTTGAATCGTGCCCAAACTATCTTAATCAACATGATCAGATTCAGCAGTACTTTATATTTAGCGCTAATATAAAAACACATGGATGTGTAAAATTATTGTTATTTATATTAGATAGTTGGAATTTTCTAACGATCTTGTTAGCATTAGCACTTAGCTCAGAGCCCCCCACTGCCTTTAAGGACACTGTCTTTTTTTTTTTAACCATTTAAGAAAGTGAAGTAATTCAACTAAATCAACATTCTACTAGTGATAGTGGAAAATAATACATGACTTTAATGAAAAAACGGTCTTTAAAAGTATCAGAATTGATTTTCTGTATCAGATATGATACCAATTATTTTTTTAAACATTCCTAAACTCGTCCATGCACCATGTAAGCCTTGCTTCTGTGGTTTTTCACCACCAAGGACTATCTGATGAAAACACCAAGTCTGAATCAAGTTTGTTTTCTTAATCTGAAAAAAATAACCTGGCTTTGCAAATATCCTTCAAGAAGTGTGATAGGCATTTGTTGTTTTCATTTAAACTCATAATCAACATTTTCAGTTTAATTTCTCTACTTAATCCATAGATACAATCCAACCATCCTTCCACAGGGAATTGTGTAAACTTTTGAATCTCTGCCAATCTCTCTGACAGCTTCTCTCTGACTCACAAACATGAGACCATTGAAAAGGAGGGCAAGTGGGATCAAACAAAACATACCTGACAATACTTCACTGCATGCATTTTATTTAAAAATCATAATAATGTTCACATAATATCCATAACTCTTCTCTCATCATGTATTGAATGAATCTCTGGCTGAAAATGACCAAAATAAAAGTCTTGGTAGCAGACTCTTAATAGGAGCCCATTTAGTTTGTAATTATCCAACGTGACTATTGGAGCTGTACACACGGGGCCTCACAGTTGGGGGAAGGATTAAATGGCACCGAACTGGGCATCATGCAAAACACGTGCCACATGCTGAACACACAAACACTCACAGAGATTATCTGAGCATGCTCCCAAAGACAAACACGTTCCAGTGAGGTGGTTCAGGGAGTTGTTACTGGTCAGGTAAAGTGTCTCACGGACTTCCAAATGTAGGTTATAATAAAGAGGGGATTTGAGGGGAGTTTAGTTCACTGGTTTTCAGTGGCAGGGACTCCAAGCTGATGAACTTGTAAGCTCATTTAGCCGGACAAAACATTTCCATTTTTCAAATTATATTCAACAGTTAAAATGACAGCACAATTTAAAGCAACTGCACATTAAGACACACCCACTTACCGTAGATAGAAATCAACCACAACACAAATAATAGATATTAAAGGCAAAAAATGTATATAACAATAAATACATATTAATCAGGGAAATGCGATGATTCCATGAGGGATTTTCAGATGCTGCAGGAAAACAAAGGGAGATTGGTGACAACAGGACGCATACAAATTTGGTTGATCAAGTGTATTAACATGTATGTATGGAATCTAGGGCTGTCAGCATTATTTAGTTAATCACAATTAATGAAGGTCATAAATGATTGAATCATTTTTTTTTGTGGCAATTAATCGCATGCCCTTTTTTTTGTCCCTTTAGGCGCACCATAGATAAGCCTCCGCAGTGTCTCCCTGTAGTCACAGTGATGGAGTAGAATGTCCCATTTCACTTTAAAAACTTCTTGGCGGCTTATTCGACAAGTCAAAAGTGACATCCTCATGACATCAAACATTTCACACTTTTACCGTTCATTTTAGCTTTTCCTGTGGTTAAGTTAATGTCGTAACCTTCAATGTACCAGAAGGTTCTTACTTTATTTCAAAATAAAAGCAGAATTCAAACAGCAAGTAAAGTGCTCTCAGCTCAAGACAGTACAAACATTAAAAATAAAAGCATTACAATTTCTATTTTTAAATACAAAATAATGGAATTTCAAACATGCGATTAATCACGATTAACTATTGAAATGTTGTGATTAATCGGGATTAAACATTTTAATTGTTTGACAGCCCTAATGGGAATATATGTGAACATCAGGAATCTGACTAAAATCAAGAATTGTTTATCCATGCAGCTGAAGATGAATCATCTGTTGAGAGAGTAGAGGATTTATTGAATCATTGTTTCAACTTAAAGTGTTTTTGTATTCTTTCTTGATGCAAAAATTACTCAGATAGACCCTTATGTGTTAAAGAAATCTAAAATGGACAAACCCCTCAACAAATTACTCCCCTCAACCTGCCCTTGGAGCCTAAGTTATGCCTTTCGAATTTCCCTTTTTTAAAAAAAAATCTGTGTCCATCTTGCTCCTTTAGATGCTGACAGACAGGACGCCATCAACCTGTTCCTTCAGGTCTACCAGCCGTCTGAGTCCAAGCCGCACCTTTGGGAGCTGCCCACTGACTTCTATCTGCACCAGAGAAACTCCATGGCGCTCCCCCAAGACAGACGCAGGTAAACACACACACACATACCTACCTACAAAAACACACCGGCACCAAGAAATTGATGTGACATTAAAACACACACACACACATTCAATCTTGATGATTTGAATGTGTGTTGTGTGTTCATTTTTGTGTTGATCGAATAGCTCAGTTGGAAGTCGCTCTCACCGATTAGCACCTGTTCTGCTGCCTATGAAAAGTTTCTTTTTTATCAGCTCAGGATGTACACGTCTCCAACTGGTGCTGAGGCTGTTCACATGTGTGTATGGATGAACGCTTTCTCTAAATGCTTTTGTGTTCAAATGGCTGCTGTTAAACCTCCTTTTTACCTGGGGAAGGGTCACAGATATGTGGCCTTGAGGTGTAATTATGTGTTTGGCACTGCTCAGGTTTGTTTGCCACTTCCTGCCCAATACGAGGGCCTCATTTCTGCAGCCACTTTTCTGTAAACAGTGGTTTTACAGTGGCCCTGAGAGTTCAGCACAACACGAGGATGCATCCGGGGGCATCCTTCGTGGTCCAACATGTCCTGATATTCATTGCCTACCAATTCAAAGGAGATGGCCGACTTAGCAGCCGAGTTATGGTCTTTTAAATGTAAGTTATTTAGACTCAGTCTAAAAAATAATGTTTAAAAAAAAATGCTGTCAAAGATGCTTGGCACCCGGAACTGCCCTACAGTATGTAACAGAGATGTGAGGTCGGATAGAGCTTGTGATACAAACAGGAAATCTTCTGTAGACCAGACAATCTCACTTCAGTTAGGCCTGAGGGTCCTTCGATGGATGATACTGCTGGATTGGAACATAGTTTACGTGTATCACTCCACCTAAACCAGATTTTCTGAATACAGTTAATGAACCGTACAGCTGACAGTAAATGTGTCATCTAATTAATGCTGGTACCTCTGAATCATATAACAGACTCTTACTATTTCTGGTTGCATAATGCATTCAAACATGCAAATACATGTCAAGTTGTGGAACTGTTTAAGTTGGAAGAGCATAGACAATAATCTGTTGTAGTTTACTACTTTGACTATTGTATGCTTTTTGTGGAACAGTTTAATATCACAGGCATGCTGATTACCAGTACATCACTCCTCCTGTGTGATATTGTGTAATTTACCTTAGACATGAATATAACATGCTGCTGACAATGGGTTATACAAATATAAGTCTAATTCACTCAACAACATTGTTCAATTTACTCTCAATGTATCATGTATATATGGGGACCAATGGATTGGATTGTTTGTCACATATGTGTGTCATAACGTATCTATCAGGATATCTATCTTTTCTCATTATTCTGACTTTTGTGTTCCATTCTTACTTTTTACCGCTGTATTTTGTTTCTGCCCATTTGGGTACAAATGCGTGGGAGTTTACGTCTTTGCAAGTTGTTCACTCTTTTTTGTCCTCATGCTTACATAAAAAGTAGACCCAGTTATCTGCTACATGCCACTAGTTTATGTAGCCACAATGGGCAAAGGTAGGTCAGCCATTATTCCAAAGAAATTAACATGAAGTAAACTGAATTCAATTGAGAAAGCCACACACTGGGCTTTTTTTTTCTAAAAGTCACCTTAGTAGTGCACCACATGCTGAGTAATTATCAGTGCCTTCACTCAAATGAGTTATATTGAATATAAGGCTGATGTATTCAGGAGGCTTACAGTAGGTGGTCCAAACAATCCATTTTCATATCTAGGTTATGTGAAATGATGAGAAATATGATGAAATATGAGAAAGTGTCGACTGCAGAACGTTGAAACAGTCAGTGAAAACTTTCTGCAAGGTTATAAAGGTCACATATTCTCCTCATTTTTCACCCAGTTTAAATAAGTCTCTAAGGTCCCCAAAACATGTGTGACGTTTATTTTTATAAATCCACTCTGATCCTGTATTTTATAAAGCCTATAAACCCCAATATTTAAGCCCTGCTCAGAACAGGCTGTTTCTGTGTGTATAGCTTTAAATGCAAATGAGCTGTGCCTGACCACGCCCCTCTCTTGAAGGGTTTGGTTGGCTCGGGCTTTCTCGCTCCATGTCCTATTGTTTACGGTCAGAAGGCCGACACAGAGGACAGAACAAACACCTAGATGTGAGAGTGCCACCCACCTGGGGGAGGGGTTACTGCCCTTTGTGATGTCGTGAAGGGGAAATCTCCAAACAGCCTGTTTGAGCACACATTTTCTGAAAAGTGGAGCAGACAAAAGATGGAGAGGATGGACTTTTAACATAATTGGCGGGTTTCTCGACAGGCAAGAGACACATGTTAGTGTTAGAAAAACATGGTAACGTGTATTTTTCATAATATGTGACAAATACGTTTGTGTCTCTTTTCTGTTTCCAGCTACACTTTATGGTGGTCAAAAGGAATCCTGTCATACCTTCCTGTGCCCTATGATGAAGGTACCCACTCAATATATTCTTTCAAAAAAAATGTCCTCAACTTGTAACAGGGACATAGAAAAGTGAACAGTGTATGCCTGTTTCTCAGAGATTTCTAACTTCCATAACTTTGGTCTGTGGAGTCGTAGGTTTTATGTCAACGCTTAAGACAGTGATTCCAGCTAACTGCTAACATGTAGCATGTTTAGCAGGTATACTGTTGATCACATCATCATTATAGCCTTGCATATAAACAAACTATAATTTCTTAAGAAAAAAAAATACAGTTGGAGCTAATGGTAATGTCAGTAGTTTGCATGGATTTAGTCATTTCAAATTACATTTTGACATGGTGGTACAAATGAACTCGGTGGTTTTGAAAAGGGACAACAGTTTAACTTTTGTTTACTTGAAAAAAGCCTGAACAGCTTGGCACTGTATTATTCAAACACAAGCAAATTGAACAGTCCTTTCAGCTGCAAAACGATTAATTTGAGGCTTTCAGAATATTCCACAGTGGTCATTTTTTTGAATAGTGAAAAAGCATGAAACCCAATGTAAGGTTGTGGCTTATTGCTGTGATTTTAACTGTCTATGTACATTAATTTGAGCTTTATGACTTGGAGGACTACGCTTTATCAGGCAGTGGGTGCGAAGGGAATGCTTGATATCTTTAACCCTTACAGTTGTTCTTTTTTTTAATGCGCTGACAAAATGTGTCTTGTCTTATACTTGTTAAACGTGTGATAATGTCTTGTTAACATTTGGTTTTGCTCGTGACTTCTGTTCTCTTGTGTGGCTGCAGTCCCCTGTGAGGACACCATGAAGAAGGTCAAAGTGAAGAGAGTGAACCGCTTCGATGAGAGCATTGACATCTACACTGAATTCTTCAAACCATATGAACTCACCTCCTTCGATGACACATTCTGCATCGCCATGACCAACTCTGCAAGGTGAATACACAAACATATAAATCCCTGAAGACACGTGGATTCACAATCAAAGATTTTGTTCAGGGAAACTTGAAGAAAAACTAAAATATCCAAAGGTTTGTTTGCTGCTTTTTCTGCAGTGTTAACGTTGCTGAGTTGCCCCCAGATTATGATGATTTGAAACACAATGTACTGTACCAAAGTTTTTATTATGATGTTGTTATTGGGATGGTGCTGAAGGATCACAGCTAATGGATGTCCTTCTCTTTTTGTGGTCATGAAGGGAATTTATGCCCAAGACGGTCGGAGTGGATCCGAGCCCATTCACGGTCCGCAAACCGGAGGAAACGGGAAAATCAGTGCTTGGGTGAGATCATGTTAGCCTTTGTACATGTGCATAATAGTGTTTTTTTTTATTATCCCCTAATAAAACCAATGTCAGCATGCCTTCGTGCACATCTTTTCACAATATGTTCTCTGTTAACCAAAAACAAGCTTCTGTTCCTGTCTCTTGTCTCTGTTGGTAGTACACATAGTTGTTTTCACCTTCAATGGAGTGAGTGAGTGAGTGAGTGAGTGAGTGAGTGAGTGAGTGAGTGAGTGAGTGAGTGAGTGAGTGAGTGAGTGAGTGAGTGAGTGAGTGAGTGAGTGTGTGTGTGTGTGTGTGTGTGTGTGTGTGTGTGTGTGTGTGTGTGTGTGTGTGTGTGTGTGTGTGTGTGTGTGTGTGTGTGTGTGTGTGTGTGTGTGTGTGTGTGTGTGTGTGTGTGTGTGTGTGTGTGTGTGTGTGTGTGTGTGTGTGTGTGTGTGTGTGTGTGTGTGTGTGTGTGTGTGTGTGTGTGTGTGTGTGTGTGTGTGTGTGTGTGTGTCTCTGTGTCTCTGTGTGTGTCTCTGTGTGTTCTCCTTGGTTTTAAAAACCTCGTGCTGATGGGTCGTAATGGTTTGCATATTATTGCAGCACAGCATGACCTCTAATGCACCTCACACGGCCACTCTAATGTTCTGTTTGTATGCTTCAACGTTTTCCTTCAAAGATTGTTCTTTCCATATGTGGGTCCACATTTACTGTCATGAACCGGTCGTTAGTTTTCTTTGGGTTTCACCCTAATCAATCGACCATTGAGGGTTCATACAGTGTCAGTGCAACTAAAAAGGCAACAGCACACTATGAAAATGAGACTGAAGTAGCTCCATTTACGATCTAAATTTACGATCATTTACGATTTAAAATCTAATCGATCCAAAAACCTTTTCCACAGGCATCATTCTGTATCTATGAACTGCATCTTCATTATTATCCATGAACATCTGTAACATCAATTCTAACTATTACCTTTGGAGATTGCATAAACAACCATTACAAATAACTTTACTACTAGCAAAGTACTTTTTGATGTTTCTCTTATCAGCTCTTGAAATGGGTCTCCAGATGCTTAAGGCCATCTCTGGGTGAAGTGCAGTGTTCCAATTGACATTTTGAATGAATCACAGAACACAAGGTTTTAATTTAGCCTCCACAGAAAAAAACGTGATAATGGTTTGTGCACCTCCCTGTCACACACATTAGCCCTGAAAAAAAAAAACATAAAGAGATAATCTGCCTGCCTTTTTTTGTGTGTTTAATTTGAGTTTTTTTTTTTTTCTTCTTGTTTCCCAGTAGCAATTTGCTAAATGACTGCACGCTGCTCCAGGTGTGATAGAACAACGTCAGTCCAAAATAAATATATAAAAAAACCAGCACGTGGACACAAATGTGAACACACAGCACATCTCTACATTCAGTCATTAAAGTTCAATCATTCATCCTTCCTCTGAGTCACTTGCCATTGCCAGCTCATAATAGCAACATGGTGAGCAGAGAAATGCACACAGTCCTCTCTCTTCAGACATCTTGAAGCTGGAGAATCGGCTGGGTCTC
Source organism: Labrus mixtus (assembly GCF_963584025.1). NCBI lineage: Eukaryota > Metazoa > Chordata > Actinopteri > Labriformes > Labridae > Labrus > Labrus mixtus. The sequence continues at coordinate 12,736,001 of NC_083623.1, read as the reverse complement.
CCTGGTTTTTGTAAATTGTAGTTCTTTCAGATCTCCTTAATCATCTTGTCATGCTTGGTATCAACCCAAAGACAATCAGCCAGGTGTCTGTGATTTCAGGAGCTCATAAGATCACTAGTGTCTCTTCACAGACAAAGAAATAAGATATTACTGTATATGTTATGGAACGGTCGGTAACACAGAACTTCAATATTCCAAAGAAAGTTTTGTTGCAAGATTGTTCCGACATTACAAAATAAGAGCACCAGAAAAGCAACGACCTGTGATTTGACTGAGAATACCCAGATTATTAGAATAAGCCTTTTTTTGCTTGCTTATTGCTTATAGTAGTTCCTATTCTAGTATAACCCAGAACTATCATCTTAAAATGACTATTGGGCATTACTTTGAGGTTCAGCTCTCCTCAATATTTCCTCATATAAAACATAATCTTGGAAAATATATCCATCAATCTTTGTTTGTGTAGCGCCGCCGCCAATCCGTAACTAATGTTATCTCAAAACACTTTACAAAAAGCAGGTAAATTACCTTATTAATTGTTATGTTAAAAAAAGACCCAACGTTAATCCATCAGGAGCACAAAGCTACATTTAGCAAAGTCAGATTGGCAAGAAAAAACTTCCTTATTACAGGCTAAAATGTTGGGCAAAAACAAGGTTCATAATGAACAACCATTTGCAGAAACTGTGCTCGGCTTGAAAAATGGGATAGAGGGAGATTTAGAAGAAGGATAAGGACAAACAGAGGGAGCCCAAGAGAGCTCAGGAGCTCCATGTAAAATTGTTCCTGATTACATGAAAGGGAACCTGAGATCTCTGTAGGGACTGGACCCTGGGATTTTAAAGTGGATCTTAATCCTGTCTGTGTGATTTAACTTGGTATTGACCTCCACTACAGCCTAAATTGTGGTATCATGTATCTAAGTACGCAACTCTCAGATGCAGTACCGTAATTTATTAGTCCCCAAATAATCACTTGGTTTTAGATTAATTATCATGTGACAAATAACAACATTCTGGTGCTATAGAATAATTGTTTTCCACCATTTGAGTATCGAAGGGGTTCTAGGTTTTTGGACAATACTGAAGTCTAGATCCAGAACAAGTATTTGGGATGGAAAAACTTGTATCAGAGCATTTATAACTCTAACACCCTCAAATTAAAAGTAAGACAGCGTCTAGCTTTCACAACAGCATTGGTAAGTGTGCACTTACCAGAGCTGTCCATTAAAAACCAAGCTGCAGGCACAATGAGGCACATTCTGGCTCCACTTGCAGAAGCCATCACGTGGACTAGGGAGAATGTTGGACTGATGGAGAATATCATTTTATCTCAGGAACGTTCTCAACAGGCAGTGACTCAGCCAGCCTTTTCTTTGCCAATGTAGAAAAGTGTACAGTTGAGGAATAAAAAGAGGCACTTCATTGTGTCCTACAGTTATCAGTCAGGTTTCCTTAGGGAGTAGCAGCCGAAGTATAAAAATTGTTTTCCTTATCATGTGCTATCTAGTCTCTAAAACACTCTCAATCCCAATCTTATATAAAAAAAAAAAAAAAAAAATCTTATTAAAAATAATGCATTGTGGATGTGTTTTTCTATAGTTTTTTTATTTATTGATTCTAGTGGCAGCACTTTTGAGTCCAAGACTAAATTCTCCAAGGGAACAATGAAGTGTATTGTGTTGTATCATGTCATATCGTACCATATTGTATCATGTTATATAGTATCATATCATATTGCATCGTGTCGTATCGTATCCTATTGTATAGTGTTGTATTGTGTAGTGTTGTATCTTATCGTATCGCATCATATTGTACCGTATCATATTGTATTGTGTCGTCGTATTGCATCATATTGTATCCTATCATCGTACCATATTGTATCATGTTATATAGTATCATATCGTATCGTGTCGTATGGTATCATATTGTATCGTGTCGTATGGTATCATATTGTATTGCATCGTATCGCATCATATCGTGTCGTATCATATCGTGTCCTATTGTATCGTATCGTATCATATCGTGTCGTATCATATCGTAACCTTCAATCTACCTGAAGGTCTTTACTTTAGTTCAAAATAAAAGCAGACTTGAATTCAAACGGCAAGTAAAGTACTCTCATCTTAAGACAGTAAAATGGTAAATCGAACTTGAATAGCGCTTTTCCATCATTCTGACTACTTAAAGCCCTTGTGCACCGCTGGTCACACCTACCCATGCACACACTGATTGGCAGAGGCTGTTATGTACAGTGTCCATCAGTATTAAATAATCCATTCATAGACAATTTGATCATGTGACAGACTTTTTAACTGATTGCATGCTAAGCTATCTGTCAGTGTTCATGTGTTAATTAGTATGTTTTATCATTTGTTTTGGAAGCAACAAGAGCAATAAGGAGGAGACGTTGCTGCAGAGGAAGACAGCAGCCAGCGCACCTCCTCCCCCGAGCGAGGAGGCCATCAGCAGCTCCTCAGAGGACGACTCCGAGGAGGACCGCGACGATGACGGCTCCGTGTCCCAGCGCTCCACCCCAATCAAACTGCTAACAGAGTCCGGGGACAGCAATCGCACACAAGAGGTATGGGAACACTCATGATGAATCCACATGTTAAAAGACAAATATTCAAACCAGGGAAACAAGACGAAACTATAAAAATTTGATTAGATTTGAAATACAATGTGTGAAGATTAAAATTAAAAACAAAATCTAAATTTGTCTTACTTCATAGCCCTGTTGTTTTATTAATATGACACAAAACTGTCTAGATGAGATCATCTGAGTCAAGTTTATGTAATCCCCTTAAGGTATTCTGGAAAATATAATTTAAGTGAATTGTGTCTTGATGTCACTTGCTTGTATTTTTAGGTAACAAAGTATTTCCCATTCCAATTTGAGTGAGTCGAGTCATGCTGATCTTCTCTGAGTCCCCAAGAAGGAAACAATTGTTTTTCTTGTACGTCAGAAAGAGGAGTCACTGTTTACTTATTTAGACTCAGTGGCCCTTGCTTATCAATCTGGTGTAAAAACCAGCGCAGATTTGGGTGTAGAAATCATCGTACGACAGAGTCCACGTGGGACCTATGAAACATGTGTATCTGGCTGATCTAAATTGATTAAACAAACAAAAATTCATGAAATAAAACACACAATTAAAGAAATCACCTGACAGCTCGCCCTGCTCATCATTATTTAAAAAGCGATGTAGTCTACAGAGATCGTTTGAGGCGGAGCGTAATATAAAATACATTTTAGATATCTTATCTAACAGTAAATCTGTGAACCTCTATCTATCTGTCTTAACAAGCACTGTTATAGTATGATCTAATTATTCTCTGACACAGACAGATTCGCTGCACTGCAAGTCCACACTGAGTTGAAAACGTGCGTACACGAACTGAGACCTGGTGTGGGTTTTGCGCGTACACTCCGCTCACGTCCAAATTGATAAGTGCCGAACTTTGCGTGGAAATGACCGTACACCCATTTTTCTGCCGTACGTACGTTTGATAAGTGAGGGCCAGTGAGAGGGATTTCTTTGGCAAAGGTTCAAAATGGTAAGGGGATTGTGTAAAACACTGTGGCTGAAATATGACATTTAAGTCATTATTCCAAATGGTTTCTCAGTCTTGCTTTTGAGATAACAAACACTTCCTCTGAGAACTATCATCTCTTATAAAAACATTGGTGTCAGAGAAAGACATACGGTTTCTTTACATGCTGTTTGAACTGATCAACACTGACTGAATTCAAACTGTACACACTTAAAGTTTTATTCACATACAATACAGTGCATTTCTAATCTGCATGTATCCATTCATGACTTTCTTGCTCCATGCTGCCATGACAACAAAGACATATTGTATGTATTATTGATCTCTCTTAGAAAGTGTGAAGTTTGAATAAGCCGCTTGATGCCGATTGGTGCTACTCACTAAAATATAAAATGAGAAACTAGCTTCTGTAACGTGACATTTCAAGTAAAATCCAGAGACACAAATGTAGAATTTATAATCCTTTTAGTTTTCATCTCTTTGACTTTTAGCAGCAGTGGGGTCTGTATATGTAAAAGTATCATTTAGAATGAGTTTTTAAACTAAATATTCTTTATTTAGGTGGATTAGAATACAACACAAATTAGACTTAAGTATTTATTCGATAGACATGTCATAAACTAGGTCTTTCCTTCTTGACTTTTAAGAGTGTTTGGAATAAATGGGTGTTATTATGTTGAGTAGTATGGGCGGTAGTACCTCAGTTTGTTGTGACTTGGGTTGGGAACTGGAGGGTCGCCGGTTGAAGTCCCAGTGTGGACCAAAATATGGCAGTTGGTCTTGTAGATGGAGAGGTGCCATATTCTACATTCAAAGGTACTGAAATGGATCTCCTCGGTCCCAAAAACACTTACGTTGTTCAAAAAGTGATAAAACAGAGGGGTAAACATGACCTTTATTTTAAGTGTTGCTGGTGTTTTTTGAAGGGTTGAACATTTAGAATATTCGACCTTGATATGTTGTCTCTACTATTCCCAATACACTATTGGGTTGCAGTGTTTTGCAAATCATCCCTTTCTGTTTTTATTCACTGCTGGGGTTGTACTTAAAAATTTGACTTTGGACATCTTTTTTTAAGTTTTTAAAAGGGGAAATATATGCTTTTTATTTGTGCATTTGTGTTTGCACATACACCTCATGCCAACCTGCATATCTGCCCTTTGATTGCTACCCGCATGCAGATGCTTGTTTGTAGACATTAATGAAAGCTTAATCTTGATCAGAATACTGCTGATGGGTTCAAGGATTGCATTATGTTGGCTTTGGTTTGTTCTGCCCCATTAGCTCTCCACCTAAACTGTTTTGCTGCCTACAGCAGATGCCCGCGGAAAAATACTACAAGACAATTATATACAGACTACAAAGGGTAACCAATAAGCTCCCTTTACAAAAATTTGGTCCATCGGCCAATTTATAGATTTAAAAATGCATAGAAATTCAGAATCTGTAAATTGCGATTGTCTCCTAAAACCCCTAATTGAGAAATCTGTCTCCACGGCAGCCAAATGCTCCACTACATTCATCAACTAGTCATTAACGGGTGCTTACTGTGGCTAGACACAAGGTTGATGAGGACACTGTGAGAAAACAAACCAAGAGTAATTCTGTCTGCCAGAAAACCTAAACAATACGCTCGTGTAAATCATTATGCGCAACACCTTCTACTTCACACTTTTTGCAGAGTTTAAGTTTGATCGCCCAACGGAACGAGGGAAACAAATATATTTTTTGTTTGGCTATCCGACCTTTACCTTATACTATATAGTCTAAAAAAACTATTGTATATAAAAAGAGAGAGTACAGCACAGGTTTAACAGATTCTCAGACTCTTATCATCCTCGATCTATTTCATGCCCCCGGTGTCACATGTTTACAGCTCCATTGACCCAGATTTCGCCACAGCTTTGAATAAGAGCTCATTTAGCAGCACAGGTAGGTTAGTGTGTCAAAATGGAGAAACAAGTGCAGGAAATGACATCCAGTTAGGAATGCCTTTCATAATGCGTTAAGAGGTACCGATGACGTTTTGAGTGTTTCGATTACTACAACTACAACAACAACAAGGATTGTTTCAAGCTATCATGAGATCTTAAGTAGTGGGGTGACTTTATCTGCTTGTGCTTTTATTTTCTCTAGTAACACATGAATAATACTTATTGACTGGTTCAATGTCAAGTAGACGTACAAAAATCGTTCCAAGTAAGACTCTGGTCACAGTCAAAAGTCAGTTTTTGGCTGTTTATTTCTCCAGTCAAGCTGCTCTATCACAGGAGTTTTATGTATTTCATAGTCAGATGTCATGATAATGGTAAATGGTAAATGGACTAGAGCTTGTATTGCTCTTTTCTTTGTCTTCTGACTACTCAAAGCACTTTTACACCGCAGGTCACACCTTCCCATTCTCACACTGATGGCAGAGGTTGCTATGTAAGGTGATCATCAGAAGTACACATACACTAACTTAGGGTTAAGTGTCTTGCCAGTGACACATCAGACATGTGGCTGCAGGAGCTAGGGATTGAACCCCTGACCATGAGAAATTAACGAATCTACTAACTGAGCCACAGCTTCCCCCCTTTGGAATTTTTTTCCAGTTCAGTCTCAAGTGTTTGCTTGACAATATTTGAAGGCTTAAGAAAGTCAGGCCACTTTATTAAGACACACCCCTCCATTGTTCAAATTAATTGTCCTTGTTTCCTTTAATGACGGCACTGTTGTAAGATGTCAGACAAAACTAGGCAGAATTTAAAAGGAGTTGCAGCAAACATGGGAATCCAATCTTTTCAGTTCATCTCTACAAGGCAACATTGCTCTATGGATTGCAGTGTTGATCCTGCTGTGTCAGACATTTGTGCGCCACCACTGTAGGCCTGATTGAAATGATCAGAAAATGAATCATTTTGGATGACTACATGAAATTTAATGTCATTCTTATTTAGCCTGTGAAATATCTGCATATCATACATGTATTCAGTACCACTAAAAGCTTGATTCCAATATCACAACAATGGATGTATGGATTGTCTCAAATTTCAATATGGCCAGAGACTGTCCATGATGTTCATTATCATTTTGTTTATTGGATCACATTTCATGCAGTTCATTACTTCCTGTCCTGTGGTGTTACGGCAAACATGTGACATTTGAGGAACTTAAGATTAATAAAAATCAAATTTTTGTGCATGAAGTACGACAATTGAGTCGGGAGAGGCTTTTTTTTGGGTGAATTTTTGGTTTTACAGGTTGGTGAGTAGGACTTGGTGTTACAAACCCCCAGGTTTCAACTCAGCAACTGACAGATAACCATTATGCGACTTTGTTGACAGTGAGACACATACTCAGTTGTGTACCTGTGCTTCTCTGAATGTCTTCGGCCTTTTTTCACATGAGACACCCTCAGCGGAGGCAGCTTCACTGCTTTATATCTGATAAGCTATTCCCTACAAGTAAATTTCACAAAATGTGAAGCTACTCCTTTAAATGGAAACCATTACAAAACCTGTTTATGTATCTTAAAATAATTAATTTAAGAAAATATAATTTGGAGTTCTCTTCTGCAAAACAAATTCAGTTTCAACCACAGATTTTTAAATTCATTTTCAATTTCTTATCCTATGATAACCAGCAGTTTTATCAGTCAAAACTGGCTCTTGAAGTGCAGCTCAGCACATTAAAGGACAATACGGATGCTGCAAAATTAACTGAACAGAGACTCTGTAAAGAGAAATGTTAATGCCAGCACTTTTGATCTTCAGAGTTGAGCCAAAGGCTTTCCCTTTTGTTCAATCCATCACTCTCCACTTGTGATTTATGATGTATTTTGTACGTTTTCTCTGATATATCTTCTCATTGGCCTTGAGCAATGAGTCCTTCATGAATATTTCTGGCTGGACAGCTCGCTCACGTGTTGGGCACACACACTCTCGCTCTCATGCGTCTCATGTGGCTGCCTCTTGAGCCTGTCTCTGAGGATGGATTGCCAGAGTGGCGGAACAACACAAAACTGATGAAATATTCAAGCATCAGATCATTACTACGTTTGCCATGTAATTACACATGCTCATTTTGTGTTCCCCATCAAAATCAGCATACATGTCCCCGCATGAACATGGATAGATTTGCTTTGTTTGTGGGTGTACACATAAACAAATATTTAAGTTGTGCTCTCACGCCACGTTCAAATGTGTAAATGTAGCAGCTGGTGTATTTTCACATGCACTGTCTCTCTCTGTGTGTGTGTGTGTGTGTGTGTGTGTGTGTGTGTGTGTGTGTGTGTGTGTGTGTGTGTGTGTGTGTGTGTGTGTGTGTGTGTGTGTGTGTGTGTGTGTGTGTGTGTGTGTGTGTGTGTGTGTGTGTGTGTGTGTGTGTGTGTGTGTGTGTGTGTGTGTGTGTGTGTGTGTGTGTGTGTGTGTGTGTGTGTGTGTGTGTGTGTGTGTGTGTGTGTGTGTGTGTGTGTGTGTGTGTGTGTGTGTGTGTGTGTGTGTGTGTGTGTGTGTGTGTGTGTGTGTGTGTTCACAGCTGCACTTTCTTGGCTCTGGTCCTGGAACTCCCTCATTTGTTCTCCCTTCTGTTCAGCACAGATCAATACAAATACTGTGAAATTGAATACATTATTTTCAGCATATTTCAATGTCAAAAACTGTCAAAGAGAAAATTGCTTTTCTGCCGATCCTGAGTGTAGTGTTACATAACAGGCTTCAACCGCTCAGTTAATTAAGAGGGTAAAACTCACACCTCAAGGATTCATAATTTGTTCAAGTAATAATCCTCTTAAGATGAGATGTCTTAGCATAATTAGGAGCGAATATAGTTCGTGTTTTTTTAAACTTTATTTCAAATACTGATTGTGGATTGGCTGTTAAGGTCTGCACCAAGAGAATAATATCCGATGTGCGAAAACAGTGTTTAATAAACAAAATTGTAAAAGTGCATATTAGCTATATCTCAGTTTATGTGTCCACCGTCTGTTGCAATATGTTTCTACTAAATCCAAGATAAATTCAAAACACTTAATTTTTTTACCACTAAATTGGCACCAACTAATCTGAGGGAAGCTAATAGCTAGCTTAAAGGTCCTATATTACGCAAAATACACTTTACCATGGTCTTCTAACACTAACGTGTGTCCCTAGCCTGTCTACAAACCCCCGCAGTTATCCTCTCCGTCTTTTGCCTGCTCCACCTTTCCGAAAAATGTGTGCTCAAACAGGCTGTTTGGAGATTTTCCCTTTGTGACATCACAAAGGAAAGTAACCCCTCCCCCAGGCGAGTGACACTCCCACAGCTAGGTGTTTGTTCTGCTCTCTGAATCGGCCTTTCCACTGTAGACAATACGCCATAGTACAAGAAAGCCAGAGCCGCCCAAACCCCTCAAGAGAGGGGCGTGGTCAGACACACCTCACTTGCATTTAAAGCTATAGACACAAAAACAGCCTGTTCTGAGCAGGGCTGAAATACAGGAGTTGTTGAAAATAAGTATAATATGTGACCTTTAAACTCTTATCTAACGGCATCAAAATGGTGTGAAAGCATGGCCATTATAGCCTTACCTCTATCGAATAGGTAACATACAAGCATGCAGAGTGAGGCTAATTTTTCTCATTTATTGCAAAAATTATTTATGTATTGTGAGACAAAAAAAGGATCCTACACCAAAGAAGAGTTTCTTTAACACTATAGCATTACTGTAACAGAAAAGATGCCGTACAACTCCTCACCAGCAAATTCTTACTCAACCGTAGCCTGGCACATTATCACACATACAAAGTATACAACATTTTTTTATCGCTAGATTAATTTTAAAAAGTTGCTAATTAAACAGATTAACCAAAAATGGGCATTCAAATGTAGTGTAATTTAACTGTTCTACCATATACAATCACATCAACCATCCTGTAGAATATACATGTTCTGTTTTTAAGAATATAACTTTTGTCTGTGTGTGTTCTGCCGCATTAAGATCATGCTCAGTTGCCAAGATATCTGCGATGAAAATACCCCAAACAGTAATCTAACACCATCCCCACGATCTCACACTGTGACACAAGGCAAGATGGATTCATGCTGTTCACATGAAATTCATAAATTACCAGCAGCATGTGAACGCAGACACGCAGAGTACTCAGACCAGAATTGTTTTTCCCCCACTCCTTATGCGTCTTCTTTTGTAGAGCACGTGTACTTGATCCATCTGTGAAGTTAACTCACAGAGCTGTACCCGTTTATATGACTGGACACTAGGGTTCAAGAAAAGATGTGTTCATTACTAAAGGCCTTGAAGTGCTCCCTGGAAGAAATGAAAGGTGCTCATCTGTGTTCAAACAGTCCTTATGCCTTAGGAATGTGTCCGTACTGAGTGAAACTACCTGTAAGTGTTAAAGAATCAGCCACGGTGATGTTAAAGCTCCAGTGAGGAGATCTTAGCTGGTTATGAAAAAATGATACTGATGCATCCAAATGACCTACAACGGCAAGCCAGACTATCAGAGAACGTTATACGCCTGTTACTCCCTTCTGCAGGGTAACTGTCAGAAGAGGCAACAGCTCCCTGCCAAACATCCCTTTTTGAAATGTATTCTTTAGGATTTTTTGCCTTCATATGACAGGGCAGCTATAGAGAGATTGGGCATGTGGAGAGAGAGAGTGTGGGATGACATGCATCAAATAGCATCAGGACCTGCAGTCAATCCTTCGACCAAGTTGCATCTTATAGGCTTCTAAAAGAAAGCAGGATGAGGGGCGCTGGTGGCGCAGTGGTTAGTGCGCACGCCCCATGTATGGAGGCTGTGGTCCTCCAAGCGGGCGGCCCAGGTTCAAATCCGACCTCTGGCTCCTTTCCCGCATGTCATTCCCCACTGTCTCTCCCTGATTTCAGACTCTGTCCACTGTCCTATCTCGCGAATAAAGGCACAAAAAAAATCTTTAGAAAGATTTGTCCTATCCTTTGTCTTTTTTTAAATCTTTTTTTTGTGCCTTTATTCGAGAGATAGGATGAGATTTTTTTTTGTCACTTATGCATGAGTTACACAAGATCAGCTAAGAGACAGATCAACCCTCTCTGTTTACAGAAGTCACAAAAATCTGCTTTTAATAGGAGCTTTAAGGAAAACCGCTTCAGTGCCTACTTTGTTGTCTCTTAAATACGGGACAATCCTTTGTGTACGGTGAGAGTAAAATAAAGACCCTCGATCCCTTGTGGCAGCAACTTATATATTATCGCACCTTTCCTCGGCCGGCTCAAAATTATGAAGGCTCATGTTGCTTACAATTGAGGTCTACAGTTCCACAATTCACTTAGCAGACGCTTTTATCCAAAGCGGCGTACATCAGAGAGTAAGTACAACACAAGCAAGGATCTAGAAAAAAGGGAACAATGTCAGTAAGAGCAAATAATCAGCTTTGAGTCTGATTGGACACACAGGTGCTGACAGGCATTGCACAGAGACAAAGCACAACATTGATGGCAGTTCTTGAGAGCTGGGTCTTTAGCTTTTTCTTAAAGGTGCAGAGTGACTCTGCAGATCAAATGGAGTTTGGAAGTTCATTCCACCACCGGGGGGCAACCGAGGAGAAGAGTCTAGTCAGCATCTTAGGACCCTGTTGTGAAGGTTGGATCAGACGCCTTTCATTGGCAGAGCGTAGTGGGCGGGAGGGAGTGTTGTAGTGTAGACCTGGATGAGAGAGTTAAAGTAAGGAGGAGCCGTTTTTGTCGCTGTTTTGTAAGCGAGCAGTAACTGGGAGCCAGTGTAAGGAGATGAACAGCGGAGTGACATGTGCTCTTTTAGGAAGGTTGAAGACCAGTCGTGATGCTGCATTTTGTATCATCTGCAGACCAAAGTGATTAAGAAAGATATGGGTGGTCAATTTTGGGACTTTTTCCAAAGTACCTGTTTACCTTGAAGTCTTTTCTGAACACCTACTTTACCCTGAGCTGTTATTGAATCATAACCCACCTTTAATACAAAGGCTTTATTACATAACAGTGGTACTAAATATCATGCTGGTTCCATAATCTTGGTGAACCCTTATAAAAGGAACATTTATTTAGTAAATGGAGCCATTTGTGATTAAATAATTAGTTTTGTAAGAAACGCAGCTTGTCCTGAAGAAAGAGAGCCTTTGGATATTAAGATTTTATTGTTTTTCCGTTATATCACGGCTCTCATATCGCTGTGTAACCCTGAGCAATCCTCTTTTATAATTGTATTTCCTTTTGTTTAAAATAAGTCAAGTACTCTGGTCCTTTTGGTTAATCTCCTTTTGGACTGAAGTTCTTATGTCATAATGTTTATTACCTAAACTAAGCACAAACCTATGATCAATGAACTTTGGTTATAAATCTGTGATCTTCAAACCTGATGATTTTCTTTTCTTGAACCGGTTTGACCTTTTTTTTAAATGATCTCTTGTTTATTCCGATGATTATGTCTCTACAAACCCAAAGGACACTGAGTGCAAGAACCCCAGGAGGGCACTTTCCCCTGAACATGAAACCACCTCATTAGACACTGACAATCAAATTACATTCATACATTGCCTGGATTACAACTCCGTGGGTCATCCTAATCAATGAGTCATTAGTAGAGAGAAGCAGCTAAACCTGATGACCTTGTCTGTTTGATTGGATAATTTTAGTCGCACCTGCTTTAGAAGCTAGCTGTTAGCATGCAGCTTTATCTGCTCACATGCACCTTTCTGTAATAGCCTTTAAAAAACTTTTAAATTCATGGTTGAACTTTTGTTTAAAAGTTTTCTCTCCCTGTCACATGCATCTGTCTGTTCTTACCTTTCCCTTCCCATCTCTTCAGGAGATCCAGCACCAGCAGCAGGCAGTGAAGGAGCCATACGGACTCAATCTGGCTGAGTCTCCGGCTGAGGAAGATCTGCACATTTATCAAAGGTGATAGACCCAAAGCTGAATCATATATTTTACATGGTTTGCCATATGGTATAGTTTTTTTTAAATGTCATTTAAGTTATGACTTTCAAGTAACTTCAACAAATGATGTGTTAGTAATAGACTTACTAAGGTGAAGCTAAACTATCTAGGGAAGGCAGTTCTTCTAGATATACTGTGATGCCATTTAATAAGTACTGAAAATCTGATGCAATCTAAATCAAAGCTTAACCTCACAAAGATGATTATCTTGGGTTTTGATTGACATGGCAACATTTTGCCATTAAGTAAGGCACAAAGCCATGCTGACATGCCTCATACTGAAAATGCGAAAAGAGTGATGTTAAACTTGTATTATGTTTACTATTTAAATGTAACATTCAAGCCTTCTATGTATCCAAATAATGCTAAATCCAAATTAAACAGGTATCTATATCTATAGGCTAAAGGCAAGTATTCTTCAAACTGATGAGGTATAAATCTCCACCACTTCACTAATGTTGAAATAGTCTAAAAAGAAGAACCCTTTGCAGCAGGCTGTTAACTTGTGTAAAACTAGGCTTTTCATACGTGGTGCAAATGAAGATTGACTCGTCTCCATTGGCTTTTAAAAGACTTAACCCCCGGGGCGCTAGTGGCCTAGTGGTTAGTTTGTGCTCCCCATGTACAGGGGCTGTAGTCCTCGAAGGGTGCGACCCCGGTTTAAATTCAACCGGTGGCTTCTTTTCCCCATGTCATTCCCCACTCTCTCTCTCTCTCTCTCTCTCTCTCTCTCTCTCTCTCCTCGATTGCAGACTCTGTCCATTATCCTGTCTCTACAATAAAGACATAAAAAGCCCAAAAATACATCTTAAAAAAAAAAAGAAGGAAAAAAAGCACTTTGCCTGCTGGCAGCAATTTAAAGACCCTATGATTGCTGCTTTGCTGTCTGTATTGTAACTGAGGGAAAGTAACTCAGACACACACACACACACACACACACACACACACACACACATAATAATTCTGGATATGTTTTTGTCGTCATTCATTCATAACATCTTGAGCTGTCCTTTGTTTGTTTAACCTTTCAGAGCTCTGTTTTGGTTTTTGTTGTGCAATGAAGAATCAGAAGTCCTGAAGTGAAAGAGCAGAAACCTTTTCTTCGGACTGTCTCTTCCTATTAAGCTGCCCCTGAAGATGATGATGTCTTATTATTGTTGTGCACCCAATGCCCTGGACAGAAAGTTGAGGAACAAGCAGTCAGTGTCATCAGCACCCTCAGGCTGATATGGATCATTTTGCAAAAAGGACATTGTAAACTCTGCCCTGCTGTGTGCATCACTCCTCTGACCTCACTGATCCGCGTCCACCTCTCCCTTCCTTCACCAGATACTTTAATTTTATCCCTGTCCTTTTCCCTTTCATTGTGTCCTTTCTCCCCGTTTGCTCTCAACCAGACTGATGAGTGAAGAGAACTCGTCCATCGCTGAAACTGAACACAACTCTCTGTTCTTTGGATGAGAACAGCACATTTGGTAGAGTGTGATTCATTTAATGAAGCATTAATCGCTTTTTTCTCACCCTCAGCTGTGCTAAACACTCTGAGGATTACTGGTCCAGTGTATTTTTTTGGTAGCCAGTCCATGTCAATGTACAAAAAAATGACTTTACAGAATGGACTATCAGTTTGAAATAGCACTAAATGATCCTAAAAAAAAAGTCAGGTTAGACATTTAATAAACTTGTATGCTATATGCAACAAACTTCCCACGTCTACCTCGGCGGTGGTTACACATTCATTTACATTGAGAGGCACCGTGTGTAAATAGCAGGAGCTTCACATACACACACTGAGACATGCACACACACACAGACACAGCACTGATCCACCCTGTTGTAGTGTTTAAGTACTCAAAATTTCTTCTCGGAATCGAGAGCATTTTCACTCTGTCTTGTCTCGGACTGGGCGGACTCCGGATTTTAAACCAAGACCGGTCAAGACCACCACTGATAAGCTAGTTTTCCACGTCATTACTGTGATTCGAAGGAAAACACCCCTTTCTAAAAGAAGGAATAACTTAAAGTTAAAGTAAACCTAGTTTGATTTTTATCCCCCGGTTACGGCTGCAACTTTCCTGATGATAAGGTCTAAGTGAGTGACACGCCAGCTGCACACAAGTTGGGGATTTTTCAGTGATATTTATGATCTTGGTCTTGGTTTCGCCCTGCCTTGGTCTGGGTCTTGACTCTGTCTCGATCCCGAAATGTCTCGGCCTTGTCTTGGTCTCGGAGGACTCCGATCTCGGTTGGTGTGGTCTTGACTACAACACTGCCCTGCCGTCATGATGTTACACATTTCCTCTGCCTCCCTCCTGTTACGCCTCTGTTATTTGAGTTTGAGACTTTGCCACATCATTCTGCCTCTGTGCGTTACAGGGGCATTAATATCCCGCCTTGAACTGGCCGTGCGTAAGCAACATGAGACACTCGCGTCTTGACAGAGATTTTGATGAGGAATGGAGAAAAAAAAATCCTTTCTTTTAATCACACTTTTTTTTCTTCTTTGATTAGTATTCTCTGGCCCGGGCTCTTCAGGTGCAATTTAAGCAAGATAATCAACTTTACTCAATCCAAATTGTATTGAACAATACTGCTAATATCCTCCTGCTGTAGCTGCAAATAAAGGGGAATGAAAGTGTTTATTATCGAGGCTGGAAGTTGGAACGGCTCCAAAGACATTGGCTGCAACAGGAGCTCCACTAATGGAGGCATTAATATTAAAAACTCAGAAGCAAGAGCCAGAGGGGAGCTCTCAACTGTTGCATATTATCGTGTCTCTGCGAGTGGAAAAATAATCCACTGAGAAATTTGAGATTTGATGATTATATTCTGTGAATATTAGCAATCTCAACCAACATGGTTGTATCATTTGTGTTTAGTGGTTTAAAAAAAATAGACATCGAGAGCCTGACATGTGATAGCATCCTGGGGAATAATTACACAGATAGTGTTTAACCTGTTGCAAATGACGCTTCCCATTGTGAATTGACATGTAACAGAGACAAACATGAGCTAAGCATGTGCATACAAAGTAGATTTTTGGCTTTATGGTGGAATGTTTTTCATTTTGTGTTTGTTTCTTTTCTGCAGGTTTGCGCATCTGGGCCAGAGCCAGCACAGAGTGGAAAGAACTGACCACATAAACTCTGCAAACATCATCTGCTTGTGAGTAAAACATGACACATTAACCCTAAGATCACACACTGAGACAAAAAAAAAGGAAAGATCCTCACCCCCAAGGAAAGTTAATTTTGTCGTTTTTAATCCAAGCGTTTTAATAACCTCTCAACATTTCCAGTAACCTAGTGATACATGAACACAGTTGCTCAGACTAAGTGGTCCACAAAGGATGCTTCTAGCTGTGCTTTGTTTAATCTTCATCTTTTATAACCAAACACTCTTTCTTCACTTCTCGTTCCTCCCTGCTATTTCCCAGTCAGTGCAGCCCTCCCCCTGACCCAGTGGGTCAGAGATGGAGTGTTGTTGTCCGCAGCCAGATTCAAAATTCAACCACACGTGGGTTGGCAATGTGCAGCTGTACAGACGCACAAGCAATTTTTTTCCTCTTTGTATTTCTCTCTGTCTTTCTAGTTCAAAGTCCCTCATACACAGACTCAAAAAGAGCATCTGGGTGATTAAATGTATTTTAATAGCATCAAAGTGAAAGAAAGCCCAATGTTAGACATTTTCAACATTTTAAAAGCTAGATTCTACAGTGAAGATTTTTCAACAAAATTAAGCTTTTTTTTATATAGATTTAAAAAAAAATGGTAATTAAGTTTTATTCTGTTAAATTTGGACAGAACCGGACAAGCTGTTTTTGGTCTTTGTGCTAAGCTAAGCTAAGCTAAGCTAAGCTAACCGGTTGCTAGATGTCAAATGGAGTAGACAGATGTTGGAGCAGCATCAGTCTAACATTTTCATACAGACAGAGCATTCAGACTCAGACTTGACCTTTTGTCTTTTTATTCTGTTCACATTTAATCAACACTGAAACCTGCTCTACCTTCAAGATGTGTAACACATTTATGGAAATAGAAGAATTATTCGTAATATTTAATGTATTTTTTGTAGCAGCCAAAATAATCCTTAGTTGTCTAATCTAGGTCCAAAAAGGAAGAAAGGCAAACAACTATCATGTTCCACTGTTCACAGGTTTACATTAAAATGATAGACCCCTTGCTCAAGAAGAAAAATTAATATCTATTTAAAACCCTGTTAGCACTATACATGCAAAGATAAAAGGTTTTTAAGAGGAGGAAACAAAAGGCAGTCAAGGCTTTATTTTTAGCTTTAAAAACATATTCAGGTAGGGGTATGGACTCTGAGGTTAGAGAGAGAAGAGAGTGGGCTGGTGGAGAGGAGAGATCTGTTTGCACAAGATGTTACTGTTAAGCAGCTCTGTGAGAGGACCGTGAGCTAGAAGGTTGATCATGGCCAAACATTTCCTAGGAAGCCAGCTGGAGCC
Source organism: Labrus mixtus (assembly GCF_963584025.1). Taxonomy (NCBI): domain Eukaryota; kingdom Metazoa; phylum Chordata; class Actinopteri; order Labriformes; family Labridae; genus Labrus; species Labrus mixtus. The sequence goes on along the minus strand of NC_083623.1, from coordinate 12,719,038 downwards.
AAAAGGTATATATTCAGAGGATATTTGAAGGTCACTTGAAATCTAAGAAGAGCAACGTGGCAGGTAAAGAGGATATGTAAGGCAGATCAAGAGAAGCATACATAACACAGTTAATACTGATGGAGACTTTACAAAGCAGCCTCTGCCATCAGTGTTTGAATGTGTAGGTGTGACCTGCGGTTTAAAAACCCTTTTAGTAGCCAGAGGACTAGAAAGTCCATTTACCATTTGGATTGTACAAGAAGGCAAACGAAGGGCAACTTTCTGCATCCTGGCATTAGCACAAGCTAAGACTATTGTGATGGGTTTAAAATAAAAACAGAGCTAATATATAAATATATATATAAATATATATATATATAACTGTGAGGGGTTCTCCAGGCCTGGGACAGCACTAAAGTGTTCCTTAGGTCAGGCTAAGCAAGACTACCTTTTATTTGCATCAATGCTGCTATGCTGTCAGTTTGAAAAAAAAAAATAAAGAACCGATTACACAAAAATATTCGCAACAGGCCCTTCCAGTCGTTCAGGGGCCTGTGCTTCTGCCTAGTGATAGTAAAGAGTGGGATGCTGCCTAGGCCTGACAGTTGCATTGATTACTCAATGCTGTATTAAAATGATAAGATGCTAATACTTGACTTGAAGGAAGGTCGGGGGAAGAGGTTGTTTTTGTAAATGTCTTGGATGTTTTTACGACATATCCTTTTAGTTTTATCTATCTCTCTTTAGAGTGAACACATGGCTCTTTATGGTCCTCCTGAAACATGTTTTGAAAGAAAAAAAAAAACACCATTTCTGATTTAATACAGGTGAAAAGTAAATACATGTCAGGAAAAGGTGGCAGACACACATTAGACTTTTGTCGAAGTGAGAAAACCTCTGCCTCCAGCCTTACATCCTCTCGTCCATATTCAGTTTGCATATCCGCTCCACTGCTTATATTTAGTGGCACCCTGGCCACTCATTAATACATCCATCTATTGTTGTTGTCCTCATGGCAGGTCTACACGCTCCGACAGGTGTGTCTGATGTTGTGCAACAGGGCTATTCTAAGATGCTGTTACAGCATCAGAAACGTGTTTCCACTGTTAGTAGTCTGCCGCCTCCCTCTGTGCAGTTCCTTTTTTCACCCACCAGGCATAGGCAAAGCTTGGCGATTTCGGCTATATGTGAAGAGTCGCCAGGGGTCAACAGACCAAACACAAATCATTTCTGAACCCTTAGTTAACCCCCTCTATTATGACTAACTGAAATATATATCCTGCTGTGCCTTTTTTCAGTGTATTCAGTATCAATAAATGGAATTAAGGTATACTGTTTTTTTAAGGCTTTAGGGATTTAATTTCAACTCAGGTGCATTTCCCTCAAAATCCATTATCACAATACATATTATTCTGATATGTGTAGAGCGTGTAATCCCCCGATTAGACAAAAGTGTATCAACATTAGTTCCACCTCACTGTGTATTATGTAAGCTTCAAATACAGTAAGAATAGACTCCATGCTTACAATTCACCTGTTGTTGATTTTAAACTATTGTAGGTCTTTTCTTTAAACCTCACAGAGCCAAAAGAAAAGCTTTGAATATCATGCTATGTCTCAGACGTTAATACATTGGAAATGGTGTTGGAGATTATGCAGTAACAGAGTTCTGTTGCATTTTATCTGGTTATGACACAGACTGCGAGAACATTGATTGTATCTCTATTTATTGTTGATGCCTGTTACAGCTGCCACCAGGTCAGTGTCAGATGAGGCGATTATCAGCATGATTCTTAAAGAGACTTTTAGGGCTTCCACACTTGCAGAAATCTCGTGAAAAAAAATGTATATGTGAGCTGTATATGTGAACGCAAATTTTTCGCTATGAGTTTCTCCGGCCAGACCCCTAGTATTTTTCCACAGCAAGTCCGAGTGGGCTGATGTGAGAACGCAGCAGGATATTCTCCGGAGGATTCCCCTCGAGCCGATGGGAGGGGGAGTGACGATTCCATACTGTTACTGCCGCATGGTGCATAGAGTTTCTGCACGCTTTGTCGACTGGGGCCACCAAGATCAACACAATCTAAAAGTTCCTCAAATTAGCTTTAAGGTTTTCTGCCTATATCTCTCACTGCGTCACATTGACTGTTATTTCTTGAAGTAATGAGGGATTACCTTGTAATGCCTGTGTATTGGAACGGAATAGTTTCTGCAAAAGAATGCATCTCCGGCCAATTGACATCTTTTCTATCACAGGTGAACAGGCTAAAGGAGAAGTAGCCAGCATGCCAGGGCTCTGAATATTAACTAAATAATGATAAAAGGTACTATACTACCAAGGCGATGATGAGAGAAGAAAAAGTAGTGATTTGATCATGAAGCCTGATGTAAATCTGTGTATTACTAAGTCACAGAGATTCCTATGGTGGAGTCGTTCACTCATTGTCAGCGCATGTGTAGAGCTGTGTATAATTTTTTTTATTTTAAAATACAATTTTAACCTGATTTAGATAATTGATACACACCTATACAAATAGCACAACAAGGGTTAAGAGTTATTTCTCTGGCAAAGGTGTGGTTTAAAGTTGGGTCCTTGGATCCCAGTATACATGCAAGATGTTTTCATTATAGCATCAATTACCATTAAACCCTCGGTTGAAGCCTCCCTGATGACATGCACTGAGATTCTAATGAATCCTTTGTGTCTATGATCCAACCAGTAATCAAGGATGTGTGTTTCCACTTCTGCCATGTGTCTGAGCAGCCTCTCACTGGGGCCTCAGCTGCTGTTGAACCAGCTGTCTAAGTAGATGACCTGACAAGCATGTGGATCATAATCCACTCTTAAAATGATGACACATGCTGAAGAGTCTGGTTTCCTTGAAAAATATGAGTAATTCTGCTTTAAAAAGGCCTATCTCTGCCATCCTCGTGTTGCTTCCATTAGCAGGGCCCTTAATCATCGGCCTCTCAGGCGGATTTTCACAAGAGCTCTTGATTGGATTAAAACATTTATCTGGTTAAGGGTGCATTTTTTTTCCCCATCATCTTGGGCCCACTGAATATAGTAACAACGTGACTTGTCTAAAATACGGTTTCAATAGTCTGTTTTTTTTTTTTTCTTTCGCTCTTCCCTCTCAGAGAGCCGGTGTCCTGCTTCCCCGGGGACAGCATCTACGCCGTTTCCCTTCCACAGGTGGACCGAGACAGCCGCAACGAGTTCGAGAGCAACGTGATGACAGGCCAGGGCCAAGTGAGGGTGCTATGCAGGGAGGACATGTTGATGTACAGGGAGTACGTCAAGAACAGATACATGTGACACTCCTACAGAAAAGCAAGAGCTGGATCTCTGTTACTAAATCCAGATGATATGCTCCAATACTGCACATCATTACATCTTTATGGCTTCATATGACTTTTAGCATTTCGTTTGTAGCTACAACATAAAGCAAGCTGATCCAAAATGAGAATAAACGACCTTCATATTCTTTTTTTTGTGAACTATGCAGATGGACTTTTTTCTGTTTCAGTTGCTCCAAATGTTGTCTTGTTTTTTATTTAGTCAAATAAGCTAACTCCATTTTTTTCTCCTTGGATTAAATTTTAATCACAACACTTTTAAGTAAATTAAACCTTTTGTTCATTTTGAACATGTGAACTGATGTCAATCTTTTTGACTCTGAAATATTAGGAATCTTAAATGTTCAATCATATAGATTTTTTTTTTATTGACCATGTTTCATTTTTTGTTTTAAAAGCTGTGACAGGAGTATGCATGTCTTTTTAAATGTACAAACCCGATAAGAGCAACATTCCTTCTACTCTTACTTTTCTTTTTTAAGCTTAGTCATTTCATTTTTAAAATTGTCTTATTATTCTTTAGATAAAAATCAAAGCGGAATTCTCTGTCCAGACTAAACACGTCACTGATGCCTTGATATTGAGGATTTGAACTGCAATCCTTGTTTATACACATGCAGATTTTTTTTCTTTTTTTTTTAAATGCATATCTGATATGTCGGCTGATCATTTTGTAAAGCAGTTGTAAATTAAACTTTAATTTATTAAAAATGATTGCGTTTGCTTAAACTGAATGCTCCTCATCTCCATGCCCTTTTCTACACTGTGAGGAGAGACTCTTTTTATTCTGCTCTTATGTCCGTGCTCTTTTCTTCTTCTTGTGTATTTTGTTCATGCAAAAAGAGAAAATTAACATTGCTCTTTTCACTCAGCCTCTGCAATTGTTCTTTGTCCCTCCCACTCTCCTCTGCTGTCTTGTTTCTTGTTCCCTTGTCAACCATTGTGCACCCTGTCTATCACGCTCACTATTTTCTCCCTCCTCTCACTCGCCCTTTTTGTGCTCGGCACTCAGCTACAGGTGTCAAAAATGCAAAAATGTGATAAAGACTGCGTGACTTGTTAAACACGGGCACAAACCCACCCACACACACAGACACAAACACACACTTTCTGTCAGCATTCTGATTGACCAGTGGCATCTGCGTCTTTGCCTCGTGAGCCTGTGAACGGGCGGGGGCATAAAAGGGGAGGTGAGGTTGGGAAGAGGAGGTGGTTGCTCCAGCATGTGATGAGAAATATGCAGTGGAATTAAAAACACTTTAAGATGTAGACCCAATTTGATGAAACAGGAGTTGGGGGGTTGGGGGGTGGGGGCGATTGAACGTGTGTCATCCATTAATATGTGTTGCATTTTTTTTCAAACCCTGAAGCACAATCATGATAATTGGAGTGCTGTGGAGATGTTCAGAGTGCACAGCAGATATCTAGAACTCAATCTTGTAATAACACATCACACCCATCGCTATCCCCTCTCCGTGCTCCTCAGTTTCCCTCCCCATTCAAAGCCTCTCATTCCACTCAGAAAGGCTTCTTGAACAATTGATAACAACTCTAGTAAAGAGTATGGTTCAAATCAGGCTGCTTTTCATCTTAGACGGGATGCTTTCATTTCGTGCTCAAGGTTCCTCACAAGGTCAAATATTTGAAAGTATGCTTTCCAGCTTACCATTTCTTTAAATGATGCGTCTTAATTTCTTCACTCTGAGTTAGTAGGTTGCTATGGTTAGTATTATGCTCACACTTGCATTGCATGCTTACACTTTTTTTTTGATGCTTCAGTAAGGATGTTTTCTCGACAATTAATACAATCGTGACAGCACAGTTGTGACCATTATACACATTTTCATGATTCAGCTGTGTTCTCTGTAAAGTGCACATTGCACCTAATTTTCATGGGTTCAAGCAGGTAGTATATTTGATATATTTTATCTATATTTAGTTGGGCTGTCAAACGCTGGGACACAGATCCATCATTGTCGCTGACTTCCTCTGCAGAAACGTGTCCTCCTTATTGCTCTTGTTGCTGCCAAAGCAAACAGCCAAAATGTTAATATGTACTAATATTAACACTGAAAGATAGGTTAGCATGCATTTAGTTATCATTAGGGCTGTCAAGCAATTTTATTTTACCAGGAACGGTGAATATTACATTTGACTCGTCTACTGAGCTGTTCAGGAGTTTTTTTAAGTGGAATGAGACATTTTAAGATGCAGCAATGTCATTCTTTTCCACCACTGTGACTACAGGGAGACACTATGGAGGCTTATCCACGATGCACCTAAAGGAACAATATAGCATGCGATTAATAGCAATTAAAAAAATAATAATAATGCATTCATTTCAGACCTTAATCCATCACAGGACTAGATGTCTGTAAAATTAGGTAGGACCAGCAGAGAACACTGGCAATAGAAGCAGGAGAAGGCAAAGTTCTCCAAAGTGAAAGAATACATTTATTCGAAGATTATGAATCGAATGTTTATCAGATTCTCACACAAGGGGATGAAAAGTGTTATCTGGACAAGGACAAACAAAACATTTTCCCGACAGTTTCCTTGGCAAGCCTTTGGACTGCACCAGAACTCCAAAAGTTTCCCATTTCTGACATCAAGAGATTTTCAGGGAATTCTTGCTTCTTCTGTAAGGAAGGTAACACTTCCATGAATCTAATTGTTATGCAAATCAAACAAAAATGTTGAATTGCATTGAAATAAGTGAAATATGGAGACTTAGCCAACGCCTTTTAATCTTTGTCATGTTCTCCAAACCATTCTTGAGTATTAATTACAGACGGGAAGGTCACATTATCATGCTGAAAGACACCACTACCATCTGGCACTACCGTTTCCATGAAGGTGATAAACCTTGTGTGCAACAATATGAGGTAGGCGTGAAATATTAAAATACCATCCACATGATGGCCAAGAACCTAGATTTCCTTGTTGGAAATATGTCCCAGAGAATCACATTGCATGCAACAACTTGTTTTCTTACCATTGTGCATTCTTGTGCCACCTCTTTGCCAGCTAAACAATATGCAGCAACATGAAAACAAACACACCGATTCTTCAGACCAGGCCTTCCACTGGTTCATTATCCAGCTCTGAAGCTTGTATGTCTGTTGTTGGCTCTATTGGTACGGCTCGCATCGGCTCTAACCTCATCTCTATGCATAGATTGTGCATTTCAGTACAGAGTCCTTAAGTGAGGGACACAGCTTTTGGTCTCTGACGCGTTATTGTTTCCATGTGTTGTCAGATAAGCCAAATCTTCGCCTCAAATTCCTTGTACTTCATTTATGTGAACAATCATCAGCTGCACTAAAAGCCCTGGAAACTGTACATCGCGCCAAGAGGCTCTATCATTGTCAGAAAATGGCCACTGGTGTAGAGATTGGATTGGACTAAAGAGGGTATCCTTTGGGGTTGAGGACCCTGTCACCAGTTCACAGGTTGTCCTTCCTTCAACTGGGTTTGGTAGTTACTCAACTGAACTGCCAAACAGGAGGACTCGAAAAGCTCTGCAGATTTAGAGATTCCCTACTGGACCTCAGCTTTTGTCAAAGTAGCTCTGATCTTTATGCCTGCAAAAGCGTGCAACACATCTACCATAATAAGTATCATTGCAATAAGATAATCCACGTAAAAGGGCTTTTTATATGACACATTTGTTCAGATCTCTGATCACTTGTCTCTACATACAGTGATTTATTTATTTACCGAATGTAAAAAAAATAAATGTTTTTGATTCAGCTGTTAAAAGTCAGCACGTTTTAGGCAGATGTAATTACCATAAAATCAAGGTTAGGCTGACTTTTGAAGCTGGGAAGGTACATCACAGGTCGGACACATTAATCTGATTATGTAACTCTTTCGTTGTGTTTTATGAGGGGAGCGATAGTACATGGGCGAAATTGTGTAAGTGTCCCTGAATAACTACTTTGTGTCAAACAAATAACAAGGTGAACTAGACATTTGTTAGTGAATTAAGATGTTACATGTCAACTGGGAATTTGTTCTTGCAATGTGTCCTTTCAGCTGACTCATTTTTTAGCTCCATTTACCACCAACGCCTCCTCTCCTAGTGTGCCTCTACTTAATGTTTGCCCGTTTTACCTTTAAAATCTACGCCCATGTCTTTCACTTCACCATGCTCCTTAATTGGAAAAAGTCGTTGTCTCTGCTGCTTCATTATTAGGTTTTTACTCATTCTAATTAGAGACTGTGTCATCTGTGTTTACAGGCAAAGGGGAGGCTGTTAGGGGTTTGTCTCCTGATAGGGTCTATTTTGTAGAGAAATTAGGTCCTTTATGCACAGCCCTGTTTTTCTCATGTTTTTGTGTTCCCAATGGCAGGTGTCTCATTACACTGAAACTTCTCAGCCCACATGGGTATGGATGAATAAATGCATGTAATCGCTGGTATTTTCGGACCGCTTGCTCTTGGTAGTCCTCACAAAAATAATGTAACGATCTCATGTTTGGGTATGGCGCCATTACGCTTCTATTTTAGGGAAAAGGCACTTTGTTTTTTGTTCGGTCTATGATCTTAGAAAACAGTAGGAAATGTTTTTTTAGATGTATTTGGGTGCTGTGTGTGGTTGGGTATCTGCCTTTGACATGAGTCACTAGGCACGTCATATGACCGCTTAGCTTATGAATGAGAGTGACAACCCCCTCTCCAACCCCGGTCCCCTGACAAAAGATGGACAAACAGCTGTTGCCTGGAAACCAAAACTGGTTACCATACTGCTACTGCTTTGAATCTCCCTCTTCTTTCCTGCTTCTTCTCAAAATGTTCTGTATTGTAGGCATATTGTTTGTCTATACGACATTGAATAGTAGAAATATAATACATATTTACATAAATACATAACTTTGAGGTAACATACTATACAGTATTTTGGTGACCAACTATTAATTATTGAGACTTTTAAAACCTTTTTGCAATTAAATTATCACATTTAGTGCTGAAAATGAACAAGTTACATTCTTCAGATTTGTTTAAACTTCATTTTCAGATGAATCATATCTTTCCTCAACCATAAATAAAAGTACTCTGAGAGAAAAATAGATAATTCAGTTCAAAAGAAAAAACACTTTCACACACACTTACAGTAACTTATCAGTTGAACGTGACTCCTTGTTTGAAAAAAGTAAAACTCTTTGCTTCACAAGTCACATTGTATCTGTTTTTCATGTCTGAAACATTAATGACAAGAATAACAATGTTGTTTTAGTGCTCACAGGTTAATAACATTTTCAAAAATAAAGATAAGGATGACTCAAGAGATGTGAACATACAATGGGTTTCCAAAGATTTGAATCATAACAGGAGCACTAAGAGTGTCAATCAGGTAAACATTATGTTTGTTCCTAAATGAACACAGAGAAGAACGTGTGTTGGGCTACTCTGTACTGCACTGCAGTGTGTTTCTAAGATAATGTAACTGATTGTTGAAGTGTTGAGTAGCTGAGATTACGGAGCAAGATCTTTGTCTGCACGCTGGGAGACAACTTGTCCTTTACAACACTTCCACACGCATGGGTTAGGGTTAGTACAACCTCAGATCCATGTTCCACATGGATCTGAGGTTGTAATAATATCATCCTCAAAGTAAGATCATGTTTTTGAATATTGTGAAGGCGGGTCTGTTAACCCTTGTAGCCATTAGTCAGCCAGTGAGTGAACTGATGTAAATAGAAAATGGATTTAAGCTTATATAGCGCTTTTCTAGTCTTCTGACTACTCAAAGTGCTTTTACACCACATGTCCAGTCACCCAATCACACACTGATGACAGAGATTGCTAGACCCTCAGAAGTAACTCCTCTCATTCATACGCATTCATACTCCGCCTATGAAGCAGGGGGATTTGGCGATCAAACCCTCGACCTTCCGGCTGAGAGACGACTCTACCGACTGAGCCACAGCCGACCCTCATGTACTGCACAGACAGTTTGTACTTTTGTCTGACTTGAATTCTTGCTCCTAGTTGGGCTTTAGCATAAGCAGTGTTATTAAAATACAGCTTTCATTATCAATAAACCAATGAATGGTTGAATGTTGAAAATGGAATCACAATATAACACACCATTCAATAATAGTCCATATAAAAAGTTACTCCATAAAACAGTGCAACTTGGTCATTTTTTTGTTTCAGACCATCTGTTAAAGGTAGCTGACTATACCTGTGGTTCTCACCTGGTTCAGCCACCCACTAACAACTCATGTTGAAAAATCGGGACCCTAATTTTGGATATTTCTTTCTATAGTAAGAAAATAGATTTTTTTTTTTTAGGGCTTTTTGTCCAATCAAATTGGGATGGGATGTGGGACAGGCCTACACGATACTTTATGCTACCTTTACTTTATTATGCCGTCTCATTTATAGTTTTGATGCTAAAAATCAATGAATAGAGTATTTGGAGTATAATTGTGTTAGTTTTTGAAGATGATGAACAGCATTTCCCACTGATACTCGACAGTAACTCGATATTCGAGCAAAATCAGCAGCCTATAGGCCAAAGTGTATAGGTATAGGGCTTATTTTTGTCACTTTGCTCCCAATATAAACGATAATGTTCGAATAAGGTATAAGCTACCTTTGACATCATGTATTAACTTTTGCATAGGTTTCTCAACAGGTTGAGATCATAATTTATTATGATAACTTATGAGGAGACGGTGCTGGAGAGATTAGAGTGCAAGAAGCTGTAGTTTCATTTTCTCCGTGATGCGCCGAAATGGGCAGGTGGAACCATCTCTCTCTCTCTCTCTCTCTCTCTCTCTCTCTCTCCGTGACGTCAGGCACATTTAAAGCTCTCCTCGCTTGTCTTCAATCGGCCCCTCTCCTCCTCCTGCACCTTCCTCACATGCACCTTCCTCACCGAGCTGAACACCGGCCAATGCTTCACACCATCCCTGCCCTGAGCGTGTGTCCCATGCGTGGGAAGCACAACAAAATCAAGGGCTTTACCTGAGAGGGTCAACAGGAGTGAGAAAAAGGGGGACTGTATACCTACATCCTTTTTTACTTTGACTTCGACTTCTTCCCTTCAGACGAGGGGCTGATTTCTGCGCACATCTGAGCTGAGCACGTTTCGTCACCGAGGTATGTATCGTCAACTTTTCGTGTCTGGAAAGAACAACCAAAAAAAACCAAAAACATTTATTTATGTTTTTAACAAATGTAATTAAGTTATTTTGATTCTGATGTCTGTTCCAAATAATTTTAAACTTTAAAGTTGTCTGTCAAATTGATAGTTAGGCTATAAGGTTTAACTTAGTGTCAATTATGTATTCATAGTTGGTTAGAAACAGTTATTGCTTGAATAGTTGTTACACACAACGATCAAACCTAAAGACTTAAAAAAATTATTTCAACTCACTTGTCAATGATGGTCATCTATTAAAGTCTTAATACTCGATTTTATTTTGTGTTTTTAAGTACCTGGTTTTCTATACATAGGGTTGCTCTGTTTTCAGCACCATGGACAGCAACTGTAACTAAACGCTGTTGTTGATGCTGCGTCTAATGTACTTCCACTCTATAACGTTTTATTTAAAGAATAGGGCAAGCTAAATATCTCATTGAAATCTGCCATGGTGATGGTGTTGGACAGTAAAGTTGACATCTAACAGACAGCTGTGGTTATGGTTAAAACGTTTTCATTCAAAGTTGAATGGATCGTGTGTGTCCGATGACAATAAGACTTTTTTTTTTTTTAGATATTCTATGTAAATTAATTTTAGCTCAATTTAGGGCTTCCTTGCATGAAACTCCAAGATTTATTTCCCTTTTTGTTAAGCATGGAGCAGCCCCAAATCTATGAATAAATCCATCATCCATCAGACTGTATCTCTGCTGTGCAACTCAAATTCTCAAATTAACAGTGAGCTATGCAGATGATTCATCCAACAGACTTGAAAATCTGCATTTTTAGGACTTTCAATATATTTTGATGTTCTACAAAAGATTTTCTGCTTCATTATGATTTAATTTGACTTTAAGTTTGGGCCTTTTATATATATATATATATTTTTTGCACATTATTTTGAAAGCAAACACAGTGCTTGAGTGACATTAAGCAAGACAACCAAACATTACCAACTCATTAGGAATCATTGAAGATAGAATTGGCCTTCACACTATCATTAACAACGCAATCTTCTGTTGGCCACAGGACAAAAGCACCGAGTGGAGCTATGAACGAGTCGCTGGTGGTGAACGACTCCTCTGCAACTCCTTCGCCAGGAGAAGCTCTCTCATGGATGGAGGCAGAGTTTCCAGACCAGAACAGCAGCCTGGAGTTCTCCACCGCTCCATTAGATTTCACCATCAACCCTTGGGACATCATGCTCTGTATGTCCGGCACCGTCATTGCCTGTGAAAACGCCATAGTGGTAGCGATCATCTTCTACACTCCCACACTAAGGACTCCCATGTTTGTGCTGATTGGGAGCCTTGCCACAGCGGACCTGCTCGCCGGCATGGGATTAATCCTGAACTTTGTGTTCCAGTATGTGATCTCCTCTGAGACTATCAGCCTTATCACTGTGGGCTTCTTGGTGGCCTCTTTTACGGCGTCCATCAGCAGCCTTTTAGCCATCACAGTGGACCGTTACTTCTCCCTCTACAATGCCCTGACTTACTTCTCAGAGAAGACGCTGCAGTACGTACACCTGATGTTGCTAGGGACCTGGGGGGTGTCTTTGTTCCTGGGTTTGCTGCCGGTGCTTGGCTGGAACTGCTTGGATGAGCCTTCATCCTGTAGCATTGTCCGACCCTTAACCCGGAGCAATCTCACGCTACTCGCCACCTCCTTCTTTGCTATCTTCATCCTAATGCTAACCCTCTACTTCAAGATTTGTAAGATTGTGTGCCACCACGCCCACCAGATCGCTCTTCAACAGCACTTTTTTGCTACATCCCATTACGTAGCAACTAAAAAAGGGGTCTCCACCTTGGCTATCATCTTGGGAACATTTGGTGCCAGCTGGCTGCCATTCGCCATCTACTGCCTGGTCGGCGAGAAGGAGTATCCATCGGTGTACACTTATGCTACACTCCTGCCAGCCACCTACAACTCTATGATCAATCCTATCATTTACGCCTACAGAAACGCGGAGATCCAGCGCTCCCTCTACATGCTTTTATGTGGCTGCTTTCAGTCTAATAAGGCCTACAGGTCCAGGTCGCCTAGTGAGGTCTAAGCAAGATGTGAACGTGTGCTAGTTTGTGAGAAAAGGAAGAGCAAAAAAGACAATTCATCCAGTGACCATTGACAATCTGCTTTCAACTGATGGTGTGATGCTACAAATGTGTCTCTCATGCATACTGTATCTGCACTTTACTAATGTCTCAACACAAGCTAGGAGAAAAATGCTGTGAACAACAAACTTCTGTGAAAAAGACAAAACAAAACCTGTGAATGTACTTTAAATGAGAAAAAAAGGAATGGAAAATACTTGCACTTTAGTCTGTGTTTTTTTGAAATGCCAAAGCAGTATTGTAAAGCTCTCATAGTGTTTAAAAAAGAATTTCTGAACTTGTGAGTCACCATTTGCCATTTTTTTCTATTTTGTATGGTATTGTCTTTGATGTACAATTTATACAAGAAGAATAAAAGATTGAAATCTATCAGTGGCTGCGTCGTGTTTCTTATAGTCACACGTTTCTCTCAAAGGAATTCTTATATCACCTCATTTCCAACTCCACCTCCGCAGCGCAGGTTGATCTATTTCAGGAGACTAATGGCATATGGAGAGTGAAAGTGCGACAAGTGTCCTTCTCCAGGAAAAAAAAAAAGCTTAAAATTACACCTAGAGACATTTGAATGTTGTTTGCACAATATGTTGGTTATGTTTCAGAGAGGGGGGGAGTGGAGAGAGAGAGAGAGAGAGAGAGAGAGAGAGATAGAAAGATAGCACAAACGTGTAAAGCCATGTGATCAAGTTGTGTGCCCTTACGGTTTTTATTACCAACCCCCCACAGGTGTAAAATAACCTAATATACACCCAACTACTAAATCAAACAAGCATTTCTGTTTTGCAATTTATTATATTGATCAATTATTGATATTGGCATGTGGTTGCATTGATAAGATTAAAATTCTCTATTGCTTAAGCAGAGAAAGCAGAGAAAGAAAAAGACGTTTGCCTTATCTCTCTTTGTCCCTTCAGCATCAACAATTATGATTAAAGGGTGAAGCGGCCACAGGCACGTGTATGTTTGTGTGACACGAGAGATGATAGTAATAATAAGTCCGTCTGCTCTGTCAAGACTGAGCGCATGAGCCTGGCAGCCTCAGCGGCAACAAACACAGCGGTTTATCTGCCAGGCTGTTTAAACAGATCGTAACGGAGGTAATCAGAGTATTACACTGGAACAAGAGAACTGTTGTCAACTGAGAAACATAGAGAGGTACTGGGATACACAGACAGGCATTTTCTTCTTGTAAAAGTTGTCACACGTCAGCCTGTTATTGCTTTTAGAAGACATCAGCACACCATCGAAAATATAATACCTTCTATCTTGTGATAGTTTTATCCCGTTTCAGTAGGAAATACCTCACAACATGGCAGTTAGTAACTCTTGAAGTTACGTTTCATGAAGACTTTAAGCATCATTTTAAATCTGTTTCCATATAGAAATAAGTTTACTTGAGCTTTTCTCTCTTTGTAATAACTTCTCTACTCCCTTGCAAACTGCCTTCTAATTGTGTTCCCACACACAACCTCATATTACCTGTGATTCGTATTTGACATATGTGCAACACCCAGCTTGAAACTTACAGTATGAAACATTTTATCAATTAGGTTAATCCTTATTTTTCACACTGCCAACATAATCCCTCATTGTTTCATTAGCATGGTCATATAATAACTGAAAAATCATATATATTGAATTGAGTTCTCAGGTCAAACTCACATGGCAGTCAAATGTATCGTTAATGGAGATTCTACAATCTGTAAAGAAAAAAGGTTTGTTTGGAAACAAGACACAATACGATACAATATAATATGATATGGTACATCTCAGAAGGATATGATAAGGTAGAATGGTACAATATGATATGTTAAGGTACGTTATGATGTGATACAGTACGATATAGTTTGATACAGTAAGATATGTTTTGATACAGTACGTTATGGTTTGATAATGTTTAATATGATAAGATACGAATGCAAAGGAGTTTATTTGTCTTCAAAATCAGTACTTAAATGACCAAAGTACACTAAATCAGCTTAAAATGCTTGTGCATGTTATTTTTTATGACCAGTAATACGTGTGAGTTTCAGGAGGGCTCTCTTCACAATGACTTCAAACTGGATTTTTTTTTAGTAACTCCTGATTTTTCTACGCTGGGCAGCTCATTCCCATTCACGTCTCAATAAACAGCTCTGTCACAGCAGCCAAACAGGGCTCGCTGCACTTGCTCCTCATGTGGACTATCACCATAATAATCTCCAGTTTGAAAGCTGCGAACCCCACAATTTGGTTTAGAGCTGTTACAAATTGGGGGAAAGGTGAGGGAGGCAGGAGGCCACTAATGGACTGCACACCGAGGCCGGTGAAAGCAAAAGATGTTTGTTCAAGGTGTTTTTTTCTTCACCTCAACAGATGTTGCTTTTGGTCACTCCGGAAAGCAGACAACCACCACCTGTTAGTGCACAGGGCTCTCAGAGTCAGCCTGTGGCAAGAGGTTACGAAGAAGAAAGTCACACTTTTGATGAGGGCTGGAGTTAACTTCTTGTAGGTATAAATGTACAATTAAATGATAAATATGTCTCTTTAAGCTGAGATCAATCAAGGTTGGTAAAAAATAGTTTATTTTTCCTTTTTGAGAGTTTTACTTGATAAAAATTGGTTACATCACAGCGTAACATTTCATTTTCTTTGTTGTTGAAGCCAATTAATTGACTCAACCAAGCAATGCCCTTCAGAGTCACACAGTTTTTACACTCAGTGATCAGAAACAAAGGAAACCCAGCCACTATATAAAAGAACACATCTCATCAAAGTGTTACTTCACCACTGTGAAGTACAGAACAAAAAAAAAAACGTGACTGGAAGATTTTGAGTTTGGTCGCATACACTAAAGGTACACTGTTAATTCTCCTTTTATGCAAAAGTAGGCCTTGGAGTACACCAGCTTATCAAATATTCACTGTTTATATGTCTCACTAAATAGGCACAGTGCTTTCAACAAAAATAATCTTACTTTGTAAAGGTCAGTTCTTGACCTCATTGGCAGAAGTTGGCAGACAACAATAATCCCAAGGTAGAATCCAGCTGTTGATCATGTTACATACTGTCATGGAGGTATAGATGTTCAAATTTCAATTCTTTTCAATGTACTTTTAAAGTCTTCTTCTATACTTGCAGAATTCAAAGATGGTCTCCGCATTTTTTCTCTTCAACTTGGAAGCTAAAATTGAGACATATCCTGATATCACCTGCAGTATCGTTTATGGGCAACAGGAACAAGCTGTGAAAAGAAGGCTGACCAACTGTCTCGTTTAACGAGGATATGGCCAAACCTTTAAGAAAACAACTGCCAACTTAAATCTAAAGGAGATACAGAGTAACATTCACTTTCATCTGGAATTGAGTTTCTGGCAATCGGAGGAATGTAAATGCTAATTTCACTCTCCTTTTGACTCTGCCTTTGGTCTCCACCAATGACATATTGTGCTCTTTAGCTGCAACATGCTCCATGATGTCACCAGCTAGCATTTTAGCAGATGACTGCCTTCTTTAGCTAAAAACAATGCAACATTAGCTCTGAGATCGACCCAAAGTAATGAGTTGAAAGATTCTAAAACACTTTAGAAGCTCACATTTTGTTTATCTGCCGGATTTGCAATACAACAGAAACACGTTTCTTGGGTCACTTGATCCATTTTTAATCCAGTGTTACTTTAAATACTTTCCCTATTTTGCACTTTAAAGGTTTCTTTAGCTAGTTTATGTATTATTGTATAAAGACTCTAAAATGATTCCATTGCAGAAATTGTGGTAGTGTTGTTTGGTGACCTATACCCTGGACTAAGAAGCTGAATCTGTATACCTGGGCTATTCCAGCGGTTAATGTAACAACAGTTGTAAACAACATTTGCCAGGTATGCCTTCACTTTGATATTACATCCACTAGACTGGACAGGGGCTGGTAGCACTGCTTGAATTATGTAATGCTTGATCAGGGCAGACCTGGGCAGCTCTCCAGGCAATTACCAAAGTACACAGTCGAATGATTTCCTCATTAATACCATTAATTACGGTGGTGTAGCAAATGCTTTCCATAGAAACATTACTATTACTCAGTTAGCCATTAGTTCGATGGAAAAGACTTTGATGTTATTGATTGCATAATCACACAAATTGCTGGTTGTTGCTTCCCTCCTGGGTTGGTTTCATATTCACGGGAAGGCCGGGGTCGCAGGAATGTTTGAATGATATGAGACAAAAAAAAAAGGCTTTCGAAAAATCAATGCCAGCGTTCATTTTTGATTGTGCTCCCTGTGGAGAAAGCAGACGTTTCCACACACAAACTTTCAACACAGAATGACACACAAACAGAGACAAAGACACACAGGTTTTTATCTCTTGGATAAGCAGAGACCAGCAAGCATTGGCAACATAAAATCTGCTTTGCAATAAAAAGCTGTACTGCCTTGTTCCCTCTGCATGTGGCCTGTTCAAACACTGAGCGTGGGTGGGTGTGGGTGGGTGTGTGTGTGTGTGTGTGTGTGAGTGTGTGAGTGTATGTCTGTCTGTGTGCACGTGTTGGCACAGGATTGTACTGTATGAGTGTGCTTGTTAGTAGTCTGGTACCTACCAGGATTTGTCATGGCTAATTTACCAGATTGTGACAGGGTGTGGAGTGCATGTACTGACCTTATACTGTCTGTATTGTGTACTGTACAGTATATGCTGCCTGCATGCTTTGTGAAGTTGTATGAGTTGTGTGTGTGTGTGTGTGTGTGTGTGTGTGTGTGTGTGTGTGTGTGTGTAAGTAAGAGAGAGCCAGAACAACCCCTTAAGCAGGATCAAGGACATTGACTTCTCTCCTCCTGGTTTCTCAGAAAAACATTGCATGAACATACACAGTGTGGCTGAGCGTACATTTTTAAGGTACAATGAGCTTAAGCTTTGAAGTTTAAACTTAGCTCCTCCACAAATGATATTTACTTCTTGAGTTACACAACACATTAAAAGGGAGTAATGACCCATCCCAAGAACACGTGTTAAGGGATGATAAATATGAAGTAACTCTTGGGTCATGATCAAATTGCTTGTGCATGGGATGCTATCCATAGACACTGTATGGTGTGTTTCAGAGCATAGTCCTAAATGAATATGCATTACATGGATGCATCAGTAAATAAGGCACCACATCTTTGCAGTTTTAAATGATCACCCACCAGGATCATTTTTTTGTATTCCAAATACGGTTGAAGAGATTTCCGCGCTTCCGTTCTCCGCTGCTCTGTAGATCAAAGGCATTATGTCTCAAAAGCTGCAGTGGTTGTTTATAATGATAATTAACTGCATAATCGTACAGCTGTCACTGGCTTAACATAATCATTTGTACAGCAGCTAGCTTGGACTAATTCAGCTGTTTACTCCACAAAACAATTTTGAAATGTGAACCACAAAACATGTCATGGGAATAATGTTGCCTGTTTTGTTAGAATGAACACTTTATGTAACAGTTTCACTTTGATGTCATTATTGCTGTTTTAAATAAACTGAGGTCTGCAGATTGTATATTCTTTATTTGTGCACGCCTGATGACACAGATGATTGAAACCAAGTCAAATAGGTAAAAACCCAATAATAAAGCTTTGCACAGTCAGAACTTGAACTGGTTTAATTGCAGGATAGATTTCAAAGTCTCAGTATTACTGTAAGTACAAGTGCATGTATCGGATAAATGCAGCTAGCACAATTCCTTCCATGATGCACAGCAAGACATAGCTGGAAATATTTACAGTCATTTAAGATTGATACATACACTGGATGATGTGAGGCTTTATGATAAACTTTGAAATAATAAACAATAATCACATTTTAACAACAATACTTGACCTGTCAGCCCTGGAGAGCATTATGATGAAGATTATTTGATCTTTTAATTTGTTATTGATGTGCAAAAGGGGGAAAGAATGAAAGTCTTTTGCCATACTGTAGGTTTTTGTAATTGGCTGTGTTACTTACACAAAAAAAAAAGAAAAGAGGCCTTGGGATTCCACTCTATAAGAAAGAATGTCGGGTTTTTCTTTTTTTTAAAAAGTACCAAGCAAAATTGATTTTTGGAGCAATCTCTTATTAAGCTTGATTTTTCACATTTAGGTCAAATTGACCACAATATTATATCAATAATTCAAACATGCCGTGGGGGAAGATGGGCTTAGAATGATTTTTGAACAAGTTATTTATTACACCTAAGGCAAGGAGGTAAAATATACCAAAATTAAATTTATTATTACTTAACCAAAACAAGTCAAAGTGACCTGAAGAGCGTTATATAGTGAGCTAAAATTAAATGGATCTGTAGTTCAGTTCTGTAGCACAGCTTAATGTGACTGCAGCTGGTTCACATATAGTCTATTAATTCCATTACTCCCACACTCATTCAGCATAATTACCTGCAATCAGCTCACACAGTTATACTCTCCTTGCCCTCACACTCAGCGCACCTTCCTGCCCCAGTCTGCATGTTGAGAGTGAGGTGTAAACTTCCCGACCTGACAGCTTAACCTTTAAGAGGCTCTTCTGCTACAAATCATCTCTCTGACACCCATCACATCACCCCTCCATGTTCCCATCTACTTGACTCTGCTCTCATGTTCCTTTCAAAAGTAACCTCCTATGTAGTTATAAAGAGATGTGTCCCCACTTTGACTACTATCATGATACAGAAATGAGGTGTGTAGAGGGTGAAGTCAGCCATGTCAAGTCTGAGGACTCAGGAATATAACTTGCGTTTTTATCTGTGCATGATGACTGAAGTCCTGACTTTAAAGGTGCACTGTGTAGATTTAGAAGTGAAACTTAAAGTTGGAGAAGTGAAACAATTCGCTATATTTTCTGAACTGAATACACATTCTTTATTCAAAGCATAAGTTGGGGACACTGGAACACTGTTTGGTGCGAAAAAAGCTACCAGGAGAGTTACAGTTTCCCTCTTGCGGGCCCACCATCATAACTTCTCGCGTAGCATTTTATCTTCAAACAGTGTCACAGGGACCGCATTTTCCTCTGAGGACAGTTTCTGTATAGAGTTATGAACATAAACCATAGGATATGTACACTTCTCCAACTTTCAAATTTCTCAACCAAAACTCCATAGTGCACCTTTTAGCACAGTTTCAAGAAACTTTGACATGTCACTCAGGAAGAGGTTGATGCATTAAATGTAATTACAAACATTTATTAAGAGCAAAATGGGACTACATCTTTCTGAAAATGCGCTAAAATTTCTGTTCTTATACTTACGATTAGTTTTAATTGAAGAGCCTGTACTTTAGTATACTTGTGATAATGCTATACTTAGTTAGATATGACTATAACTTTCATTAAAATAACAGATGACATCACAATACTTGTACATTATGCATTGGCACGTCATATGCATGGACAGTAATATGTAAGAATGGAGAAAAATCCAGACACAAATATTAAACTCAGGCGACATATGACTGAACATTTGGTTTATGATGTCATATTGCTTCAGTAAACTGGTCAAAAAGTTCACAAAAGAAGGTTCTTTAACTGAAGAAATGAACAACTGTTGCACAACTTACATAATAACACCTGACCTGAGAGCAGACACTGAACCTCCACCTGCAGCGGGTGAGCTCAAACATCTTTCTTCTTGAGAAACAAAGCAACTCAAAGTGACATCTGGCATTTTGGTGCTCAGGCAGACCTATTATTAAATAGTCTCTTTTTTTTGTAAGTCGGGTACTTTCATAACTTGAGGTCACTTAAAAGGCGGTGTCATGTAAAGCAAAACTGCACAAAAGTTCAGCGACTGACTGAGCAGGAGTGCACACTCTAAAACAAAACAAAAATGCAGTTGTAAAGCTGTTAACAAGAAATTAAAGTAACTCAGGGACAGGCTCCACATTCAGTGATTTCTTTTGTTTCAATGTTCATTTGGGGATTCAAACATAGGATCATGAGGATCATTATAAATGAGAGGATGAAAACAAGTATGTGATTAAATTCAGAGGCCATAATCATCACTTAAATCCCACAGATGTGTTACATAATGGGGTTGTTTACATTAGGGTATCTGCGGATGGGAGATTGAGAGTGTGTAGGTGTGCTGTGGACTGTGTTTGAGATAATAGAGTGTGTAGGAGGGACAACAAACAAACAATTATTTGCTTGGCTGTCCTGTTTTTGAATGTACTACCACAACAGCAAAATATCTCCCTCTTTTATATCCAAAAGCAAGATATCTGAAATCATTTAAAATCAACAGTAAGTGTGGCTTTATACTGTGTTTCATTGTCAACACAACCCAAAAGCCAAAAATATATTTGAATTGACCTTGCATAAATGTACAAGCGTAGAAAAAGCCCTTAGCCTACATAAACTAGCCCGTTCCTTTGTGCCATTGACCACATTTATTTTGTTTTTCAAATAAAAACATACTGAGAAAAACAGTGAATCATTATGTTGAATTGAATGACATGGAACTCTATCATAAGGGACAAAGACTATTTGAGACAGTGAACCTAGAACCTAGTTCTGGAAAGACACATTTGTATAAACACGGACCGAAATATTCTCAATAAAATCCACTATTTTATCTCATTCACTTTTGCTAAAATAGCAGCTACCAAGCGGATTTTTTTCAGTGACATTTTTATTTCAACTGTTTAAAAGAAGTTATGTTCTAAGACTGTTTCCATTTTGGGAAACTCAAATTCTGTTTCAATGCTGTGCAGCAGTTTTCCCAGATTGCAAACAAAACCTTGCTTGATAAGCAACTTACAAGACAGTGGATTGTTAAAATCACATATCTGATAGCTCATTATATGACAGCTAAGTCACTACAGCTGAGCTACACACGGATGTCTCGTAAACATTCTTTTAAGCTAGTTAACATTATTGTTGTCTAGAAATGTAGTTTACTAACTTAACATCATGTCCAGCAGTCATTTTAACTAGGAAGTGGTTGAAAGCTACTTAAGCTGTAGTCACCCATAATAAAGTTTACCAAGGTATACCATTGTACATACCAGGTACTATGTTATGTACCATGGTAATATGTGAGGTACCATACAACACACCACCAGGTTCGAATCCCACCTGTGGCTCCTTTCCCGCATGTCATTCCCTACTCTCTATCTCCCTGATTTCCGACTCTATCTTCTGTCTTATCTCTCCATTAAAGGCACAAAAATCTTGTAAAAAATAAATAATAAAATTCACCTGCAGATCTTATAGACAGCCTTTCTCTGACTATCACCAGATGTTTAAGAAATGGATAACAGAAAAGTAGAAAATGTGTTCTACCTCAATATTAAAAGAAACGGGTGTGGAATAACAGCGATGTTTTACATAAAGACATCTATTGAATTCTAGTAACATTCACCTGGAACCTTGACCATGTAGTCAGGAAAGTGTATTCAGGCCCTAATACTTGATAGTGGTAGATCATTCATTCCTTATATTTCTGTAATTACATGGCACAGTTAGACTAGACAAAACTAGGTGAAGGCAACATTATTATTTCTCATTCTAAATCTGACCTGAACAGGAACATGGCTAAAGAGAAAACTAAAGAAGTTATTCTAAGGTCTTTAAGAGAGTCATTACTGACAAAGTCCTGAAAATAAATATCATGATTATTTTGTACCCATTCAGAATGGTCACAGGACTACTGCTTTTCCCCTTGAACTTACCACTACAGTGTCACACATTTCACACTGTAACTGTGTCACTGGGTGAAAAATAACTCCTGTTATTATTATTATTATTATTATATGACACTTGAAAGAGGAGTCATTTTTCACCCAGTGACAGTGTCATATAACAATCCTCCTGACCAGAACCACTGAGTAGTGTCATCCCTTCACAAGTTCGTATGGAAAATCACAGTTAATTTAAATATGACATCGAATCTGGGCCTCTGTTTAAGCAACAAGTAATGATGACTTATCAATACAAATATTTCTATGCTACTGCACCCAAATATCATCCCAAATAAATAGTCGATAATATGAATCAAAAAAAGAAAACATACGATAACATCAGACAGATTAAAGATAAAAACCCCACTGTCATTCCTTTATTTATTGTATTCACATTTTCAATGAATGTTTGGCATCTTGGAGCTTTTATTAGCAGATGGACACATGACCAGCATCAGTATCAAAAACAAAAAAAATACATTCTTCAAGTTCACATTTTCCCAAATGTTTCTATAACCGCTGTATCTGTATGTAACTGCACAATGTGGTTCACTGTATGAAACATGCTTTTATTCATATATCACTGGAGAGGCTAAAGCTGACTTGATTGGCAACATTTCATGGAGCACCTTTTTTAACATAAGGTATAAAACAGACATATTAAATGGGTTTGTTTGTGGCAGACGCTTAAAGCTACTGGTATATTTTATTGGTTATTAAGTTAGAAAACACTCTAATCACTTCTTGTTCACTTTTAATGTCATAATATAGATCTTTATACAGAAATAAAAAGATAGACTGTGACTGTATACAGGCCCTTTATAGTTTAGTTTCATTAAAGATTATTCAAATTCAGGGCTGTTAAAACAAACTTAAACATGCTTACATAAACCTGTGTTGTGACAAAGTGTTCCCACAGTATCCTGCTTGAATTGGCAAGTAGTAGAGGAAAAAACATTTGACTTATAGAGTTAAAGCTGAAAAGTAAGGTTTAAACATGCTTAAAACACAACATTTGCAGTTCAGGCAGTTCAGATGGGGTTCTGACTGTGCAGGATCAACCCAGCATGGTGACCAGAGTAAGTTAGGAAAATGACAACGCTGCCCCCTAGAGGCAGTACAATCATGGATTTAATCACTGTGCATGCACAGCCCTTTGGCCTCACATATTTCCTCACAACAACATTGTCCTGACGTTGCTCTTCTAGGTCCCTTTCAGATATTGGCTTATTTTATGAATCTTCTTCATTGTAAAAAAAGGCATAATAGAACACCGCGCTGATAACCAACAGAGCGACTGAAAGCAGCATGTTCTTCCGATTCTCTCCCCGTAATGTCTCCAGCTCCTTGTCTAGAGGTAGAGAACAAACGCACATATTGATTCTCATTACATTACAATTCTCATTAAGGGGCGGAGACCAGCGATGGCTCCTCTGGTGTTCTATATCATAAGGAAAGGGTCATTATACATATTTACATAGTTGACCGAATTAAAACTTTCAGAATAAGAAACACTTTATTAATCGGAAGGGGGGACAGTTGCTCTAAAAATAGCATTAGGGAGAGAAATATATAATAGAAATAGGAATAACATAACACATGTAAATAAGCAGTAAATAATGTAGGCAGATAAACAGCTTTAAAAAAAAAAATCTACATTAACTGTGTGCACCCTGTTTTAACCTGAGCTGGACATGGTGCTTTATGCATTTGCACAATGCCAAACACAAACTAACTTGGCATGCCAAAGAAAGGTTTTGATTTATCACTTAGACGACTACAATGATGTCTTTATTGTAAATCAGGGATGGGCAACTTTGGTCACGGCAAGGGCCACATTCAATTAATTCTCCCTGCCAAAGGGCCAAATTGTAGTATACAAAAACGATCAATTATGAATCAATTATAAAAAAAAAAATCTATTATGTCTCAAATTTAAGTCAACATTTACCAGTGATCAAATATTATTATGGACGCATTTCTGGTTTTCGTGATTTCATGGCAGATTTTGTCACATTTTCAATTCATTGATATGTAAAAATTGACCTGAGGGCCACATTGAGGGTTGATGGGGGGCCGCATGTGGCCCCCGGGCCGCCAGTTGCCCACCCCTGTTGTAAATTGTAAATGTTGTATATACTTGCAGTGATCTGTGAAGTATTGATAAGCAGCTGGTTTATTTGAACGTACCTAATTTTTGCACCCTCTCATTCATAATGGCCATTTCATCTTCCAGTTCCTCTCTGTGGAGTAATGAGCATGAGAGATAGAAAGAAGACAAAAAAAAAACACAATTAGAGGAGTTTTAACTTCCTGACGTCAGGATGGTATTTATGAGAGAAGAGGTGTTTAAGAAGTCTGTCACAATCTGCATCCTTACCTTTCCTTCTCAGAGAGCTTCTCTTTCCTGCTTTTGAACTCTGCCCTCTCCAGGTTGTCTTGGCAACGCGCCTTCCGCTCCTCTAAACGGTCGATCTATGAAAATCAAATTTAAAAAAAAAGGAGCAAACTAAGCAAGGATGGAAAACAACAACCCAGAGTCACCGTGCAGGACATTTCGATGCAGTAGCTGACGCATGCTAACGAGTTATCATCCTGACATGCTGCGTGGCTGGCTGGGAGGGAAAGTCCCAGCGTCTTACCTCGGTGGCGACGCTGGTTTTCTCTCGTCTTTTGTCTTTTAATTTAGGCATTTCGGGACAAACTCCCTGACACCTTACTGAGAAGGATAAACTCTGACTATGCGGAAGTATTTTTCTTCTTCACAAGGTTTAATTTCTTCCTCGGACACGTCACTCCTGCAGAGGCTTTGCTGCCCCCTGTCTGTGTCAAAATGAATTACCCACACCTGTGCGCCGGGGTCGTGTAAGAGTCAAATAAAAGACGTGACGATGATAAATTATTACATTAAAACCTCAATAATAAGCAGTGTCATATCATCAAATGAAGCAGGGCTATCACCCAAAAAAGCGAGGTTATATGAAAACGGGCTGTGTTCAGAGGCTCACAGGTGAGCAGAGGGGAAAGGGTTGTTGTTGACCGCTGTTAATCGGATTATTTGACTCTGGAGGACACAGTCTTGATCAGCTGTGTTGTAAAGGACGAGGCTTTTCTATCTTCTTTAGCTACTAGAGTCATTTCTGTTCGGAAAAAAAAATGCCTCTCTTTATAAACAGAGACCAGATGTTTGCTCATCAGGTACACCTGCTGGAGCACAAACTCAGGGTGAGTTAGAAGTTACTTTGAATTTTAATTTGTTTTTATATTGTTTTTCCGCTAATCTTTACATTCACATATAATTTACCAATACGTCTTGTTATGTCCTTTTGGAACATAATCTAATTTTGTTTCAGAGTAAAGAGGAGCGAATACTGGAACTGGAGACAGAGAATGCTATTCTCCATTTAAGACTTGCTGAGGTGAGGACATTTGTGCCATTCTTCAGGCTAACCTACCTGACTCGCATGAACCCCCTGTTCTTGTATTAATCTGCTTTAATCCAGATTTGTCTTGCTCTCTGTTCTATTTATTTATTTCTCCAGTTGTTACTTGTGTAAACATCTTGATTTCTGAATGACTTTTTTGTCCTTCTTGTGCTACACAGGCTACCTGTGTAAGGTAGCAGGCCTATCATGTGATTTTATGTCACTTCAATGTGTATTCATGTGTCCCACGCATTTTTGATAATAGGCCTATATAGCTTCATCTGGATCCACAGTTTTGCTGGAACATAAGAGATCAACTAAAATGTGTTTTTTCCCCTTCAACTGTCATTCAGATCATTTGTCACCTCAGCACAGCTTGCATTAAACAGTTGTCACTCAAATGGATGCACATTTTTTTTTATCTATGAAACCAACATCCTTTACTTCCCACATTTCCTTTGTGGCCTGAAATTCATGTACGTTTGATAGATGTATGACTTGCTTTTACACAGTATTATCAGTTGTGGAGAAACAGCACAGGTGCATTTAATAAAACGTATTAACAGAGTGACATGCTGTGATGCTGGGCAGCTACCTCGAAACACTGTCTGTGCTTGAGTTTACCTCTACATTCTGACCTGATCAGTTTGAAAAACAAACAAGCCCAAAATGATTTGTCCATTGTGTTAAAAAAAATAAATAATCAGATTTCTAATTTAGCATCACATTCGCGGGGCGAGGGGGTCGTAACTCAATTTCTACCGCATCCTGTGGCGTAGCAGAACGAAGAGCAGTATAGTTCACAATAACGATGTTGATGTTCTCACTTTTTCAGTGTCTGGGGAAACTCCGTCGAGAATCTGAAGAAGAGAGCAAGGCCCTGACCCAACTTCAGCGCCAGAGGAATGCACAGAAGATAACTCGGTCAGCCCTAGCAAAACTCCTCTCTGGTGTCCAGGTACGAGTGCATCA
Organism: Labrus mixtus; assembly: GCF_963584025.1. Taxonomy (NCBI): domain Eukaryota; kingdom Metazoa; phylum Chordata; class Actinopteri; order Labriformes; family Labridae; genus Labrus; species Labrus mixtus. The sequence continues at coordinate 12,692,361 of NC_083623.1, read as the reverse complement.
TCTATGAGGAGCACGAACGCTCATGAAGACAGATACACAGCTACATGATTAATGTGTCTCTTACATGTGTGTTATTGCAGGTAGTGAAGCAGGAATTGAGCGAAATATTTGCAGTGTATTTGAGTTTTGCCACTGAGCTGGAGGAGAAGAGCAAGCAGCTGCTGGAAAAGGTTGGCCAGGCCAGCTGTCCTCTAAACGGTCACCGTGGAGACAATGGTCAGAGTAAGTGTCAGAGAGACAGGCGTCACTTAGATAAGGCTTAAGACTCGGACACCTCCCCTTTGATATCATATTTCTTCACCTCACCTTCAGTAAGTCTCTTGGCGTTTCTTTTCTGTTCGCCGACGGCTCGGCTCTCTCATTCTCCCTCTCAGTTTCCGCTTGCTAAAGTGGTTTACATGTGACGTGCTGGCTGAACCTTGATTAGGTGTGTTTGCCTGTAATCCTCTCATACCCTTTCCCTCCCCTCTCTCACCCCCGCCCTAAGAGTTGTTCCAGGTTGAGCGTCCTTTTTCTCCGTAGTCTCCCGAGTCAGCCTGTCAGCATAGCTCTGATGATTCCTGAAAGTTTTAAGCCTAAAGAAGCCAAAACACGTTCTGTACACAAAGCTTGATGTTAATTGAGAATAATACAAAATCCTGTAAGTGCTTATCCCTGTTGGGTTTTAATGTGAGTTTAATATGGCTGTTAAAGATGTTATGGATTTGTTTTTACTGTATATAATCAAGTCACGCGTATCTTGTGGTGAGAATAATGGTGTCAAACCCAGGAGCTGTTTTCATAGTTTTGATAACATGGTTTGAGATTTTAAAATCATATGCCTATGTCATGAATTAAGCTAAGTTTGTTTGGCACATGAATAAATACAGTAAATAACAGGTTTACAAAGATATACACCAGACAGAAATATTTTACAATAGAAATTTTTTTTTCAATTTTTTTTTTAGGATCTTTTGGAATATTTTGAGTTCATACTGAAGACAGAGTAAACTCGTTTTCACTCGTTTGTTCTATTTATGTTCAACCCAGCCAATTCTTGCACAACACCAGCCAGTGGATGTTTGGTTGTGATTGCTCCACAAAGAGTATTTATTTATTTCACAGTCATTTGCCGCAGACATGACCCAGTGGAAACAATAATCAGGGCAATGTAGAAGCAAACGGAAAGAAAACAATCTCCTTACGTCCCAGACTAAACCACAGCAGGAAATAGTTGATCTAAAAAAATGTTCCCATCACTCTCTTTCCATATCGCTGCCCAGACTTGCAAGCTCATGTTGCAGCCCTGGAGCGCTCTCTGGAGGAGGAGAGGGAGAAGTGCAGGGCAGAGAGGCAGCGGAGGAAAGACCTGCACAACACGCTGGTGGTGAGGACAGATATTTCATGTCAACACAGTGCAAACACATTTTCGTCTGATCTGATTTGAAGCTTCATTCTTTGATGTGCTGCAGGAGTTGAGAGGAAACATCCGGGTTCACTGCAGGGTGCGACCGGTTCTGCCCTTTGACCACGCTGAGTCCTCCACCTCTGCGTCAGGGTGAGTCAACACAACATTGAACCCCGACAACATAAAATACTGAGTGATTCTAAATGTTCTGCTTTCATCGTCAGGCCGCCAGAAGAAGTGGTCTCTGCGATGAGTGATGTGAGTTTCCAAGACTCTTAGAACAGACTTTATGGCTGCAAACTGCTTCAGTGTTCGTGCATGACTGTCTTACTTCTGCTCTTTTTGTGTGTTAGGACACAGTGATGGTGAATTGCATAAAAACAGGGATGCCAGTACACAACAAGATCTTTGAATTTGAGAGGTAAAATCAAATCCTTTCATGATGCAAAAAGAAACATCCCTTTGTTTCCTTCCTATTTCTAAGTGAGGGAAATGACTTGTGGTGTCTTTTGTGATTTTCCAGGGTTCATGGACCAGAGGATTCCCAGGATGCCGTCTTTCAGGAGGTCAGACCTCTAATGACGTCACTGCTGGACGGGTGAGTGTTTAACGCCAAAAGCATGACTCTAAAGTAATAAGTCAAATATTATTGATTCACGTTCATTACCCTGAATGATTAATGAAATACATGAAGACAGCATACTGTGACTCCATGGCTTCAGCATGAGTTGAATGTCCTCTCTCTACCTGCACTGCAGCTACAATGTGTGCATCATGGCGTACGGGCAGACGGGCAGCGGGAAGACCCACACCATGATGGGATCCCGGCCGCTGGAGGAGAACTCAGGGACGCAGAAGGACACACAGCAGGGGATCATCCCCAACGCGGCTGCAGAGCTCTTTAGGTGAGGCAGAAAAAAAATATTGTTTTTGTGAAATTTGCCCTCAACTGTAACGACTGAATCTGTCAAGTAATGTGTTTTATGCCATTCTTCAGATTATAGAAAACCAAGTTAAATTGTGTATGTCTTAATTCAGTTCTTTAGTCCATCAGAAATGGAAAAAAAATCCATACATTCATAATGTGCTCAGAGAGTTAAAATAAAGTATAATTAGTCTGAGCTTTGACTTTTTCTTTATTTTATATATCATCTCCTGTGTGTGTGTGTGTGCGTGTGCGTGTGTGAGCCAGGCTGATCTCTGAGAAGCCCGCAGAGAGCCACACGGTGGAGTTGTCCGTGATGGAGGTGTACAACAATGAGGTGTTTGACCTCCTGGCCAGAGACGAGCTCAGCAGTGCCGCTGGCCAGCGCCGGGACGTCATCACCACCTCCTCCGGCACCATCCAGGTCACCTCCCTCACGCACCAGTGAGTACAGCAGAGCTGGGCTGATTATGTGCAGGAGGTGTTTGTGCTCTGTGATGGAAGGTCTAGCACAGAGAAATAAGTGATTTCTCTTTTAGAGAAGCTGTCCTTTTATTGCAAAACCCATTGATGTTTTTCCAAATGATTTGGAAAGGAGTTGCTTTAAGTGATGGACCCACACAGAATTATCTGTAGCATCCTTAGATGTATGAGGACCCGTATAATGTTTTATATCAGTTTGAAGCGTAGCCACTTTCACCTGTAAAAACAAACCAGCGCCCTGGTTAAACTACATAGGGAGACAGTTTATGGAAGGAAGTGGTGTTGTGTTGCAGGTCACCTGTCAGGCTTTAAAACTGTTATACGCGCCCCTTAGTTCAGCAGCCTGTCACTTACTGTGCCTGTTTGTTGTTTAGTGATACGCAGATGATTGGGCTTTTAGAGAGTCGCATTCATTGAATAAGAGCAGAGAGAGTGAACCAAACAGTAAGATTACCAAAAAAGTGATTGAAAAGAACCTACAGCCCATAAAGCTGAGAGGAATCGCAAAGTTTGGATAGAAGTTGTTGTGTTTTGTCACTATGAGCACACACACACGTCATCAATGGATCTATACTGCTAAAAACATGAATGACTTGTCATCTCTATGAAATGCATGAAATGTGTGTTTCACATGTGTTACAGGCCTGTGTGTAACGCCTCTGAGGTGATGCAGATTATCAGCAGTGTTTTGAAGTTCAGAGCTCACTGCCCCACCCTCATACACCCCGACTCCTCGCGCTCACACCTCGTCGTCAACCTCACCGTTTCCTCCAAAAGCCCCAACGCACTGGCCCTCGGTGAGATGAATTCACTCACACACACACACACACGCAATGTCAGAATGCATGGCACCTGTTATTCAAACCTCCCTGCATCTAACTCGGACTCTCACATTCAGCCCGCAGGTTACAGAGAGCGAAGAGGGACATGCAGCAGTCCACCCAGAAGGAGTGGTGGAGTCCACGCTGCCACCGCGCTAACCCCTCTGCCCAGCACTCTTCCGATGAGCTCTTTGCAAGCTCCTCCTCCTCTCCCTGCCCCTCCCCTTCCCTGTCTCCATGCCCCTCCCCGAGGCCCAGCATGTCACAGGCTCCGTTCAAGACCAAGCTGCAGCTGGTGGACCTGGCGGGGAGCGAGTGTGTCGGTAAAGATGGGCAATATTTACCTCTGTGTCAAATAGATCCATTTAGTATGACGCATTACCCCAGTACAACCAACGAGTGTTCACTGAGCAGATCATTGAGCTTTGGAGCATAAAAAAAACAAAAACACTTGTTTGTGTACCAGGCATGTCTGGAGTATCAGGTGCAGCTCTGTGGGAGGTGTCCTGTATAAACCGCAGTCTCTCTGCACTGGCTGATGTCCTGGGAGCTCTGGCAGAGCACAGACCACACGTCCCGTACAGGAACAGCAAACTCACTCATTTACTACAGGATGCCATAGGTGAGACACACACACACACACACACACACACACACACACACACACACACACACACACATACAACTTAACACATTCACAGTCTCTTTTGTTACATGTGACTGGTGCTTCCCATGGGATAGACACATCACACATTCTGTACAAAGTGAAGATTAAAAGGACAATAAAATAATAGATTCATGAAATGAAATCTACTTTTTCGTTGCTCTTGAACTGCACAGTCTTGAGTCCCATCGTTTTCTTTGTCATTGTCTCCACCAGGGGGCGACGCAAAGCTGCTGCTGATGCTGTGCGTCTCCCCGACACAGCACTTCATCACTGAGTCTCTGCAGTCTCTGGGTTTAGGCACACGGGCCCGCCAGGTCCAGAAAGAGCCGCCCCGAAGAAAGAATAACACCCTCAAAGTTAAGTGAAGAAGCAGGGAAGAGATTTCATCCTTTTTCAACGGGTGCATAATTTATTAGCCATGTGACCCACAATATGAGGACACTCATGTATTTATGAATGATAGCGTTAGTGAGCCCTTTAAAAAAGACTTGACAACTTGAAGTTAACAGCCTTAAAAAACAAAACAGTATCTCACAGCGGTTGACAGAGAAGTCTTTTAAACAGTGGGATACGAGATGCTGTGCGTTACATTTTTAAGTAAGTATTCAAGAGCGCCTCGATGTCCTGTCTCTTAGTGTTTTATGTTCTGAGTTTGATGTCCTAGCTCTCATTGTGATAATAAGTACACTGGATAACAGTTTTTCAAACAATGTTCTATTTGTTTTAAAAATATTTTGGTTTGAATAAATCGTTTTTAGGGCCGTACATAAGTGTATGCTGATTAAAGCTAGAACACAAACCTGTGTTAATAACCAAGTAGTTCTGAACACTCTGTGTAGTGAGCATGTAGTCATACATTAGAATGAAGTTACAGATTGTCCAATCAGCACTCCATGTACAACTAACTCACAGTACTTGTTTTTGATCATGTTTCTAATTTACTCTCATTGTCAGTGTTAGATTATGTCAGCAGTGTATGGAAAGACTTTTCCTGCTCAAATATTTTTCCAGTTATTCTGCAGTAAATATTTGTCAGTACCCGCTGCTTACACCATGCCTTCTCCTTTTTAAGTGCTTTGGACGCAGCTTCTTTAAATCCATATTTATACACATTTTTGGCGGAAAAGTAGAACAAAGTGTCAACATGACTTTTGCCTGTACATTGCCTCTCTAAAAATAAACTCTTCACATTCAGTTCTTTTTTCTTTTTTTTTCAGTTCATTTTTTCAACTTCTGTGACTTTGGGGGCTTTGGGGGGAATTGCTGCTTTGCTGATTACAACAAAGTGGAACACACAAACGTTAAAGTGTTAGGACAGCATGTTCTTATTTCTAGCCTTTTTTTGTAGTAAATTATTTGGAGCAGCAGGCCAAACCGACCGACCAACTGATTGTCCGACAGCCATCTACTAAAAGAATACACCAGCTGATTGTTTTCACATCTGTTGACTTCAGTTTTATGTTGAATGAAAACACATCAGGCAGAATTCCCTTAGGCACACCAGTTGGACATCTGCCAAGCATGACTATTATAACACAGTGTATCTGGTAATTAAATCTTTTTTTCATGGGCTCCCCATAGACACACACCACATTTCTAACAAGCCGACTCCTACCAGTGTGCTGAACAACGTTGGCATTATAATCAACGCAGCCCCGATGTGTCTGACATGCACGTGTCATGTGCAACCCTGACATGAAAGCTGAAATTCCCAAAGCATCTTTCAAAGTGCGGGGCTTAGAGGATGAAGTGTGACAGGATGAGAAATATGATTATGACGAGAGTGACAAGATAATAAAACATGAAGACTCCTGCGCATTTCCTCTGTTAAGAGAGACGACAGGAGGAAGTAAGAGAGGTGGGATGAGGAGTGTGAGGACAGAAGAAAAGGTGATGAGTAGAAGTGAGAATTAGACAAGAGAGAAAGAAGGAGGTGAGAGTGTCTGCACATGAAACTGTGAATTTTTCATGTAACAGGAGTTCTTTAATAACATCTGAAAAATCAAATGTGAGCTGAGGTTTGTGTGCTTACACTGGAGCTGTTCAGTTTGGTTGATCGTGGCCAAAGAATTAGAAGATGGACGTGTACAGTGTGAACTTATTCTGACTATGTCTTTAGATGATACAGATGTAGCCTATTCCAACCATTCAAATCATTTGGTTTCAACTTTAATTAACATCAAAGCTCTCTACATAATAGAGTACATAATAAAAGAAACAGTAAAAATGCATATTTAAACATATTTCAGGAGTAGACTCCGGTTGAGAAGCGGAGGGTCCCCAGTTAAGGTCCCAGTCTGGATCAGAATATTGTATCTGTGACTGGTTGCTGGCAAGTCGGCAGTTCACTGCTCTCTTTCATGTGCAGCCCCTCACTCTGACTTCTCTCTTCATTAGTGCATGAGGATGCTGTTGGTGCACGTGTATATTACTGACACACAGTATATGTATGTAGCATGTTCAAAAAATGATTTCATATCTGCTGTCTTAAAGTCATACAGAAGAGATTGAAGACCCGGCATGAGACAAAAGTAATGAGAGAGGGAAGATTTTTTCATTTTGCACTTCGAGAATAGAGTTGACATTCTGACTTTCATTTCAGCTTTATTCTCAAAACTGTAGTTGAACTTTTTCTTGACATTTACTCTTTTTTCGACTTCTTTCCCCATCAACATTTTGACTTTTTCCCTCAAATTTCAACTTTTTTTTGACATCAAGTCTTTTTTTTAAGATTTAAACTTTTTCTCAAAGTGCATAATGCAAAAATAATCTTCCCCTCATTATTTATTTCTCATGTCTGGCCCTTATCCTCTTCCCTAAGTTTTTAATAAACGTTTGTGAAGTTTTCATTTTCTTCGTCAGATCTTTGTGACCTGTTAGTTAACCACGTACAGTATGAACACAAACATATCAGAGACATGTCACTCAGCTGAGGCAGCAGGACGAACAGCACACGTGTAACATGTAGGGCTGAAACATAACGTTAGATTTTTATTAATTCAAGCAAACTGTTACGTCAACAGTTACATAAGTTACATGGTTTACAGTTTTCATTTAATCTTTTTTTTTTTTTTAAACCAGCCCCCCCCCCAACATAGAAACAGCAAATCCATACAAGCGCAGGCAAGTAAGTAGTAACAGCACAATACATTCATCAACTCAACAATACGTTTTTGTAGGAACAATAAGGCAAGTAGAAGAAAGAGAACAAACAGAAAAGGATGGCAGACATTTTCTTAGAAATGAGCCAAAAACAAGGCATAATGTATCCTTCTCTTTGGAAGGCAGCAACACACCGAATGGTTTCTCTTGAATCAAAGCTGCTGCTGGAGACCGAACGAGTTAAGGCTTCTCGTTAGCTGCGGGTACAAAGTAAAAACACATCAGAGGGAAGAGCTGCCTTCAGTGGTGATAAGTGGTTCGTACCTGGTGTTTCTCAGACTCTCATTATCACAGGTACCTTTTCAATTTTCAACTTTTTTTTTTTTTTCTTCTTCCACACACTGAATATTCATCAGGGACAAAAAGAGAGGCAGGAAATCTGATGTACAGCTGCAGAATTAAATCACTTCCAGAGTCCGTATCTGTGGCCAAAAAATTAGAAATTATAATAACTCAGTGTTCTAAAAAAAAAAAACGATGGCTCCTGAGAACCTACACAGACTGAAAAGCCCAATCTCTCGGCATACACTTCCCTGGGGTTAATTTAGACGTAAGTGGATGGATATGTACGCATGGCTTAAGCAGCCATATTCTTCCCCGTCGTCGTTTTCAACCATTCAGCAATCCGTCACAATCTTTTGCTTGTTCTAAGTGGTTAAAATAAGTCCTGCTAAGAGAGGAAACTAAAAGACAACCCAGCTGGAGTGAGTGTGATCATGTGGTGGTCAGTATCAGAAACTACTGGCCTGTTAAACCCCCAAATATCTCTGCAGGAAAAAAGGTAAATAAAAAAAGACTAAATAAAAACAGGGTTCATTCAATGCCAAGGTTCAGCCACCAGATGGCGAAACAGTGCTGCAAAAATAGGGATAAATGCAACATGCCTTCATTGTTTTCCTTTCCTTTTGTGTGTGTTTTTTTTTTTTTTTTTTACACATTAGACTCAGATAAGAAACAAAAACAAGTGGTTCTTCAAAAAAGTTATCTTCATGTATAACAACAGTAAACATGGAGGACTTCACAAGAAATCCAGCAAATCATGTGTGAGTGCAGAAAAGAACGGGGCGAAAACTTCGCATTGAACACTAGGGAGACGGACGAGGGCGACGAGGAGATTCTCCTCCCATCACGAACCACAATGAGACAGACATAAAAAAAAAAAAAGGGGGGGGGTGGGGGTGAAGTCGGGCAAAGACATCGTGTCGCCTCCTTTCCAGAGAACAGAGGAGTCTTTGATGGCGAGGTGTGGAGGAGTGAAGGTTCGAGGGGGCTGGGCACCTGAACGAGTTTGTCCTCTCGTCTCCAACACCGTTTTCTTTGAAATCCTTATCTGTCTGTTATCGCCGTCACTCCATCCAGTCTCCCTCGTCAAACTCGGACTCATCCTCGGAGTCAGAGTACTCCACGGCGATGCGGCGTGACAGGATGGTGGCCACGTCGTTGCCCACGCGCTCATGCTTAGCCTCCTGCTCTCGCTGCTCCTCCACTTTCCGCAGCTGTATGCCTGGAGGCAGAGAAAGGAGTTCATGATGATGTCATGTGATGTCTTTTAATTGCTTATTATGTTGGAGCAGCAACACTTTTATTTATTTATTTTATATAATAGAAAATATAAATGCATTTAAATGCATAGCTTCAAGAAATTGGAGCAACCACAGTTTTGCAAAAACATATCAGAATTGGTAATAGGAAGCTAATAGTGGTATAATATTGACATTTTTCATTTATTTCTGGTATTCTGGTAAAGCTCAACCCACCTTTTCTGATAGCCTCCAGCAGGACACTGCGTGCGTCGCTGATTGGTGGCAGACTGGCTGGGTGATGCCTCTTGCTCCCCATATCGTGCATGGTGTGGGGTAGAGGGGAGGCCATGGCTCCTGCTGAGGGGAAGGCGGGCACAGGTGGAGGGCCTGACGGACAGGGCTCGGAGCCCCGTGCTCCTGGGAGAGGAAGAGGAGGAGGTGGCGGCGGAGGGGGCAGGGAGGTGCCATCCGACTGGGTCCCCGAGCCCGTAGGATGCCCCCTGTCCAGGACCTGTTGGAGGCGAGCGGGGGAAGAGGAGTGGAGGGGAGGTGCCACGGGTGGAGGGGCCGGATGGAGCACGCCCGGGGCGATCTGGAGAGGGGCGGGGGGAGGCGGGATGGCTGGAGGTTGCTGCTGCACTGGTAGAGGGGGTATGGGAGGAGGAGGGGTGCCCCGCAGGCCTGAGGAGGGTAACGGGGGAGGCGGAGGGGGGAGAGGGGGTGGAGGGGGAGGGGGAGTGTTGGAGTTGAAGCCTGCTGTCCGGGCTGGAGACTGAGGTCTGCTGTCGGAAAAACCTGAACCAGAACTGGAGAAAAAGAGACAAAGTTCAATTAATATGAAAATGAAATGAAAGAAGATTTCATATAATTCATTATAGAGTATGTTGTATCTATATGTCTTTCTCCATGGATCATCAGTTATGCAGATATCAAAGGCATATTTAAGGACCCTTTCATAACATCATTGTTTAAAAAAGGAGTTAGACTGAAACACTGCAGTCACCCACAGACGACTTCTTCAACCTACTTGGAGGAAATGTTCCCTTAATTAGCAACCTAGCGACAGCAGCTAAAATCTGACTGTTACTATTCAATTGTTATTAAATTGTCCATTCCCTAATGTCACTGACGTAAAGGGATATGGTTTGTTTTGCCCCATTTTGGCTCACAAATATAAAAATAAATGTATGTCCTACTTCAGTTAACAAATTAAAAAAAGGGGTTTAGATGTTTGGATGGTGGACCTGCAGGGGTCTTTAACTGTCCAAGTCGGTCACCCAAATTAAAACGGGGGAGGACTTGTACGTGTCAGAGAGGAGAACTGACAGCACCGAGCACTGAGATCTTACTGTCACTCATACAAGAACAGATGATGGAAGCTGAAGCGATGTGGGTGGATCGAGCTGCTAACGGGACATTGCGACACAAAGACAGACATGCTCACAATCAATTTGCTTCCCACAGAGAAAATTGCTGCAGACAAAAAGCACAGCAAGAGAGAGAGAGAGAGAGAGAGAGAGAGAGAGAGAGGGAAATAACATGCTGAGTGTTTCCTCTAAGCACACTTGAGGCTGTATCTGAACTATTATCTACTTAATGCGTTGTATCGGGAGGAGGTAAAATCACATACATGATGATAGAAGCTTGTAAAAGGAAGGGACAGCAAAACACGACAACCAAAGGTCAGAAAAAGTCAACAAAAGAATCGCAGACAGGGATGGAAAGAGTAAAAAGAGGAGATAGCTGATCGGACTTTGGCAAAAATCAATGTGATATTTCTCTGGTGCAGCCACAGCCTTAATCATTCCCTTTGATCTCTCCATCCCTTCAAACTGTGACATATGCAGCAGAAGGGCGCAGCTGAAAAACAACCTTTAATGCGCTCAGTGGCCCTAACACTTTATTGATCCCGCCATCCTTTCAGCCAATTTTCTTTTTTTTCCTCCTCACTTTTTCTTTGGACAACAAAAACCTCCATCTTTCCCTCCATCTGTCCCTCCAGCCATCCCTTCTCTGTGTTTTTTTTGTTCCTGCTGAGCTAACAGAGTGAATAATCCTCGTCCTCTCGACTGGAATTAACGTGAAAAAACGAGGAAAAGTAATAAGATTGCCACTCAGCGAAATATATACGATTTTAAATGAAAATGCAGAACCCGGATGAAAAGGAAAACTGAAGGTTGTAAAGGGGAACTGGGTGTCGTCTCCCACCTGATCACAGAGGGTGGCTTGATCTCTCCCAGTGAGTGCATGAGAGGTGGAGGCGGTGGAGGGCCGTCGGGCCTTGAATACATTCTGTCTCCGGTTCGGTTCAGCAGCTCGTTCATCTGGGTGTAGGGCAGCGCAGCCAGAGAGAAAGGCCCGTCCAAATGCTCCATGTACAGAGGAGCCCTGAAGAGAGACACAGTCCGTTTTTTTCCACCTGTTCAGGTCCCATATCAAATATCCCTGTTTTCTGATTTCTGTGTTAATCTGTTTATTGTTACCAGAACTTTAAAGTAGTGAGCTTGACACTTGAACGATATGAGAAGAGCTTTAAAGGCCATCATTCCAAAACGTGGTGCGACAGATTCTAGCTGTGACAAATGCACATGCTTGAAAAACAGTAGACTTAACATTTTCTGTGAAAGGTCAAAATAAATCATCCTGGCTTCTATGTGATGAAGGTCTGAATGACTGCCGGTTTGCAGGATTGCTCTGCAGTATTTTACAGTATGGGACTTTCTCAGGTCGGTGCCACAGAGTGTAGAACTCTAGAGTAATTAGTGCCCTGTAGACCCTGACAATGAAGCCATGTCTTCTTGTAATCCCTTGTTGCAATGTCTCATACTCATGTCAGTTTGTAGGTGGACTTTCCTCCTCATAAACTTCCTAGAATCACAATCGCTTGAAAAAGGGAGAACTTCAGTTTTCACATTTAAAAAAAGCAAGATGGAAAGATGCGGAAAAAAACCCCCATCATAAACAAATTAAGAAGAGTGAGCGAAAGAGTTTGCAGGAGTTTTGTTATTTCTCTTAACATGTAACAGAATTACAAAGATGAAAAAGTTTGACTGCGTTATTAGTAAGTGATAATGAATAATGAGCAGGTTGTTATCCCCGACAGGGTTAGTAAGACCCTGATGCAGACTGCCCCCCTTGAAGGGGGATTGATATGATTACGGTTTATTCTCCTTAACAACCGTGTGCTATTAATGTGGAAGACAGTTGCTCTGCGTTATCGGCCAATCAGAATCAAGTATTTTTATTTACAGAGCTGTGCAAAAACAAACAATAACTGATCATGTATCACCTAGATTAAGGATGATATTTTTCCTGGACAATAAAAAAAAAAGATAATGTAGTTCACATATAGTACAACTGTCACCTGCCTATTTTAATTGGATGAATTGAAACAATGTAAAGTATAAAGACAATATGGTTCATCATGCAGACTAATCATCTGTCTTTATGCAGCAGTAAGGAATCCTTTGTGCCAAAAGGTAGAGTTAAAACACAACCTCTTATTTCACTTTGAATGAAGTCAACATTTTAAAAGCACTTTGAACTGCTTTATAAGTAGGTGTGATGTTTTGTCTCAGCGATTCTGCATCATTGAATCTAATCCAGAAGGTTTAGAAACAGGACCCTTAATCTGCTAACAGACATCAAACAGTATACACTCACATCCTTTCCATTTACTTTTAAGTCTTTAATTGTCTTTACAGAGAACAGATTTCATGCTGGTTATTAATGGCACTGACATATTCCAACAAAACCTTGCATTTGCATAAAATCTGTTCTTATTAATCACACTGACTGGCAGGAAAATGACTGGATATATGGTAAGTGGCACTGGAGCTCTGAGGAGAAATAAAAGCAATCATGACTACGGGGAACATTAATCATCGCTGTTGTAGCTAAATTAGAAAGAGCTCATTTTCTCCAGAATTCTTAACTTTTGAAAAAAGAAAATGAATTCTGGCAGTCTTCCACTGCTATGTTTTAAGTCGACTTTATACATGTTGTTTTTTAAGGTAACAAGGATGTATGTGACACCCTGTGACAGGCTGAGAAGCACTCTTACACCATGCTTACTTTCTTCGCAATAGGCTTTCACATACCTGTTGTCGTGGTAACCAGCAGATCCGTTGGCCTCCCTGTGCTTGTCTTCAGGTATGTCTTGGGCGAGCTCAGCACCCAGAGCCAGTTTCTGCCACTCCTTCTTGCGGTCGTGAGGCACCCGTGGGACCTTCTCCAGCTCCTGTGGACGGTCTATGGCCTTCATCTTTCAGAAGGAGGAAGAGGAGGGGACGACAGTGAAGGGAGGGAACGGTAAGAGGGACGAGGTTGGAGATGGTGGGAATTAAAATGGAGGAAAAACACACATGAGGGGGGGGATGGGTATAAGAGATAAGGTTCTGTTACTTTTTTTTTCTTCACTTTTAACAGACAAAACAAACAGTGATTGCCTGATACACATGATACCAACAGAGGTCTTAACTTCTCTCTCTCTCTCTCTCTCACACACACACACACACACACACACACACACACACACACACACACACACACAAACACACACACACACACACACAAACAAAGACAAACACACACAAACACATTCAGAATTAGTTCCACACATGGATCTAAGTTTTCATCTCAGTCCATTTACTCTCTACTGCTTCATAATTATTTTACGTAGCAGCTACGGTAAAAAGGTGTGATTTCATTTCATCTCACACAAATGGATAAGCACTTTTTAAATCGGCAGAGTACTGAAATGTCTTCCTGAAGAGAAAAATCACACCAGTTGAAAAGGGAAAAAAAAGTTCTTGAAGCAGTTTAAAAACATATAAAAATCAGATTTTTGTTTGGAAAGAGGGAGTGCTCATTGACCAAATCAAATTATCATGAAAGTTTATACATTTCTACTGAACCTTGTGGCTCAGAAAGCAGTAAAAAAAAAAAAAAAAAAGGCTCTTTGTTATTTATTAAGGTACGCTGTCAATCAGCACTCCCTGCCTCCCAGACTTCCACATGACTGATTTCCAAGACATACACGGTTGTAAAGAAACATAACAGCCAGCTGCTGTAGCAGAAATCACACAAATTCAAATAAATGACTGTATTTTCACATACCTGCCCTGGAAGGTCTAAGTACCTATAGACCTGATCATACATGCGGGGGTCCTGCAGCTAGAAGAAACAAAAACAAAAACCACAAGAGAAGCACCAGAGGTGAGGGCAAAAAATAATAATATTCAAGATTCAACACGGCTCAGGATACAGTGCAAACATCGCTGCACACTGACACACAGGGACAACAACACGAGTGGGCAGTGAGAGAAAGGTGAACAAAGGGGGGAAAAGGGGAAAAGAAAAGTGCTGTTAAACAGAAAATGACAACGTGCGCGACCCCAAGGGGGGTGGGGGGGGGGGGGTGGGACGTCACAATACAGGTAGGATGCAGCAGCACAGCTAGTCCAGGGTAAACACGCATACAGACACACAAACACACTCACAAACACTACAACAACAGCAAACAGAGCGAAGGCTGAGGTGGAAAGAGAGAGAGCTCACTGGAACGGGAGGACAGACTACAAAAGGTGTCATTCTACATGTGGGGGGAAAAAATACATGTAAGCCACCACCAACAATAACCACGGCAACCACAACAGCACCTTCATAGACTTAAGAATGACATGCAAAACACACACACACACACACACACACACACACACTCACACACACACATGCACGAGTCAATTCAAAATTAAGATTAAAGCACAAAAACATAGACATGACAAAGGGAGCATTTCACAGTTCATCTTAATACTTATATATATATGATTAAAAAAAAATACTTCTCTGTCAGGTCAGTTATCCTGAGCAACTTTACACATTCACAGCAGAAGATAATTAACAATCCTGACACAAACAACTCACTCAAAAGTACATTCATATTTAAAAAAGCAGAAGGCTGGAAGTATTATATATTAAAAAAAATAAACAAGAAAAACCTTAGCAACATCTCTGTCTGTGACAGTGCACTGAGAGCTCTCTGGTTTCACAGTGAATGTGCTGAATTCAGCAAATGTTACTGAAGTAAAGGAAAGTAGCGCTAGTTGTGTTTACCATGACGACGGAGGTTCATGATGTTTGTTATTGGTGTGTGTTCAATAGTTTTTGTTACCTCCATGGCAAAGAGACTTAAGATGTATTTGGATACTAAGACAAAACTTCTCAGTAGGATCAGTTTATTGTTGGTTCAGACTTTTGAATGGATGAGCTCACAGTGGAATATCCACAGCCTTATACTGCAAGTGTTAGGATATCAAATATTAAGTACACATTCTACAGGCGGCCTTATAACAAACCCAACACAATTTAGAGGAATCAAACAAGTATAGCACTCCACACAGTCTGCGAGTGTGTGCATGCATGTAAGTGTGGTGGTCTCTTTCTGTCAGAGTTATTAGTCTGCAGGTGAAGAAAAGGCCTCTGAAGCATTAACTTTCAGCCAGCGACACTGTGACTCTACATTAAAACCAATACTCATTGATTTACCCTTGGAGTTGGCCTGTCTTGGGTATTCAATAATTGTGTGTGTGTGTGTGTGTGTGTGTGTGTGTGTGTGTGTGTGTGTGTGTGTGTGTGTGTGTGTGTGTGTGTGTGTGTGTGTGCGTGTGTGTGATAGGCGTCTGATTCAACACAGCGTGGGTTGTGGACAGCATCTTCTCTGATTTGACTAAGCGGTGTTGATTCTGCCCGGCCACTGCTGCGTCCGGGCCGCTGTGAGCGAGCGTGGGAATAAATCCTAATGCTAATGCACATTGATTAGCTTCTGATTCATCATGGCCCATTACCCCTGATGAGGCACTGGCTGAGTGCTACCCTCCAAAACACACACACACATGCACACACACACACACACACACCCTCCTGTGCTGCCCCTGCACATTTACATATCTGGAATGACACAGTGAATATAATTTATTCCCCACACGAGACAGATATGCATCCTGACAACACTGTCTGCTGAGGCTGGAGGAGCTGCAGCAGAAGGTCAAATATTTTAACGTCTCCTCTGCTGCCTTTTTCTGAACCGTGCTGAACCTCTGAACTTCAGCTGCGCTTCCTCTCAGATCATTTGGAGGAGTCGTTTTAGTCAGACTATCCGCTGACTTCTTGGAAGGTCTGCTGTCATAGTCTCTCTTCAGTGTGTGAAATAAAAACAGCATAGAGCAAAAAAAAAAACCTGCAAAACTCAAATGTTTACGGACTATTTTGGCTGGGTTTTGGATAGTTCATACAACAACAAGAGGCAGAAAGGAGACGGCTAAAAGGGCAAGAAACACAGGGAATGTGAAGGTTTAAATACAGGCAGTGAATGTGAAAGCAGTCGGAAAAAAAAACCAAGATTACACGAGGGTGGGAGGTTCACTGTGTGTGTACGCGAGAGAAAATGAGAAACAGTGCGACTGTGTGTGTGGGTGTGGTGTGTTTATGTGCGCGTCTACATGCACGTGTTTGTCGCAGACGCTATAACAAATGTAGCTAATTTCAGAGGGCTGTGTGCCTCTGCGAGCGCCACATTTTTCATCTGAACGGCCCGGCGCTGGCAGAAGGACTCTCACTGTGTTTGAGTGTGTGTAATACAGCTGCTGTAAATTTATGCTACGTACAGAATGTGTGTGTAACATCCATACTCTTGTCACGTGTGTGTGTGTGCAGTTGTTGTTTGTGTGTGTGCGTGTGTGTGTGTGTGTGCGCCTGTGTGAATGTTGAATGTGACAGACTCAGCAGAACTGCAGCTATGTTCCTGGGTAAATAACCCCCACAGGGAGGCCCGCTGCTCGACCACCCTGCTGCTGACAATAACACACACCCCGCCACACTATACACACAGACACACACTACTGCTGCTGCTGGATAATGACATATTGAATTTTAGGCAATTGTGCTGTAATTATCTGCAGCTACTGATTTTACTGATGAACGTAATAAAAGTAGTCATTCTATAATTAAGAAACATTAAATACATTTAGAAATAACCAACAGCATCTACATGAGCGCGTCCAGATGCTGATATCTTACTACCTGAAAAACAAATGTGTATCGGTAGGTGATGTGATTTATATCTGTAACAATGAGGGGGAAAAGCTCAAAACTCAGACGCACAAGGCAATCAAGTCATCAAAAGAAGAATCCCATTCCAGAGAAATGTGCAGTTAGCTTAAAACCACAACCACCTTCAAAAGCACACGACTGCTCTCAATTGTCTTTTTGTTAGTTTCCACATAGCTGTGTCCCAAATTACTCCATAGCTGTGTCCCACATTTCTCTTTAAATGGATCCTTTCCATATTCCTTACTGAACCTGGACATGCGTTGACCGTCAAACCCTCACCACACATACTGTGCAATATTTATTTTATATTTCTGCAATATCTATTTATATTCTGTTATGCTACTACCTGTAAATAACTCCCACCATACATTGCCCATCTTACCTGAATGAGAGTTCCTTTTTTTATGTCTTCTTTTGTTGTTTTTAGCTGTGGATGCTTGTATGTGTGTGCACTTTAAGGTGAAGCCAAATAATTTCGTTGTACAATTGTAGAAGACATTCTATTCTATTCTATTCTATTCCTATTTCTAAAGTTTAAGCACACATGCAAATATTTTGTGTGCACATGATTAATAATCATAATTTCATGTTTGGCCGAGACTAATGAAGAAATAAACA
This sequence comes from Labrus mixtus, assembly GCF_963584025.1. Classification (NCBI taxonomy): domain Eukaryota; kingdom Metazoa; phylum Chordata; class Actinopteri; order Labriformes; family Labridae; genus Labrus; species Labrus mixtus. The sequence goes on along the minus strand of NC_083623.1, from coordinate 12,674,666 downwards.
AACTAAACAGTTGTCTGTAGCCATTACCAGTGATATGATTTAAAGGAGTTGAGCTTCATAATTGTATTTATGTATTTTTCTTAAACTCCATTTACATTTGATGCATCATGCAGCTTACATAAGCCCTAACTGTCTGCATTTGTGTTTCTCTTTTCCATTCCAAAAGAATAAAGATACTCCTAATGAGAAAATGAGTACCAACTCGTTCAGCTGTCTGATTAGAGTCTGTAGTGTATTTGGACTTGGAGAATGTAGCAATGTATCTGACTTACCCTTCTCTGTAAAATAGACTGAAGTGCCATTTAGTCTGGACTCTGAGGCTAGGATTAAAACTACTACATTAAGAATGGGGTTGACTTTAGTCCAACAGTTTTCCTCTGTTTTGTTTTTCCAGGATGGCTGAAAAACACATTTTCAGTGTAGAGTCCCTGGAGAATATCTGGGATGCAGTCGGGGCAGGTAAACACTGCAGGCTTGTTAGTAATGGGGCTCAGTTGTCCAGAGCAAAACCAGAGGGGGAGTGAGTAGAGATAAGGGGCGTGTGAGTGAGGGAGGGCTGCAGGCTACCACCACATGGGGAGCAGATGCTCTGGTGCAGGGGAGGGGGGGGGGGAGAGAGAAGGGAGAAAGTCTTACCTCTGAGGGAATGAGGAAAGGAGGAGGGGTTTCAGAGCGGACTCTTATGAGGCCATTGGGACACACAAGATAAGGCATTTCCAGCTGCACAGAGTTAGACAGAGTTAGAGCAGGATTCAGAAAGATAATTTACAGCTTGAGACCAGGACAGAGGAAAAGAAAAAACCTGGAGCAGATGTGGGCTAACACAATCCTATTTACCATAAAACACTTACTAGCACATGTGAAGTTATTTGCCTTCTTAAGTTGTTTCCTTTTAACGCAAGCAACCTGAGGTCACACACATTAAAAGTACAGAAATTCTGCTAAAGCACATTCCGCAACGGCATACTTGAGCCAAAGCAGTCTAAAAAAAAGAATACCCTGATCATTTGTCACTTTTATCAGCTGCTCTTGCACCTGCAAAGAAAAGCTAAATAAAGCTAACTAAAGCGAAGACAAACATTACCCAAGTAGGACACAATTAGCACACTGACTGCAAAATTCTCAGTCCCTCAGGGTGCAAACACAGCATCCTGTCCAATGTCTTAGTTCATTAGAAAGCATCTGGCATGTTGCACTGTCTGACTCTATTCTGACAACAATCCAGTTTGAATTTGTTCTTGCACATGTGAGCAACTAAAATCTGCACATTCAGCACTTATTCTCTGAATGTCAGTCTGACTAAATGGAAATTTCACTTTTTTGTGCTGGATTTCACAGGAAACTTTGAGTAAAAACTTCTTCTTATCCAAATATCTCAGAAAAAAAAAAAAAAAACTGGAGGTAAACTGTGTCTCATGACAGGGATGTGTGCAGCTGCTGTGGCCTTTAGCAAGGCACCAATCAGAGTGTCAGTCTCGGTCCATCCATGCGTCTCACTGCTCCGAGCAAACTGTCTCAGTCTCCTGAATGGACTGGAGAAGTTGCCATAGCAACCTTAGCAAGGGGAGGGCGGGGGGAATGTGGAAATTATTTTATGATATTTCAGGGGGGGGGGGGGGGGGGTCTTCCTTAAGTTTCCTGCTTATGTATGTATTTTTAGAATATGGATGAATGTAGGCAAACTGTTGTTGTTGTGGCTTTTAATGTTGTCTACTGTAGATTTGGCTTAAGCAAGAAAAGGCTGATCTACAGACTCCCTGAAGCTTTGAATGAGCACATTTTAAAGTGAAGGTGTGGATTTATCTCAGGTGAAAACTTGTTTTCTGAAGAGTTGAATTAACATAAGGCACTGCACTGGCACAGCTTTGTGTGTCTTTGGTGAATTTCATAATGTTCTGATGAAATGTAATATGCAGGTAGACAACTTTTGATTAGAAATATTAGATTTCTTTGTGTTACTTCTGGTGCTCTTGCTGTATTATTCTGACACACCAGCATACTTTAAAGATTGCCTAAATCTTAAGACATTCCTCATCTCAGATTGAAACTTTTTTTGCCAAATAAATATTGTAATTGGCCAGCAGCCATTGTGTATCATGCTCTATAAATCATTAAGTCTGACAGGAACTTTTCTGATGCATATTTTTTTATAAATAACTTGAAGATATTGTGGATAACTCAACAGTTGTGACCGCCATATGAACTTAAATTAATCAGTCTGAATGAGGCCCTGTTAACACTCATCTTCACCAATGGGGCTTAAAGGGGCTCCAAGCCCAAAAAGTTATTTGTCATTTGATTATTTAGATTGTCATGCTCAGAGGAGACGTACAACAAAACGATAGCTTGACTGTCTTCATATAAGGAACAAATCTGCACACACTAATACAAAAGACAAATAGTGTGGGTGTCCCATGAGCCAAGATAACAAGAAAAACAATAAAGCTTTTTGTCTTTCTTGGAGTGTGAACCTTAATTATCTCCTTAGAAACATTAAATCTGGTTTTATTGGCCAAAGCAAACCTGGTCTGTTCTTAAACAGCTCCCTACTGATAGTATTCATAAAGTATCTATGGTAACGATTGCACACACACTGCTATTAATGAGGACTGTCAGCAGTATTTTTTTTAAAGACTTGAATAAATCCAGAGGATATTTCTGTACTTCTGGGGAGATATGAAGGAAATAGAAAAAATGGTCTGAAATGTAAATGTCAATATATTCCATTATGATGATAAGGCTCTGTCTGTGCCGGTGGGTGCTATAATGAGACAGGGCTGGAAGAGGCAGAAGCAAAGGGGCGTCTCTGCGGGGCATCCAGACTCTGGAGACAAACATCAATGTAGTAAAAAACTGATCTCAATACTATCTTTCTCCTCTCTTGCATACTCAGTCTCTCCCTGGCTCTTTTCGTTTTCTTCTTCCTCAAGAGTCCTTGAGCGTCTCTCTCCATCTCTCTCTGACTGCTTCAGCACATAGTCTGCTGCTAATCCACTGAGGGTGCGGCTAACACGGGAGCTAATGAGATTAGGACACTGAAGGCTTCTCTTCCCTTCTCTTTGCCCTGTGATGCTCTTCATTTATCACTGGCTGCTAATCTGTGTGTGTGTGTGTGTGTGTGTGTGTGTGTGTGTGTGTGTGTGTGTGTGTGTGTGTGCGCGCGTAACAGAGTGTGTGTAGATCTGTTTTTTTGACTTTAACTTTCTGAATATGACTTTAAGTTAAGGAGGATTTCTAGACGTTACGTCTATTTAAGGAATACTTACTGTTACTTTTTACTGTTTTTTTGATTTTCCAGCACCAAATTCACATTTTGACTCTGCCATGAATTAATGAAATGTTACATGATGTTTCGCACCGTGTGGAACATTTTTTACTTTTCCCTTTTATTGAGTTTCTCTGATTCCCTAAAACTCCACGGGGGAAAAGACATTCAGACTTTCAAACTCAAAAAGAGAGTTCAGGTAAAATTAAAGTCTCTACCACTAAAAGCAAAATACAGTGGTCTAAAAAAGAGATATTACAAGTTATTTGACTTGTAATGGAACAACCGTCTGAAGGATTTCTGTTTAACATGGCAGCCTCCCTCGTTACAGCTCCTGTCGAGCCATTCATTCTGGTCCATCAACCCCTGGGCTTCAATATTTGATTTGTTGTCTTTCCTCTCTGGTGTGGGAGAAACTTTGAACTGAACCATGAACTGTGTCTCTCTGCTCTCTAGCTAAAGTCGATTTGTGTTGCTGCTCACTGGAAGCCATCCAAACCTTGTTTTCATGCCACAGAGCATTCAAGGAATGGGGAATTTAGAAAACAGAAAAAAGTGGGCCACAAAAAGCTATAAGACCTGATCTCCATTTATCAAACAAGTAACACTACTTTGAGATGACGTGTCCTTTGATTAAAAGTCTTCAACAATAAAAATCTGTGTTTGTTCACATACACGACTTTAAAAGAAGAAGCTTCTCCTTGTTTTCATCCTGGCTCCCCTTCTACAGTTTGTTGTTTTTAAACGTGATCTCTCATCTAATTTGACCATCATACAGAATAAAAAACAAAATATTAAAAAAAGTAGAGAAATCAACAGGAATACTAATGTTTTCAGAATTGTTGTGATTATCATTTTGTGTTCACATGAATTATTCAGGTGAAGCATGCTTATAAACTCAATTTTTGATAAACCTTCATCTGCTAGCTCGGGTCTGTAATGCTTCCATTGCAATCAATGTTTATTCAATTATTGTCAATGTAATTTAAGAAATGTGCGCCACATCTAATAATGAATCAGATATCTTCAAATGTTCTTATTGGTATCGACATTTCAAAAGTATCAACCAATCCTCGATCAACATTTAAGAGGAAAGATAACGTCACTGACTGACAGGCGGCTCGGCCTGTCAGGTCCTGGTCACCAAAGCTGCATGGTGAATCATGATTGATTACAAAAAAATGTTTGGGTGGCCCCCCCATTGTCATGTATTTTGGTAGTTACTGATAGTTGTCAGAAATAACCACCATTGGAGTAGACTTAGCTCAATATGTTTATTAACCTTTAATTTTTCTATCTTTACTATTTTTTACATGTTTTTTCCTTATGAAGAAATCACCTCCTGTGTGTTTTTGTGGAATGTTTTAATTGTTTGTGAGTTTATATATGAACTAATGCTGTGACAGCAAAATAAGAAAGATGTGTATTTAATTTGACTACACATGTATGCTGATCTCGTGTTATGATCTGAACAAAACAAAAAAAGAGTATAACAAACACACACTCACACACTTTCTGAACACCATGACAGAGAGACACCTTAACATGATGTGGCAGAATCACTCAATAAGCTAAGTGATAAATCCATCAACAATTGACACGCTAAATTTACCTCTTCTGAGTTCATGCACGCGTACGCTCGTGTGTATGTGTGTTCATAACTCATTTTCCATCCCTCAATCTCCTAACAGCAGATTCTCCACGCTCTCCAGGCAGACACACACACACACACACACACACACACACACACACACACACACACAGCATTTACTCTGATCCTCATTCAGACCGTTTATTCACCGGGATGGTTACAGAGACCAACAACTATGTGTCCGTAATTCCTCTAATCCATCCTGCTCCCCCTGTGAACGTCCTGTAGGCCTTTGCATGGGGTCTGCGGAGCTGCCAGTGGTGAGGAGGGAAATGAACACGGCTTTACAAGCTGAGGCCACCCGGGGCTTTAATTAGATGAAATCATAGGAATGGGCTCGTGCTACGAGTGGTCATCAGCGTAACCCTCCGAGAAGCAATACAGACTGTGTACTGATGCAAACGAGCTATGTGTTTCATCTGACACACATATATCAATGTAAAGTATGTTCATTAACACTACTTTAAACTAGATGCATTTTTGCTTCAGAAAATGTATCAGATATCTATTTTTTTTTTAAAAACATTCTCTGCTCTGCTTCTTGTCTGAACTCAAACTCTGTCCTCTCATGCATCATTCCCACAATCATTACAAACCTCATAGCCAACAAATTATATCCTCTTCCTCTCTCACATGAGCCCTCGGCCGAAAATCGCTCTCATTATTCCTCAATGACGAGGCTTTAATAAGCTTTGATTGACTGTGAGGTGGCAAACAGAGGAGCCTGTGTCGCTTCCCACGCATGGAAATGCAAGCTGGTGCTGATTAGAGCTCTTGGAGGGGAGGGTGGGGAAACCCCTCGATCCTGAGCAAACGATAGTGGAAAGGGTCTTTCTTTGGTGGTAAAGAGCTCTTATTTAGTTTGCGTGTCTTTGTGCCTAAAAAATTTAACTTCAGAGTGTGAGTGAGAGAACAGAGCTTTCTCGCGAAGTTATTTTTGTGTGTGTATGTGACGCTGCGTGTGGGGGGCAAGTGAAAAGCAGATGCTCCCATTAATTAACAGACGTAATGATGACACAAGAAAGGGGCTGACTGGAGGAAGGGCTGGTTAATCTCTGAGTGGTGGTTAATTAATGCATGAGACCACATGGTATGAAGTCAGGCCGGTGAATCAGCTTGTCAGTCTACTCAAGCAGCACACATCAATATGGATCTGTGCGACAATACAGGAAGAGTCTCCCTCGAAGTCTTCCTACTCACTGACCTCAGTGTCATTCTGTTGTACAAACTAAAGAATCAGCGCTTTCCTCGATTTCGGGATGAAAAGGAGGTGAAATATCCTTTGCACTCTCAGTGTCCTGTCCTTGTACTGTAACTGTTCAGACATACCTTCTGTTTCCGCCTCTCCTTCCTTTTGTCCTCTGTGTCCTGCAGCATCTTCTCTCTCCACAGGTCAAAGAAGTAGGACGGATTGGTGTAGAACTTCAGACCCTCCTTCCCATCGTCCCTGCAAGTTTAAAAAAAAAGAAGCAAAAAAAATATATATTGTTACATTTTGTCTGACATGCAGGAGAATAACAGCAGTCTGAAGAAAAAAAACATGTTAGGAATATTCTGATTTACTTGTAAAACCGCCTTGCTGTATTTCGTCTTCTTTCGAGGCTGTTTCTAAAGGTCTTTCTTTTTAGTTATTTTCTTATGACTGATCAGTTTGTGTCGAATGTAGAGAGGCTCTCAGATGCTCACCTCCAATTAAATTCCCGTTTCCCAAATAATTGAAGACATATTTACAGCTTCAAAATTCAAGATTTGAATTTAAATTCATTGAGGGTGTGGGAACTGTCATGGGTGAACTTGTTGTAGTTCCTGGTTCCTTGGGTCAAAATGCAGAGAAAGCTTCTCAAAAGGTTCCCTCAAAAGTGTTTATTGGGCCTCAGGAAAACATCCAACAGAGTTATGAAGTATAAAAACTGATTGTGAGGCCCCCTTTCCCCTTAGTCTGTAACTTCTCAGTAACTTCTTTGGTTTTACCCAATGGCAAGGCAATGCCATTGGCAGTCTGGTAACTAACAATCAGATAAATTGTGTTTTGGATTGACGTGAAATTCCCCTACCTCAATCTTCAGTCCAAACGTTACATTGATTTGAACTACAGCTCTACAGATGCAGTCAATGCGTTTAAAACAGTTTTACATGGTGCACTGCCTGTAACAAAGTCAGGACTGTGCTGAGAGAAACTTGCATCCGTTCAATATTACATTTGGATAAATACATTTTGGATGAATGGAACAACTACAGTGTCATTAGTTTTTCTCAGCAGCCACAACACAGCTTAATGAATTTACTAGTCTGACATGCGCCTTGGACTGGCTTTTCTCCATGGCGAGAGAAGCCGTACCTCGTGGGTATTGTAGTATGCTGTCTGCCAGACTGACAGACTGACAGACTTAACATAATCATTCAAAAACAAAGTTATAAGAAGTAAAACTAAAGTCCATAATGTACACGTATTCTAATATGCAATTACTGCAGCCCACTTGTGTACAACATCGACTCCAGCAGTTACGCTTCAAAAATGCATGTAAAAGAATATTGATACACAATCAAACAATCCTTGTCTTTCATCATATTTTAAACATTCTGCATACTAAGAAAGGCTGCTCAAATCAACACAGTGAGGTTTTTGGACTGTCAGTCCGTTACAGAATAATCCTGAGCAGGTGTTTCAGCGAAACAGGAATACATATAAATATTTAGTGTATCACAATCATTCAGTGGTCTTAATCTGAATTTGTGTAGCTGCCTTTACCCAGCTCTGATGAAGCTCGGGGAGGCAATGATTAGATGATGAAATTTGTACGAAGAAAAAAACAAATAGTGAACATGAAGGAGAAAATCTTCAAAAGCTAAGAGAGGAATATTTAATGGTATACAACACAACATAGGAAAGAAAATAGAAACAGGGTAAGGCAAGACCGGAGAGAGTTACTGTAGTGTGTGTGTGTGTGTGTGTGTGTGTGTGTGTGTGTGTGTGTGTGTGTGTGTGTGTGTGTTTTAACGGAGGGTTTGAGTGAATCATTATGCATGCTATTCCCTCTGTGTAAATATCCAATCCATGTGTTTGTGGGTGTGTGTGTGTGCGCTTGCGTGTGTGTGTGTGTGTGTGTGTGAGAGAGAGAGAGGGAGACAGGAGGAGAGCGAGCAGAGCAGCTGTGCTCAGGGAGGATCTGAGCAATAACAGCCTGGGGAGGTGTCCCAGGGAGCCTCCTGGTGTGATGTGTGAAGAGTATAGGAGGGCAGAAAATGACAAGATCAGGGCAGAGGAGGAAAAACAAACTGGGGAGATGAGGGGAAAGAAAAGGAGAAAGGAAATGAAATGAAATTAGAAAAGCTGATGAAAGGAAAGGAACAATGTTTAAACAGAGGAGAGGAGAGGAGAGGAGAGGAGAGGAGAGGAGAGGAGAGGAGAGGAGAGGGTGAAAAGAAAAGACAAGAAAAGGAGACATGAAAATGAAAGGGGACCCGGACTAGGTCCATGTCTTTAGATACATTTCAAGTCTCTGTTTCCTCAGTCCTCTGTCGTACTGGAAGTAGTTCTTGACCCGTAATCTTAAGGATAGAGAGTCTAAGGAGCGATGAGCAAAGATTCATGAGTGAAGTCTTTTTACTGACACGCCCCTCACTTGGATATTGCTCAATGACTGACCTTTACACGGACACCAAGTTAACTTCACTAACGTATAACTGACTCTGTCATCACACACTGACATCGCTTCATGGTAGCTTTTATTTCCTCTTTATTCCTTAATTTCATTGCATCTCTCCATGCATCTCTTGCAGGAGGGACTAAAACACAAGAAGGAGACGCAGGTGTGTGATGCATGGATGCAACTCAGGAGACATGGTATGTAACCGATGTGTTTCCATCATGGTCACACTAGCAGAGCAGCTGTCTGCTATAACATATACCCTACTCTACTCCTCTGGATGGCACACTCAAGGTTGATCTTTCAGTTTGAGATTTAAGGAGGTGTGAGAGCAATTCTAGCCAGCCACGGAAGTGACCTTTACACTTATGATGAACATGTTATATTCAACTAAACTTCCTTTTCTGAATAACAAAACTGACGGGAAGCCGTTGGACTACGAATTTAGGGAAAGACTGGGAAATAAAATGTCTGCAGTTCGACACCCACAGCTGCCTTTTACTTGGTCTGTGCCGTGTCGAGCCCCAGAGGTTAAAAAACACTGAGGTGACAGATTTAAATACCACAGTCTACCTCTGCACCTGTCCCCCCCAGACAGTGTGTCTACGTGTCTATACACAAAATGTAAAGGTTGTTTGCGAGCTGTAACCTTCTCTAACTGGCTTGGTCAGCATAGCAGCATCAGAGAAGGAGGTCAGTAGAGATGCTGCAGAAGAAGAAAAAAAAAATCGAGTGAGACGAGAGATGAAAAGAAAAAAAAGAGGTGTGAGGAAGATGCGAGGTGAGGGGGCTGAGCTGTAAAGAGGAGAGAGAGAGAGAGAGAGTGCTGGCCAGCTGAGCTTTTTTATGGATTATTTATCCTCAGATAGCGAGCTTTTCTCACCACTCAACCTTCAGAGCCAGGAGTGGTGCCTGGTGTGAACGGGTCACGGAGCAGCCAATGATAAAAATACACCAACCAACAAAAGGTAATACAGTGTGTTTCAAAAATCCCGAGAATCACTGCTGTGCTCAGTTCTAGCTACGACAGCAGCAGTCAAAAGGACAATTCAAAAGAAGAGCTGCCAAATATCAGCCAAAATGTGACACCATTTAGGTCCTGTTGTGGTAACGCAGCAGGATGCAGATGCAGAGCTGCCACCTTTTGAGACCTAATGTCCGCAGATAAAAAGAGTCATCCGCAGAGTCATTATTCACCAGGATTTCATTGGTTGTTTAGTTGCAAAAAAAACAAAAACAAAAGGATCCCTCTAACTCAATGTGGGAGCTGCATCTTGTCCACTGTGTGTAGGTCTATCAGTTGCTTTTCCAACGTATCCTGGGTTTAATGGTGAAGTATGGGAAGTGATTTTCATGTTAATTAAATAGGATTAAACTATTATATTGATAGAAAAAAACAATGTTTGAGTTTTACCAGCAACTAGAATCATCATCATTAGTCAGGTGCACCTCTTGGAACTCCTTTATTCTCTATGGTGGTGAACATCATTTTAATGGCAAAATGTAATTTCAAAATGAACATTGTCAAAGATTTTTCGCATGCAATTAGCTTTTGACCCCAGGGCACCTTTCGCAAAGTCAGCAAAAATAGTCAAGATCCAGACCTGTATGGCGAGAGGATATTTAGGGGCGGTGGCTGCTCGCATGTCTGGAAGGTCTCCTGCAGTGGGACGGGCAGCGACGTGCGGTCGAACAGCTGCTGGTCCTGAATAGTGGAACTCCTGAAAGCCTTCCTCATGGTGATGTCCTGCAGAGACACTGAGGAGGGAATGGGAGGGGTCGGAAAAGAAAAGAAAAGAAAAAGAGAAGGTTATTCAGTTTATTTGTTTCTGTTTGTAAAGCATGTGACTGAGAGAACGCTAAATAGAGAGAAAATAAGAAATCAGTGCAAGTCTAATGCTTGTTTCTCTTCAGCTGTACTTTCCAAATAAACTCTGTCACTCTCGTGTCTCTGGTGTACGCACCAGGATTATAATTTGGTTACATCTCCTCATTATCATCATTAGAAATGACATTCATTTCATCACTCAAAAACTTTAATCAGTTTTAGGAGTGATCAAACCTGTAAGGAACCTTCTTCCTCGACTGACACTACATTGTTGTCCTAATTGGCTTAAATCAACCCCCCTACCGCAACATGCTGGCTAAGCTAGGCTAGGCTAGGATGGCTAGGCCAAGGTCATCTGTCAGGCAGCCGCTTTTATAAGAGACAGCTAACATACATGACATACATAACACACAGACATGAAAAACAGGTCAAACGTACCAAACTATTGGCCAGAAAGAAGCAACTACCCAAATCTGACTTTCAACACTGCAGCCTGCCGTACAGCTTACACACAATCTCACTGAAATAAAAAGCAAGCCACCCGAGGCCATGAAGTATCATTGCTAATAAAATACCATCAGTGAGAAAAAGTTGAGTAACACTCTGAGAGACAAAAAGGAGGCCAGAGAATTCAAGAGGGAGATAAAAAAAAAAAGGAAGAAAACTGCAACAGAGTCGGGGTTAGGAGAAAAGGATAGAGAGAGGAGAGGGCAGACATGAGGAAGGTTTTAAACTTTAAATGCAGAGCAAGAGATAACACAAAGAAAACTCTCAAGGAATACCAACCAGTCAAAGGTAGAGAGTCGGTAGGAAATGATAACCACGGGCTACTGCAGGTTAAAGAAAAGATCACAGAGCCAGGGGAGGGGGTCGTTATATTCTGAGATGAATATAGAATATAGAATTAGGGAGATAAAAGTAGTACGTTTAAGTTGTACATTTACCAGAAATAAATGAGATAAAGAGGTGAATTTGAAAGAAAAAGTACCACATATATGAAAATAAGAAATTCTTTGAAATGAAAGTGAGGAACTCTTGGTTTTTGTGTTTTTTCGCACCCATTAAGGACAAAGAAGAAACTTGTATCTCTTTGCTGATCTTGCCCTGTACATGTTTAGGTTCTTTTTTTATTTCCCGACAATATCACTCTTGTTTTTTGTTGAACAGTCAAACGTCTCAGGCACAGAGAATAGTTACCCTGGGGAACGCCAAAAAGGCTGTTTGTGCAGCATGTTGTCACTTTGTGTGACACAAACCCGTATGCAGTGGTTTCAAGCATTAAAAATGTACTATCAAGAGTTACTCAATCTTTATGCTGATGTCTGATTTGCTTTTGCGGCTCATAAAGACAAATATTAATTCAATTATTTTTCTGAGTTTTAAAGTCATAAATTCAAGAGTAAACAAACCTGGAAAATATGTATTTTCTTATCAAACATGAACTTTATTATGCTCAATATGATTTCCTTGTAATAGTTATAATGTGTATGTAAAAGTTATGCTCAAGATGATTGGAAGCCTGATCTCACACTTTTCATATCTCATATTCCATCACATCCTGGGACTGCCTGTTTAAGAGTTAAGTTATTTTTGACTTACTAAAAAGGGAGTTTTAGAGTTTAAAACAAAGTACAGATAGGTGAACATACAAAACGTTAAGCTTTGATTCATTAAATGAACTGAAAAAGGGTTGGTAACGGCAAAAGAGAACTGCATGCTCAACAGTTTTATGTTTGTGAAGTCAAATGTGGAAGATGGAGTTAGAGTGTATTAAACTGTTGGGAGATTTCACATCGGACATTAGGGCTGTTATAAAACTGTTAGTTTATCAAACAAGAGTTGGTTTAAACTTGGACAGGGGTTCCCAAACATTTAAGCTCAGGGCCCCAAAAATAACTGTGCTAGAGACTGGGGACCCCCACTGTCTGTACTTGAGTAACGTATTGTAAGAAGCAGAAAACATGTAATCTCCATGTATAAACTGTAGGACTGAGTGGACATACAAAATGTAACAAACAGATTTTTCTTTGTAGGGAGCAACACACACCTACATTGTTGCAGTCATGCACAAACTTACATTTAAAGGATTTTTTTTTACAGATTAAACTTAATTTCAGCATTAATCTTACTTAACAACTCTAGTTGTAAATAATGGATAAAATATGCAACTTCTAAATTATTTATTATTGGAAGGCATTTCGCAACCACGCTCTCAGTGTCTCACGACCCCCAGGGGGTCCCAACCCCCACTTTGGGAACCACTGAATTAGGACACCTGTCAACTTTATCGATCCCCCATTGGAGGAAATGTGTTTGCTACTGCAGCTCAAATAGAGAGGGCAAAGATATAATCAGTAATAGATAATAAATGTGATAGACAAGAAGTGTTCACAGTAGACATAAGTACACTTAAGAAGAAAGATAGAAACCACAACAACATTTATAATAGAAATATACACTATCTACACCTTCACCTCAGTTTTTAAAATACACACAGTAGTTTGTGTAGCTTATTGATCGTGATAAACAACTCTATCTGGAAGTTAACTTAATCTTTTTTTAAATGAAAAAGACTTAAGTTGTTATTTAACCAAATTGATCTTCTTAGAATTTCACGCGTGTTGAGATCAAAGTAGACGTGGAGGTTGAGGAGATTATAGGTAGTTGGGGATAAAGATGTGGTAGAAGAGATATAAACTTTAAAGGGATGCTTTTTGGATGCTTTTGCCTGCGGGGCATTTTACTTTTTGCCTCGCTCCCTGCTCACAGGAAGGTCAGCGTGAAGGTTAGAGAAGCTGACACCAACACTCTCCTTCAATATGCTTATATATATTTTTGAATAACTGAACTTGACTATTTTATTCATTTAATATCCTGTCAGGGGTAAAGAAAAAACAAACAAACAAAAAAACACCACCGCCCTACCCAACCTCGATTTGGTGCTGAATGTAGGCAAGAACCCTGTGCCCTGCTGCCCCTAGTGCATTCTGGGAGAGCAGAGGAGCTGTCATATGATGTGACAAGTACGTGCAAAAGCGACAGACAAGAGAGGCAATGCATAAGTGTGTGTCAGGATGCATCTGATGCAGTCTGAGGTGGCTGTAAACCTCTGCCAGGCATCACTGAGCAGCGAGAGAGGCACTATGCACTAATCAATGTGGGCAGACACACACACAAACACACACACACACACACACTGGAGATCACTCAAACACACACACACACACAGAGATGGATATCTTTACATGATGTTCTACAGCCTAATTACAAAATGTCACTTATTCAGCCGAACTACCAATTACATCCATTTAGTGAAGACATTTAGCTAATGAGAGCAATGTGAGAGTACGCATTTGTGAATGAATGAGTGAGCATGTGAGAGGCTGTGTGTGTGTGTGTGTGTGTGTGTGTACGTGTTTTATTTGAGTGTCGGGTGCAGCAGCAGCAGCAGCCTCTGATCTCAGCCTGAGAAGCTCCTTATCAGTCAGCGAGTGGCGGATAGTTTATCTCTCTCTCTCTCATATCTTTCCCTCAGACAGATAGCATCTCGCTAAAAAACACTCAGCCAAAGAGAGGTGAGGAAGTTGTTGTCACACACACACCCATGCACATACACACACTTCCCTAAAGTTTCAGCGAAATGAAAATTTTCCCCCCTCTCCCCTGGCTCATAGAGATGCAGTCCTACACTCCTAAGATAAGAAAGGCACAGGGTCGAGCCGTCTCTTAGCATGCAGACACGGCTCTCTCTCTCTCTCCTGTTGTACTTTGATGCAAATGTTGCCCTATATTTCCCCTCCTGCATGCTTCCTTCTGCAGTCCTGAATCAACTGTTTGCCTCTGCTCCCTGAGAGCCTCCATTTTCTACATGTAAGCTTGATTAGTATTTGTCCCCTTTCTTTGATTTTTTTTGTCCTTTTTCTCTCCTTCTAGAGTCTGAATGTTTTCCCTGTCGCACTGACAAACTCTGTTGAATCACCATTGTTGTGTACAGGCAATAAACACTGCAATGATGTGTTGGGTTATGTGAAAACTCAAAAAGAAAACGTAAAGTTAATGCCCTTCATCTGCAACTAATATGGGAACATTCATCAGTATTTAGTTTAGTTTAGTTTATTTAGTTTAGTTTAGTTTATGTGCACATTTTTTGAAAGAAGAATCAAACAGAAAACAGAAAATAAAAAATAATAAAAAATAAAACACATGTGCAGGTGAGGTAGAAACCCATGAGGGCTTATCTCAAAACCTCACTTTAAGAGATTAAACAAAGTTAAAATAAAATACAGTAAAAAATACACTTGTCAATTTACAATTCACACTTGTCCTGTGAGTGCCTGTGTGCTTAAAGTGAATAGACAAGACTGTTTACATCCCTGTTTCATTTTCAGTTCTTCTTTGACTCATGTTTCCTTCCATCCCTGCGTGGTGTCACATATGCATGCTGGTCATCACCCTCAATGCTTCTGGATGAACTGTCATAACCACAAATTATAGCTTCCGCATAACTGCTGGAGCCTTTATGAAGTCAAGTTTGTCACACACCCAATGCTCCTTTGGTTTCAGAAAGCGAGTCCATAATACATGTGAGAGACATGAACAAAATCTCCTGTCGTTGCTTCAATGTAATTTCAAGTAATGACATTTATAATTCAAGTGATAAGGCACATTTGTTATGGCAGTAAGGCAAATAAGAAATGCCTGATGGACAGATGTTCTGTGTATCTCTCTTTGTGTCTCCTTGACGTTGATACAAAAAAAAAAGGCGTACAATTCTGAGTAGGACTTTTGACTAAAACATAATAACCACATGAAACAAGGTCAGACGCCGACGGTCATTCATGCTTTTGTCTTTTTTCTGTCCTTATTTCCTACTCAACTCAAGTCAATCCAAATCTATGTCTGATGAAACATTAGCTCCTGGATGAGACATATTCACTTCTCATTCATTGTTTCGTGTACCTGAAGGAACACAATTTCATTCTCCTTTAAATCGAGTATTGTGTTTGGAGAGAATGACAACTATTCCATCTCGGCTCTGACCTTGACTGAGGATTTGACTGCTGCTGTGGGAGTAGGAGAAAAGAAAGCACAGCAATTACCCAATGTGAACACAGTTTCCTGATGGGTCCGGGAGTTGTTTTTTCACACATAGATTTGATCATGTGAAAATTCTGAATATCTTCACCAAATTAAACATCAAACTAAACCAGAATATTATATTATTATATTCATTTTGTTCAGGCACTCCTTCATATTTCTTAATGTGTAACAACATTATCCTTTCAAAATAATAAACACAGTATTTCACAGAATAAGTCCTTTTGTCTCCTATCTCCACTTCATGGTGTCAGATCACACTGGTGTAGCATTGCAGCACTTTTATACAAACCTCAAGATCATAAAGTTCATATCTTTGCTTTAATTTGATCATCATGTCAAGACACAGGTAAAGATTGCGTCACATTGTTAGTATGGACTTAAAACTGCTTTGAAAAGCAAACTGGAGAAATTTCAAACATGCGATTTAAAATGCAATTATCAAGATTGACTATTGAAATTCAGCAGTTTATTAATATTTAAAAAATGTAATCATTTGAAAGTTCTTTATTTAGTTTAACAAAAGGCTAATATACAGTCTGTAAGGAGACCAACCAACAGTCTGCAAAGAAAAACAGACAGAGATGAGGGAGGTAATAAAAGCGGGGGAAAGAGGAGTCAAAGAGGGTTAACGAGCAGCAGGAAAAAAAAACTAGAAAACAGAGAAATATAATTACTGCAAGATCAAGATGTCATGTGAAAGAGACAGAACGAGACTCGGTAAGAGGAGAGAAACGAAACCTGGGGGGGGTATCAAACAGAGACAAAAAGAGGGACAAACAGGAAAAAGAGAGAAGCAATGAGAGACTATAAGGAGTATATAAAGAAACTGTTCGAGCCCAGAGGGACCGGCGGTGGCTTTGTGGCCTTCCATAATGGCCTGCAGCCAGTGCAGTGATATAACGGTGCCATTAAATAGGGGATACAGGCCATTAGTTTGGCCGGCTCCGAGTGATAGTGGGGGGAGGGGGCCTGACAGCACACAAATAGCAAGCACGCAAAAAGATGGAGGGAGAGCAGAGATCAGTCAGAGAGAGAGTGGGGAGTGGGCTGAGGAGGACAACAAAGACAGGGAAGGTGGAGGAAGAAGCAGCAGGGGAGGTGGAGGCCTAAAGGGCAACGCGATACCCTTTAGAGGATAAGGTACAAAGGGTGTGGACAAGATGTGTGTGTGTGCAGATAGAAAATGTATAAATTCATGTGATGAAACACGCTTGACCTCAGCCCCTGCAGCACCAGTGACACTGCATACATCACTGCGGCCACCTCTTCATCTCTTCACGACCTTCAGCTACACATCTGTCAGAGTGTCTATCATCCTGTAACTGCGTCCTGTGTCCCTGGACGGATGAAACATAATCCAGTGTCTCTCTCTACACTAGTTTAAATCCTGTAAGTCTGAAACTGTGACGTAGTATCTGTAG
The DNA here is from genome assembly GCF_963584025.1 of Labrus mixtus. Taxonomy (NCBI): domain Eukaryota; kingdom Metazoa; phylum Chordata; class Actinopteri; order Labriformes; family Labridae; genus Labrus; species Labrus mixtus. The sequence continues at coordinate 12,657,754 of NC_083623.1, read as the reverse complement.
TCAAACATAGCTAAGCTGCATTGTGCGTGTCTGATCTTGTGTGACTGATCTTTATTACCCGATCCTGGAGTCGCATCTCTCATTCATTAACTTAAAGCATTTCTGAACTGTGAAAAGAAGTTCACATTGAGTTCTTGTAATAAAAAAACAAAAAAAAAGTCAAACATCTTCACAAGCCTTTCTCGCTCTGTGCATTGGCACTTTGAATAGAAACAGTGAAGTTACATAATCCAGCTCCTAGCTGGTTTATCATCTCAATGTATAACATTAAAAAGACAGAAGATTCTAGGGTTGGAGCTGCGGGTTTGTTGGAAAGGCAGGTTGTGAATTTAGACTTCTTACTTGGTCCATTAGCTTGTGCTTTTGTCAATTTGTATTAAGGCTACGGTTACAAGCTGCCATAAAGGTTTTTAAAGAAAGTGGCTGTCAGGGCTGCATTGGTGATTTTTGTGTTGAGACTGACTCACTCTGAAGAGCCAATAAAAACGGTTTTAGTTCGTATACCATGAGAGGTTCTTACATTTAATTGGATTTTTTTTTACAATGGGACTAAAAATATTGACTTTCCAGTGTTGTTAATCTCAGTAAAGGTTTTCTGTTATTTTACACGCACTGAAAAACTCTGCTGCATATGGAAGTGATGCCGAGCAGTTAAAGCTACACCTGTCTGTCCACATAAGCTCCGTATGATGACGTACGTTTCACTGAACAGTTACTGTGAAACCCCATACTCAAGTTGCCATACACTGCTATCTGCAATAAGCTTGACTCATCTCTGCAGCTGAGTCATAATTAAGACTAGAGTTATAATATAATGCATGAACAAAGTGTTTGAGTTAACTTGAGTAAGTGTCTTTAAACATCACTGAGATCAGCAAACACATCAGAACTGCACTGATAAAGAAAATGTGATAACAGCTAGACTCTTACCCAAAACAGAGCCTGAAAGACTCTTAAGTGGATCTCATGGTCTCAGCTGAATTTCATCAAAATACTGCAGTGTTTTAAGAAGTTGTTTCTCTCTCGAGTGAGCTTTTTGTTCCCTTATCACAGTGCTTCACTATTCTCAGCAGCCCTGTTGTTTGGTGATAATAAACTCACTCAATCATACAGACACAGCAGCTCGGGCTGTACAGAAATGTTCGCTGTCAGTATTTATGGTTATTCTACGACTGATCCAACTATAACTTTCTCTACATTATAAAAAGGTGCAATTATGGGCTGGGTGATGTTTTACATTTTCTTCTTGTTGCTACGTGAACTGTTCGGAGACTAATTCTGGTCATTTTGTCTGCAACGTCAAAACCAGTTGTGTGTGTAAGAATTCTGCTCCACACATCAAAACCCATTTCTTAGAATAATTATCAACCTCACAAACGCCAGCTTTGAACATATTCAGGAACGGTTTTAAATACAGCCGGCGCTGTGTAAATTACTGCTCTATCCCTTTAGTGTTCATATCAAATACGAGCCAGAACTTATCTGTGAGTCACAAACCAAATCTGCAGCAGTTAGCTTTCAACACATCCTAATTACTCTGACATACAAAGAAAGTCAGACGGAGTGTAATCTGTCACCAATTTTTTCCAGGTCATCGAGGCTTTTCAAGAACTTCAAAGTCGTCTGTGAACAATATGTGAAACAAAGTCAATGTGTGCTGCTCTAACTCTCCTCCATCCTTTGCGACCCCCATCTTTCTAACTCAAACCCTCCACGCTCCTGATTTATGGCCTCGTCCCCGCCTGCACTCATTCCCCTCTCCTTCACTCCTCCTCATTGGCCGACCACAGACCCACACACACACGCTAGCGTAGCGAGTCGTATGCTCGTGCTAAAAGCAGACACTTTAAACTGAGAACAGTTGAGAGTGTGTTTAGAAGTGTGAGGGTAAAAAAAAGGGGGTGGCATTCAATAATAATAAAACCCTTTATTTAGAAAGCACTTTGTAGATACTTCAAAACACTGTTCATTAATTCACAGGAAACAAATCTCTCCAACAACTATCCACCTTTTTATTGCAGTTATCCAACTTCTCTCCTGCAAGTTTAGCAACACGCACCATTACACCACCCCCGCTATCGTCTGATTTTACATATTTTCAATGAACAAACGAAAATGGAAGTGGAGTGCAGGTTTTCCATTTAAAAAGACAACTTCATTTGGCGGCAAATGAGTGCGGAGGAGTTGAACTGAGTAGGAAATCTGTGTAACCTGCAGAGGAGGCTATCTCAACCTGGCCCAGGAAATTCTGCGGTACAATCCTTTTACACTCCGCTGCTTTTTTTTGCTGCAGTGCCCTGTTTTATGCTGCCATCCCTCTTTCCTTCAATCTTTCTTACTCCCCTCCTCCTTTACATCCCCCCCCCCACCCCCCTCCCGCACCACCACACACTTAAACTGCAACTGAGCTGATCCTTATCCACCATCTCCCAAGCCACTACCTCAGGCTAAAAAGGGGGGGGGGGGGGGGGGGCGGCGGGGGCAGTTGGGGTTTATTTATAAAAGGGAGATAAAACGCAAAGACCACATGAATGGATGCAGCAGATGCACGCACGACTAAACACACACAATCCCCTCTAAATCTGTGTCCAAACACAGAAACGTCACATGAATATGAAGAAGAAGCCTTATGCTGAAATGACACGAAGATCTACTTTGTTGTGACTCCGGTATTTCAAAGAGATGTGTATCTAAAAAGATAAATATTAATGTCTCATTGTGCCACAGATATTGGACTGTGTGTGTGTGTGGGAGAGAGAGAGAGAGAGGGAGAATGTGTCAGTGTGTTCAACCTTCAACCTCAAAAGGAAATTATGAACTTACTAGCTGAGACGCCCAGCAAAAACAGACTTCCATAATTAGCTCTAACACCATTTTTATTCAATTAGCACTGCTGGAGAATGTTGGCAGGGTGAAGATGACGGGCAGTGAGATGTTAGAAGCAAGAAGAAGAGAATAGGAGGTAAAAGGCGTGTGAAGGAACAAAATTAAACAAGAAGTGAAAAGAAGCTGCAAAGCAATTCACAGGAGGAAAAGCCTCTCGAGGGGAAAAAAAAAAAAAAAAAAAATGGAGGATGGAACGGAAAGGAAAATCATGATGATGAGCAATCTGTGAGTAATCTGGACCAGGAGGGCTACGTTCCTGAACACAACACAAAACCATGATTCTGCCAAAAAAAAAAAAAAAATCAAAAACAACCATTTCATCGCCTTGAAGAAGAAGCCTGTGCTTGCGTTCACATGAAAAGCCATAAGTGGCAAGTACGACCCAGCGAGCATTTCACCGTCTGCATGTCAGTGACAAGGAAGCAGTTACAGTAGCATTGTGCAAAGCCGTAAACACACCGCCGGCCCATGGGAAATCGATACGGTGCCTTGGAGCATGGTATTACACTGCTGTGACTCTCGCTCTTTTTACTTTGCAACCCCTGAATCCACCTCTTACTACACTTTCCTGTCAACCCCCCCCCCCCCTCCTCTCCTCACTCTGGATAACCAGGCCTACCTGACAGCCCTGCAGATTATCAATGCAGCCTGACTACCGTTTCAATTTCCTGTAGTGGGGGGGGGGGGCTTCAGGGGCTAAACGAGCATCTAGCTTATGTGGAACTCAGGCAGAACGTTTCTAAAAGGAGGCAGGGGTTTGTGCTTATGGGGAGAGATACATGACACCGTCTCATTGCTGTCTACTCCTTTAATAACACCCTTTAACACTGGAGAGACTCCATCACAAAACATGAACAAACACAACACACACACACACATTTAGAGGCACACAAACACACACACACACACACACACACACTCAGAGGCATATCAAGAATAATTTGGTGCAGTAACTGTCAGAAAGAGCTAAAGGGCTGACTGAAGGAAAAGACAGAAAAGAAAATGAAAGAGCAGGTCTGCAGAGTGAGGTCTGGTGTGTGTTTGTGTCACAGTACTCACATTCCTCTTCTTTGGGGTCCAGCTGTGTGACACTGATGGAGAGGCGGTCCACGCGCTCCTGCAGGGAGTTGACCCGGAAAGAAAAGGTGTGGGCCTCGTTGAAGAGCTCTCCAAACAGGTCCTCTGCATATTTACCTGCACAAACACACACACACACACACACAGTGTTGGTCATGTCTGAATATTTTTAGAGTACAACATGTTTAAACTCACAAAAGGTAGTCAAACTGACGTACATCATGTGTGAAATACATTCACAGCAAACAAGAGGTAGTGCTTTTCTTCTGTGTCAAGTCTCAGAGTTCTAGAGATGTTCAATTACTGACATTAAAAAACGCTGTGTCAGTGCAGCGGGGACTGGAAATCCCAAGAGAACCCAGGCTGACTGCTGATAGAGATGTAAGAGCTAGAGATGTTAGAACAGAGAGCTGTGTGATACCAGAGTTAGAAAAAAACAAAAACAATGAAGATTCAATTAAAGAGGAGAAATAGTTTGCTTCATGTTTCTTAAATGGTAAGACATCAATGAAAGGTTCTGACATGCTTTGGCGTGTACCACAGCCTCCGTCAGTCAACATTTTAGTCCTGATTTGAGTTTAATATCAGCCACCATCTCTCAGTGAACTGAAGTATAGATCTGATCCCTTCTATGAATCCGACTGGATACATTTCAAAGCACATAAGTCATCGACATAAGGCGCAACATGCACAGTTTTTTTTTCTCACGCCTTCTGGCACAACGCCTCACACTGGAAGTAAACCAAATAACACATATTACAAATGAAGTGACGGAGAGGGCAACATGTTTATAGATTTATTTTTAAATGCTTCATATACATGCTTCTTATTGCAGAATGGATTTTTAGACATCTTTAAATTGCATATGTCTCCAATCAGTCATTGGTTATGTCAGAATCTACCTCTGATTTTAAGATTTTCTTTTGTGATTTAATTGGATATTGTTATTTATTTGATTGATCCATAGGGAAATTACAACTTTTTCACTCTGTTACTGGGAGACATGATGTATTAATAGAAAAAAAGTCAGAGTGAGGGGGCTGCACAGGGGACTGGTGTCCAGAGCTTGTTAAGGGCAGTACTTTGGAAGTGAACTGGCACCTCTCCAGCAACCACTCCCAGTTCCATAACGGACTTGAACCGGCAACCCTTTGGTTCCCTGCCCAAGTCCCTACAGACTTAGGAACTGCCGCCCGTAGTGGATAGTGCATAGAGTAGGAAATCAGGGAGGGAAGCTGGGGAATGACATGCGGGAAAGGAGCTAAAGAGGTCAGACTTGAATCTGCACCCCCCCCCCCCCCCCCCCGCACATGGCGTGTAAACTAACGGCTGGGCCATCAGCGCCTCTTAGAATCTACTTCTTAAAAAATAAGATATTAGACCATTTGATGTTCAAATGACAGTGGTGTTGAACACTGCCTACATTTGATCCAATCCAATCCCCCACATCTGTTCAACAGTATTGCGATCTAGTGAGTGCGAAGGCTGTACAGTAAGTGAATATTTTCCTTTTCATCAAACCACTCAGCGAACCCTTGGGCCCTGTGAATCAATGATGTGTGTGATCATTTAGAAGAATGATTTATTGATTTGTAGTGACCATATCTACTAAGGATGCAAGTGGACCCGAACCATGCCAGCAAAAGTTTCCACCACTAAATAACAGAGCCTCCCCGGCCCCTCACAGTAGGGGTCAAGTGCCGGGGGCCTGCATCGCCCCCTTGGCAGGAATATGATTTTGTATGATGCATAGAACCGTAACTATTTTTCAACATCTCTGTAGGCCATTGCCTGTGGTTTTTGGTACCACTGAAATCTGTTATGTGCATTCATCTTTGTAATAAGGGGTTTATGCACTGCAAACAGACTGTAATTTCCACCTCCATGTCATTTTTTTCAGCTGACTGATCCGGGTAACAGTGTCTGATAACATCCTTCATTCACAGTCTTAATCACCTGCTCCTCTGTTTGAACAATGACCCCTCCTGCAAAGCCACTCCTATCTTCAACAACAATCTTAGTAACAAATAAGAATCAACCTGGCTGGGTCAGCATTTTAACCCTTCACAGAGTATGCTAAAGGAAGAATGTGTGACTTTTTGATCCAGTAGATGTCGCCCTTGAGCACCAGCATTAAACCAAAAGGAACTGCTGTTTGGCGACACCTCTGCTATTCTGAAGCCCCCGCTCTCCTCAAGAAAAGTGTTCAGCTTGGGCACTTGTTGGCAAATTTGCACTGTCCCTGTTCAGAGGCTGTTGTCCTCGAGTCCAACTCTGCTCCTTTCCAGCATTATTCCCCACTCACTTTCCTACTCTATCCAATCTAAATAAAGGCTTTAAAAAGTCCCAAAATAAAACAACAAAAAGAAGAATTCAAAAAAGCTTAATTTTATCTCAGGTATATCAAATCCGACTAAATGAGCTTCCACAGCTTTCTGACCCCCCCAAAAAAAGTATCCTGCTTTATTCTCACAGTTAAACGTAGCCCTCACTCTTTGCTTTGGAAAATGTAAAAAAAAAAAAAGGCTGTTCAGCCAGAATGCTGTAAATCATCTCATCTGACGTACTCGGTGGCCGCGGTTTCAGACATTTAACATAACTATAAAGAAATAGTCATTCTTGTAGCTGAAGGTCTTGTTTGCTTTTGTAGGCCGCAGAGAGGGATCAGTGTTAATTTGAGTCTATTTCATAACCAGTTGGAATTCCTCAGAGGAGCTTTAAATACAAAATTCATGAACCAATGAACCACAGTGCAGGACAAATTAATGTAGTCATTTGTGTGCATCTAGGTGCTGGTGTGTATGTGTGTGTGTGTGTGTGTGTGTGTGCGCTACTCACTGAGGCTGCTGAGCTGGCGAATGACGTTGGCCAAGGAGATGTTAGTCACACACTCCAGCTCATTCTTGATGTTCCTTGGCAGCACCGTGTGGCACAGGTGCCTGGGCTCGATGGTGCGCTTCACTAGCGGCATCCTTCTGCTGCGACACCTCTACCTACAGGACGGAGGGAGAGGCAAGAAGAAACAAATTAGAAACATGTCATTCATGGGAAACTTCTTGTTGTTGTCATTGTTGTTTTGCTGCTTTCTACACTGAACGCAAAAGAAGGGAGAGACAACACTTCGGCTTCACTGATTGCTTTGCTAACACTAGATTTATCACAACAGAGCAAAGCAGAGGAAAACATTAGCACGGGAGAGATGTAGATGACATAACGCATAACGCAGAGTGAATTCAGTAGTAAAAAGGACACGCGCAGAGGGAATATAAAGCGAGAGGTGCATTTAAACAAGATCCTGGAGAAATATAAAATGCAAAGACGATAGCAGGGAAGTCATGTTTTGACATTGCTAACAGCCATGTTGCCTTTTCATCATGCACATCCGGGCTAACAAACCTCAGCACTTTGTCTGCCCACTCAGCCATGCTAATGTCATTAAGGCTGCATGCAGTCATGGGCTCCAAAAGCCTAGTTCTCCTGCATGCACACCGACAGCAAAGGCAAGGGTGACTGCTGAGACCTCACATAAGGTTTCCTGCAATGATGCAGGATCATGATATGTTGGTGAGAAATCTTAGAAAGCATTGGAAAATCTAAAATGGACAAAAAATACCTGCGCAAGATTTCATGGTGGTATATTGGAGCTTATCGCTGCCACGCTGCCGTTTTTTTTCCCCGGCCTGATATCGGGATTTGTAATACAGGATTGGTTATTGACATCCAATTCAAATGTAATAGTCTGCCACTAGATCCTGTCCTTTACAAACAGCAGCATCCACAGCTACTTGATCAGTAATGCCACCTGAGACTGTCCAGATCTCTGCTGCCACCATGGTAGTATTATGGCTGCTTGCAAAGTAAGAAAATGATTTCATATACTGACCACCTGACTATAGGAAACAAAAGCAGTGTGGTGCCAGCTAGGAGTTCTCACATAGAAAATCTGCATATCTCTGATTATGCAAAGCCTGTCCAGAGGCGCTGGGAGCTGAACTGCTGCCAAATTTTAGCCTAGCTTCTTCAGGTGTTCAGTTTGCTTTGAAGGTCAGGATTCATCAGTGTCCATTATCTCGATTAAGGAGGTCTCCTCCTTCCAAAAACAAATGGGCTCAGAAATTATAACTGGTATAAACACTAAATCAAAGCAGTTTTGTGTTTCCCCATGCAGATTTGTTCTTCTCCACAAAAACTGTTTCTCTAGCCGTTTTCACATATGCACTCCGGATAATATCTAGATAATTACAGGAGGACTTCTCCGGAGATTCTCCCGACCTAACCGTTCACATATGCTCCTCACAGCGGGGGACTATCCCTGTAAGAGGGGAGGGGGATCGGGGGATTTCCTGAGGTAAATAAACAATGCGGAAGTAGCGGCCGAAGCAACAGAGTCCGCTACACGACGTTATAATGAGAATATCTGCCTTTATATCAATGCTATGTGTAGTCCAATGGAATGACAACGTCCACAAAAGAGTGGAGAACAACATACTGACGAACAGAAAACAGAATGCAGCCGTTTAATTACGTGCAAGGAGATCGTAGTGGTTGCCTGAAGACACTTTAGGCAGTCACTGTATATAAACATCATTCTCGTTCCATTGGCTCGAGTTGAAATCTCCGGTGTGTATGCTGCGCGTTCAGACATCAGCTCACTCGGACTTTCTGCGGGAAAAAAATACTAGGGGTCTGGCCAGATAAACTGCGGGAAAAATGCGGCTGTTTGCATTCACACATAGCCTAAAGAACCTCCAGGTAGCTAAATCTCCAGAGTTTTTCAGGAGATTTCTGTATGTGTGAAAAGTGTTTCTGACAGTCGGAGGCAGACACGAGAGAGAGAGAGAGAGAGAGAGAGAGGTAAGACAAAACTATCTCTGTATCTTTACAGAAAAGTTATGTTTTCCAATATTTTGTTTATGTATTAACTTAAAAGTCATGCTTGATAATACAAGTTTTCTGCATTCATTCTAAGTATATGTTAACAAACTAACCCAGGCCATACCGTAATGATAGCACTCATCTCCATGCAGGTTTAGTTAACAAGCTCTTCTTGGTATAACATCATCAATTGGTATCTTCTGAATAACTTAAAAGAAAAAAATCATTCAAATAAGAAGACAGAGTGAGTGCAGGGCAGAGGGCTTAAAAAAAAAAGCCCACCACCTCTTTTCCCACTTCCCTCTGTGACAACATCACTTAATCATGCTAACAACACCTCGTCTCTAGCTTGTTTTTTTAATTAGAGCAATGATGAGCGATGATGTGGAGATCAGATGGACCCCGCTGATGGACTGGGTCTGACAGTGAGAAGCACTCGTTACAGCACTGATTAAACTCTAATTGACGTCTGGTTCTTTTTTAATACCCTGCTGTATTCATAGCTGTGATGCCGTCACTGAGGAATAAACATGATTATTGACCGTATCCATAAAAAATGTAGGGCAAGGAGGGCTATTCTCAACAGTGGACCAGGTAAGGGTGGTCAGAGGGAAGAGCGAGAGAGAGCGAGAGAGATAGAGAAAGAGAGAGGAGGGCCAGTAAATAAAGCTTTGGCGAGGTGATTCATCTTTGAAGGGTTAAAAATGTTTTAAAAAAACAAAAATCAAAGGAAAGAGAACTCACACCTCTGTGAGCCGTTGTTAAATGTGGTTTGAATGAAATGTGCAGGCGAGGTTAGTACGACAAAAAAAAAACAGCGCTAAATCTCTGCCCACCTCTTTAATAACAAGACATCCTCTTTTCTCTGAGGATTTTTCATTTCATCCCACAACCTCTTCATTTGCCCACACACAAAAGTACACACATCAACACTGATTGGGAGAACCTCTTGACCCATTGCGCGCTGACATTTTACGCAGTCTTTGAACGTCTCAGTAATGGAGCACTGACCCTGAGCTACCACTCGCCAAGGTGGGGGTGTAAGCTCAATTGTTACCGTGGTGACCTTTAACTTAGAGGCACAACACCACTTGAAGGAACACCTACTGTACTGTATATACAGGAGGGTCAAAACTGCAAACATTAAAAATGTGCAGCACTGAAGGAAAAGGTTTCCAGGAAATATGCTTATTTGGAATCAAGAAAGAACGTAGCGGATAACTTCTCATTTCATCACAATTTTCCTTGTTATTCTTCAATATTTGTATGGATTAAACAAGATATTACATTATCAAACAGTGAACTCTAGAGGTGTCCCTTTGTGGAACTGTTACCTTTCAGACCAAGCAAGGTAAGCCACTTCCTTAATTTTTCCAGTCTTTATGCCAAACTAGATTAGCCAGCTGCTAGGTGGAAGAATCACAGAATAAAGCACATTTCTTGAATTTTTTTCAGAACATAAATTATCAAAAGAACTACTTTAGTTCTAGTTTCTTTCTCTCTTAGATTAGACTTCTCTACTTCCTCAGAGCACAAACGTTTAGCTCCTCTCACTCATCCTCCCCTTAAGGGTTTAATGCCTTATAAATGAAATCAATAAGGTATCTTTGAAGCTTTCTTTAACACCAGAGGTTGACTTTATTACAACAGCGCATGTTCCTATATCTCCTGGTGCATGCACACTATAGCTTATCCAACAACAATATATAAAAACACACAGATGACGGCATGTTCATGCTGTTTTTGTCACCTCCCCCCCTCCCCCTCCCCCTCCCCCTTGTGAACTCCTCTCCTTCTTTAAGGATTCTCTCCTCTGTCCCAGTAAAGGAATGAGTTGTCCTCTTAATAACCTTCCTCCTACCTGCTGCTGGGTCAGTTATTTCTGACAATAACAGGGAACAGGTTTGTCTACAGGGGAAAAATAAAAAAACAATGATGGGGAAATGGGCTTGCTTTCACAATGCAGTAAAAAAAAAAGAAAGAAAAAAGATGACGCAGACAGAGAAATTATGATTTTAGTCAACGATGAGGAACAAACAGGCTGCACATTTAGAAGATTCACACTTTTGTTGTTTACATGACTTTAAGAAAAACAAATACTTCATGAAACTGGAAACAGTTATTGCATCAAAGTCACGGCAGCATTAGATGAAAGCGATCCATTGCTCCCTCCGAGCGTCTAATCCCCCGTCACATAAAAGCACAGAGAAATAGGTGTTAAGAGATGATATTGATTCTGCCAGCCTGAGCTCCTTAGGGTGGGAGGAGCTTTTGGTGGAAAACAAACAAACAGATGCTGCCAGTTTGCTTTGGTTTTCAATAGAGATTTAGAGGCCTGAACTTCCCTGCTGAGATGAATGTAAGCAGCCAAGAGGCTTAAAGTGTCAATGCAAACCACAGAATTATAAAAACACGCATGAAATGTTTTAAACATAGATAAAAAAAAAAAAAAAGACATGATGAGACAGAACCTGTTTACCAAAGCAAATGTGCTATCATAGATACATCGAGTTGTTGCTCTGCTTCCATCCCTGTTGAGACTCCGTTGAGCGCCAAGAAGTTTGTGTCACTGCATAAAGCATATCAACTTGGCGGCACATCAGTAACACGGCTACACTTGCATCGAGTTTAGAGAAAAGAACTGCGCCTGCCTCTTCACTGTGCACGTGTCGTGTGTCTATGTGTGATTAATGACTGCAGCACACGTTTGCTGCTGCGCTGATTGGACACGAGTTTACTCCAGACTGCTGTCCACAGGAGGGAAGGTGTTTTCTGCTACACACACACACACACACACACACACACACACACACACACACACGCACAAATACATGCTGCGTTTGTCCACTGAGGCTTCGATACCATACTATGACATGATAACATATGACAGCAGCGCTCCCGTGAGAATAGAGCCGTCACTTCTCACAGGTTCCCATGAGAAACCGCTAACACATCATCTTGCTTCTGACAAAGAGGGGAAAGAAAACGAAAGAGACAGCCAGAGAAAAAGGAGAGAAACCAAAAGGACATTAAAGCACAAACGCCCCCTATATCCTTAAAACAGCAATTAACAAGAAAAACACGAGCAAGCGGCTAAATAAGCAACACACTCTTTCTCAGGAACTCATAGAACCTAATTTGAAATCACTTCACGAAAGATTTATGCACACAGACTGCTCCAGCCACCGGATAAATACAGGATGTTCATCATGACTAGTTAATGTCAAGGCTCCCCCCCAATTTGAAGATCCACAGGAATAATTGTCTTATTATTTAGGAAAATAAATATTAGCACAACTAGCAAGCTGTGCCTCATTAAAGCCATTAAATATGAGCTCTGGCAAAATGTTTAATTTGAAAGTTAATGAGATTTAGGAGACGAGTGCAGCAGAATCAAAGGTGAAGCAGGTGTAGAGTAACAAGACAGTAAAGAACAATACAGGTTTCGATCAGTCAGAGCTTTTCTCAGACCGTAGTAATGAAAGTGTTGCGGAGGAAGAATAACTAAACAGCTGACCAAATAAGCGCTGTTTGTTGCCGACATGGCTGAGATACTGAAGTGAGGTTATCACATGCGTAACTATCTTCTTACTGCTAATAAAAATAACCATCTAGCAAGCTGATACCCTTGGACTCGAGCAAATGGGAATGATCTAGTGGACAAGTTTAACATATCTGTGAAACCAAAGGCCTTTTGGATGATTGAGGATAATGAGACAGACAGAGTTTGCATATAAAGAGGATCAGAATTGAAACTCTGTGCACACAACAAGTGAAAAAAAAAAAAATACTGACTGCCTCTGAGGATGAAAATCCAGACCGTCAGGAGTCTCCTACTGGAAAGAAAACGGTGATTGAGTTGAGTAATATGCAAGGGAGAAAATAAATGTTTCAGTTAAAGTTAATTTTCTAGAACATTCCTGTTTAAAAAAAACCCCTCCCTTTTGCACTATTTAAGACGAGAGGAAAATATGAAGTCAGGCTGTGAAATATGTCACATTGAAGGTAGCGAGCAGCGTTGAACTGCTAGTCTAACAACGATTTTTTTTTCTTTTTTTTTCTCCCTTACATATTACTCAACTCAGTCACAGACAGTTTTCTTTCCAGTAGGAGACTCCTGACGGTCTAGATTTTCATCCTCAGAGGCAGTCAGTATTTTTTTTTTCACTTGTTGTATACAAAATGGTATAACGATGAATACTTAGTGTAAAACGCTTAAATGTTTACTGATATCACAGTCTGCCCAAAGTTTTATCTACATAGTGCCCCTCCACTATGTGTCCTTGGGTCCCTAGAAAGGTGCTGTATAAATTCAATGTATTATTATTATTATTATTATTATCAATAACATTTTTATTCTGAATAAAATACCTTTGGATCTACATCCTACAATATAGCAAATTAGGTTTAAAACATCAGTCTAACAATGATTTAAATTCAAGTTAAATAATGTTTGAAGCTATTCCCTACAAAGTTTAAGTTTATTTAAAGGTTTATTTTGGGCCATTTTTGCCTTTATTTAGATCTGACAGTGGTGAAAGACAGGACATGTTGGGAGGCCCAAAGGGGGGGGATGAGGGTCAGACTCAAACACAGGACAGTAGCAACTATGCCAAAGTGTAAAATGTTTTCCTTTGAATTTAAACAAAAGTATCATCACATCATCTTCCATCAGTGTCATAGAGTTAGTAGAAAGCTATTCAAATTTGCTTTTATGTAGTTAGTTTTGCTTGATCAACAGTTTTCACAAATAGTCAATGCTTAGGCTTCTATGACCAAGCTGATTCTTCTTCTTCTGCTGAAGACATAAGAGATCTTATTGACTGTCCTGTGAATACTATGAGACAGATGTTTGACTGGCACAGTAGAATGGATGAATTCATTTTGATGACAGAATTGAATCAAAGAAAATGTCACATTTTCAGTTCTGTTCTGTTTTAATGAAAAGCAGGCCAAAGATCTTTGTGAAAGAACTTGAGGAGTGTGATAACTGCAGTCCATAAAAGCATCAAATGATCAGGTATCATCACTGTATCAACAAATATTTAATCTACCTGCTGTTGCCCTTATTTTCACATCTTGTGTTTTCCATCCAGAAGAGCTGGCCCCATCTCTCTATGCACACTCACTCACTCACTCACCACCATCCTCCTTCTTTTACGGTCCATACATCTTGGGTGGTTGCTTCCCACTGTCACATGTCACCATGGCAACGGCTGCAGTGGGATGTCATTGGTCACTATATAATATCCCAAGAGAGCCAAAGGCAGAGGTGGTGGACACAAACAGGGGAGTGGTTTAGGGGAGTAAAAAATGGGGAAGATCAGGATGATGTGGCAAATCAGTGTGACGAATGAATGCAATATGAGAGAAGAAGAAGAAGAAGAAGAAGAAGAGGGGCAATGGAGGATTGCTAATCCATTGTGTCCGAGCACAAAGCAGGGTGATGGAGGACACGTGCCGGGGGAGAGCAGGGGGCCTCTGCTGGTGCGGCTCATTGCACTCAGGACAATATGTCCAGCAAGAGGCTATAATGAATCCTAATGGAGCATTTACTCACTCACTGCCACACAATAAAGCCCAGGACCCCTCAATATGTAGCAGGTCAAGAGCCTTTTACACAGAGGGCTTGGTAAAGAAGCCAAACTCTTGATACACACTTAAGGTCAACACAGTCATGCGGCAATACCAGAGGAACCAATAGGGAGGGTTTTTTTGTTGCACATTATATTGTGGATATACGCATGTAGGTGCAGGGCAATACAAAAAAAGTTCAGAGAGAAGATATGCCCGCACTCTTGCTAGAATGCCACACAAGGTTTTCATTTAATCACAACATTTTGACCTTTCTTCAGGTGATGACCTGTAGTTAAGTCTTTGCTGTAGGGCTGAGGTTGCATACTAAAGCACACAGAAAAGGTTTTAACATTCTTCATGCCGACTCTTTTACATTACAAGAATCCCAGTTTTATTATTTTGCTAGTGTACAACACTTACCCTTAGGTCCAAATCAGATTATGGGCATTTTATAGCAGATATTACAGAGGGCAAGACAGGAATGACTTTTGAATACCATTCAAAGATTGTAAAGGTCACTGAACTCAGGGATTGAAAAATACTTTTTAAGACCTAAAGAAACCCTGTGAGAATTCACTCCGATCAGTGTTTCCCCTAGGTTTACATGTTGGGTGGGGGGGGGAGCGGGCAGATGGGCGCCGACACTTTTAATGACAGCTGTCCTGTTCTATCGGAAAAGTATTCTTAAATGACTTCTTTCCCTAATTTCCAACTCTATCCAACTATCCTATCTCTACAATAAAGGCCCAAAAAGCCCAAAAATACAACTTTTTTTCAAATGCTGCCTGAAAACAAAATACAAAATAGAACTTTTTGCCTTTTTCCAAGGACTCTGGGAATTTGTCCACAACATCTATGGACTTAGTCGCTTCCTGCTTCATGAACAGCTGCAGACATAAAAACACAGACATCTAATCAGGGAAAACTGGCAGAGTCACAGCAGCCAATGGCAGAGGGAGCACAGATCAAACTCACAAAAGCTTCCCAGCAGCTGGTTGGAATAAGTGATGCAGATATTCAGCGCAGAGGTAGCTAACACCGCTCATAACTAACACCGCACAATTTCCAAAGAAAACATGACAGGAGATTTTAAATTTAAAAAAAAAAAAAAATGTACATTGTCAATCTGCAAACTTATCAAACAGACTGGTGTTTCCTTAAGCAGCAACACTGTCGCTTTGCAGCTGCCCTGACTCAGGAAAAAGAAGGTGGCTATACATTACATACTTTCAAATGCTGTCTGTTCTTTCATCTCTCTCATTAGTACATTTTGCTTGAATTTATCTTTATTACTTCGGAAAACATCTGAAGTTGAAAGCCATTTTTGATTCATTTTTACTTTGAGATAATAAAAAGCAAAATGTACTGCCTCAGGCTACAACTGAATTATATGTCCTTAGGATGTTAGAGAAGAACAGATATTTTGGACTCATTTATGAATTATTGAAACGATAAAGTCTTAAACTTAATATCACTCAGGATGTATCAGATGCTCCATCATACTCGGGCAACTGCTTCTTCCTCTTCAACTTTGTCAGTAACCAGCGGCTGGCTCCTCCAACAACAGCATCTTAAACATCCTCCCCTGATTTGTTTGTTATGGACACTGGGAAGAAAGTATGCATATATTTCTACTAAAGAACCTTTATTTAAACATATGAAATAAAAGAAAATGGTTATAAAAACCATGAAATCAATCACTCAAGAATAAATCACAACAAAGTGTGCTACTATCCACATCACAGATAAACACTTCTGCCTTAAAGCTCCTGTAAGGAGATGTTGTATTTAAAATGAAACAGGCTGAAATTAATACTGACGCCTCTAAATGACCCCCAAAGAACATAAGCAACAAGATTAATTAATTATATATATTAATTTTTAATGTATGAAACTGCAGCTGTTGGCTGTAGGTGTCAGATTTAGTGATAAACAGCATGCTGCAGAAACAGGCTTTTCTACATTTTGCACAGATTCACCATGAGTGATGACGATTGATTCAAAGAATAAAGAATGAAATGTTTGTCTCTAAGACTATACCTCCATATCTACAGGACAAAATCAGCAACGACCACTTTGCAAACATAAAACATGTATTGAGAACAAGTTGTCCAGAGTCTTAATGCTGTTCAGCTGTTGGTGGTGACAGACTGTCAAATGTGACAGGAAAGGAGAGCCTCAATGTGAAGGGTCCCTGGTGGACAGGAAAAGATATGTGCAAACAGGTTGCACATTTCTGACAGCAACATATGTGGTTGGGAGTTGCTCCTTTCTATGCAAATAGCATGTCAATATTCCTAAAATAACTGCACACACACACACACACATTTTGTGTTTTGATTTGAGACTACATCATCCCCGTCCCCTCGTTCTCCCCACCCATCACAGCTGATCACGTTGGCAGAATTAATCATGGCATGTGCCAGCATGTCTCTCTGCCAATTTAAATTCTGTACCAGCCGGCACCCCGTCAGCGGTGTGATGACACCTTGCAGGCCTTCACCGGCTATAAACACACACAGACACACACAACTGTTGTTGTCTGGACAGAAAATATACACCTGCAGCTCTGGTCCTGTCAGGTTAGGCTCAGGCAGCTATGCTAACTAGGTTAGCTGGTAGGAGAAAACTTTACAGAGAGAGCTTGTGGCGAGGGATCCAGGTACATTGTAAACTTATTTCTTGCCTCAGTAACTCTGAATTTTTCACTGCACTGCACTCCTCATGTTATGTTTTTGACACCCTGTCTAACATGTGCATGAACAAAAGCTGCTCTGTGCAGTGTTAGAAAGTTTTTCCGTTTCCATTTTTGCAACCCTACACACCTGACTAGAGCTCTGTAGCTTAGGCCATCACTCCGTCCACATCTATTTCTCATGTTCATGTTAAACAGCTAAGAAGTCCTGCATCTACCAAGAGTGTGAAGCAAGCATGCCCTGCCTCTTCTCCAGACAAAGCCAGCCCTGATCAAAGTGAGGCTCCTGGCACGTTGGCGTTCAGATGGTGCTCAGGTACTCAAATGGCACAGGTCCATGGGCTGGCAGGCTTTCTGGACGGTTGCCAGGCAGCTGCAAACAAGTTTCCGGAGTTCTTTAGGCAGAATAAAAAAAACTGAAACACTGGCGAATTAACAGTCTTTGGCTTTCTTCTGCGAGATATTTTCTATTTTTCACGCTCTTCCTTTAACAATGAGCACATTTGTGTCAGGAGAAATACTTTTAATGCATGAGTAGCTACATAAATGTTGTCTTTGTGCACCCATAAAACACGCTGTTGTTGTTGTTTTCTCTTTACAGCTCTTCAGAGCAGCAAGCAGAGCTTTCCATTCATCCCACAAGAAGTAAGTGTGATTCAACAGTGCCGGTCTATCCACTATACTTTACATTCATAGCATGATCAATGACGATCCCTATACTGAGTGAGCAGTTGGACACAGCCTGCCTTGTATTTTGTCACCAAGGGCTTAGATTGCTTCAGACGCTCATTTAGCAAACAAGCTTTATCCCACCGTAGACGAGCACATCTGAATATTCATAGACGTCTGTGTGCCAACAACGATGAGTAGAGCGTCTGATGAACAAACAGACTCAAAAGAAGTTTATCTGCTGAGTGCATGGAAAGCCACTGGTATGAATAATGAAAGCCTGCTGCTCAATAATAAATGTCTGCACGCTCACTCTGTGCAGCTGCGCTTGTTTGGCCTGTGGAGGGAAATTTCATTATACCAACTCTCGTGCTGTTCATGCAGACGTGAAGGACATGCACACAAACTAACCTTTGCTGCAACTCCTGTCAGATTGGTCCACAGACAACACTGTCAGGTGCAGAAATTGACCAAAAGGCAAGCAAACAACAACAAAAAAAAGCACAAGCTCAAGGTTGGAGAGAGGTACTCAAACCAGCCCACAACCCTCCAAAGAGGGCAAAGCACTAAAATAAAGAGGACATGCATGGCAAATAAAACCCAAGCGTCTCAATTCATTGAATGTATCCCAAATCTGTGCGTGCAACATTAAATGCATTTTCTCTGCATGGAAGCAAAGACAGTTAGAAGTCCCAAGAAGACCATCTGCTTCTTTGCGCGCTAAAATAAGGTTCATAGCTCCTGTGCAGAGAGAGGGGTTCTCCAGAGATTCAGGGGAAAAGTACACAAGAGAGAGAGAGAGAGAGACAGAGAGCTTGAGGCATGTAAAAAGGCGGGAGAAAAAAGCAGTGTGGGTGGCATCAGGGGGAAACAGAGAGCAAGATGATCTTCTCTCATTGAGATCAATGCCTGAGTCCACACCAGGGGCTCTGTGTTTGAGGGCAGAGAGGCTGAAAAAAGCATTTGAGAGGCTTTTGAGAATGTAATATTTCAGCATACTGCAATGCATGGGTTTCAAAATGCTTTACAATATGAAATACTGATTCACAACCATCTGAAAGCTGTAAGTTTCCTAAAGCGGGAGCATGTCAAAAGCAATTACACTTTGAGTGCAATGAGACATGAATCACAAGATATGTCACCCAGCTTTTCCACATCTGAAGTGCCCTTTAAAGCTGTCACCTTTTCATTTTTGTCGTTTCATTACTCCCCAATCAACTTTCCTTGTTCAGTGGAGAAAATTCAGCATACTGTGGAGGATTATTCTTCCATCAACTTCCTTTGATCTACATCTGTAAAATACCACATGGTCAGAGGATGAAAAGAAGAGTGGTTTCTGAATCTGGTCACATAGCTTTGAGGCAGAGTGTATTTCAGTCTCTCATGCACCACTGCCTCTTGTAAAGAACATAATGTATAAACATAGGGGGCAGAAAGCCTGTTAAATCTTTTAGGTGCTGACCATATCCTGGGAACTTTTAATGGTTACTAGCTGTTATCCGCTTACTTCTTTAATTTCCACTGGACACTGTCACTTGTAATTCACTAGTCACATTATAAAAGTGGAATTTTATATTCTTTAACTTTAAACAATCCAAGGCTCGAGCAACAAAAATGTTAAGAGCGGTGATGAAGCCCATCGATGGTGGTCGGGTGGCCATATTGGAAATGCTTACCTAAATTTTGATCAATCAAGAAACAGGAAAAAAGGTGGAGTTGAAGCAGGCCTTAAGCCTCCTGGCAAACAGCTACAGCGTGCCCACCTGTCGGTCAACTCAGCCATGACCACAAGTACACATATGCACAGTGCTTAGCCTTAGCATATTTATAAAGAAAATCATCCCAGATTTTAACTACAAAGAAATGAGCTGTACGGACAAAAAAACATTTTTGACCAGGCTGTAAACATTATCTCTGCAGTAAAAATGGGCTTATTAATGTGGGACCAAATGGAGATTTGTTGGCTTTTGAGGCCAGCCTCAAGTGGACACTCAAGGAACTGCATTTTATGCACTTATTGGCTTAATTCTTCAACACCTGAGTTTACTGCTTTGTTAGCACAACATTTCCAAGAAAAAGATTCCAAAAGCTGAAATCTTATTTTGTAATTCCTTAAAATTTGATATGTCAACATACTACATCGACCTAACCAAAATCTGTGAGACACCGTGTCCAGCTAGCACCACAAAGTATCATAAAACACTGCTGATGGAGCAGTAGGAACACCTGCACCCCATATATAGATTAAACAGTCATCTCAGGGCTATTCAATGATCTGAGTGGAACTTGGCAGCAGCTGCGGGTTGAATATGTGAGGAAGACAGACAATAGGGGAAAGCCAGGAGGATTTGTAGGATAAATTAGACCGATCAGACAGCGCCCAGGGCACCTGTGCAAACCTCTCATAGGCTGTCCCTGGAGGTCTTTTGCCATGTCATAGTTTGTGTCAGTGCACGAGAGACGGTTCTGGGAACAAAGTGCTTGCAGACTGGCATGACGATGGCTAGTGAAGGTTCCCTTACTGTGGGAGGCCTGAGGCAGTGCCAGTGGGTGCCAGAACAGCAACACTGACCGCTGGGACACCAACAACTTTTGGTCTGATGAAGCTTAAGAGATACAGCGTTGCTAAACTAGCTAACGGCAAGTTAAGTTGAATGTACACACATGCAAGTCCACCACAAGCTGTAAATACTTTTTAATAAGATTTTTAGGCCAATGTAAGTCCAATATCTGACAGGAGTTGTTTATATATTTAACACAGACAAATGACAAAAATGTATAGAAGGATTTTTTACATATGGTTCTTTTAGTCATGTGCCTATAAATATATTTGGCAACAGATTTTAAAATCACATAAACTGATCTAATCAAACACAAAATTAACTACATCATGGAGGCAATGTTTCTAAAGTGGCAACAAAAAAGTGGGCTTTTTGTGAAACTTTTTCAATCATAAGACTCAATAACCATTAATAGAAAATACCTGCAATAAACAAACGCAACACATTCACTTGGCCACCATAATCTGCTGATGATTGCAAATTGTTAAAACAAGAAAACAAGGACAATCTGACAAATTGTTATTTCACTGCCTTTGAACTTGCAAATAAATACTAATATTGCAGAGGGACATTGGACCATAATTCAAGGTAAAAGCCCATTTATCATATTTTGTATTTCCTATATACATTATATATACATATATATATATATGAATGTATTTCATGAGTGTGTTGGTGTGTGGTGCCACAATAGCAAGCACGCTGCGGTTGGTCACTGTCCTTAGGGCCCCTTTCCCCCTTATAGAAATAGCATGCTCACCGGGGTTCAAAAGGTCAGCTGCAGGCATCATATGTCCTATGTCCAATGAGCAGCAACCCCACACTGCACCCACGCGTAGGCCTTACAGCTATGTTTAATAAAAATGCCACTGCCAGGCAAATGGTGGAGGAACATTTCCTGCAGAGAGAGTTGGGGTAGAAGGAGAGTATGAATATCTGCAGAGCAGAGTGGGGGCTAAAGAAGAAAAATGTGGTCTAACTCGTATTAACAGCACTGAAGATGATTGACTCAATTAAGGCCTCCACCATCCACTTACTCTGCCATTATATTGAACAATGATAAAGACACTGATTCACAGCGCCTGCCAGGAACGTTTTCCTCGGAGTAAGATGAGATTTTTTGAATGAGGAGGACTGTTACCTAAAAGTGCATGATTCAATTTGTTATATTACGATGGAGAAATACATTGGGTGCAAGTCTAGACAATTGAGATAATTCATCCACATGGCTGCCACACACACATGCTCATATTCAACCAGGCTGTATAGATTTGATCATTAGATCAAACCCTATGCAAACCCTCTCTCTGTTGAAGGTGATAGGGATGACAATGGCACACAGAGGATGAGGACAAAAGCACCTTTCAGTCCCTTTTCTCCGCCTTGTGTTTGGCTGTCAGCAGGCATTGTACTTCTCTCTGCTGGTCTCCAATCGACACGTCTTAAAAAGGAAGCTAATCCAATTCTTCCTGCAGGTACAAAGCCTTCCTCTTCCCTATTCTCTCTCCTTGTTTGCCTCTACTTTTTCCTCTTATCAGTGGGCATATTTCAAGCCCCTGGGCCTTCTCTTCAGTATTAAGTGGCGTGTGAGCATAAGAGAGAGGCAGAATCCGCTGCACTTGTTATCACTTCTCCCACACCATTCCTTGTTATCTATCCTGGTCAGTCAAACTTTGGCAGAGCTGTCGCCCCCCCCCCCCCCCCCCCCCCATCACTGCAGCCCTGAGCACTGGTGTGTATTTTGCGTGTGTGGGGCTATCTGAGTCACCATACCCTTGTCAGTCGCAGTCACCGTTGCGCCGCTCTGCAACCGAGAGCCCTCTCACTCCTGCTGCAATTAGATAAACACCTACTCATAGTCCACCTCTTCCTGTTTCCCACACAGGAGAGCCCTTCATCTCTCAAGTACTGAAGTAGCTCCAGATACAAATCAGATTTAGACACTGAACAGTTTTTCTTTTTTTTTTCTCTGACTGAGCTGCTAAACTTCACATGACTCTGAACTCTCTAACTTTGGCCTCATTTTAACTAAAAGTTCTTCAAACTCTGGAAAACTGTTGAGCAACTTCTGACCCCAAGGAGTGGAAATGTGCTGTCCTATTATCATAACTCTTCAGGATATGTGCAGTTTGAGGAAATGCATGTAATAAATATCTAGACGGCAATAACTGACAGGGCACATGACCTTTCATTCCCTCGCTTAGGATAATAATTGTGCTTTATTCTCTAACTTATTTAACTTTGTGAACAAACAACTGAATCTGCTCATCTTACTTCCCCTCACACACATGAAGCGCACACACGCGCCGACACACACCCGCATCTTTCCTTTCTTACACACAGCGGCTTGTCTCGCCCTGCCTCTAGTTTTATTGTGGTACACACACAGCCAGTGCCTCGCCAAAAATAAGAAATCTGGCTGTAATTCAATGGCGAATATGTAAACATATCTTTAATCCGTCCTGTAATAGTTCTATCAGTCAACCTGGATGAAAAGAAAAGGCAAAGGAATTAAACTGCAAAGATTTACTGTAAGTCGGTTTGATCCATGCTGCATTTGGAACATTTAATTTGAAGCTTGAGGCAACATCTGGCCCTGTGAATAACTGCCCCACTCCTTCTGCCTTCTCTACTCCATCGCAACGTTACCTTTGTTTGAACTCGCTGCAGTCAAAAAAAAATATATATATGGTCAAGGCCCAGCCGACACTGCTGATGCCAAGCCAAGACATGATGTTGACCACAGAACTGGCAGTCATCATTAGCCTCGTTGGAGGACATCAGCACTGAGTGTGCAGCTTATGTAAAGACGGACTTTTGAGAGAGAGGAGCATGGACATGTAAGAAACCGACAGTGGAGTGGAGAGGGATGGAGAGAGGAAGACAGAGACGGAGAGAAACACACAGGGAGCTAGAAGAGAATAACGGAGAGGGAGAGTGATGGAGAAAGAAGAGGCTCTGCAGCAGCAGCAGCAGCAGAGCGGCCTGTCTGTCAGCACCTATCTGTCCTCCTAGGGCTCAGCTTCGCAGAACAGGCTGTTGCCTCAAGTGGCCACTAACATTTATATAACCACACACAATAGTGAAACCACCTTTGACCTTCTCCTACACTACAGGATGGACCCATGGGGGCTGTAGCTTTACTGTTTAGCTAGAGGAGGAAGGCTTTCCTGCAGGCGGCTCACAACAAGCTTGTGCTCAATGAGCAACAAACACACATTTACAAGAAAGGGTCTGGTGCATGCATAGTACTGTAGAACCTTAGTGTCATTTTTGTTGCTTTGTACTGTATATCTTAAATCATATGACAGCCTCTTTGGTATTGGAGTTCATCTGCTGCTGTTCACAGGATTTAGGCTGCATCACTTCAAAGTGAAATGCTTTCTTATTTTTCTTCAGAGGCTCCTGGGGGGTGGGGGGGTTATGACGGGGCTGGGGTGTGTGGCAAGGCTAAATAAATAAATGCACACAGTTTTTCACTGCCAGCAAGGCATGGCAAATTTTGTTCGAGGATTTCCATGAAAACACAAGGCTGACACTGAATCTACACAATATGTCGCGACAAAGACAAGAAAATGTGACGAGTCATATCTCGCTCTCGGCTTCACCTTTACAGCCGCGGGCAATAATGAGAGCCGCACTCCCTCCTTTTGCCACATTCTACCTGTGAGAGATTTTTCTGCAGCTGCCTCAATCTACAGATCAAAGCTGGACATTGAAAATGAAACAAGAGTCTAACATCTGCACCCCAGACTTGAGAACATCTGTAGCTCAAAACAAATCCACACACACACAAGTCATTGAAATTATGCCGGACAGGACGTATAAATCTTAAAAGAAGATTTTTTATAACTTTTTTTTATTTTTAGAGAGTTGATCACCTTCTGAGTCAGGTTAAAAAAAAAAAATCAGTTTAAAGCAACGACTGTTGTTACATCTTAAAATTGGAAGTTTCATGTTGAGGTATCACTTTTAATTGCTTCCACTGTGAAAGTCACTTGCTTGTTTTTTTTTTTCAGGTTTTTGTCACACAGAAGTTTCTACTCTGAATTTTTCAGATCAGTTCTAAAAATAAAGCAGTTTGTTAGAAAAGAGTGTGACTGACAGTGTGCTTAGTGTATATCGATATATGTTTATGTGTTGAGGTGTATGGTTAGAGGGGGGGGGGGGCAGAAACAGTTTGGGAACCACTGCTTTAGTCTGAACTTACAACATTTCAGCAAATTGGAAATATTTTCACACTGTAAAAATCTCACCATTAAATCAACAATATCTACAGCACGCAAGGCTTCAGGTTTGAGGGGTGGCACTAGTGTTTCCATACAGGGTTAATGGTATGAGGCTTTGAAATTATAATAGTAATGGTAAACTATCCGGGAAGGATAAAAAGGTATCTGAATATCTCTGATCTGAACAAGACATTAAACTGATTTTACCCTACCAGCTTTCTTGTACAGAGTCCTTGTAATGTCCTCTGGGCCTGATGTGTGATTAAAATAGATCCAGAGCATTCAGGGTTAGTGAGTGGGTGTGTTGATGACATCAATAAAGGTGCAAGGAGTGTAGCTTTTTCTTACTCTTTTCCACTTGACTGTATCAAGCTTTCCACTCGTTCTTGAATTGCAAACACGTTCAAACTAAAGCAAGAGAGCTTTTGTTTTAGCGCAGATTCTTTTTCAACTCACCACTGATGTTATGAAAGTGCTACCGACAGTCAGATATGATGCAAATGCACAAACAGTGAGGCCATATAGTCAACCAACTGGGGGGGGGGGGGGAAATCAACATTCTCACACATTTTAGAATAAAGGCACAGCTAATAAGAGACGGTAACAGGTATCAGCTCCAAGTTCATTCTCAAATCATTGTCAGCATTACATGCTTTCTTCAGCAGCACTGGGGTCAGAGTGTTACTTGTCCTCGTTCCTTTTAGTGGTCTTTGTTGGGGCGAGTCTATTACCGATGGTTCATAAAAACAGGGCGGCTGGTATTTTCTGTGTCAAGGAGAAGATGGTCCACAGTTACATATCGCTAGCTGGCTCCACAGTGAACAGCAGCACTATGCTAAAAAGATGCAGAGGGATTTACATGTGATCTCATGCATACACACATGAGCACAGACATACTCTGACACACAGCGCCGCACACACACATGCACCACTGCTACAGCTCAAGGACAAAGAGATGATGCGGCCTGAAGACACTGCCAGGGATAAGAAAGATGGCTGTTTTCTATAGACTGATCTCTGTACAAATGTGTTGAAGTATACATATTAGATCTGGACACAGTGAATTCCTGTTCTTATGTAATAGTAGCCATGACACACTCAAGCTGTGGGCATGTGTCTATAAATGAAAGACAGTTATGTAAGGGACTGCTGTGTCTCAGACTATTTCACAATGTTTGACGTCAGAGATTGGCTTTGATTTCATCATGATCATCATCATGATCATCATCTCACTACATCATAGGTAGTTTGAATTTTAAACCTAGTTTGAATAAGCCTCAGTATAGATAACCATGAAACAGCTACAGCCCACGTAGTAGTATTTCTTATGAAGGAGGAAGGCTACACTTTAACACAACCTCCCTTCACTGTCTTCCAACAGATTATTTTCTCCCCTGGAAGAATTTCATGACCTCTATCTGACCCCTCCTCTGCAGCAAAGATTTGTCTATGTGAACTGCCTGGGTTACCGTTTAAAAAGGAAATGCTAAGGCCGTTACACCGATTTGCTCGGGAAGGTTTTTCTTGCCGAGGATTTACGTGAACTTGGCGTTTCTTGTAAACCGTTAAAGATAGAAAAAAAAGGGCAAGATAGTCTTCCGATCTCCTCATCTGAGAGAGAAGAGAAGTGTTCTCAGCCTCTGCTGGGCTTTTATCCAGCACAAATCAGACAAGCCTCATGCAAATCTGAAGCAGAGCTGGATCCTCGCTGTGAGCTGTAAACGAACGGCCAAATATTGGCTCCTAATTGAAGGCAGCAGTTGTCTGTGTGCACAGGCACCCCCGCTGTGAAATTGTGGATGAACACACTTGGACGCTAAGAGGCTACTTCCCCTCTTGCTCTCTTTTTGCAGAACTTTCTTCTAATCGCTTCAGCATCCGTTCAGAGGCTGTGCCCTTGCTCTTTTCTTCATTTTTTTTTTTTAACATTATTTGTACAGCATTTCTACTTTATTAAACAAACAAACATGACACACAAAAGGGGATTGATGCTCGTTGCTGCAAAACAGTCTGGAGCTTGATACAAACCCAAATAATTGTTTGGTACATTACGTGCCTAAAAGAAAAGTCTACAGCGTCTGTTATTTTCTACTCCATTCTCATCTTTAATCCTTCACTGTCTTTTCCCCTCTCTTTCTTTCTCTCTCTTACTTGTGCTGCTACCCGGTGCACTTGGAGGAACCGGGAAGAAAAATTGGTGCTTATGAAAATCCTAATGAAAACTCAGCTTGTATGTAATTGAATACGGACTTTGCGGTCCTGACACGGGGGGTTCTAGCTGCAAATGGGAGAAATGTGGCTTGTCTCCCGTTTATTTGCCAGCACTTCATCAATCATCACACGTCACCACAACAGCGACAACCGGACGCATCTACCGGCCGTTCCGGCTCAATGAGAAGCCATCAGTAAAACAGGGGGGGAAAAAGAGGGGGCTGAGTGAGTGCATTAGAAATTCAACGAGAGGAAGTAACAGCAAAAGGAGGAACATACTGTAGGTTGTGTTGGCCATCATCGTGGAGTTTTTTTCAAATTTGCATATTCAAATCGAGTCAAACAAGCGCTCTGAGTGCAGCCGCAGAGATCATTTTAAAGTCAGATGGCAGCATTTGAAGCTATATTACACAAGGTACAGAGAGCATAGTGACCTAAAAGGCCTGGTACGTTACATCTGTTATTGCTTCACTAATATTAAAACCAAAGAATTCCCTAAGCGTGGACATTGTTTGCACACAAACAAACAGTGGCACACAGTCAGCAAGGAGATCCCTGTATCCAATTCACTCACACTGGAGCAGACTAAGGCTTTCATTGTGCTGAGAAAGCTATCAGACTACATTTACCATCCAAACGTACACATGACACCAGAGGAGAGGCCTGGACATCCCATAGTTTACGCCATTGTGTGGCTCATTTTGGCTTTCGGCGAACAAAGAGCTGGGTCAGTCACAGGACACCACCGAGCTCAATTTCCAAAATACCTGCCTATTACCGAGAGGAGAGTCGGTAAAGGAGTCTTTATTTGGTTTGCAAGAAACAGCCTCAAGCCACTGAGAAGAAGGCTGGAGAATTTTAACATGTATCCAGCCAATATGGCCTCCTTTTCCCTTCTTTTTTTTCCTGTTTAAGCAGTCTGCTGAACCACTTTGAAAAGACTTGAGATTATAGCCTCAACAAATACTAAAGCGTGAGAATGTCCCCTATTTGCAACTCTGCAACTAACAAATAGAAAATATTGTAAATCTGAAGATAAAAGCAAAAAAAAAAAATCATTTCCCAGAACTCGTCAGAGCCGTAATTGGTGTGGTGAGCGACATAGTGCTTGTGGTTGCAGTCGTTGGCAGCAGAAGTGTTGCGTCACAGTCTGTATGGACCGGCAGTGTAAATATGGCAAACCTAGCGAAATAACAAAAAGCAAGTGACAGAGAGGAAGACAGAGTCCTGCAGCTTGGTTCTTCCAGTTTGAGTACAGAAGGTTCTGAAGGGACTTTTTTTTTTTTTTTTCAGTTTTTGCCCTGTTGTCAGCAGCAAATACACGATCAGACAGGTGTGTTTCAGAGATATCCTGTCAACGCCCTCTTCTCCCCTGGGTGACAGTGACAGTATGAAACAGAGAAGGTGAAAGAGCAGGAAAGGCAACTATAAGATGGGCGAGTACATATATTAGGTGGGGGAAAAAAAGGTGGTTACAAGAGGAGAGGAGAAGTAAAAAAGAGTTTGGCATGATTTTGAAGAGATTTAACTAAGCTTGAAAATATTGATTTTCCAGGGCAAGAGATTAAAATACGGTGCTCTGTGATTACCGCAGGACTGAAACAATTTATGGGGCTTTCAAAAGTGTAAAATCTCAAGCTATTGATAATGTTTCCCACAGTATATTTCACAGTAATATTGGTATTGGACTCTTTGAACTGAACCCCTTTGTTGCTCATCCTTCTTGCCCTGTGTTTTTGGTGCATTCAGGTTTGCTCTACTTATTATTATTTTGTGGTTTATGTTGTGATTTATTTTTCTAGTTCTAACATTTTACGCACATGTTTGTGAAGCACTTTGAAAATGTGTGTGTTGTACAGTGCTATGCAAAAAAAAAAAAAGCCTAATAGCTATACTTATTTTGTTAAGACTGGAAGTTTTAGCTAACAGTATGTGTGATGGAGTTAGGGTTGTTTGAAGAGGAGAGAAACAGGATATGCAAGAAAGCGAAAAACTACCTAGAATTGAGAAAGTGGATTAAATAAGAACAGGGGAAAGAGACAGTCGGTGTAAACTCTGTCAGAAAGAGCAACAAGTCAATACTGAGGATGGACAAAGCGGAGCAAGGGCTGGTGGAGGCAGTGGCAGCAAAACACAAGGAGCGCTAGTCAGGCTGGCTAACTGGGTCCACTGTCAGACCAGTTCAGATCGTGGACAGAAGCAGCATTATAGAGCTGTTGGCCTCGCCAAGAGGAAGAACAATAGCTGCTGTGTGCGAGAGCCTCTGGAGCATCCTAACAGCTGGGAGATAGGAGGTCTGTCTGTGGAGCCACTAAATGGCACATACACATATCATTTATCTGCCTTTCCCGGAATCCTTGGCCCACCTTCTTCCCACCTCCTCCTCCTCCTCCTCCATCTCCTCCTCCTCCTCATGCCAGGCAGCCATCACTCATATTCCCCTCATCTCTTCTACCTCTCTCTCCATACACGCCCTTTCATTACGCCCTGTGTGATTCTGTGTGTCCTCCTGTCACCCCTTTGCCACCTCTGTGGAGACACACAAAAGAGAGCTAGAGGGGGGGGAAAAAAAGAGATATTCTTCTTTCTAGTATGAGAAAACCAGAGACTGGCAGAGGATCAGAGCCATGTCAACAAATAAAAGAGAGGTCCAAAAGCCCCCGCAGGAGGCATGCCAAAGCTCTTCTATCATGAGGACCTCTGAGACGAAGAGGAAAACACGAGAAGTGCAAACTGTGCAGGAATGTCATCCCTCACACACAAGAGTTCACAAACAACAACAACAGATAAAAACCCAGCAATATGTTTTGTTCTATTCTGGGATTACACCTGTAGGTTAGGCCATCTGTTGGGTACTGTTATTAAAATTCACATATCAAAAAGGGCAGATTACACAGATCCAGCTGCCTACTTCTTTTTCCCTGTTTGTTTAATGTTTTCCTGCGAGCTCAAATGTACCACATAAGCACCAGGAGGAAAATAACGTACCTCAATCAAAACTCTAGCAGTGGTGATGGACCAAAGAAAACATACAATCAGAACAGAGCAAATGTGAATTTGATCACTGGAATCTGCAAATGTCATTTTTAGGAAAAGACCCCGGATTCATGTCTTTAAGGCAACATTATACCCAGATAACATTATAGACATGTACACATATGGAATATAAGACTGAGCAGTAGTGAAACTCAGCCTATAGCCTCCACTCAGTCATGTGATATTTTGGATGCCACTGTTGCAGGCTGATAAATTTAACAGCTGCACAGGGTCTCAGATGGTTTGGTCTGTGGAGTCATAGCTGCGCCCTCGTACAGAAACCAACATTTTCTAAAATAAAAAGAAAAGTGTAAACATATTGGGAAAATGTACACATTTTGCGTCCACATTTTCTTGATTTAAATTAAGAAAATAGAACGACTTATAATCCAATCAAGGAATGTTTTTTTCTTTGCATTTCATGGCGACATGGCATCCGTCATTGTATGTGGCAGTGTTGCTAAAAAAGAAAAGAAAAATGTATACATGAGTCCTTTGTGTTTCTTTATGGTGGCATGAAGTCTCCACCAGAATAATAAAGATCTGACCTGAACCAGTCTGGAGAGAGTAAGTCTAACCTCATTACAAAGTAAACCCATGAGTCAAATCCTTCTGATCAGACGCATCACATGCAGCCACGACATCTTCAACACACTCCATCCCTCTTTGTGACCACTGTTTCACTATCTCAAGTCAGATTGTTATTTGAATGAAAGCTAACATGCTGCTGTCTTCAGCAATCTGATGTCAGCAGCAGCAGCAAACACAGACTTCTACCCCTGTCATTCATCACCACAGCTCTTCATGCAAATTTCCACTACAGGCTGCTCTTACTTTCCAACTTTTACTGAAAGGGGAGTTATGAAACATGTTGCTTGCTCTACTGTAAACAAAGGGGGATTCCTGCAGCTTCCTAAGACTGTACCCTATGAAAACATGTGGTCAGGTTAATGTGAACCATATACTGTACAGCAATACCCAAGCTGGCACCTTGCAATGCAACAAACGTCTTCAAGCTGTCACTACATATAAAAAGCTACAGTAATAAAAACGCCACTGTCGCTTATCATGCCCACTTTTCTTGATGTACTTGAAGTAGTACAAAGAAGGTTTCGAATTTCACAAAGCATGATTTTCACTGGGCTGAAGGCTACCATCCCCCATGACTGCAAACCGAGCTGGCTGGAATAGACCTCAGCCCCTTATATCCCCTCTCTCTCTCTCTCTCTCTCTCTCTCTCCGTGAGACGAGTTGATGCATTCATAGAGCGAGAATTCAATCACGTCGTGCTGATGTTTGCGGTTTTCTCTAATCACACTGTAGAAACACAAAACTCTACAGCTACATTACGACTGTGACGGAAAACTTAAAGGCTGAGATGTTTGGCGTCGTTTTTTTTTTTTTTTTTAGTTAAATTGTGTCGTTTTGCAAATATTAGCTCCCCGGTTTCTCACCGGCGTGATATTCCTTTGGACTGAAAAATGTCAAGACGCTGCTGTGGGAGCTTGTGTGCAGATGTGAGGCTTTGCAATTTAACACCCCACAAGCAGTCCCGTTACAAATCTGTCGTCAAATGATTCATTGCCAAGCGAACTAGTAGTGCTTACACCCACTTTTAATTCATAATACTGTCATTATTATTACCACATCTTGTCACCTGTGTACAGGGTTAACGTGGAAGGCAGTGGTGGTCAGACAGTGTTAAATTACCAAGACCGTTATGAGTCGTGCAGCTCCTGTTAATGTTACAACATCACAACAACCAGAGACTTCACATAAAACATGATGACACCGTTTTATGCTGCGCTTTCAAGATGAAATGACGTTCCCGTAACGTTTTCAAAGTCTTAATTTTAAAGTTTTAAAAAAACGTGACATTAGCACAGTGTTTAGAAAATTACCTGATACGTTTGATAAAAAAAAAATTCCTCTTATTTTCGTCCCATCCTTACTGAACAGCACAGCTTGCCACCGTGTCCAAGTATTTAAATCCCCGGGTCGGATCCATGATTGTCCTGTCTCTGATATCAAATGTACTGCTGGAAGAGGCGGCGGCGGAGAAGGATCCCGGCACCTTTTTCCAAAGGTAATCTCAGGGTGGATAGAGGTGTATCAGG
The DNA here is from genome assembly GCF_963584025.1 of Labrus mixtus. NCBI lineage: Eukaryota > Metazoa > Chordata > Actinopteri > Labriformes > Labridae > Labrus > Labrus mixtus. Next base: position 12,625,821 of record NC_083623.1, on the reverse strand, counting down.
CATTTAACCTGGTCCGGCGACGCAAACAACGGGTCAAATAACAAAAAAAATACATCCGTTAGTTTGCCCCGTCAGCGAGAAAGAAGAGCTTTCTTAAAGAACGACAGTCATTGAAGGTTATTCGCCAAGAAACTGCCCCTATTATCAGCGATAATGGTACTTACCACTCTATTGTTGGGGCGCGAGAAAGCGGTCCACGCACTGCTGCTGTGCTCGTGGGAGGCTCGCGGAGAACGTGCGCGCACACGGCAGCGGTAATTGGCTCGATGTCTCTGACCGTCACTTTGGGCTGTCCAATCGTTCTGTGTGTCCAATCGACACAGGTAAGGACTTGGATTTCTTTAATTCTCATTTAATATAGTTACTCAATAATAAGACCGCATGCGCAAGGAATTTATCATTCCATAACTATTTACAAGAAACTGATGCACCAAAAGTTAAATGATGTTAACATTCAAAAAAAGTCTACCCTTTTACATGAATGACATTGTTTCAAGGATATATTTTTTTTCCCCATGATTTTGTGCTAAAATATTCTTTTTTTATGTTTTCGAAAGGTCACTTAGATGAAAAAAATACTGCAACTGCATTTTAGAAAGTCAACAAAGTCTAGTTTGTCCAACAAAAAAAAGATATTCCACTTAGAAGTAAGTGATAAAGAATAGAACAGGAACATTATGTTTCACATTTATTGTTAAAAGATCGAAAACAATCGATTATCTCCAACATTTTTGAAGATCGCATGTTACATGTTTCACTAATAATTACAGATACTGTATTTTTTTTTTTTACTAAATCCTAAATGGATTGTGTACAACATCTTTCTGTACATCAATTAATTCGAGTCATTTTATTAAGTTAATTCATTTTCAGGTCGATGTCTTAAATTAGTTTCTTGTTCCGTCTTTCTTTTCCTTCACATCGGAAGTACCGCCCTCCTGCTTCCGGTGAATTCACAACATCCAAGATGTCTGCCGCCATAGCTTCCCTCGCTTCGTACGGTAGTGACTCCGATCCAGAAAACGACTCGGAATCTAAAACGAGTTCAGAGAAAGGTGACCCAACCAATCCCGATGCAACGGCTCATCTTAAACCATTAAAGGCTGGACCGACGATGACTTTGGCTGTTCTCAATTCAGCCCCCGAGGTTGCCGTTAAGGTGAGCTAACCGAGCTAACTCACGCTAGCTCAACGTTATAAGTGAATGTGTAAGTTAGAAACTCTTTTACGACACATTTATTATACGGAGGCCCCTTTCTAACGCAGAATGGTACATACTGATTAAGCAAGCATTTAATGTAGAGCGCTAAGAAACGTTTTAGCAGAAGTAAACTTAAGTCAGTGTAAGCGGGAAACACTGAGTGTAACATTGAGTCATGAATGAGACGCTCATCATTCACCTCAATAACACTATCTATAATAACACTATCTATGTTTCTTTAGGTTAACAGACCCCGGTGTTGAGTATTTGTAATGTTTTGCTTTGTCTTTGTAGTATAATTAAAATGTAAAAAGAAACAGACCTTTAATCTATTCGTCATTTGTATGTATAATATGTCTACACTCATGCACTTTAACTTATGTCAATACTGTCCATTTACTACTCTGTTTTTGCACATTGACATTCAATCTTCCATATTTAATCTTCCTATTTAAGACTAGTAATGCTACGTTAAATCCTGGTTGTATATATTCACATTCTTATTTTTGATATCTTTTAGTACTTATTTACTTTGTATTTAATATTATATTATGTTTAGATTTGCTAACATTGTGTTTTTTGCTCATATTGTGTGTTTGGATAACCTGCTGCTGTAACGCCACAATTTCCCAGTTTGGGATCAATAAAGTAATTCTATTCTATTCTATTCTATGTCTTCATGTTAGGAGTCTGTTGAGACTGGCATACACCTGGACCCCTTATTGAAGGAGGTCACTTATAATCCCACATATGAAACCATGTTTGCACCAGAGGTAAGTTTCTGAAGTACTTTTTGTAGCCTTGAGCTAAAGGTGTGTTTCAACAAAGAGCTAGATTCTATTTTTTTTGCTGTTATATTTATATTTACTTAATGCTCTGTCCTCATTAAGGATCATATAATTGTTCTACCAGAGCAAAGAAGACTGCTGAACCTTAACTGCTTGGCCACGGCATTACACATGACTAGTTATATCTACTCCATCTGTCCACACATTATTCTGTGTGTTAATAAAACACAGTCTCTATTTTATGTGATATTTTCCAAGTAGCTTATCAACTAGCACCTTGAGTGAAGACCACATCATGATTTGAAGAAAAAAAAAAATTGCAATTGATTTCCAAGTGACCTGTTTAGTCAGCCGGCCTCTCAACCGGAAGGTTTACGGTTCGATCCCCAGCTGAGCAACATGTCCGATGTGTCCTTGGGAAAGACACTTAACACCGCATTGCTCCCGCTGCTTCAGTGGCGGTATATGAATGGATTAGTGTTGTACTTACTCTCTGATGTACGTCGCTTTGGATAAAAACGTCTGCTAAGTGAATTGTAACTTGTAACTATTGCTTCCTTATAGTTTGGGCCGGTTAACCCGTACAAATCGCAGCAGATGGCGGCTCCCAGGAACATGTTGTCTGGCTATGCCGAACCTGCTCATCTCAACGACTTCATGTTTGAACAGCAAAGAAGAACCTTCTCCACCTTTGGTAAGCTAATGAAAAAAAAGCCTCCTGTGGTTTAAACCATGTGGTAGATATATTAAACCTGTCTGAATTATAGCAACCTTTCTGTAACACTCTCCTTACAGGTTATGCTTTGGATCCTTCTGTTGACACACACCAGGTAACAACTAATAGCTACATTGGTGCAGTAGATGAAGCAGAGAAAAATAAAGGTAATCATTTAAGAGATCTTAATTTAATTTGTTGTTCTGTAAAGCGGGCGTCAGTTATTTATTTACATGTACATTCTAAAATATTTCAACGAGATTCAGAATGTTAACGTCTAGCGGATCTTCGTCCAGGGTTAACTGTGTTTGAGAGCGGAGCTAAAAAGGCAGAGAAAAGGAAAAAGGTCAAAGGCGGAGATGCAGAAGAGATTGACAACTTCCTGGGACCATGGGCCAAATATGCAGACGAGAAAGATGTGGCCAAACCATCAGAGGTAAAGCTTTAGGGCTTTTTTTTTTTCATTAATCAAACTATTGCACAAGTGATAATCCCCCAAAAAAAACTGCAGCTAAGGATGGTAAGGAAAACTCCTGTGCAGTGTGACAGTTACAAAGCCCAAAGCATTACATACAAGATCGTTTCCAACTGTGTGTTTTAGAAACTGTAATATGGAACATTTACTGACTACCACATATATTCTGCATAAATGCTTTATAATCCAGTGGTCTACTGCACTCTTCTTAGATCAGGAACAAACATCATGCCTGAGTTATCCTTCTTTACAATATGCACTGAGAAAGCAGTTAATATGTTTGCTCATTTGTTCAACAATTTATCAGAGGACAAATCTCTTAAGTTATTTATGAGCAGTTTGTGATTTATTTCATTTTCCAGGATGAGCAGAAAGAGCTGGATGAGATCACAGCCAAGAGGCAGAAGAAAGGAAAGAACGAGGAGGAGGCTCCTGGAGAGGAGAAGACCATCCTGCACGGTACAGTGAAGACTTTTAAAATTATAAACTGATTTTATTTTTTAAACTAAAGTGGGTGTTTAGTGTTTGAGGATAAATTTGCCTTTTGAAAATGAAAACAAAAACATACAGGCTTCCTCAGCTGATACAGTTAGTAATGGATTGATATATGACCTGAAACCTTAATTAAAAAATATTTTTAGTATTCTCAGGTACTTTTTGTCCAAGGTATGACACTGTGCTTAGACTCCTGTTTCAGTTCCCCTGACTGGTTCAGGATGAAATCCCACAACAAATTTGTTTTGGGGGAAGCTGTGCTGGATACATCCTACAATCCAGTCTACTGTATTCAAATACTGCAAGAAGTTCATTTTAATGATGTATTTCTCTTTTTTTTTCTCCCCTCAGTTAAAGACATGTATGATTACCAGGGCAGGTCCTACCTCCACGTCCCACAAGACGTGGGCATTAACCTGCGTTCTTCTGAAGCTCCAGATAAATGTTACCTGCCTAAAAAACAGATTCACGTCTGGTCTGGACACACCAAGGTGAGTGAGATTTCTTTGATGTTCCACTTGAATCCTCCCTTTTGTGTATTAGTTAAGAAAGTACAAATTGACAGTTTAAAATAACTCTTAAAAGCATCATGTAGAGTAAATTCCAGTATGTCGTCCTTGTTCGAATTTTCTGCAGCGGACCGTGAAAAAAAAACCTCCAGGGCACTTTCAGCATTAAATGATAACAATGACAAAAAGAGCCACTTGTCACAGACATATCCACGATTATTCCATCTCCTTCAAAACACTGTCTTTATAATTCAAATATAATGGCACACTCTGGGTTATTCTGAGAAAGATCGGATCCGAGCTTTAGATCTGCCAGTGTGCTTCAGGGAGGGAGGAATCACTCAGGTTTTAAATTGGCTCTATCCGCTTTGTGCAGGAAGTCACAGCCTCGGGAGTCTCATTTGAAATACAAAGAGGTATGAAGAGATAATAAGCACATGGAAGTGCTGATGTCAAGATAATAGATAGACGATGGCCCTTCCTGTGTCACCAATGTTTGAGAGTTTTTATTGAGAAAGTTTGAAGCAATCATAGCTTTTGTAGCTATTAGAGTCCCAGCATGATTAGCACATACTCTCTATCTGTCCTGTTTACATTATTGTTCAAAGGGGCGGGAATAGCAGGGTAACGTACGATACAATACGATAAGATCATGAACATACACAGCTTTATTGAGTAAAATGTACATACCTTTACATTTAGCAGCACCTTTTACTTTCTGAATCAATCATAGATGCAACACTGAGGTACAGCAAGGATTACAAATTTCTCAGAGGGCGCGGCGATAGCCTAGTGTTAGTGCGAACACCCTATATGTGGAGGCTGTAGTCCTCCGGGGGGGCGGCCTGTGCCTCCTGTCCTGCGTGTTGTTCCCCACTCTCTCTCTCTCCCTGACTCTGTCCACTGTCCTGTCGCTACAATAAAGACACAAAAATCCCAAAAATAAATGTTAAAGAAAATGTCTCAACAATAAAAAAAAAACATGGAAGTAAACCTTAAGAAAAAATAACTTCTATTGCCATCAATCAATTGGTATTTTTCCAGGACACTAATTGATGTCTTGGATGTCTGTTTTTGTAGAACTGTGGAACAGTAATGTTATGCAATAGGGACACATTTGATCTTAACCTGAAACAAATGTGTGCAAGATTTAATATAAAGTATGGATTGGTGCTTCGTCTTGCAGTAATGGTTTAAATAGTAATGTAAAAGCTCCTATGAGAAAGGGGCAGTCTGTTTGTGTTGATTTTGGCGCCCTCTCTGGACAGAGTGGGACATTTGATCCCGTTTTCTTTAACACTCAAATGTATAGCTCACTCTGAATCTTTGCTTTGGAAGATATTACCAAGCCGTTCATTTACTGTGACTCACCGGGTCTGACACTTACCCTATGACAGTAGTTTACAAGCATTACAAAAAAGAAATTTGTATCAGTATTCATTTCAGTCTGTTTAATAACCAGCTAAGAAATCCTCACAGGAGCTTCAGAGGGAAATGTCTGTATGTATGTTCTCAGTCATCCAGGTCATGGTAAATCAAAGCTCGATCTAAAGTTCTTCAACTAAGTCCAGTTGCCTTTGGATCAATCTTGGATTTAAAAATAAATATTTTGAGATGAATATCAGTTTCTCCCCTCTGTGTATTTCTCAGGGTGTCAGTGCCATACGACTGTTTCCCAAATCTGCTCATCTTCTGCTCTCCAGCTCCATGGACTGCAAGATCAAGGTAAAAAAAAAAATCAACAAAGTGCTACTGTCTGTATAAACCAAACACCAATGATTATACAGAAACATGTTCAATAGACTGTTTTTTAATGATGAATTTTGAATTTAAAGTGTGAAGTGCTAATTTTAAGAACATTCCAAACCAACCTTTACAATGCCTCTACCTCTACAAAGAATAGAGGGAAATCTCTTCATGCCAGTAGGGCCGTGAACCAATCGGTTATGTAGGGTTTGACTGCTGTGATCAAGACCGCACTGCAAAGAGCTTCATCTTTGGGTTTAATCTGCCATTTGGCTCTCGGTATCATACAGACCCTGATTTTAATAATTAGTTTCTGGTTGTGTAATCACTTGTGGTTTTAGGATTCAGCGTGGTCAAAAATCTGTGTTCACTTAAAGTGTAACGTCATTCTCTCCACAGCTGTGGGAGGTATACAGCGAGAGGAGATGCATACGGACATTCATCGGTAAGTTATCTAAAATTTGGATATGGTTAACGTTGACACTAATTCATTATATTGAATAGAAACATGATTTTATGATCCTCACCACCGACGTATGACACTAACAAACAACAACAGATCATCAGCAAACATGCTGATGTGAAATATGCTCGAGGTCAAAAATGCACAGAGCCTTGTGGGAAATACAGGGCGGTGACAGACTGTGAGCTCAGCATTACTGCAACACTAATGACAAGTCTGCTGACCGCGGACAGTACGTGTGTTGTGTGAGGATTATTATTATTTATTTTTTTGGTAAATAGATTGGGTCTGGGGTGGTTTAGGCTAATAAGTGCAGGTCAGTCGTCCCAGAGGAAGCACACTGTCTGAATAGAGATTGTTTGCAGCTGCGGTTCTGCTTGTCAGCTCCTTCAGAGAATATGCATTATTCAGCAGCTGAGGGGTTTGAGAGGCAGAAAAGGGGGGGGGGGGGTACAGACACACACAGGGGTTGACATGCAGGAAGAGAGAACACCATTAAGGAGTGAAGAAAATGACACAGTGTGAGTGGCCGAGTGAGTTTGAGAAAAAGCAGAGCTGCAGATGATGTAATTTCTTTGTTGTTGTTAGATGTATACAGCATCTTAGGTTTTCACTTTGTTGCTGCTGCTTTGCTATCAGTTCCATCATCTGCTGTCTTATACCTCATTCTTTTTCATCAACATCCTATACTTTATATTTGTGATCTTTGATCCAAGTGCATCTTAATGTTTTCAAATGTTAACAGTTCTGTAAAAATGTAATGAGTAACTCAGACATCAATTTCATTTGATCTATGAATGTATTTATCAGCCATGTATTGTTTGTTGTTACACACATACAGTATACTGCTAAAATGTAGATGTTATTTATTTAATCATTTTTTTCACCTTTTATTTACATCTATGAAAGCAGCACAAGCAGCAAAGTCCTTTCCGTCCCTCCCGTCACTCAGCCTTCATCCTGATTATTTACCGCAAACTGTAATGTTGCCATTCTGTGCATTCAGCCGCACTCTTAGTCAACTCTACTTGACTGTTTCCCTTTTTCCTCACCCCACTATGCGGTCTGGATTTCTCCAGAAGTTCAGCTCTTTTTCCCCCCACTCTCATGAGTGAGAATGGTGCTGCTACTTCTTCTCCTGGTTTGAATTCAAACTGCAAACTCAACAACTGACAGCATTCAAGTCCCACCGTATTCTCCAAGCTAGCAGGGCAATCACAAAATGTGCCAATGTGTCCTATAAGTGATGTAAACGTGCTTCACTGCACAAACAACAAGATAAACAAGTTTAAAATGTACAATTCTAGGGCTGCGCAATTAATCACATTTGAATTGTTATGGCATTGCAGTAAACACTTTGCAAAGTCTGAAATGTTCACAGTAAACAAGCAATGATTTGACATTCATCATGAGTACATTTAACCTTGGAGGTATGGGTATAATAGGTGTGATTTCACACCATGTTGTTGGATAAACTGGCTAGCATGCTATCAGATACCCTCAGATTAATGTAGATTAATAATTTAGTTAAGAAAGAAAACTGTTTGTTTTTTCATTTTCAGGAGGGATATGTGGCAAACACATTGATATGTTACACAAGTCAATAAACAGCAGATACACATAGAAACTGTGACTTACAGCTAACATGCACTGCTTCATTTTTATTCATTTGTCGCACTTCATATCATGATCTGAGTTCAATGTTATTGCACATATTTTCATATCGTGTCGGCCTTCTGTCTCCTCAGTGAGGCCAGCGTTTTTATTTAAGTTTTACGCTTCATGTATCTCACCATCGTTGTATGTGCATGTAGCCTGTTTGAATTACTAATCAAGCAGAGCTTTGAAGAATGTTCAATGATCAGAATTGTACCCTAATTAGAATTCGTCTCTGTGTAAATGCATCTTTGTATGATATATTTAAAGTACACATACAAGCACTATCACAGCTTTCTCCAGTGGCGGCCTTGGCTTGACAGCAAGTCAGGTTAGAGCAAGCGAGCAGGCAGGCACTTAGCCTCAATGGACTCTGTTATCACCGTGGAAACGGTGTAGCCCTGATAAAAACCAGTTCTAACAAGGGAAGTGCCTGCGTTTGCCAAGACCCATGGGGAGCTCGCATCACCGGCATCGAACGAGGAAAAAAGCCAAAGGGCTGCTGCACAGATAGGGGGAAAAGCAGAAGGTGGAGAATAGTTGAATGGACAGACGGAGCGTTGACATTTTTTTTTCTCCTTTTTTCCACTCCAAGCTCATTTTAAATATTCAGTTTCCCTTTTCTCCCTCTGCCCAATTCATCGTTCCTGCACAGTCCTGATTTCACTTCAGCAGATTCCTTGCTCGTCTAATGAATTGTCTTATCAGAGTTAAGCAGCAGGGGGTTGACACGGTAACAAGACATGCTTACTTCCTGTATATATTTATGTGTATCTGTCTGAATTTGTCCTCCTCTTACTTTAGGCCACAGCAAAGCAGTGCGAGACATTTGCTTCAACAACACCGGGACGCAGTTCCTCAGCGCTGCCTACGATCGCTACCTCAAACTGTGGGACACTGAGACAGGTACGCTCCACCACTCTGATGTCTCTTTTCTCTTCACAGCCTCTCGCTGTGCCTCTTCAAAGTGACTGAATCAAGTGAGATGTGCTCCACAAGAAAATGTCACTTATAGAACATCTCTATTCATGTCTCGGTGAGAGTGTATTCAATAAGAAGAAAACTCAATACTCCGAGATATTCTCTTTCTTAACTCTTTATGTAACTTATAACTCTTTCTTTGCAGCACCTTAAGGAAGAACTTATGTGGGGAAATTATATCATAGTGATCCTTCTATTTCATGTAACCTTGATGCTGTGTGACATCAGATAGTCATGAGTGAAAGCAGCAGAACTCGACTTTCTATCAAAACATTTCTCTGCTGAGCATTCAAGCAAACGTCTGGAAGGTCAGAAATCAGTGAAATCGTGACTTCATCGCCGATGAGGTTACAAAAATAACGTCTTTGTGATGTTAAACAGTGGCAAGGCTGCAGAGTCCAACGTGTCACAGAACTAGTATGTTGTCTGTCATATCTTTAGAAAGTGAATACGGCTGCGTGACAGAAGTCTGTGATTCGACCAGATGTGAGAAATCTCAAATTTGTTTGTAAAGTTTACGGGTCTGAGATCTCACTATCCATTTCCCCATCTCCATTTCTACCCCTCTTACCTAAGAACTGCCTCTCCAGCAGAGGGCAGAAAAGAGTTATTTCCCCCCCCACCTTGTTCACAGGATCCTTTTTGGATCCACGTCACCCAAATACCCACATAAGAGAGTACATTGACAACTTGTTAAATGAAATGAGCAACTCATTTAAGTTGTTATGGTTTCACTAGTAAATATTTCAACAGGTGTTTCTTTTCCTGCAGTTGTGAGTAAGGGATCATTATCACACTTGGTGCATTATTTGTTGCAGATAGGCATTGGATGTAATAAAGAAATAACTTCATCGAAAAAAACTAAAATTCTTATCTAATAAGCCTCTTGGTGTCACCGTGAGTTTAATTTCCTGCTCTCAGCTGGTGCCGTAGCATCGTCCCTGCCGTCTGAACTAACACAAAGAAGCGCTGAACTTTCTGTGTTACAGCCGAGTTACCTGTAGCGACGGCGAACAAACGGCACTGAAAGCTGCCGCCTGTGTCCTTTTTTGAATTTTCAAAGCAACTTCATTGTGCCTTCATTAAAAGCCTCTGAGGACTATCCTGCAGCTCTGACGTTTTCTATTTCCGCCCTCCTCTTCACAGGCAAGTGTATCACCCCCTTCACCAACAGGAAGGTGCCGTACTGTGTCAAGTTCAACCCAGACGAGGACAAACAGAACCTATTTGTGGCCGGCATGTCTGATAAGAAGATTGTTCAGGTAAAGCCGGCACTGCGAGCAATCCAATCTCACCTCGTGTGTATTTCCCAATTGAGCAAGTACACGCACAAAGGAGTTTCTGTGTATACAAACGGCGCCCACAGGAGCATGAAATTCTCTCTCATCTTCCAGGACTAGTGCATGTATGTTTTTTTTTTTTTTCTTCTCCGAGGTTCAGCAGCTGATAGGAGCAGAGCAAGGCATTACTCTTGGGTAGTGTTGATATGGAAGAGAGGTGGAGGGAAGAGATGAATCTGTGATTTAAAAAAAGCAGAATAAATCTACAACAGTGTTATCCCACAATCATGTAAACTGTTTTTAGATCTTCTACACACAAACCTCCAAGGATGAAATTGTGTTCTTTTGCAGCTACACGCTGAGGGGTTTTATTTGGGGCATAACAATTTTCCTTTACACAATTCATAATCATGAACTAACTGCTATAAACTAGCTGTTATTACTTTTCCCCTCTCAGTGGCCTCTTCAATAAAAGCGGGAACAACATTTGTCCCCTAATAGTCCAGATGAACAGCAGTCATTATCACAGTATCTGGCACATAATCAGGGTTAGTTTTAAATCATGCAGTCCTCATCTGTTTTTTTTGTTTTGTTTTTTTTAGAACAGATGGCTCCTCTTGTGAGCGGCCCAAGGCTAAGATTATAAATTTTAAAAAAAGCAGAGGGCATAAATAGAATTGGATGTAGAGTGTGTTTGGACAGAGATGCATCCTCTTCTGTTGTTGCCTTGAGTCGGTTCTATGTCATTTTTTCTTTGCTTACATTTGAATGTGCAAATTCTCTTTCCATGAGTCAGCTCATTTCTGTAATGTCAAAAGGGCATATATTAGTTCTGCATTGGCCTCATATAAACACACTTCTCAGTGAGTTTACAACCACTGACACCTTAGTTACAGTAACAGAAGTTGTGTTTCTTTCAGGCCATTCTCATTCCCAGTATGTCCAATGTGGCGTTTGAAAGTTGATGGACAGAGTTTAGGTCCATCTGGAAACCTTAAGTCAGTCTTAAGTTCATTTTGGTGATGCTGGGAAGTTTTTGTTTTATTGGCTTAACATTAGAATGTAGTTACTGTGAATTAATCTAACCAAACAGAAACTTTTCTCATTATCAAAGTATGTCCGAACGAAAATGATCAACATCATGGCGAAGCGCTGGTATTAAACGCCCTGGGATGAGAACATATTGGGGGTCATTTTGTACTCAAATGAGCATGAAAAATGAATGAAACCTTTATTGCCCCTAGGGGAATTTGCCTTGCACAGAGATCATAACACTCTATAAAAACAAACATTTACAGGACAGCACATTAAAAACCCAATAAGCATCACTTGATTAAATGAGGGATTTCAGTAGCAAGTGAAATAATGTGCAGAGTGCCGATTTCATACTGTGTAATCAGAGCTTATTAAGCAGCTGAATACTGCTCTCTTAGTCCTCATCCTGGGCATTCTGTACCTGCGCCCTGAAGTCAAAAGGTCATACTCATACTTAAGGGGGTGCAAAGGGTCAGCTGTAATCTTGATGGGTAAAATGTGCTATGCAACAAGTTTGGTGGGGTATGTTTTGACTCCATCTTAATAAACCTTTACTAAATAATGTTTCTACTAGCCACAGATAAATGTGTTAATCTCCTTTTTGTGTGTGTTTTTTCTTTTCCTCTTGTCAGTGGGACATCAGGACAAGTGAGGTGGTTCAGGAGTACGACCGCCACCTGGGAGCCGTCAACACCATCACCTTTGTGGATGAGAACCGTCGCTTTGTCAGCACGTCAGACGACAAGAGTCTGCGAGTTTGGGAGTGGTAAGTACAGACTGACATATTCACACAGGGTTTAGGATATAATGTGTTGAAGTAATGGAAAGTGTTTTTTTTTTTTTTTTTGGTCAACTAGCTTGTCATGAATAAAAGGCTACAGATTAATAATAATGAAAAAGCTTCATGTGTTACAGAGTAGAGGAGGTTAAGTTCTATTATACGCTCGGTTGCACTTTAACATCTACTGACAACAGAGCCATCATTGAATCCATCATGTTTTTATAAGATGGGTCCCTAGAAGAAAAAACAAACACTATACCACGTCTTTATTAAATGCTGTCTTCTGATTACGTACTCTGTCACTGCTCAGGGCCGGCTGTTGCTCAGTGGTAGAGTCGGTCGTCACTCAGGCGAAAGGTCAGGGGTTCAGTCCCAAGCTCCTGTGATCACGTGACGATGTGTCCTTGGGCAAGACACTTAACCCAAAGTTGCTCCAGCTGCTTTGTTGGTGGTGTGTGAATGTGTACTAATGGATTAATACTGAAGGACACTTTACATAGCAGCCTCTGCCATCAGTGTGTGAATGGGTAGGAGTGACCTGCGGTGTAAAAGTGCTTTGATTAGTCAGAAGAGACAAGCGCCATACAAGCTCAAGTCCATTTACCATCCGGACTGAGCGGACATAAACAAACCTCCAGATATCCCTATCATAGACAAAGCTCGCCCAGCTGTGCTACTAATCTACTCTGAGTCATGCCCCCCCCCCCCCCCCCCCCCCTGCTTTCCATGCATCTGTTATGGTACGGGTGTTTTTGTTTTTTTTCATGGAGCTTACATTGTACATTCACAAGGCTCCAGCAGTAAACCCTTTTGAACCGCGTCCCCTGTTGCTAATAGTCTGTTTTAATAAATGTGCATTCTGAAATGATTCTACGATTGAAATAATGGACAGCAGCTGTGATGGAAAAAAAAAAATATGTGCTAATAAGGGAGTCTTTTTCTGTCCATCAACAGAGACCTCCAAGAGAGGCCTGCAGATCCACCAAGGGTCCTGTGGTGACAAACAGATATTTGTGGTTCAGGCATTAATGAAGTCAGAGTATAAGGATGTAATGGAGTAAAGCGGGGCAAATGAACATTTCCCATGGGTCTACTTGCTACACTCAATTGGGAGGGGTCCCGTGTGGCTTTTTTTTAGGGCAGCGTGGGAGCGAACGGTCAAACTGAACGTCGGGCCAAAGAGTGGCTTTACTGTCCCCGTTTCTCCCACGGATACCACCTGGCACCCGGCTCTAGCTAACCCCCCCACCCCCCACCCCCCACCCCCCTTGTGATAGCAGCTTCATAGCTGCATTAGCCGGAATCTACCAGAACAGTCTTGCATCTCCGGAATAGCAGCAGAGGAGGGAGGCGTAATTAAAATTCTATCCTCATTTTCAAACACATTCAAGCATTTCTGGGGAGACCACTTTATCTGTAGCAAGAGGTTCATCATGAGGGAGCAGAGAGTCGGTGTGAGCACCGGAGGAGGATTGCAATCGATACGAAATGTGCTGCAGTGTGTCAACTAGGAGAATTAGCTCTTGATCTTCCAGGCATTGTTCAGAGAGGGATGAAAACTGTAGGCTGGGCGGGACTTTTGGGACGATGATGGGAAGAGAAAGATGAAAAAATGTCGGAGACAGCGTGAAGGACAATGTCGGAATTCAATGTCGTCCAAAGTCCTGTGTTTATTTTCAGTTCTGATTTAGCTTCTTTTGTACCGAGGGGTTCTCTTGGCTGACTTTCATCGCGGCTCATGACCTTTTCAAAAAATCCCTCGGCTGCCAACCCAAATTCTTAAGTTATGTAAATATTTTCCCATCAGAAAAACTATACCAAGTCAGAATTAATTAACCAAAGTTCATTTACTCGTCTGTCGGTGGTAATTATGTTTTGAAAATCCTCTTTTCACATCAGCTCCAAATAACAAACAAAGCCGCTCTGTCTCATTTCCTCCTCAGTAAGACACGATCAGTGTTTGCCTTGTTCCTTCTGTCATGCAGGCTTATTACTAAATTTAACCTCTCTGGTGATTATATGCCAGAAAAACTAGAGATCATAAAATATGTGATGACGAGTATCACAAAAGCAGCATTTTTGTATATTTGATATATTACATAAAATATACAAAATGCTGCTTTTGTGTCTTCTTTACACGGCCTTAACTGCTGTGACACATACCAAACAACAACAATCACGCGTGTTATATTCATAAACGTTAAGATTATCACAGGTTTCTCCTTCCTTTATCTCCAGTCACTCTTCAGGCAGCAAAACATTCTCACTGTCATCTTTCTGGAGCTCAGAAGAACTTATCAGATGGCTTTGTTGTGTGTTTAGAGTTTAGCTTGGTTTGTCAGCAGATATATAATATAAACCTCTAATATCTGACTGTGTGGGAAAGCAGTAGCTCTTTAGCGCTACCTTTGCTACCACTATGCTACCTCCTACATTCCTACATTGTCGTGTATTTATTTGTTGGGCTTTTATGTCTCATATAGCATATAGTAAGGGAGTTTGGATGAGTGCTATATACATCAACATCATTTTCATTTTTGGTGAGAGTAAGGTACACAGAAAAAAAGAAGCTGAACTTATCCACACATTTAATGGATCTGCTGAAATTCTTCCAAGTTGGACACTTGCCGAGAAAAAAGGGGAACATCCTTGCACTTGCGCACACAGTGATGTAGATTTGAAAGATCTAATGTGGCCCAGAGGATGACCACCAATCAGAACGCCTGTGGTTCGATCCCAGACCCCTACAGTGCACATTTTTAAAAACAAAATGGACCTATAGTGTCTCCTGATGCCATAGACTTTGGTGTATGAATGTGTAAGATACCTTTTTAGCATGTGACCTCCAGTAGTGTATGAATGTATGTGTAAAAGATGGGAATGTGACATGTTAAGTAAAGCGCCTTGAGAGGTCAAAAGAGGAGAATAAAAAAGCTATTGAAGAGCACTCCATTTACCATCATGCAGCACTCTTAAAATAAAATACTGATCTCGTCCCAAACAGAAAGAAATAGCAGAGCATGACCGAACAGAGAGGCAGGGCGAGAGAGCCAAGAAGTGATGAATAAATAATTGGATGTCGGTACAGTTGGTGGTGCAGCATCAAAAGTGCCTTTTTAGACTGCGTGGAGTTATTTACACACTGTAGCCGTAATGATGACTGTTTGATTTTTTAATCATTGCTGTTTTCTCCTTAATGTCAAGCATTTGTTAGATGGTTAAAAATAATACCCACACCACAGCTTTGTGAATGTTTGTATTTGGAGCTCTTCTTGCTTCTCTGTGTTTCACCCGTCCTCTCAACTGTACTCATGATGCTTTGCACTTTTTTTTTTTCAGGGACATCCCTGTGGACTTTAAGTACATCGCTGAGCCCAGTATGCACTCCATGCCAGCTGTGACGCTCTCTCCCAACGGTAAGCAGGAAAAAAAAAAGACACTCACAGCCACCATGCATGGGAGCCTAAATCCAGACTTCTTACCTTGAGGGTTGGTCACTGCACAGAATAGAATCAAAGAACAAGGCAGACTCAGTTTAACCACGTAAATGTCCGTGTTATGACGACCAGAGACTTTCAGCAGGCTCTGATGTATTACCTGTGTGCTCTGATGTATACATCACTCCTTTGATTGGAGCTCTTGGTGTGCCAACAGTCACATACAGACGGTTGAGTTCTGTTCAAACACTTCTATGCTAAGTGTTGTGAGGAGCCGTAGAGAGCACAGCAGCCAGCAGTTTCAATTAATGACATGTCAGAAAGGGACGAGAGAGAAGATGCATCGAGGGGAAATAACAGCCGGTTTGCATTTGTTGTGGTGATATTTCTCTGTTGAATTTAACGATTGAGCCTGTGATGAAAAGATGCACTCAAAGAGAGAATATATTGAATGAGTAGAATATTTGATGACATATTATATTAATACTTGTATCCATCCTCTATGAATAATGTGATTGATTGATACCAAACTCATATTTGTATATTAGATATAAACTACTGTGAGGAGACAATTAGCTTAGCATAGCAAGAAGACTGAAAGTCTGAAGGGGGATTAAGATGCAGAAAGGTAAAAAGAAAAAACTTCAGTCTTCATGGGGAGCAGACTGAGGAATGGCAGCTATTCTTTAAAAGATCCCTGCTAAGTCGTATTATTTAAGCTGTCTGTTGGCATTGCACAGAAGCGCTCTGAAAGAATTATAGATTTCAAATGCTAACTATAATGAAGGAAATTGAAGCGGGCGTACATCCATACATTATCTTTACCTTATTTTCCTGTGATGACACGAACATGTCGGTTTTCTTGAGATCTTGACTTATTTATCATGTTTCCTTGGGATAAGAAAGCTAGTTTTCCCAATTTGACAGACTCATACATCTCATTATGTTGAGATAAATAACGCATTAGGTGGGACAACAGGCTAAGCCTATTTCCTGTTTGTTGTTTGCTTTTAACCACTTTGCTTGAGATCTTGTTATATATTTTTTTCCCCCAAACAACAACCAGAAATCACAGGGAAACGGATTAAATACGATGCATGGATGCATTTCTGCTTCTATAGATTATCACTGCTGCATTACGTAAGAGTTCTCAATAAACACTGGTGAGCTGTAAGTACCTTAACAGTCAGTGACACATAAGCAAAGATTTGAGATCGTCTGAGACCTAAACTCATCCAAGACTGAACAGGTGGTCTTCCTCTTCAAATGCTGCATTCTGTTTTAATCAGAAATTCCCCGTCACACTCCATCAGCTTCAACTACTATGAGCCTCCGCGCCTCTGTTCCCTTTATCTGTGCCTTCCTTGATTCCTCGCCTTGAAGTACTCTCCCCACGTCTCTGTTCTCTCTTTTGGCCAGCGTTCTTATTTGTCTAAACACGGTTTGTGTTTCCTTAGTGTCTGAATAATGAATGGGGGCTGAGTTGGACACCATGCAGTTTCTCTCTCTCCCGCTTAAATGGCATCTACCTCCCCCCTACACACACACACACACACACACACACACACACACACACACACACACACAAACTCACACACACCTTGGCACACTCCATCCGCACTCACACTCTCTGTCGCTTGCCATCTTCATGAAGCATAGAGAGTCTGAAAGCACTGAAAAAATTGAACGGGTTGTTTCCATACCCCTGCATCTATTGCATTATAGTCGTTTTCATTTATGTTTTTTAAAGAAGGATGTAAGGAGACGACACACGCACGCACACACACACACACACACACACAGATACTGGATCTCTTTCCTCATACCACATTCATAAATTCCATCATGTTTCCTTTCAAGATGTGCACTGAGTCGTGTAATGCTTTGACGCTGAAGTGCAGCCTCTTATCGCTGTGGAGTGACTTTGAGGCTGAAGCCCTGTCAGAGGCTAAAAGTATTCTCTAACATAGATCTGATGAAAACACTCTTTGAACTCTGCGCAGAACTTCAAATGTCCACATTTCAGTTTTTTTGTTCAATCTGCGTCCTTGAAGCATTTCTCTCAAACTATCATGTACCTCTTGTTAAAGATATTTGACTCGACTTGATACCAACTAGATCTGGCTCGTTACTAAGCCAGCTCTAGCCCTCAGGAACTTTATTGGCAGGCGCTGTGAGACTGTATCATATCCAAGATACAAGCGGCTGCGTGTTTGACATTTAGCTGCTCGGAATCATGCTAATGAGACAAACTAGCAGGCTAATTGGCACTTTTGAACTTGTTGTGGCAACCTTTAAAGCTGAGACATACTTGTTTTTTAAATTATTAATGCAAACACAAACTCTTGCCTGTCCCCCTTCATGTGTTAATAGACAGTTCAGCAGGGTTTGGTTGCATGTAGTAAGAACAGTAGCAGAACTTGCTGGCAAAAATGCAATGCATATAATCAGATATTTATATATAAATGTATATGGAGAAGCTAGCTGCTACTGCGAACAAAAGTAAGAAGAGCATATTTTTAACTAAATCATCTAGCTTCGCAGGAAGCTTAGAAATAGTGCCCGGCAGCCTCGGATTCAAAGATTGCTGCAGCAGTACTGTGCAAATGCTCTACCACTTGTGATTAGCCGTTAGCTTATTTCTGCTTGCCTGTTTCTGACCCAAGGTAAATGGCTAGCGTGCCAGTCCATGGACAACCAGATCCTGATCTTTGGAGCCCAAAACCGCTTCAGACTGAACAAGAAGAAAGTCTTCAAAGGACACATGGTCGCTGGCTACGCCTGCCAAGTGGATTTCTCTCCTGACATGAGGTAAGCCTTTTTTCTTTCTTTCTTTTTTTTTTTTTTTAATGGAAGACATATTTTTCCTGCTTTCTATTTCTTTTATTGAGACATTGAGACAGGACGGTGGATAGAGTTGGAATTTAGGGAGAGAGAGAGAGAGAGTGGGGAATGACATGCAGGGAAAGAAGCCACATATCGAATTCTAACCGAGGCCGTCAGCTTCGAGGACTACAGCCTCTGTTCATGGGGTGCACAAACTAACTGCTAGGCCCTTGCCTTTACTTTTTTAATCCATTTCTCTGATGAAGGGCAACTGAGAGTCTCGCAGCTGATCAGTAGTTTCACTTTTACTGAACAAGAAATCATTGTATTTCAGTAAATGAAAAGTAAAGTGATAAAAAAGGTTCACAGTGAGGAAGTAGAACTTAACATCTTTAGAATGACATTATGCAGATAGCGCTGTTCACCTCCTGTCCTCTAAAACACCTCCTGCTACTGAAGAGCTGCAGACAGCGGCCTCTTCATATTAACTCATGTATAAGCTCAGCGTGGAGCTCTAACTAGGACAGTCCAGCATGCTAATTTTAGCTATAACACTCATTCAGACCTGCTCTCTTCCCTCTTCTCACTCACCACCTCCCACGTCTGTGAGCAGGTGCCCTAACTTCCTCCTTTCACCATAGCAACCCACAACTCCTGGCTTGACTAAAATATCCAAAATTTCCAACTCCCACCTTTTGGCAGGTGAAGCGGAGACTGTAGAATTTTTTTTTAGCAAAGTGTTAATCTCTCCATCCTCTCGCCCTCTCGCCCTCTCTCTCTCTCTCTCTCTCTCTCTCTCTCTCTCTCTCTCTCTCTCTCTCTCTGTTTTTCTCCTGGCTCTCTTCCGTTTTTCCAGCTACGTGGTTTCAGGAGATGCAGATGGGAAGCTGAACATTTGGGATTGGAAGACCACCAAGCTTTACCACAGGATCAAGGCTCACGATAAGGTGTGCATCAGCGCCCTGTGGCATCCGCACGAAACCTCCAAGGTCATCACATGCGGTTGGGACGGACAAATCAAACTCTGGGACTAGATGTTTATCCTTGATGTGTTTGTGTCCGTGTGCTGAACTGGTCCACCTAATACAGACAGAAAGAGACTGGTTGTCTCACTGACTTAGTGAAAAACTTTGAGTGAAAGCCACAGGACTGGTATCCAGTCTTATTGTAGCAGTGTATTTTCATATCCCGTTGCAAGATTTCATAATGTGTCCCATGTGTCATGTGTACAAAGATGAACACAAACATACTTTTAGAAACTGTTTATATCCCAGGAGGCAAATGAGAGGAGTACCTTGGTGTTATTTTACATGTTTTTTTTAATGTTCTGTGTTGTATGCCTTCGTAGAAACGATTCATTTTCAATTTTATGACCATCCCTTTGTGGAAATAAAAGTTCTGTACATTTGACCTGTTAGAAAATGGAGCATTGTTTCCTTGGAAACGGGTTTCTTCATCCTTGAATCAAAACAGAAACATGATTAGAAATCTGACACAATTTTTTTTTTTCCTGAAGGTTTCCTCTTTTTATTAAACTGCGTCAAACGATTTGGCAAATTACATGAAGTGGAGCCTGATTCAATTCGTTATCTTTATTGTTTCGGTTGTCAGTCGTGTATTCATCTGAAGTCTTTAGTTTAGGTTTGTTGATGAAGTTCTGTTTCAGCAGCATACAAACGAGTAGAGTCTGTTAAACACCAGCAGAACATTGACAGCTGCTTCTTTGTGTGGATCTCGGTTGATTTCTTTATTTCCCTGCAGTATTGAAGAATAACATTTGAACTTCATTTTTCTTTTTTCTTTCATACACTTGCCCACACATCCTTTATTCAAAGCAATGCACTGAGCATTTCTATAACTGACATCACAGTGGAGTTTTTTGGAATAAAAGTTGGCATTTTTTGTCTTTAAATACAATCACATCAGACTTGGACTTGCAGGAAAGCACAGTCTTCCTATTTTTCTGGAGCCAATCACATCTCTATTTCTTTATTCCCCATCTTCCCCTGCTCATTCTCTTTGTCTTTCTGTGCAGGCCTCCCACAAATATATTCTAACTGTGAATGTATCAGGGTCATTTACACCCCCTTTGATTACATTGTGTATCCAGTTCCTTCAATTCGTGTCACTTTGAGCACGCTGTCGTCTCTGAGCCTCTGCAGACTATTGTTATTTGTAAAGGTTGTCTAATGATTGGCTGTGAGTTGAGCTCAGATAGGAGCGTGATGACAGGGGGGGCTTACTGTGACTCAGAGGCTGACCTGCAGCCAATAACTCCGTTGCAATGAGGTAGAACACAGAGAGTCCCTCGAGGCAATTACTCCGCCTGTCTGCGTCTCTGAGGTCATTACAGGCCAGAGGAGGATAAGTAGAAGCCAGGATTTCAGTTTTGCAGGAAGGTCAGGTAAGATAAGAGCAGCCCCTTGAGAAATTTGTGCCAGACTTAAACCTCCTGTGTTACACAAACTTGTACAATCCCAGCCAACTTAAGTTCCTTTTTTAGTTCCAGAATTTTTTACCAATCTGGCATCCTTCAAGGCATCGACTCTGCGTTCACCCAGCTCAGTGTGTAAGCGCTGCTGGCGTTCAAGACATTTTTATGCAGAAAGAGGTGAGGTTTGGCAGGATCGCTGTTCACATGGAAGAGGCGGAAGCTGGCGCGCTCCAGCTCCTTCAGTAGGCTGAACCAGTACCGCACCACGGATGGGTCATCGCCGCCCACCTCGAAGCCCGCCCAGTGCAGGTGAAGCTCCAACAACAGCTGACCCACCGAGTCCAGAACTCCTTCCAGGACCAGATTCTCCAAAATCTTCCACTCTGCGCTCTCCATGTCGGCCTTCAGTACATCCACCTGGGAAAAGAAAAGGACAAACGTTGGAGGTTTTTCTTCAGGTAACAGAATATTTCATTTAAAATGTTCAAATGACACTAAAAATTACTATTGAAAAGCTATTCAAAGATGACACCTGTGGTACTTGAGGATGGATTAAGCGCGGGAACTCCCTGACACCGTTAACAGTGCTGGAGAGGAGAGGTTAGTCACCATATCATAAATGTTAATTGCACCCTTAGGTTATGTTCATGTAAGGATACAAATGTAGTTAAAAAAAATCAATTCCTCAGGACTTTGGGATTCCCCTTAGGAATAGGCGTAAGATACTCATTGTCTGACCTTTTATGTATTTAAAGTCTCATTTAGGACACTTTCTTTTATTCTCTTTACGCTAACACAAGTCTAAGTGAGCATGTTCCTTGCATGAACATCATGCTGCTGCTACATCAGTAGCGATGAGACCTGAGGATTTACCAGAAAAAGGTCCATGCTGTTGTTTTAACATGCATAATTACAATAAAGACAACGCACAATAACTAGCTAAAGGAAATCGAAAGTTCCCCTTTTATTTAAAGAGGACATATTATACACCTTTTCCACCTTTTCAAACAGTCCCCTGTGGAATAAATGAAACATCTGTGCTGTGCTTTGGTCAAAATATAACAGGAATCAAGCACCAGAGGAGGTTTGTGACCCTGTATAAACCAGCTCTCTCAGAACGCTCCGTTTTGGTGTGTGTCTCTTTAAATGCAATGAGCCCCCCCTGAGTTTTCCCGGACGACATCACTCCATCACTCCTAGCGAGAATAAAAATGGTGGACCTGTGCAATATTTTAGTTCTAGGCTGGGGGTGGAGTCCATGGGTGGAGATACCAGGAGATGGGAGGGTTTCTTTTTTGTCAGAATCCCACTGTGACATCACAAGGAGAGCAAATTTCAAACCGAGCATTTTTCTCTGTGTTGTAAGACTTATGCAGACTACAAACAAAGGACTGGATATTTCACATTTTGTGGGTCAGTAGACACTCAGGTTACCCAAATATATGTTCAAAAACACTGTCTAAATGAATTTTTCATAATATGTCCCCTTTAAGAAATCCCCTCGAATAAAACCCAGAACATCATTTGGCAACATTTCAGCACAGATACAACAGTGGCTGTGAAATTCCTCTCACATTGATGGCTTTGTTGTGGCTACTGAATTCCCAGTCCTCATTAGTAGAACTGAACAAGACTCAGGAACTCTCAGAGAAGGAGACTTAATGTTGTCCTCTGTTCTCCCCATGGGCTCAAAGACTCCCAACGTAGATCTGTTCATAAATTGGAAAGGAAATATGTGATGGAAAATGATGTGGCATCATCAAGAGGTGATTTATTCACTTGGTATCTTTTGTGTGTGTCTGTCACACTGTGTTTATTTACATCTGACAAGAGTGGGTGTTATCTGGAGCTGTTAGTACAGCTTCATTCTATCTGATGGATGTAAAGTCTTTTTCTTTCTCCCTGAGCTTCACATGCATTGCTTCCCTGCCCCAGTCGTCTCTGATCCAGAACCGCAAATATCAGCTCACTATGTGCTGCAAAAATCTGCTGATATAAAAGCCTGTATGTTGTTGAAGCTGAAGGGCTTTTGCTACACTGCTGTGCAGTGTTAGCTATGCAAAATGGTTGCTTTAACTGAAGGAAAAACAAAGGGATAATTATGCTGACAGGTGTCTGATTTTTAGAGAAAAAAAAATGTTTTTTACAAAAACTGGAGACATTTGGCTGAAATAAGGATCATTAAAATTCAGCCAAACGTGCCCACAAAGTCTGCCTGGAATAAGGGTGTCATGATTGATGACCAGCTAACCTTTAAGTTTCACATGGCCTCAACTTCTGGGTTGTGTCGATATGCCCTGTGCCCTATCAGAAAGATCAGACCCTATACCTGTCAGAGCATGCTTCTCCAGGAGAAGCAGCATACCAGGACTACATGGTCTCTGTGCATGCTCACTCAACCTCTGCAGATAAATCCACAAGGTAGTTTCACAAGATAGTTTATTTGTATGTCATTTTTCATGTTCATGTTGGATTTTTGCAGCAGGCTGCTAATTGAAGTGCCTCTGTGAAATGTAGCATTTGATCCATGTGGATTTGGGTTAGAACTGACCTTTTGTTATTTATCTTCAAAACAAAGATCTACATTTTAAATGACTATTCGGGTAAAAAATGTCAAGATCTGATCTGTTGGTCCAGATTTCCCAGCCCTACCTCCTGCTATACCAATTAAAGGTGTCTGACACTACCTTCAGAACAGGGCCCCAAGCTACAAGCTAGAAGCTTCTCTCCTGTAGTGTTGTTTGTGGAATGATTTTCCAACCTCCATTTAATCTGTGGAGTCCCTTTCTACCTTTAAGAACACCCCCAGCTCTATAATGAACACCCACATACCTAACCATATTGATGCACCTCAAGAAGCTACTGATGATGGTATTGAGGATGTTGTTGAATATCCATGATGGTGATGATGATGATGATATCCAGTGGCAGCTGTTGTTGTTAATGATGATGACAAAAAATAATGTACTTCTCTGAACCCTGTGCATTGCCTCCATAAGCTGCCTGTCAGCACCTGTTTCCTATCGTACTTAAAGCTGTTTGTTGGACCGTTGTTTCCTCCTGTCTAGATCCTTGCTCGTGATGTTCTGACTTTGTTGGAAGTCTCTTTGGATGAAAGCATCAACAAAATGAAATTGTAACATTGTAACATTATTAGGATTAGGAGGATTATTTTTGATGAATGCACATGGGTTACTAATACAAGGTTGTCTATCAATAGTCTTATAGAAACTAAATTGTTGCTTTATGTTTACTTTGAAATGTAATCTATCTTCCCTGGAGAACTCTCAGCATCTTTGCTACTGCATCAACGCTGAAAAGACAAATGTGACTTCAATTGTGTAAGATCTCATGATTAACCCAAACCAATAACACTTGGAACAGTAATACAACTGATCAGATGCCTCTGTAGAGCATTTTCCATGTCATGTTTCTGCATTCCACACACATCCCTCACACACCACCACCACTACTGAGAACAGAATGTCAGATTGCTGCAGACAGTCTTTATTCCCAATGGGTGGATATTTCCTCTCCTCCCAGTATCTCACACAGTATGTGATCCAAATACCCCTGGTAATTATTTCTGCAAAGCATCCTTAGGATTAGGCAGCACGTTGGGACACATTTTAATTTCCAGGAGCTTTTGATGAAAGTTCTCTGAGTCTTTGTAAACAAATAAGTTTGTTGATTGGAGAAAAAAAAAACCTTAAATGGAAGTTTACACTTTTGCTCGTTAATTGGCCTGAAATGTGTTTACTTACACATGATGGACAAATCCTGGATATTAACTCTGCTTTTTTTGTTCCAAATGATTGACCTTGTTCGAGTCATTCAACAGTTTTTTCCTCAATGGCAGGGAGTAAAATCACCACTGCTTCTTTGACCTTCATCATATTATGTTTTATGTGCTTTAATTAGTACACCGGCCACCAGAGAGCTGATAACAATCATAGATATTTAATTACACATCAGAGAGGTTTGCCAACAGTGGGCTAATGGAAGCACTTCAACAACTGCCTCGACATCAGACAGACTGTGTGTCAGATGTTTTATCTTCCAGTGCTGCTCTCACTTGGAAGAGCTTTGTTGCATATTGATCTTTTCAAAACTTAAGTTAGTTAGATAAAAGGAAAGACCTAAAAAAAAAACAGAGCATCTTACAGTTTTTTAGACAGGCTGGAAATGTACTTTGATATAGAGTGAATTTTAGTAACTTTCAAATGGGTATATGTGTATTTTATTCATGGTCCCTTGAGAAAGACCACTACTAGCTTTGTTTGTCATCTGATCTAGCTCCATCACAGAGTCAGTTACTGTTTACCGACCCATAAAAATATCTCGTCATGAACTTGATTGGCACAAATTTTGGCCCAGGCCTTCATGGCTCCCAGAGGATGTATCCTAGTGACTTTGGTGACTCGCTGTCCTTTCCTGGAGCTCTACCTGCAGGGTGATACTTTTTGTTTCCAGTCTTAGCCATACAAAGTCCAAAACTGTCTGAAATTGCCTCACTTCCCCATCCTTATCAATCAGACTCAGCTGTGCTTGCAGACGTTAGCTTATGCTGCTAAATTTAGATTGTGAAATTGGTAAACACGATCTACATACTAAACATTTACGTTTTGTACTTGTGTTGTTAGCATGAAAGCCCGCTAATGTTAGCAGCAAATTAAATAGACTGCTGTGTCTAAGTAAAAGGACACAAAGGCATCTGTATGGATTGCAGGCTGGATTCCAACAAAGACACCTTTAGATGCAGGATTGTGCACTTAGATCCACAAATAAAATTGTTGTTTAATGGAAGAGCTGTAGACAATTTTGTGCTTCTCTAATGTCTTGCATTGTGTAATGCAGACAGGTTAATTAGCCTAATAATTTATTTAAATACATGAGACATGGCTTCCTGCCACTGACATTTGTCCATGTAGCGACAGTGTCTGCAGCTCGCCTGGTCATCAGAGCTCCATGGATGAGTCATCAGTTTACTTTCTAACCTCAACAGACGAGAAACGCAGCACAAATGCATCTTTCGACCTTTGCAAGTGACTCTGTTTCTTCTTAGGTGCTTTATCTGTCACAGAGGCTGGACAGGAGATGAAGAGAGGAAGCTGTTCAGCTGCTGCTTGCTCCTCCGGCACACTATGTACTCACATTAAAACCTCATTACAAGAAGGCATGCGTCGCTCTGCATTCAAAATAGGCTAATACTGTCATCAATGGAGCAATATGGTATGCAAAGCCACCCACACCAATGTTCATTTCTCGCCACACACTGAGAAGATATCAGTCTCTAGTATTAGCATGTCTGCTCTGCTTTAGGCTCCAGAGAGTGACTCATTATCTAGCCAAGGCGACACACCATTGACCAACATATGGGCATTTTTGCTCCTCAAGCTAACTTCAACTTTCTTTGAATTAACAGCTTATGGGCAAGTAGAAAAAAAGGTTATTCATTGGTTGTAGCTTTTTTGTCTGCAGCGTATAAAAAAAAAAGAAGGGAAATGTCTATTAGCTTCCCCTTAGTAGCAGAAATATAGCAATGTCAGACAAAACAAACACATTAATAAAATTGTATTCCTAGAGGCTTATAGCAGTGGCCATATTATTTGTTTTTTCTTTAAAGAAGCATTAGACAAAGAAAATGGAAATATCTGAAAAAGAAAATAATTCATTCTCAGGGATATGGTCCACTTATTTCTTTACAAACTGTCTTTTAAAATAAGATGTTTAAATTCTTAAAGTAAAGTAAGTTTTCCAGACAGTGGCACCCAACAAAGAATAGTCTTAGTAAGAGATGAATGTGACACATTCATGACAGTCTGCTTATTAGATTTTGACGTTTTTGTATACATGTAGGACTTTTGACCTGTGGTATTCCTCAATGAAAGTCAATGGTTCACCAACAACATGAGGGTCCCACCTCTGGGGACAATAATCCACGATTAATTAGATTTCCTTGTGTGTTTGTTTTGGAAAAATTCTGTCTGTTTAAACTTCAAGTTTGGGAATTTCAAATTGACTTGTTTCTTTAAAACATTTTTAAAGCCATTTAAATATTTTACAAGCTGCTAGAACCACTTAAAAATGGGTTTTAATGGAATCCAGTAATTAATGTTGCAGGCTAAATGCACCGTCTGTCATCAATCAATAAGAATGTGATAATACGCCACGAGTGGAGAAAAGAGACTGTCATTTATTTGTGATTTTAGTCTATCTAAGAAAAGCTTGGCTACCTTGACCTTGAAAAGTCATTCATTCTGTTCCTAAGCAAGACTTTTCTGGATCTATAACTGTGTGCTGTATTAGTATGCATGCTATCCCTGAGCATAGTGTGTGTGTGTGTGTGTGTGTGTGTGTGTGTGCGTATATATGATTGATCTTGTATGCAGATCCATATCTGATGAGGTGGAACACAATCCCTGGGGGGCTTTGAAGAGGTAACATTCAGCATGATAATATTCAAACGAAGAAAACAAAATAATCAATGGGAGTTTATCCACCTGGAACTTCAGACAGACAACAGAGGAATGTAAAGTCATGTAAAGCTGTATTACATTTGGACGCACAGGAAGGAGCCTGTGTTTGCATGCATGCAGTCAAATACTCCAGTAAGAAAATTCACTTTCATACATTTTCAGGTGATTTTATGATGACAGAATCCATAACAAAAATCATATCATAACCCTAGAAAATTGCATAGAATTCCACTTATACGCTCTACCTCTTACCTGTCTGTGTCCAAAGTCATTCAGGATGGTGGCAAGTTTCTTTGTGTTGGCGTGCTGTCGCTGGGCGACAATGGCCGGGTTAGGATCTCTCCAGTCTACAGAGAGCCGATGGAGCCACATTTCATCCTGCTGGAGGTGAGGCTGCTTCAGGCTGGGATCAAAGCAGTGGACTTCACATCCTGCACCTGCCAGAGAACGCTCCAGGGAGCGATCATCCACGCCCAACCTGTAGCCCAAACAACACAAGACAATCAGGGTGAGTGTGTCATTGGTAAGACTAGGTGTTGAACATACATTCTGAATTGATACAAGCCAAAAACTGTATGTATTTAGTATGTATTTAGTATAAAGATTGTTGAACAGTGCATGTCTGTTTACATTAGTAATCTTATCAACTTGCAAGGCTCAGCAGTACTTTAAGGTTAATGCTAATAGTAGCATGGCAGAATGCTTACAATGACAATACCATAGACTGTATAAAACATTGTCTTAGTGACATTACCCATTGATTTATGAAGAGACGCTATGAAAAATGATGGTGGTCGCCATTTTGGAAACGCTGACTCGTGCTAACTTTTGACTATGCATGGAACTGGTAATGAGGGGGAGTGAGGCCACAGGGCTTGCCACCTGGCTACCTGCCCACCTGTCCATTAAATCAGCCACGCCCCAAATTATACATAGCTCTTTTCCCCTAATTTAATCAAATCAGATGAGTTGTGAAAAAAATCACCCGCTCTACAGGTTTTAATGGTAAAGGCATGAGCTGTAGAGAAAAACAGGTTCGTAGCAGGCTGTTAACATGTTTGTTTCTGTAAATATGGGCATTTTATATGGGACCAAATGGGGATTGCTTTGCTTTTCGAGCAAGCCTCAAGGAAGGACCTGCCGTTTTTTGCACTTCTGCATTGGCTTCATTTTCACCATCCTGGTTTGCTGCAGAGGTTAAGTCCTCCAAGCGGGCGGCCTGCCTTTGGCTCCTTTCCCACATGTTGTTCCCTACTCTCTCTCTCTCTCTCTCCCTGATTTCTGACTCTATCCACTGTCCTATCTCTGGAATAAAGACACAAATAAAACAAATGTAAAAATATTTCATGGTGATCCATCGGCTTATTTTTGTTTGATAGGTTTTTCAGTCCATATCAAAGTGATTGACCAATGAGCTTGAGCTTGTAAAGCTCTTTACTAGTCTTCTGACTACTCAAAGCACTTTTACACCGCAGGTCAGACCTTCCCATTCTCACCCATTCATTCACTGATGGTAGAGGCTGCTATGTAAAGGTATCATTATCATCATGAAGTAACTAATCCATTCATACACATGTACTGTATATGCCGCCGCATAAGCAGATGAAGCAACATGGGGTTAAATGCCTTGCACAAGGACACACCGGATGTGGTAGCAGGAGCTGGAGATCGAACCCCCCGACCTTCCGGTTGAGAGACGACTGACTCTACCAACTGAGCCCCAGCTGCTCAGTGGAGGAGCTCAGTTACTAGAGCAGGCGCCTCATGCACAGAGGCTGTAGTTATTGTCGCATGGGCTGCAAGCTTGACTCCTGATCCTGACGCTATTTGGTGCGTGTCATCCCCCACTCTCTCCCCACATTCTCTGTAATTATTTCAGCTGTCCTTTCCAAATAAAGGCAAAAGCCCCAAACAATAATCTTAAAGAAGGAAGAGAATGGAAGGATTTTTTTTCAGGAGGTACTTGTTATTTCTCTGATTCTGTATTAGTCTTCTTCAGAGTTCTACCTCCCTAGAATGACATTTGTCGTGTAAATCTGTGTTCAGACACATTTCCCTCTCTTTCATGCTCACTTCCTCATCCTCACTCGCTCTCCCCCCCCTCTCTAATTCTGCAATTTTCTCCCTTTTCTTCCCTTCTCAGCCGCTGTCTCCTCATTCCCCCGTGTCTAGTTTGAGCTGCGGCTGTATTCTGTAATTGCGGCAGAGGGAGAGCATTTCACAGTACACATATTTTACAGATGAGGCACCAGGGTCCCTGAGTGCATCTCTTGCTAGCAGGGAGATGAAAAATGAGTCTATGGGAGAGATTGGGATGCAACAAGACGTCTCATTTCAGCGCACTTTGTATTTTAAATATTTCATAGAGAGTTTCCCACTGTCATATGCTGTTTCTTAAGCCATGGAATCAGTGCAGTGACAGGGAGCAAGGAATACTCCCAGTGCATCAGAAGCTCTTGTGGACGACAGGGATGATAAAAGGTTTTCTTTTTCGAAGCTAAAATATCCTCTCACTCGGGAACACAGAGTGCAGAAGACAGGTTTTGGACCACAAATCTGCCTGTCCTCGCGGTGAACTATTATGTCAACAGCCTGTCTAGATGTTGTGACTGAGAGTTGAGGCAAACAAACCCTTGGTGGGCTTGGAAATATCTTCTGTCTGGCGCTCTCTCTCCTTCTTATCCGCCAGCCTATGCCTTTAAATCTTCCATTTTCTGTTCTATTCATTTCAAGCCAAATGTTCTCAAAATATATCTAATCCCCGTGTCTATCTCCGTCTCCACCTCCATCCTTACTCTGCTGCGCACCTATTCCCCCTCCCTCCCTCCTCACACATTGCAGCACATTAATATGCATGATCACCTAGAGATGAAGTGAAGGTATTTTTTAATTCCCTTGCTGTTCTTTAGACTACATATGTAGGTGCTCTAAATGTGAACCACTGACACATGGCCTGCAGTCTGCAAGGAAAGTTTGTCATGAGTTGGAAAGTTTAGGAAGGCTGAATGGTGGTTCAGCAGGAGATGACGCATGTGAAGGACATGGATGAAAGACTTTTTTTTTTAGACTGTTGTCAGCTACCATGTTCCTTGTGAGGAAACACTTGATGTGATTAGTGTATGAAATCGAAATAGTTGATAAAGGTAGCTGAGAGTGAAACTAAAATAAAGGTAACAATTGGGCCCTAAATGAATCTTCCTTGATGAAGAGGAGAAAATTATTTTTTCAAAATCAGAACCTGAGTCCGGATTATTGTCACATGGGCTTAAACGTACAGGGAATTTTTCTTGTTAAAAAAGAATAGAATCTAAATATGTTAAATAGGTGTAATGGAAGAGCTTTAACGTTGTGCAAAAATGTGTAAGATGATGGCTTGGGGCAAAATAACTCATAATTTAACGGTAAGCCATCGCAAGAGAGGCAGCATAGTTAAAGTTAATGGGGCGCCGGTAGCCTATAGTGGTTATGGGGAGCGCCATGTACGAAGGCTATAGTCGTCCAAGTGGGCAGCTTTGAATACCTACTCTTGCTCCTTTCCTGCATGTCATTCCCTACTCCCTCCCTCCCTGATTACTGACTCTATCCACTGTCTTGTCTCTACAATAAAGGCATAAAAAGCCCCAAAATATACCTTAAAAAATTGTTTTTTTTTATGTGAAGATGGTACAAACTCCCTCACTGAAAAGAACCTCAGAGGTTTTTTTATTGCATAAAAAACTCTTATTCTAGTAATTATTATTTGCATTTTGCATTATCAGTGCCTATTGTATTACTTCTGTCGATGCTGTACAAGAAGCATCAAATACACCAATGTCTACTGTTCAATTGGAGCATGTGATATAATAATTCATGATTCATCCTCTGATTCAGTCTTCTTATTCCAGTAAGCATCTGCACTGTACGAGCATCAGGAGAATAAAAGCACGTCTGGTCAACAGCAAAGAGTCAGAGATTGAAATGAGTTCCAGAGGAGTCAGACAGAGAAGAAATGAGAGAGTTAAGCTCGAGTACGAGGTGAAAGGTGGGGTAAGTAGCCTTTCATGTGGAAAAATACCCCCCCAACTACACACACACACACACACACACACACACACACACACACACACACACACACACACACATGCACAAACACAAACACACAGACCATCCACTACCATGTAAGAGACCAATCAGAGAACAGCTGCTCATCCTGCCCAGGCACAGCCGTCCATGGCTCGTTGCACAGCATGCAAATGAGCCGTATCGACGTTACACACTTAGAAAAACACAGAAAAATGTGCTCACAGAAAACTCAGAATGGCGCTGAATTTAACAGTGTACACCAACTGCACACTCAACACGATTTGACATTTCTATTAAAGCCAATGTTATATGCAGCAGTGGACTGTAGCCCAGAGTTTGTAAATCTTCTGCACAGAAATCTCCTGAGTGTGGGAAACTCTGCATACCAGGAATAGATTCACAAGTATGGCCAAGGTGTGTGTGTGAGTGTGTGAGTGTGTGTGTGTGTTTTAATGTAGGTCAGATAGGGGACATAGGGAGGAGAACATCGCTTAGCATATCCAGTAAAGAGAAACTTCCGAATGCAGTCTAACTAGTTGTAGTGGGAAGTAAGGACCTTTCTTGTTGTTAGTAATTTCGTTTTTTTAAAGACTATTATTATACTATAGTTTGACTGTTATCACATTAGCCATATAGCGTAAGGGAAACTTAGCGTAAATTGAATTCAGTTCAGAATTCTTTCGTATCAGTTAGATAACAGAAAAAAAAATACAACAGCTTTCTTTGACTTGAAGATCAGATCTATGAGTCACGTTTCCCCTCGTGCTGATATTCAGGTTCACATGTTACAGTGTTTGCATAAACCATTGAGAGGAAGCATTTAAATATTCCTTTCATTGTTGGTGCATGACCATGTAGCTCGTCTGCATGAGTGACTTCTCATCACTCAGCCAGAAGATATCAGATATGATTTCCTCAAATCTCTCTCTTTAACCTTTGACTCCTCCACCCCGGAGAGGCAGGATGCCAGAAACAGCAGTATGCCTGTCGTCCCTATACTCTTCTTCCTTTCAGCTTGAGTATCTGTGCCCCCGGCTGGACTCGATGCCAGCGCACCTGTGCTGTCTCTCAACAGTCAAATTAATAAGCTTCCCTCTCTCCTGCAGAGAAATCCCTTCAGACCTCTGCGCAGTGGAGGCCCAGCAGGAGCAGAAACCGGGCTAAGCTGATCCAGGACAGAGCCAACTGGGAAATGATTGACTCTCCAATTTTAAGGAGGTTAAACACCTCAGTGGCCTGGCCAACTCCATGCAAGATTACTTGCCGCTCAAGGTGAGGAAGCAGAGGTGGAGTGGATGTGGCATTCAAGGTGGGTGTGTGAGGCAAAGTTAAGGCAGAGGGGGACAATTCTTTCTCTTTTTACAGTGTTAGCCAACAAATTAAAGCAGCTGCCCTGAAAGAAACACTTCAAGAAAAAGGAACCCTACTGCTATCTGGCCCCGAAAAGTTTAGCCAAATAATATTTTTTTTTGTCTGAGAAAGACAGTTCCTGAACACATTTAGGCTCAGTGACCAATTAGTCATCAGTCATAAAAGACTGGGCTTTTGAAATAGCGGTACTGTTTTCCTCAATTTTGTGGATAGCTTTTGTTCTTGGAGGAAGAAGTGAGACAAAAACCCTGAATGTCTCCTCTTAGAAGGAAATAAAATGTTCACCCCTGACACACAACAGAGG
This sequence comes from Labrus mixtus, assembly GCF_963584025.1. Classification (NCBI taxonomy): domain Eukaryota; kingdom Metazoa; phylum Chordata; class Actinopteri; order Labriformes; family Labridae; genus Labrus; species Labrus mixtus. The sequence continues at coordinate 12,592,783 of NC_083623.1, read as the reverse complement.
CAGTTATACCTCGTTGCATCACAGCCTGTCACAGCAGCAGCTTCTCTTTAAAAAAAAAAAAAAGACTTCACAAAGAAACTCACTGACTGTCTGAAATCAATGTTGTGAACAATTCTTTCACCCAACAGATGCTCTACATGACAGCTTGTCTCCGATCTAATGTACAGCCTCTCAAGTCTTTTGTTACACTGATTACAATAAGGATTAGATTCTGCTAGTGAGTCTTTTTCTGTACTCACCCAAAGGAGTAAACCCTGCAGTGTTTGCTGTGTATCCTGTTGGTCAGGCTGTATTTGGGGTCCAGGCACGCAGTCCAGGATCCTTGGGTTCCCTCCTGAGTAGCTTCCCCTTTGAACAGCGATGCACAAGAAACCTGGGCATACAAAAACATGTATATTTTATCTAAAACTGTTCACAAGAAGGCAGCTTCCTTTTTTCATTTTTAGGTTTGACTGGTGTAAGAAAAGAGTGCTTCTATCTAACTCTTTTAAAATGTGAAAGCTTGTATCCTGGGGTGTATACAGATGTAGAAAATCAATAGAAGAACACAGATCTAAAAAAAAAACAAAAGAGGAATCTATCTACTCTCCCCCCAAAGGTCTAAGTCAGCAGAGGAAATACATTCTTATTTTGTCTTTTTTCATACAAATATGTGGCATTCCAGGATATCAAATAGTTCATCATGACATCCAAGTACTTTCAAGAAGACACCGGCAATCTTCTCTGTTTTCTTAGTTTTTATCCAAAGAGGATATATTATTATAGTCCAATTAACCCCTCTATCTCGCTCTATTAGTGCTATTTTGTATTTGTTCCTGTTCCTCCTCAATAGTAACAGTTCCACTTCCAAATGTCCTTATGTCCTTTGTCATTCCCCACCTCCTCACCTCCTCACCACCATTGGTCTTGCCTCCTTCCCCCATCTAACAGACCTGTTCTCTCTGCTAATCTACCCATCAGTTTCCTCATGTTCTGCCCGTTTCTGTTTTCTTCATGATGCTTTTAAACCTGTCCACATACCTGCTATTGCTTGGTTCCTGTTTGCCTGTCTGTCTAGCTACAATTACCTACAGTATAAGTACTGCTCAAGACTGCCTGAAACCATCTGCACTTGGGTCCTACTCTCTTGCCTACACTTCGCACCATGACATATTTTCACCAGAGGATTTATTTTACTTTATTTAAACAAAGATAGTAATCTTCTCAAAATTTAGAGACCATATTAAATCTTGCACTGACCCAAAAAGACAGAGCTAAAAAAAAATGCACACAATGTAAATATGACTTAGTCAATGTTTGTATCTGAAAACCTTCAAATACAGCAAAGCATCAAGGCTACACAAACAGAATCTAAAAGTGATTCAATGTATGTTTATATGATTTATAACTCCAGACACTGTTTTTTGAACATGTTCAAAGTCAAAGCAGGAATGCACAGAACATCAGAGCTTGGTTGCTCAAAATTCAGACAGCTCTGGGTAGTTGGGAATTAAGAATGTGAGAGGGGAAGACAGCATCGACAGCATCTGTCTCACCAAGTTTACAATGGTGAGCTCTAGTCACATAGGACAGTACATCACATGACAGGAAGTTTGTAGAATAACATCCGCATTTAGAATTGGAGACTGGCAGCTCGGCTCAACCTTTGTGAGTTGTCCTGATTTGAGGGACATCTTCTTTTTTCTTTTTTTTTAAATAAATATTTCAACACAAACACTATAAATCACTGGAAGCTGCAGTAGAAATGGACCCTGGTCTGGTGTGTGTTCGGTGTTAAACAAGATTCATCATGATGTGAAGCTGCAGCACAGCCAAGTCTCTGAAGAGTAAGAGAAGATAAAATAAAAGAAAGATGATGAAAACAAGTAGGGGATACAAGTTTACTCTATGCTCAATAATCCATACAGTCTGTCTGGTTTTGCAGAGTTTCTTCCCCACCAATTCAGTTTCCAAACTTTGTAAGATCTTATGTAATATTCAACCACAAGCAAGCAGGGTGAAATTGCTGAGGTTACATAAACAGTTGTTCTGTTTGTAGTGCAATATAAAATTGAAACTTTACTCCCTATAATTTAAAACACAAACCGATCATGTTTTTTTTCATTGGTAAAAGAAAAGTTGTTTTATTTACCCACAAAGCCCTGTTATATGGCTTGTGCTAAAATGTGAAGATGTCCCTTAATGTCTGCACGTCTTAAAAGAAAATCCTTCTGAAATGCTGTAAAATGTAAAAGAAAAATGTTTCCATCAGACTCAACTCAGCTCCTTCTCACCAAGAACCGACAAACTGTGTGTTTGTGAAATTTTGCGTGTTTAGAATAAGAACGTGTCTGTGTACAAACACACAGTAAATGCATGTTTACATGTCAGCGTGTTCTGATGTTTTCTGTTGTTTACTGCAGTTTTATTTTTGACTAAGCTTTGGCTCCGAAGCTGCTGATGAATGTTTTCTGTCTAGTGTTTTTAAGCTCCACCAGCTGCAGACATTTCGCAGAAAGGATAAAATATGGTGCCAGGCTTGATAGCAATTATTATGGCTCTACTTTACACAATTCAAGTGTAAACAAAGTAGCAGTAAACAGAGTATTATCTCAAATTAAAGCTCACAGTGTTTGTGTAGATTAATAAATAATGAAGCTAACTCCTCCTGGGGGCCCTTCCCAGGACATTTGGTCAAGTCCATTTTATTTATGTAACCTAATAATACAAACAACATATTTGCTTCGAGGCCCTTTACAAACTCTACAGTTCACAACATCCTCTATTCCCTGACCTTCAATCAAATCTTTTGAAGACCTTCTTGGTCCATCCAACGGTCTTCAACCAGTTGGTCTTCCCTTTAAACCCTCTAAAGGAAGGCGACCTGATGACATCTTTATTAGACGCTAAAACCACTACATTTTTTTATTCCTGGCTTAAAGGTTCAGCATGATCTTTTAGTGATGTTTCTGAGCTTCTTACCATGGTATGGTTTAAGATCAATGTATAAAGTCCAATGTCAAAGCACCACACAGAGTTCCAATTGGGCAGGTCATTCCTCCCAATCACACCCTCCAGATAACCTGGTGGTTGCCCATATGAGTGTTGAAGTCCACCAGAACAATCTCCAGTTGGTATTCTTTCAAGGACCCCACCCAGTGATTTATACTCCAGACTAGGGGTGTGCGCTTCTAGCTGACTAATCAATGAAATATTGTCACCCTGGCTAGTTGCCTCCAGACTTATTAGTGGATTAAACAAATTATTTATTATTTTGTATATGTTGACCCTCAATTCTGGTCAAATGCTGTGCCAATGCCACTAGCAGGAGGGTGTAGTCATACAGTATATTGGCTTTAGCCCTGGATAATGGGCCTCCTCTCTATAGCCGAATGTAAACAAGTGAACAGGTAGAATCTTGTAGGAACAGTTTGGTTTGGCAGTATTTGGACCTAGAGCGTTGAGATAAAGTTGTTCAAAAGCTATATCAGGTTAAATTGGCATATCAACTGAAGCAATGCGTACCCATATTTAGCACAGACATGTGGACGTTAAACCTCACATTGCTAATGTTAGCAACACTATGCAAACCATACTGACCTTGTTAAACCGCAGACGCTGTGATCCCGTTCTGAAACTTGATATAGTTCATCATGACAATAACTGCAGAAGACGTTCTTTACATCAACTGTTTTCTTACCTTCAAGCTAGTGGGCTTGTCTAAACTTAAATTTCTGTTTAACCGACTAGGACTCGGAACGTCCCTAGTCCAAACTGCTGGTTCCTCCATTAAGTTCTTTAGGGCTTTGCAAGTGGTCAGGCCCTGTTGGTCTTGCTCTGGAAAGGGGCCCTAGTTTCCCTGGACCATGAAAAGTGCTGCGGCTTCTTAAATCCATATGATTTCCATGTGAATCCCCTCCTCTGGGACAGATATGTCTTTGGTACCCTTACTATGAGTCCCAACAGCACTGCTCACTGTGATACCCAAACCCCTCTACCACAATAAGATGGCAATTATCTCTGAGCAACTTTTCAATGAACCCTATCCTCTGACCAGGGTGTCCACTGCAATGACACCAGTGGAAAGTAAAAAATCTTCTTCAAGATCATGCGAAATGACATTGTACATGTGGTCGGCGCATTCTCTACTTAAATGGCTTTAGAATAAGATCCATTTTGCTGTTTATTGTTAATGGTTTCAGGTTGATAGTGTTTATCAACACACCATGAACAGTGTGTAATAAAATGCTAAATGGTTCTTGATTATCACGCTCCTTCACATCTGTAGACTTATTAATGGCATTGACGAACACTGTTTCACTGTGAAAACTGACACTTAATATAAGGAATGAACAGTAACTACTTATTGCAGTAAGGTTATGTGCTTTAGCTTAAGAAACATTCCCTTCTATGTGTGTGTGCTGGTCGAGGATGCATGCGCAAGATATACTGACTGCTATTGATTGGACAGTTGTGTCATGGGCTATCTCTCTGAGTAACAGCTCTACCAGGCACCGTGTCAGTCAGCATTACAGCTGAAGATGCTGCTACGCGCCCTCCAACTCCCTCCACCCTCTGCTGTCACTGTGTATGACAGACAGTTCCCTTCTACATCTTCCCACAAACATACACACACACTCATACACTCCCTTTTCTCTCTGTCCTTGCCTCTTACTGTCACACACACAAGCTGCTGTACACACACACGCACACACACACACACACACACACACACACGCAAACACACATCCCTGGGCTAATTCATTATGAGCTGAATGTCTGCTTTGTGAAAGATATAGAACAAGTGCTTAGTCATTTGTAGTGAGGTACTCTGTGATCTCACTGTATTGTGTGAGGGGAAAAGATGAGTTGCTGATTTATCCAAAAGCCAATTCATTATAATAAAAACTGCAGCACAAAACATTCAGAACGGTCTTCTGTGTATTTGGACTGTAAAAATGAAGCTGTGTCTTTGTACATGCTTCAAAATAAAAGGTTTCAAGGGTGCATCATTTGAGCTATCTCAATCCCTCAATTTTCATACATTTTGATTCCGAACATCAAAATCCATTTGTAGTAATTTGATTCAGACATAAAGCAACAAACACCCCACAACATCTCATTGATTAAATGTGAATAGAAGGTGCTGAGAGTTCAATCTGTATGGTAATCAATAGAGTAATGAATTATGTGTGCGCTTTCAAGCAAGACAAGAGCTCTCTGGCTGAGCTGAATGTGAAAGGGGAGCAAGTGTAACTCAGTCTTGGTCTGACGGAGGCAGGCTTGTCTCACTTTTATATACATAGCAATGACATTTCAAGATAACGCCTGAAAAAAACTTTAATTGTCTCCGCAGTACAGACTCAATGCTTAACGTGTGCATCTGGTCCCAAGGTTTAGTTAAGCTTAAGTTAAAACACAATAAACAAGTTAAAGATGTTGTGTTTGCAAGAAGCTGGTGGCAACGCTAGAAGCTAACTTTGTCAACTTTGCATCTGCTCTGCAAATCTGTGATTTCACATTGTATTGTACTTTGGCTGTCAGTATTCTTAGTTTAAAACGTGAAGCTTATCTTCTTGCAGAAGTTAGATGTATAGATGGGTGTTTGCCTCACTCTAAAGAATGGAGCTTTAGAGAGAGCGACTGAAATAGTAAGCTAGCTAACAGCTGGTAAACTCTGTCTTCACACCTTCCCTTTATATTTAATGTTGCCAATACACTCCTCAGTGCGGTCGGTGCATATTAGGCACATTTTACATGCGAGTGATGTGCTGTACTGTACATAATTGTATGCCTGTCATTGGAGTCAAATCAGATAACACTACTGTAATACTGTAAATACTGTAAAGCTATCAACCTCATGTCAATTAGCCCATCTGTTACATGATCACACAATTTATGGCACTACTCACCACTGCACGAGTGTCTCATTGTACAAATTAGTTTTTTATTTGTTTGTTTATAGTTAAATATTTAATGTTGTACTTAAGTTATAGAGAGCACATATTTAAGTCAAATTCCTTGTATGTGAAGATCTGCCCAATAAAAGCTGACTCTGATTGAAATTCTGATAACAAAGATCTCCGGGGGTTTGCAAGGCTTTATCTGCTCAGCGGTTGTCGAATTAAAGGCAGGGTTGGTAATTTGGTCCAGATACACTTTTTAAGATTTTGGTTGAAAATGTCTTTAGCTCCTGACAGACATTAATAAGTCGTGTGCTCTGAAAAAGGAACAAAGAAAATCTGTAATCTGTAGCAGTTTTAAACCTGTAAAAACTTCGACCAATGTCTGCCACGAGGTACCAATCTGATGAACCAATCAGACGCCTCCCTGTCTCCCTGCTCGTTCTCTACCCCATGCATGCACGAGCCCACACTCAAAGCATGAGCTGAGCTCCGCTTCTGGACCAATGCCGCTTGTGCATGTAAGAGAGGGGCGTGGCTTTTGAGGGAGCACAGAGGGGGGGGGGGGGGGTGGGTGCAGACGCAGCACTGAGGGAATGCTACTTTCAAAATCATGCTGGTTTTCGAAAATCACCAACCCTGCCTTTAAGTTTTGGCACAAATAGAAATTTAAAACATTCAGCTTTATACAACAGGTAGTTGTTTCAAAGACCAATAAGAAGTCAAAGAAGGATTGCTCACTTGTGGTGTTGTGATGTAGTCGAGGAACCTTTTAGCTTCATCCTCCAGAGAATGACTCTCACTGGCCCAGGGCTCCAGGTCTATATGCCAGCGAGGAGCCTGGAGTGGAACACACACACACACACACACACACACACACACACACACACACACACACACACACACACACACACACACACACAAATACACAAAAGTGGTCATTAATGATGAAAAGAACATGAACATTGACAATTAACTAACATCAAAGTAGGCCACTCAGAAGAAGTACAAGGACAACAACAATGGGAGCTTTATTCTTGCAGGTATTCTAACCCACTTGTGCACAGCTACTGATGGAATCAAACTAGGTCACGATGTACTCAGTGGAGGATTTTTTTTTCTCACCTGTGTGTTAGTGACAAACTGCTAAAGTTCAGTTCCAGTGTTATTTTAGTGAAACGAGGGATGCTATTCGTTCTTAGGCATTCTGCAGTGCTCAGTACAGATAATTTAATTTACTGTATAAAGTCCAGCTGTGTGTAACTGTGGCAAAATAAGAGCTCAGACTTCACCGTCAGCCGGCTGTAGCAGCTCAGTGCTGCTGTGTGACCACATTCCTAAAACCTGGCAGAGCTCTGCTTTACAGCTGCTTCATTTCTACAGGAATGTGTCTGTTTATGATTAGAGAAGAGGCAAAGGGATGGAGAATGAAGAGAGGAGGGGAAAAAAAAGACAGACAGAGCTTCCATAATGCATTTCAATGGTTGTACAATCATTTCTTGGGGCGAATACCACAGCCAAATGTTCATTAGCAGCCGTGGTATAAATATCCTTGTTGATTTCACGAGACATCGCTTCCCCTTTAAAGTGTTAAAAAAGTGCTGCAGCCTATTTTCACATATTCCATGATTATGCACAGATAATTTCTGGCTTGTCTCACAAGATCTTGTTTGCATTTGTTCCATGCTCTGGGCACAGCTGGTGAACAGTCTGTAAAGAGGCACAGATCTGTTTAGGAAAATAACCAAGTGTTTGAATTCTTTCTCATGTTCTCGTTCCTTTCGCTCCCTACACTTGTGCACTCAACTTTAGCTAGATGAATAAAGAAACAACACAACTTGCCTCAGACATAACGCTGCTTTTAAGTGATGTTCCATTAATCTGAAAGCTCTGGTCATTGACAGTTGTGTTAGTGAATTGATTAACTCTCTCATATTTTAATGATATGTATTAAATATTCTTCCATGCTGTACAAATTCATTCACCTTATTTCAGGCACTTTATCTACAGCACATGGAAACAGATACAAAAATGCTGTCTGAAAGTTTTATATACTTACATAACAGTTAGTTTGTATATTAATTTAATTGGACAAGATGACTTGCATGGGTGCTGAAATGCTGATATAGAGTATAACAGCACTGGAATGCTGTGTTGGTATTGGTTGTATATTTGACCTCTTGGAGTGTTATTATTTGGGGGATTGTTCATGCTAATAGTGCTTTTTTAATGTTGTCTAAATGACATGCTGGAACATCTGGTTGATTGTCAGATAATGTGTCTGAATAACTCCATGTAGGATGGGCCATGTACATGACCAGACACAAAAATAAAATATATATTCATTCATTGTATAAAAAGACATCACACTTGAGGCTGGGATGTTGTACTGACCATAAGCACGGCCATAATTATCTCCTTACATGTTCACATAGATTATCTACTTATGCATTTCCTATGACGCTGCTGTCTTCTTCTTTTTTCTTCTTTTTCTTTGAACATAGAAAACACACACTTGTGCTCTCACATGCACATAAAGACCCATGGCCATGCTGCCCTCTGCTTGTACATTATCTATGGCAGCATCATGTGTGCCATTTCCCCCTCCAGTGATGCTGATCCTGAGACCTGACAGCGCAGAGAATCAGCAGTCCCTGTTAAAGCTGCAGAGCTGGATCCACGCAACACTGTTCAGTGTTTGGCATTCAGCCTCTAATCGATTTGTGGCGTGTCAAAACATCTGAATGCTCGTTGTGCCTCAGCTCTCCACCACCTCGCTCTCTTTCATTCATCACTCCTTTCTCTCTATTTCCAGTTCTCGCTTTCCTCTGGCTCACACATTCTGCTCTCTCTCCCTCTCTCTCTCTGTTTCTTCGGTGTCTCAGTTTGAAATAATTGCACCAGTGATGCGTGATCAACACAATTACCCTGCAGGACAAATAGGGTGATGGATGTGTACATGTGGGTTTCACTCGTGCTGTTTTTTTTTCAAAGGTTTGATTTTCCTGATTTGCCTCTCACAGGCCTCAGACAGAAGATGGAAGATTGATTAGTAAAGAAAAAAGTTATAAATTAAGTAATCAGTAGAACGTAAACATAGAGGCAAACAGATGGCGAGGATTGGGGGAAATTAACAAGTTGAATGCCTCGAGTTTACAAATCTCTTAACTTAGAAAAATAACATTTACATCTTTCAGCATTTCTGACACAACAAGATAATATTAGTTTGCATAATATTTAGATAATTTTGCATAATGTGCATTGTTAAGAAAGAAAAAGCCTTTAATTTCTGTCAGAGATTAGGAAAATAGACTGCATGTTGCATTTCTTGGCATATTTTATTCCCTCACAAGAAAACTTTTTTCATTGGCTTGATCCAAAATTTACAGAAACTTACAATGAACTTTTAGTCATCTGAAAAAAGAGTCACATTTTACCATACCAATTTATCTACTGGTTTAGCATGTTGGCAAAATAGCCTATATGTCACTGTTACAACTGTCTAATTCATCCAACAGGAGGACAAAATCATACTTTGGACAAAATTCAACAGTTACACTTGTGATGCTGATATTTAACCCATAAATTAAACTTTGAATGATGAGGTTTCTTGAATGTACAACATTCCATGCGATTATTAGAATATGAAAATGACCGTCGGAAAAAACAACCCTTGCATCTTACTCAAAGAAACACATAGAAATGTATATTAGCGTCATCATTATAATCCATTATTACCATCAGTGATTTGCTTCAAGTGTAAAAAGATTTCCTTTACTTGAAATGTGAAATAAAAAAGAGCTGGATCAATAAGATATAAAGTGTGATGTCTCTGTTCAGATTTTTTTTTAACTCTGGCTAAATCTCCAGGCGGAGACTTTGCAGTTCAATTCCTTCATACAATTTTAATTCCGATCTTGTAGCTGAAAATTCCCTTGCAAAGGAAGGAGAACCGAAATACCAGTCTCAATCAACTTTCCTCCTCTGGTGCAGTATAGTGTGGAAAGTTTTTCAGAGACATTAAAGCTGTACCTCACCTCAGCTTGTTGTTCACATGTTAAAACATATCACCTATCCTTCCTGAATCCCAGAGACTCTGAAACTTCCCACAGCTCTCTGTCTCTGACCTGTCCCTTTTCTCTTTATCTCCCTGCAAAGCTGAGAGAGCAGGCCCCATACATCAGCCTGCATGGTACATGTTGGGACAGGACTCCTGAGCGGGTGGAGGTGGGGGGGGGAGATTTCTGGGACAATGCATCACATCGCAGTTTATCCGGTTGGTTGTACTAGGAACAGAGAGGGAAAAGGTGGAGAAGCGAACATGCGAGGGACGCAATCATTAAGATATTATTAATATATTTTGATGACAAATAAATAAGTCAGATATTTTTAATCTATCAGCGTTTTTTAAACAGAGCTTAAACTGACATTTTAAATAGAGACTGAATGTGTGTGTTCGTGCAAACATTTCACTTGCCTATAGGAGCTTTTACTTACTGCTGAGTCATCACTTTGTGCTGATGAGATTTGTGTTAAGCTCCATGTTCAGTCAAGCAACTGAACAAGTCATCAGCACCTCAGGGACAGCAGAGGTAAGCAGTGTTAATAACAAACACGCAGATCATCACCAGAGCTGTCGAGCCTCAGCTGTGCACACCTTCATCCCATGGCATTAGCTATAATTACACCCACAGCAAGAGCAGCTCAGGTATTTGCCTTGACATGAGTGGTAGGATGGAAGATTGGAAATGGTGAGTCAACACGATGACACTGAGAGATAGAAGAGGCAACACCTTTTGAAAGTTTTCCTCATGATTAAAATGTGCAATTGAAACATTTGAAACGGTATGAGTAATGGAAGTTGGTCGCCCATCTCTCGCAACGGGAGAGATAGTAGCTTGTGATTAATGAAATAGGATGAAATGGCAGAAAGTGGATTTAAGTGAGGAAAGGTTTAGTAGTCTTAAAGAGACAGCAGCTGAAATTAACCGTTGCAGACAATGACTGAAATGAGGGATTTTACTGACGCCAGTATAAGATAAATAAGCAGTTTTTTGAGCTACACATCTTGCAGCGCTACTCAATAGGTGTCCCAGACTGACATATTTAATTGTGAAAGTGAGTATAATAGATCTCCTTTAAATTACTGAGAGACGTTTAAGAGAGATTTTTTAAAGGATACATGAAGTGGAGGTCAATTTAAGTGCATACTTTTTAAATTGGTGGTAATTGCTGAAACTTTATTGCTAAATTGTACAAAGAAAATATGTGCATGCTCACTTCTGAAAACTTGCCCTTTGGTTATTTTACAAAGTAGAAAGTTGTTGAAGTGGCAGTCAAACACATCCACTTACAGCTAACTGGCAGGTTGAAGTAGCATTTGAAGAACAAGTGACTAAAAAGGTGAAAGATTCAGTAACGAGAAGGTTGCTTCACTCCAAGCATGGAACACAATTGAAGAGTATAACGCTGAAACAGATGATTGTTGGTTCAAGTGAAATCATTGGAATTTGTTGCTGCAATGACATCTGGGAGAAAGTGTGTGCTTAGTGCTGATTTGCTCTTGGAGAGCTCGATGAAATGTTTAAAGCAAAAGTGGAAGTGTCAAAAGGAGTTGAATCTTCAGTTGAAGTAGGTCTATAAGTGATAAATTGGACTGCAAGGATTCATTATAGTGGTCCTGAGAGTAAATAGTGCCACTTCATGTCAGTTAAAGTTTTGGCTGCAAGTTCTGAAAACAGCTTGAGTTAACAGTGGAGGCTTTAGTGGTTTATAGTTTCAGTCTTATTTTGAAAGTAAATATTTACTATAAGTGGAAACAAACTAGCTTCCAATTAGATAAACAACGGAGATTAATTGAATTAATCTGATCACAAATTGTAACTGAATTGTCTGCCATTCGTCTTTTCTGGTTCGACCTCTACTTTTATTTCCCAGGATACAGAGAGGACTTGTTTTTAACATCTCCGCCCCTTTTTTTTTTGATTGCTCTGTTGTGGGGATGTTTCTGCATGGCCTGCATGTCTTGATGGAGCTCAGTGTGCCTTTCAGCTTGGTGTGAAAGAGGTGTGAGCAGCCAGGTCAAGCATGAATAATCCCCTAGGGAGAAGAGGATGGATGGATGAACAAGAGATGAGTGGATAAAACACAGGAGGACTGTCTGCCAGAACACGTTAGGCGGAATAGAAGAAGACAAAAGTGTAAGGTAACAGGTGTCATGGACTTCAAGATGAGGAGTTGTTCACCTCTGTATTTAAATGGCAATATTAATCTGTTGTTGGTGTTTCTTTAAAATTTTCATTTTCTGAAGGCTGTGTGAATATTTCCTGTTACTTACATTTTAAACACAGGTGCTCTTATTTTGAAAGAAAATGCCAGTAGGTAAAAGCAGATGCGGTAAAAGTATTTGTCAGTTTTCGGAAATGATAATATAATACTAGAGGTGGGGGAAAAAATTATTTATGTAAAAATCGAGATTCTTATATTCTGAGATTTTAAATAGATTCATAACTCCCAAAAATATATATACATATAAAAAAAATATATATATATTTTTTGGCTAATCAGTCACTCCCTGCTAAGTGCTGAAGCTAGCTCTTTCCCTCAGTAGAAAGCCAAAAGGAGCAGCAAGAAATGCAGCCACTCTCACAGATGACTGGAGTAGATCTTGAAGTATGTACTAATTCAAAAATAAACTTTGAATCAAGAATCCAGATTCGTTTTGAATAGAAAATAGATTCTGAAACGAATCGTCACCCCAAGAATCTAAATCTAATCGAATTGGAGACACCCAAAGATTCCCAGCCCTATATAATACACAACTCTTTGTTATTTAAGCATCCAGCTGATAAGGGAACAAGGTTGATGTATATTTCATGTCTTACTTAGAATAATATGGAGTGTTTATTGAACATTTTATTTGACCCCTCTTGATAGACATTGGCCAGAAGTGATGTCAGAGGACCAACAGCTTGTAAAGCTTTATTGGAGGGCTCTTCTATGTCACTCGCAATTGATGTGTAATATGTTACACAGAATCAAAGCCTCAGAACTTTGCTGCTTGGACAGCAACGTTCTAAAAAAATTCAACTAAATCAGACATTTTAGGCTGAAAAATCCTGTGTTCACTCTGTTCACAGCATGTTTAAGGAGCTACAGTCAATACAACTTCTCCAATGAACTGTCAGTTGGAGAGTGAGACCATCACTCGGCAGTGGCGGATTTAAAATATGTATTTCTGTCAAGAATCAACAAAGTCGATGCAAAGTGATGGATCTACTGTAAGTGTGGTCAGATCATCTGATTGTCACAGATAGTCAGTATAATGCATCCCATTAATAGACAAGCCAGCCACAGGTGAGCTGTGTCTGTAAATGTGAAAACCATGAGGTGGCAAAAAAAAGAGCTGCCATCTCAGCCCAGTCTGTTGGTAAAGAGCCACTTACATGGCCGAGTGTCAAACCTTCAGCTAACTTTTAACAATCACTCGCACCAGGCTGGAGATGCTTCAGAAAAATACCACCAAGCTGTAGATGGAACAGAGGTCAAAGATGTGTGTTCAACAGCGTAGGAGTGATTTCTTTAACACTGTGGAACATCTAGAAGTTAGGAAATGTTCTTTGACAGGCTATATTTTCAGCTTGGCTAAAAACTCAGCAGTGCCAAATAAAGGTCAAGAAGACATTCAATGAACGAGTGAGCACACAGGGAAGTAGTGGTTCAATCAAACAGTCGGCGGCTGATTCACATTAGTCTCCCAGAGTTCTTACAGTTGGTGAAGCCAGGTGAAAGTCCACATGAGAGATGTATGCTCAATTAGGGAAACATTTGAGAATCTTGTGTTTTTTTCAAGTAATGCTAAGCACTGATAGCTTAAAAGACAGCTAACATTATATGAATGACAAAAGTGTTTCTCATTGCTTTAAAGTCCTTATTTTACTTCTATCAAACATATTGATTATGTTGCCTGACTCCCGGTGAGATAGATGGGTGACCAAACACTTTATTTAATTAAGCGGTGTTCTTAGTAATACAGCCGTAATCCCTATAGGGAAAAGCCAACAGAAATCGTGACTCATAGAACTGGCTTACCAATATATAAAAGAATGATAAAACCTGAGAAGAAAATCACATAACACAACAACATTAAGAGGTTAAATCGGTCAAGTGAATTGGTCTTGTCGATGTGTTGATAGCCAGCCTCAAGTGGACACTGGAGGAACTGCAGTTTTTAGCTCCTAAACGATAGCTTCATTTTTTTTTTTACTACCCGAGGTGTCCCTCTGGTAAACTGGCACATTAATTGTCAGGCCAAAATAACTGTTGGTTGTTGGAGTTTTTAACTAGTGTAGGTTATGTCCTTTTCTCCTTTTACTCAACCTAGAAGGCTCAATCGTTGAAGCAAAATAGAAGAACTCATTTTGTGTTTGTTAAACAATCAGTTCTTGGTGCTGATGAAATTTCAACTTTTTCTTTTGCTTTCTGTGCATCAGAGGACATTTAAAAGTTTCAAAGATGAAAAAGAAACCCTCTGCCCTGAGGAGTTGTCGGTAAGAGGTTCCATTTCTTACAATCCATGTGCTATTACAGGATACACAGTATGTTACTTATGAACAAATCCCATGAAAATACCAAAGCAATTATTGCGTTTTCCTGTTTTTCTAACTTCCCCCTCTCTCTCCGTGGGTTTTGCCCAAAAGTAATTTGTTCCAACTGAGGATAAAAATCTCTAAAACAGGTCGCAAACTTGAAGCTTGATTTTTGGTAAATGTTAATCAAAAGAGAGGGGAAAGTGCGTTTAATGGCTTCTAAGGAAATAAACCAAACTTCCAGGAAAGCCAATGCTGAGCGGGTTTAACACACACAATCAAAAACCAAAAACCAAAAGTCAACAGAAAACTTTCAACTATCATTTCAGCGTATGTCAGAGTGTAAAAACTGTTACACTCCCCACTCTCAGCACCCTCCCCAGCTGTCATTGTTCTCTTGAAATTACCCAAACGGTAGGTAGTGGCGCTGATCCAAATGGTGAGGAACAAAGCACAATTACCCAAAATCAAAACCAAAATGAGCACAATTACATTACAATAATGTAAACAAATAATTATCATGTCTTCATGTTTGGCTCTGTTGCGATCTTTAACTATAAATGAATCATATTTCCATATGGCCCCAACAGTGCGGATTGATACACATTTAGAACACTAGCTGTTGAATGGCATATACTCTATAATAATAATAATAATAGTAAATGGACTTGAGCTTGTATAGCGCCTTCTAGTCTTCTGACCACTCAAAGAGCTTTTACACTGCAGGTCACACCTACCCATTCACACACTGACGGCAGAGCTGCTATGGAATGTGACCATCAGTATTAACTAATCCCATTTATACATAATCATACGACGCCGACGAAGCAGCAGGAGCACTCTACCAACTGAGCTACAGCCGCCCTTAAGAATGCAAAGAAGAAAGAAGGAAATTGTATAGTGCAACATCATG
Organism: Labrus mixtus; assembly: GCF_963584025.1. NCBI lineage: Eukaryota > Metazoa > Chordata > Actinopteri > Labriformes > Labridae > Labrus > Labrus mixtus. The sequence goes on along the minus strand of NC_083623.1, from coordinate 12,577,400 downwards.
GCTATATTTGAGTGTTTTATTTAAAGCTTTTGGACTGCAATGTTTTGGGTTCAGGTTTTGTTTTAGTCCTTTCACGGTTTTTGTTGAAACAGGAAAAATACAGAATTATTTCAAGATGCTGTTTACAAGTTTTAACTGCAAACATGTGCCAGAAAAAAACAAATAAAAACCTTCAGTTAATGAGTAAGTCAGACTTTTTAATCCTGACAATATTCATTCTCCACACTTGCTCACCAGCAAAATAAAAGGTTTTATAGGTTCTTTTCGCTATTCCAGCTATTGATAGACTAAACATTAAGATCTTTTACTGAGCTCTATCGCTCTGACCAATCAGTGATATGGAGACTATTTAATTCAGACCAGACCCAGTTGTCTCCACTTCCTACAGTGTCATCGCTATTCTTCTGACAGGCCCAGCTCACGGGCCAATCCCAGCTCACAGCCGTAGTACAGTGTGAAGACAGAGAGGGTATAACAGAATTAAAGAGGAGGATTACGCTGATCTTTTTTAATAAAGGCGGTAATCTCAGAGGAGTTTAGGCTCAGTCTCAAAGGCAGAGTGATGCTGTGAAGAAAAAGAAGCCTGCAGAGGAGAGGAGAGACACACGAGCAGGGCGTGGAAGTGAAGTGTTTGTGTGTGTGCATGTGTGCATACATATATGTGTATGTGTGAGAGGAGTGGAGAGAGAATGAAAATTGGAGGTTGAGGCACAGATGGTGTAGATGGAAGATGAAGAGATCTTTCTCTTCTCTGCCCTGTTTTTCTATCGTAGGAGAAGTCTAACAAACCCACATCTGGTTTGCATCAACTGTTAGAGAGAGACTATCTTGTGTGTGTAACTGAAACATTCTTGCATGTTTATAGTACTGTGATTGAGATTGAATTAACCTCTGAGTATCATTCAAAATTGAGGCCATGCGTTGCACTTCAGCACACACATGCTATTATTCTTGGAATGCTTCATCCTTCTGTTAATCTGGAGTCACAGCCAAAGTACTTAAAAAAATGAAGCTGATTGAAGACCAACTCGCACCCATTTTCATTCAGCAACATGTGCCATCACATACAAGGCAGACTCAGTTTGCTCTCTATTACCAGATCCTGCACATACACGCAGAATCTGCAGGCAAGAGACCATGTTTTTTATTTGGTTTTTTTTTAAGTATTCTGGTTTCTGTTTTAGTTGTAAAGCTTTGTCCATCAGTGTTTCACTGGGCATTCTCTGTAGAAGAAATAAGTCAGTGTGGATAACACATCTATCTCTAACTGGCTGATACACTGAAAGGCCTTTAGTAGTATCTGGCACACCCGGAGGCTGTACTGTCACAACATAGTCTTAGGTTAACCAATAGGTTCAGAGATTGGTGTCTATCTGTCTTAAAGCAAATCTTATCTGTTAGCTGTGCTTAAATGCTTTACAAAGCTGCTGTATAGAACGTTGCATCCCCCCCCCCCCCCCCCCCCCCCAAGATGCTTTGTTAAAACCTCCCAAACAATCTATGCTGCACCCAGACTTCCAACTCATTTTTGCAGCCTTTAATTATATAGGAAGTAGTATGCCATGAGACTGTATTACAGATATGATGAGCCACTTTATGAGTAGAATTGGAGCTGAACTCATCAGAAAATATGTTAGCAGTAAAGGGACATAATTGGTTCCTTTCAGTGGCAAGGACATACCTTTCATAAAACTGGCTTAAAAATTGAGAAAGAATTAATGCAAAGTAATCAGTGCTGTTCCATTCGATGGCGTAAATGTAGCTTGCTGTTGTGATTGCTGCTCATTTCCAGCGCTTTCTTTACATTGCCTCGTAAAGGTAAACTAGGGCAGTCATTTGTGCATCAGTATAAATGATGAAAAGGTAATCAGTACCGAGACTGAACAGACAGAATGTGTATTAAACAAGTCATTACAAGTACATGGTATGCATGTAGCTGACAGAACCACAACAACATGGATATTAGCTAGTGTAGTTTTAGTGTATACATGATGTAGGACAAAGCCACAGTGGTAAATTACAGATGTTAACAGCTTTTTAACGTATGCCAAACACTGCTAGCTGCTATGTGTGGTTTAAAGGGGAAAGGGGAGCCGTGTTTGTCTTGTTTTCATAGCTGGCTCTTTTCGCTAAATATATAATCTTTTTTCTTTTTCACACATACAAACAAGCATACCTATGATAGCCAGCGTGTTCTCTGGAGTCCTTTGACTTGTCATGGCATGTACAATCAACTTCAGTCTCTATAGAACTGGCTGTTGCCTTGGAAACACAGTCCCCTTTCTATTCACTTTATAGCACCTTCACTCATACTTGTTCACACATACATACATAGATGTTTCTATTCATCACCAGATGGACTGAGGTGGATGTGTATGAGGTGGAGACATAGATATAAAGTCATTGACACCACTGTTGTTGTCTGATATTGTCACATTTTGATTGAACAAGGCCAACTTCTTGGCCGGGGCGTCTCAAGAGACAGACGGGTTTGTATTGTTTCGCAATCTCGCTGTTTAAACCTCCTCGTGTGTCGGAGTGTGTGAGTCTGTCGTTGCAAGTGTGCGCCTGTCTTCTTGGACAATATCCCAGAACTGAGATCTGTTTTTCTCATGTCTAGTTGGGAAGAGCAGAGGGAGCACGCTGGGTACCATATGACATTTACTGCCTTAAATGGTGATGGAAAAACAGAGAGAAAATGACAGCAAGGTGCTTAAAGACAGTCGGTAATTTTCTCCTATGACTCATTATGTTGCTTTGTTTTGCCATTGTGTGGGTTGGGATTCTTACATTTAAATGAAAACTGAATGTGAAAATGCAAAGAAATTAAAAGGGGTGGTGAGATATATTTTGCCCTTTCATAATGTAATTGACAGTGTTCTTGGTTGTTTTGTAAGATTGGAGTACTGCCCACATTATGACCAAACAGCAGTGTCTCTACAAGCCCTCAGCCTGTGATTGTCTTTCTAATTTAATCTTCCAATTCCGTGCCTTAATCTCTGTATGATTTCCGTTCTCATGTACAGCTATTGAATACATACTGCAGAAACCATTTTTTTAGACAGAAAAGCAGCAATATTCATACAAAAACAAGTAAAGGCTCAAAGCAAAGCGTTCTTGAGGCTCACTGGCTGTCTGTGTGGCTTTTGTTGTCTTTGTAACCAGACACGAGTAGCTAAAGTGCAACGGAATTGGGCTACACAAACAAAACTGTAGGCTTTTTGGTGCCACACAATGTGCCATTTGCTGGAAACATGGATAGCCCAGTGTAGGTGAGTAGCAAAGATGAGAGTGAGGAGGTCCCATTTCAGAGGTCAATGCACTCATTCATATCAGCTGGGAAGGAGGCTGAGAACTTTGTGGAATGTTCCAGACAAGGCGTCCATGTCTGAGGGGAGTATTGTGTGATGGAGACTCTGGACTTGACAGTTTGACACTGACTTTTCCCCCTCCAGTGGGAGTCTTTGTGCGATACTAGTTAGCGCACACAAGAGACCCACTGTTTGTTCAGTCAATGACATGAAGTGCATTGAACGGCATCTGTTTCCCCATCTTGAACATGTGGTTTTGATCATCTTGTTTGAGGCTTGATATGTATGAATCTACATTTAAAGTAAGAATTACAGGCATTTAGCGCTCAACTCTGCAAGCAATGCGCTTTTATAAAAAAGGGTTTGGTTTGGCACCCTTAATCATTTTACTTAAGAGACAATTAAAGCAGTGGTAATACCATGGTGGCTCAGCAAATACTTTCAGCTGTTTCTCATATTCAAAAAAGCTGTAAACCCTCACTGGTGCAAACTGAATACTTAGAAACATTGCAGGGAGGGGATGATTGATTACCTGAGAGGATTCTTTGTTCTCCTTCCCAAAGATTCAACACTGGCTGGTTTTTCTTACTTGGGGTTAGAAAAGATGTAGGCACATGTATAGGTGTTAAATCTCCTGGGTGGTTGGGGTGTGTAAAGGGGGTGAGGCAATGCCATTGGGGTTAAACGATCCAGTAATATAGGAAATGAAAATGCTTAGATGTCCCATCTGCTGTAATGGTGCTGGTAATTACTTGGGTTTTTTTTTGTCTCCAAATTAATTCTAAAAATAATTAAGCATATGTTGCGCTCTTTGGGAAATTGCTAACAACCTTAAAGTTGTGGTGTGATTATTTTTTATTGTTAATTAAAGAGAATAAGTGGACATAAACTATATAGCTTTGGACCGTTAGCTATAGCTTAGCATAAGGACTGAAAGTAAGCGGGGGCTTGTTTGCAGAATCAGTCGATAAAAAGTATATAAAGTAGTCCAAGTTTGGAGGGCAACCACACTAGAGAATCAGTTTACTCCATGAATTTAAGCTAAAAATACCATCTATAAAGTGCTACCCAGGTGACACGTCAGCTTCCCAGCCATTTATTCCTTGTGACTTCCTGGTTCCCCAGACGCACCAGCTGGAGGTTAGAGATCTTTGAGAACTGACTCCAGTCACACCTTTGGGATTACAGAAGTCAACCCCTCTCGTTCCTTGGTAAAAGCCTCTCTCTCTCTCTCTGTATTTCTCTGTTAAGTTGAGGTCTTTCAGCTTTCCAAGATGAGACCAAGGTCAACGAGTTTCTGCCTTACAAATTCCACTGGGGGCCTAAAAGTGGCTGGCAGTGGTTGGCACAGACTGCACAAAGTGGCCTTTTCTGTTCTGTCTTTATCCCTGAAACTGGACTAATGAACGTTCAGGATCGAAGCATTCATTTGGAATCACACTAAAGCTCATTTGGACTAATGTAATTAATGCTTGCCTCGTGGCTAAAATAACTTGTGTCGGGTCAAATTAAAAGAAATCTTTTGACTTAAAGTGTAGGCTACTGTTGGCTCTTTGGGTGAACCAAAACTATTCTCCTTCAGCCAAACACAGTCAATTACACACAGAGTGCTTAGTTAATTCCCTTCTCCTTGATTCCTGATTTTTTATTTTTCTATGCCATTGGAAACAAATAGAAACATCTAGTTGTCTTACTGTTACCAACATCAACAGGATAATAAAGAGCGTAAAACAAGATCCCAGAGGAGATATTGTCATATTGACATCAGTGGATGACTGTTTCAGTAGTCTGTCTTATTGTTTCAGGTTATACAATCTTGTTAAACTGGGATAACTTTCTGGAAGCATGGTTTAAGCTTGTGAGATTTGAGATTGAGTGTGTCTGACATGTGAATGACAGCTGGCCTATGAGTGAGAAACCTCTGAGTGACTCTTGCACAGAATTCTTCTGAAGCTCTCAAACGCTCACAGTACCTACATTCCCTAATGGGATGAACAGGCAAGGAGAACTGATTAGATGGATAAGGGAAAAAAAAGCGGCTCTATTTAAATCAGTTAAGCATGAATAATTAATCTGTAAATCAATTTGGCGATGTTTGTACTTAACTTATATCAATAGTTTGCATTGGGATGAGTGAGTTAAGAAAATACTATTTCACATCAGAGCTGTAAAAAAAAAAAAGATGTACTTGCAAAAGTTCCAGCAGGGAGCTTGAATATCAAGATTCTTTTTTTGGACAAAAAAGTGTTGGATTTGGACTCGGGGCACTATAGGCACAATTTTCCTGTTCCAAAATGTTTCTCTCAGTGCACAGAAAAGTTTTACACTTTGAAGATGTTTGACTTTATGAGCAGTAATGAGACACTTGTTGTAGTTCACTGCAAGTTCAAGATGGATCCTGTTGGTGCTGCATTTGCCTTCACATGATGTACTTTCTTATCTTGTTCAACAAGTCAAAAGCAGCGTTTTCTCTCCCAACAATGGCAGCAAGACAGTATCAAATGCATTGACATGTAAATCTGCATATCCGTCATCTGAGGACTTCTGCTGAGATTCTCGAGCCACCTGCAGCTTCTTGTTTTTTTCAAGCTCTTTATAGTTATCAGCTTGAAATATAGAAATGCGTTGGAGTATGAATGATTTGTGTGTACATGCGTCACAGTGACATAAGGCAGTATTAAGTGTTAAAATCAGGAGGCTGAGTGACGATGCACTGAGTCATCGGTGCATGCTGTGTCCTCTCCCTTCAGTCTTTTTCATGTACCGTTTGGTGTGGTGTCTACCTTCATCCCTGCTGCTGTTGTTTATCTTAACACATTTTCTGTCTGTCTATTATTTACCAACTCACCCGCTCCTCTACTTTACCCAGCAGGGAAGAAAGCCTGCAAGAGGTAAATGATTAAAGAGGACTGTGTGTGAGGCTGTTTATGTGGATGCCTGACAGCTAAGAGATAAGATTTCCTTTAGATTGGTTATTACAAAAAACAGACCCTTAGGCTCTCTCTCTCTCTCCCTCATACACTATGGAGGGCGAGAGAATCTGTCAGCAGCAGTCGGTCCTGTCACCTGTCAACTTCTTGAATTATTTCTGAGAAGAGCTTTGCCTTTCTGAATGATTTTTTGATTCATTTTGCTCAAACAGAGCCTCAAAGCTAAAAAAAAATCTTAACTTTTGACATTTTCCATCCGCAGTAAAGATGCAGGAGCAGCTGGTGTTGTGCTGTGAAGCAGTGTCACCTTGGACTCATTGATAAACTTGAAAAATGTCAAAAATAAACAAAATCATTTATAGGGGAATCTGAAGTGATGAAGTAAGATGACATGGCGCTCTCAACCAGACAGGTGTAAGGTTTTTTTTTATCTGAACCAGGATCAAATAAAATGTAACACAGCTACATCTGACGCCATAAACAGCTGACAAACACATTCAACATTTCTTAGACGTGTCTGTTTGTTTCAGTTAACCAAACTGATGGACTGAATAATGATACAAAATACTTAATTATTTCAACACTTTGGTACCTACTTGTAAAAATAAGGCAAATCAATGCGCATCAGGGGATGTATATGAAAACTCAACATTTGTCCATTACACACCCAAACATTTCAGGGTCTTGATTATTGGTGGTTTTTATCCTCACTACAAATCACAACACTGTAAGAATTTAATCTACAGCCGCTGTATGGTTTGTGATTTGCAGATTTACATGCAGAATCAACCAATCATGGTGTTTGAAACATAAAAAAAACCCATCCGGTGGCACAGTGGTTATTGCACGCGCCCAATGTATGGAGGCTGTAGTCTTCCAAGTGGGCGGCCCAGGTTCAAATCCCACCTGTGGCTCCTTTTCCGCATGTCACTCCCCACTCTCTCTCTCTCCCTGATTTCCAACTCTACCCACTGTCCTTTGACATTTGCTGTAGAGATTTGTTTTTCAACCAGTATTTCCTATATGAATTGAAACTTTGATACACAGTGCTTTAAATATGTTTTTGTACATGTAAGGAAATTAGCTACAGAATTGCATATATTGCCCAGAGACAACATTTCCATACCAGTATTCCAGTAGATGTAGACGTTGTGTCAGCAACAGCAGCTCATAAATAGATGATTTTGAGGTGCAGCTAATATTTATTTTGATGCTCTGCAGGATCAAAATTAGATTTTTTTCACAAACTGTTGAAAGGTAGAAACACTTGAACCAAAGATGCACAACACCATGGCAGGATAAGAGATATACAAAAATAAAACTTTCAAACTGTATGAACACTTCTGGGACAAAGTAATGCAATCTCATGCCAAATACATTGTCTAGGAGGCTGAAAAAAACAAGTAACCTTCAAACAATTCTTAAATGTTTTTCGATTGGGGAATGGCAGGGTGCAGGAGACTATTTCTCAAACCGGCTTACTGAAAACTGAACTTTAACCGGAATGGCAGGTTAAAGTCCAATACCTCCAATTCATTATGTTCACGGAAAGCCTCCTCCTCACCTTCCTTGCAAAGCAACAGCCCTTCTATCATGCTCTTTATTTCATGACTAAGCGCTGAGAGAAGAGCTACCAAGGGAGAGGAAAAAAAGTTAAAGAAAGTGCTAAAAAAAAACAGGAGCAATATGGGTTAGAAGTGGGAAGCGAGACCGAAGTTTTAAATTGAGACAGACAGGAGAGATGAAAAAGAACGAGTGAGGATGAGAGCACGGAGAACGAGGTAACATGACAGAAGGAAAGAGCAACAGTGATCTGCTCAGATGAAAGCCTAAAGCGTAAAAAAAAAAAAAAAAAAACCAGAAGAGGTGTAAAGATGAGGAGTTAAATGGCAGCAGCATATGACACAGATATTTCATCAGGGCCCCTCCAGGGCATCTTATGTGACAAATGTTTGGTTACGAAGCAGGCAGAGTGAGCATATGGTGGTATGTAATATTGATTGCACATGAGTGCCCGTTTCTTGGCGTGGCATAACAGCCCTGCAGTGATTTCATGGCATTTTAAAAACCAGTGCGCTTGCTCCTCAGTCTCTAGTTGGTTTAGCTCATTAAAGATTTAAAAAACAAAAGTGAAACAAGCATCACTTACCCCAAAGTGAGAGAAGAAAATCAGTACAGTGGGAGACAATGGGGGATTGAATGAAGCTTTCTGGGGGAAGAAAGCAAGATCAAGGAAAGGGAGAGAGTGTGTGTGTGTGTGAGTGTGTGTGTGTGTGAGTGTGTGTGTGTGTGTGTGTGTGAGTGTGTGTGTGTGTGTGTGTATGTGTGTGTGAGTGAGTGGTGAATATTAGTGAAGGAGACATAACGGAAATGATTGATGGAGGGATCAGATGACAAAATAAAAATGTGAGAAAATAGCTCAGAGGAAACTCGGAGGAAAAAGTAAAAGGCATAAAGGGGCACCCAAAGAAGGAAGTGGGAGAGCTTGCACTTTAACACACCCTTCATAGGTCAAAGATCAAGCTCTTGGAGTGTGTGTGAATAGCTGTGTTTGTGCTGCTAGACATTGCATCTGAATGGGTCTTTGTTAGGGTTGAGTATGTATAGATTTTCAAATCATGCACAAACAGCCAGAGGGGAAGTATTTACCCCGTTTTCCTTCCTCCTGTGAAGCCTATATACCCCTTAGAGTTATCAAGAAATTGAACATAAATTCAGCTGTGCTCTGCCAGAATCTCTGGTGACAGATTTTTTTTTTTTAAACCTCAGCGCATTTCAGAGGCGCTTATTGAACGCGCATCGATTCTGCTGTCTGTTCTCCCTTCATCACCCTCCTGGGATTACTGAGCTTTAAGCCAGTATAGCTCACAGAGAAGCAGTCAAAGCTCCTTATTGAGCCGCTCTGTCTCCTACTACACTGATCCAGGATCAGATACCCTTACAAGACTCTTAAGTGCAGCAATTAAACTCTTTTTAAACATACCTTTCTGTGTGGGCGGGGAGGTTGGCAGCATGGGGGCGAGGGGTCTTCTTTGTCCTCGTCTCTCTTCCTGTCCTTCTTGAGAGTCCGGACGTATGAGATTCTCCTTTTAATGCTTCTGTCCTGTTTGCCTGCCTCTGCAGGGACCTGTTTGGTTCTGCTTTGTTGGCCCCGGTTCTGGCTAGACAGGATGGGATGTTCCAGTGCAAGGGGTGCAGGTGTTCCACGCCAACCTGTCTCCAAGTAAACATGAATGCACACACACACAGCCGTGAGCAGCACACATAAACGCAGCAGCAAACCCCAGGTGAGTCTCTCTCTGCCCATGTCCAACCACTATTTTTTAAGTTTCTTTTTTGCTTTTTGCTATCCCATTCTCCTTCTTGTCACAGATGTTTCTCTTCTTCTTTTTCCCTCGTCCTCTCTCGTCTTGTCTTCTCTTCTCGTCCAGCCTCTCATTCCCTTCAGGTTCAAAGTCCACCACTACACATAGTGTTGTAAGTTAATGAACCAATGAGCATGTCAAGAACACCTCTGCTCATAATATCCAACACATGTGTGCCTGCTGCGTCGTGAACGAATGGTTATGTGCTTGCTAGTGTGTGTGTGTGTGTGTGTGTGTGTGTGTGTGTGTGAGTGTGTGCATAAGAGTGTATGTGTGGGTCATGAGACTCTGCACACAGAACCAGAAGTACAATGTGTGCTGCAGTCTTTGAAAACTTTTGGGAACTCCCTCCCCACGCTAATGTCCCCCCCCTTTTCCCCAAACACACACGCCCCTTTAATTTGCTTTCTTTTCTTTCTATGAGGATCACATCACACACTCTCACACACACACACACCCCTCTGTGGCTCTGCCCCCTCCCTGGGGTTGCCCGTCCCGTCCCGCCTTGCAGACTCTCGGGTTACTTTGTAACTCTAGACATGGGCAGGGCCAGCTGCACGGGTCCATGCAGGTCCTTCACAGCATCTGCGAACAGGCTGCCTCTCACACCATGGCAGAGCTTATCCTGGATTAGCAGCTTGGATAATATTGCTCATATTTTTTTTTTTTATTGTTGCAAAATGTATGAAATCTGCAGTTTAAGCGGTACAACTTGGTATGCATTTGTGTTTGGTTTAGCAAAGCTGTTTTGTCACACAAACATTTCATCATTGCATTTCATAATGCTTGTTGAACATTAGTCTTGCACAAATTGCACAATTTAATCATACAATTAAGAGCACATGTTTTTTTTCAAATCTTCTTCTGTTTGCATTCCTACACAGATTCTGCTGTTACTGCGACTTATACGTTTCTCTGGAAACTACACTTTCTCCTGTGTTTTATTTTCCTCGGCGATAATTCTCAAATAATTAATTTGTAAGCCAACACTTGCCTCATTGTGTTCTCAAATTACTTCATTATCTTTGTCATTGATTTCCCTCCAGAGACTGCGAAATCTGCTGTTGTGTTTGAACAAACTGATAATCAGAGCCCCTTCTTGTGTGTCCGCTTAATAAATGTGTTATTGATATTTTACACTAAGACAACACACATCATTTATGGGGCCTGCTGAAGCAGATTATATTTGGAAGGAGAAAAGCAGTGTTCACAGATTCACTTTGAGGGGGAGCAAGCTTCACAGATCACCCTGACACAGCTTCATCTTACAGAGGAAATGAGTGATAATGATAAGGCTGTGTCATTCCTTGCTGGTTAGAATCACTTTCGGTCTTTTGTGTTTCGTGGATATAAGCTTTAATTGAGCTCTCTACTGCCCCCTTATGAGGACATAAAATACCTATCTGCACTCTATATAAGTTAAGTTATATCAGCATGGGAATTTGAAGCAAAATTGCACCATACTTTGGTGTCTTAGGATACAAAACATGCTTTTAAACATACAAAGATGTGTAAAGTATTGACAGGGAAGATGAATAGGTATCATAATAGACTAACATATCACTAAAAGGTTGAAAGGCACTAATTGTGCAATGATTGGTAAATTACAACAATGACATTAAATAACTCAATAAGACTGGTGCTGATGGCCGGGTTTAGGTTTTTTTTAGGGTTTACTTTCTAAATCCATCAATTTTATTTTACAGTCACTGTGAACTATGTATACGTCTATATATAACAGGTATGAAAACCTTGTACATCCATTGATCTATTTAATGTAACCCATGCTAGACTTGTGGAGTTTTTCTTGTAGAGGTCAATTTAATTTACTGGGACTGAATGTAGTTCTGACCATTTAAAATGATCCTTGATTTAGTTTAAGCATGGACAAGTACCTCCGAGTGAGAATGAAACAGTGTTGATGACAGATACCAAGACCAATCTCTACTGCCCTCCAGTGGTAAACCATGAACACTTCACACTTCCATATAGAACGGGTTATGGCCCAATCTGAACTCTTAAAGTGATGTAGGTCACCGTGTAATGTACCTGCTGTTTGGAGCAATGAGAGGATCAAGAAAGAATGCACATGTGTTGGTGTGACTGTGACCCGTTCAAGTAGAAATGAGGCAACGCAAGGACACCTTTGGTTTGTGTATTTTTTTTCTGTCTGACTGTAAGGTACCGTGTGTGCTGAAAGGTAGGTACATATATCTTTTAAACTACAAGAATGACCCAAAGGCTGAGAAATAAGCCTGTTAGACAGATGCTGTGTAAATTGAAACCCTGTTTCTGTTGTGGCTTTTTTCAAATTGAACACAGATTTTCCCCTTAGACGGAATTTCACATTGCAATGATTTGGCCGAAATCCACTGCCACATGGAATGCAAACGTGTCTGTCCTCTTTTTGCCTTTCTTTCCCTTTCTCTCTTTTTTATTTGTTGCCTTCATTTCTTAAACTCTACCCTCCTCTCCTTTCCTATTGTCCAGTGCACACATATATAGGCTCCTCCTTTTTTTGCAGAATGCAAAAGTCAGCGCATTGGTCAAACAGAAGTCAGGCAGAGGCCCACTTTTAACTCGAGAGATAAGCCAAAGACAATTGAAGGCACTGCAAGAAGGTAAGCCACTGTCAAAAGAAAGTGTTTATTTTAATGGCAGAAAATCTAAAACATGATAATCTGGCTGTTATCAGTCTGAAAATGACACAACACAAACTGCACTGAAGATGTCACACATAGCAATATCAGCATAATGCTTTGTTCCCAGCAGATTTAAAACAGAAAATGTTGAAAGAATGAACTCAGCTCACACAATGAGTGTTCCCATGTGTGCTTAAAGGTTAAAAAAAGGTATAAGGTGAACTTTACAAACATCAAATTTACCCTCTAGCTCAAAGAATCTAAGATAAAGGCTTGAAGTTACCCGCAGGTAGGATTAACTGAACACTATCTTGTAAACAAACAGCAGGTCTTCTGATAGTGATGTGGTGTATTCAGGTTTCACAACACTCAGAGTAAAACTAGATTTAACTGGCCTGAAATAGATCCATTTGCTCAGCGAAATCAAGGCCTGCTGTTTGCTGGAGACCTGGACACGCTTATTTATTGCTCAGTGGGAAGCAGCCATTTGTGACGGGAGCAGGTGAATGTTATATATATATTCTTTTTTAAGTTGAATGCACACTGGCCCTTGCTCAGCCAGAGTAATGCCAACTTAACACCTTGTGCACTGTCATAATGAACTTATTGCAAACTAGGAAAAAAAACGTAAGAAACACTTGTTCACATTTATGTCACAAACCTACTGAATACATTCAGACTGAATAAGAGTATAAACCTCAGCCAGTGCCAAAAAAACGTGTCAAGCTTTGCACATTTAGCCAACAATACAGCAGGAGGACAGGACAATTCTTATCCTAAGTGACACATGATGCTACGTTTTATTAGCTTCCCCCCTAATACCTTAGAAAGCAAAAAGAGGTTGGACCCTAGTAGCGGTATTCACAAAGCCTAGTAAGTACAAAGAGTTGCTCTTACTGATGTAATTCTATGAAAATAATAAGAATCATGACATCATGAAGAGCATCTTAGTCCTTAAGAGCGCTCCTAATGGGAAAAACTGTCAGGAGTAGTGAAGAGGATTGTTAAGAAGTTTAAGAATTTCTAAAGATGAGGTTAAAACAGTGGAAAGGCGCAGAGATAGGTTTTCACACAAACAATCACAGCACTGTTCCAGCCACCTCATATCAATAAGAGTGAAATGACTTACCATTACTTTTGTTGCTAATAAACATGAGAAAACAGATATAAAGGTACAGCATGGAAGGACTCACACACAGAGAACTGAAGTATAGTACAGACAGGAGTCTTAATTGAAAAAATCTTCATGAATTATAGCAGGGCTGAACAGACAACTAAAATGCATTAAGATGATTCAGACCATGTTAAACTTTCTTCAGTGCAAAGTGAGGCATGCATGGCGAGTCCCTCTTAATGTGGTCTACTCCACTGTTCACTGATTCAAGGTTAGAGATTTAGTCCATAACTTGATTTTCATAAAATAGTGTTCATGGCTAATCAAAGTCTAACTAGATTCTATGACTAGACTAAGTGATTTCACTGTCCTATGCCCGTTATCACTAAGAGAAAAATGTGTATTACTTTTTTTTTTCATCAACCAATCATAGCTTTTGAAATAATGTGTCATACTTTCCCATAGCAACAGTGTCGACCACGCCTCCTCTTTAAGATATTCTCGCTGTGAGAATGTTTTCTAAATCCCTCCTTAACTGACTCCTTGTTTAGAATCTTTTAAGATAAATTAGGAGCTCTCTGGGATTATTCTCACAATGTGTGTGAATACCCAGGCCTGACATTTCTGTGGAAGTAGAAGACAAGAGGTCAAAGTCAGTGGGAGGTGGTGTCAATACCTTCTTCAGTCATATCCCATTGGTCTGTATCCTGTTGGACAGAGCGGGGTTGATGACATGTTAGTGCGATGGCTAAAGCAAACACGTTCGTGGTTTGAAATCTTACAGCCACATCTACTGCACATATCAATAATTAATCGAAGGCACCAGTAGGGGCTCTGGCAGAAACAGAGACAGTGAGGTTGACTTGGGGTTCGAGAAACTTATTCACACTTACCCTGGGAGTTTTGTGATATTGAGTTAAGTAAAATGGCACCAAAGTAAAAAATCTTGTGGTTTGGACTACAAGTTGGGTACAATAAGTTATGAGAAGCAGAGCAGTTTTTTTTTTCTCATGTGCATGCAATATGCTTCTGTGGTAATAAAATAGGCCATTTGAACTTGAAATATAGAATGGATTTCTCTTTTCAGATGGTGATCAGTCCAGAAACATTGTAATGATAAATTATTCCCTTCACATATACAACTTAACAACCTGGAATACTGTATGTCAGTCCCGCTTTATAACAGCATTTAAGCTTTGAGTATATACTGTATGCTGTGACGTCCTGCCTTCTCTGCCTGCATGTGTTTGGTTTGGTTGGGTTTAACTTCCTGGCTCAGCAGCCAATAGATGGTAAATGGTAAATGGACTTGAGCTTGTAGACCGCATGTCACACCTACCCATTCACACACTGATGGCAGATGTTGCTATGTAGTGAGACCATCAGAAGTAACTAATCCCATTCATACACTTTAATACACCAACGACGAAGCAGCCGGAGCAATTTAAGCTCCGGAGTTAAGTGTCTTGCCCAAGGACACATCGGACATGTTGCTGCAGGAGCTGGGGATCGAACCCTCGACCTTCCGGTTGAAAGAGTTGAGAGACTCTACCAACTGAGCCACAGCCTCCCAGAGTTGGGAAGGACTTCTGGAAACTGAGTTAATCAGGCCTCAGCTTATTTAAGTGGCTTCCACTCTGACTTCTCTCTCTCTCCTCTCTTCCTCCACCAGCTGGTTTGGTTTTTGTTGCACTTCACTTGCCCATCCCTCAGACCTACAATTCTACAATTCACTTAGCAGACGCTTTTATCCAAAGCGACGTACATCAGAGAGTAAGTACAACACAAGCAAGGATCTAGAAAAAAGGGAACAATGTCAGTAAGAGCAAACGATCAGCTTTGAGTCCGATTGGACACACAGGTGCTGACAGGCATTGCACAGAGGCAAAGCACAACATTGACGGCAGTTCTTGAGAGCTCTAATCAGTATAGAAACCATCTTATAAGTCGTCGTTATCAAACAAAAACCATCGTCACAACCATCATCATCATCAATAATATCAAGACCATCATCATTAAGTTAGTAGGTATTCATGAAAGAGCTGGGTCTTTAGCTTTTTCTTAAAGGTGCAAGGGGACTCTGCAGATCGAATGGAGTTTGGAAGTTCATTCCACCACCGGGGGGCGACAGAGGAGAAGAGTCTAGTCAGCATCTTAGGATCCTGTTGTGAAGGTTGGATCAGACGCCTTTCATTGGCAGAGTGGGCGAGAGGGAGTGTAGACCTGGATGAGAGAGTTCAAGTAAGGAGGAGCCGTTTTTGTCGCTGTTTTGTAAGCGAGGAGCAGAGTTTTGAATTTGATGCGAGCAGTAACTGGGAGCCAGTGTAAGGAGATGAACAGCGGAGTGACATGTGCTCTTTTAGGAAGGTTGAAGACCAGTCGTGCTGCTGTATTTTGTATCATCTGCAGGGGTTTGATAGTGCATGTAGGAAGACCTGCCAGTAGAGAGTTGCAATAGTCGATGTGTGATATCACAAGAGCCTGTACCAGGAGCTGTGTAGCATGTTCTGACAGGTAAGGTCTGACCTTCCTGATGTTGTACAGGGTAAATCGACATGACCGGGCAATCAAAGCTACTTGAACCTTAAATGTTAGCTGGTCATCAATCATGACACCCAGGTTCCGGGCAGACTTTGTGGGTTTGGTTGTTCCAAGCTGGATCTTGATCTGTGGTTGCATAGAGGGACTGGCTGGGATGACAAGGGGCTCAGTCTTTGAATGATTGAGTTGAGTGGCGTTCATTCATCTTTGATGAACTTAAGTGCTCAGCCCAAACAAAGCCTGACAACGACCCACTATCAATATCTACTCAAAGCAAGTCTCGATTCACCCACCTAGCCGACAAGACCTTCCTAGTTTTCAGATCAGAGCTTGCTCTGATCTCTTTTGGGTCAGAGATTTACTGGTAAAGATAAAAAAAAAAAACATCTTGGAGAGGAAGTGTGGTCATTTGCGACTCTGGTTGACAGCGAGTAAAAAATAGGGACGACAGTAGGGATGCAGCATGTTGCCCAATTGGAGCACAACTGTGACCTTGTGATGATTATAAACTCAGCTGCTCATTACCACTGTGCTCATGTTGTAAACACCAGGCATATTTACAGCAGCTGTTGGTTTAATTGGCTTTTCAAAAGGTTAATTCTTACAGGGTAACACCTCGGAAGAAATATGGCTCCATGATGTCAGAGACGCAGTGTTAGGCTGTTGATGTTGTGCCAGGCAAGTCAACAACAGAATAAACAACTATTCTTACATACCAAAGACTAGATGAACATATGAACAATGGACATAGCCATCACAAAGTCTCTGATTGGTTTATTGACCGTTATATGGGAGTCTCTAGTTTGGCATTTTGGTCCTTACTATGCAGCTGTTTTTGGAAGCCAATTTTAGCCTAATATGGTTTGATTCACATTTCCTGAATAGGTTTCAAGTGGACTCTCCAGGAACTACAGTTTTTGGCAGATCAGCATTTGGCCTCATCCTTACGCTACTCTTGTTACAAACTAACTGTTTACATCACAGTGTTAGAGCTCTGCAATCGGTGATTTCATTCAGGGAAAGACATTGTGTTATTGCTTGTATATTACAGACTTCTTTTTCAATAGATATGTTTGGCAATGTTTTGCCTTTAAAAAAAACGCAAAGCAGGAGACATTTTCCCCTGGAGTTTTGCCTTTGAGGCCACAGCTTCACCCTCTCACACACTACTGAGGACGTAGCAACACAACGCAAACATGGCAAACTAATGCGAGTTTTCACAGTTATTATGTAATTATTATTTCATTGTACTCTAATAAAAGACGTTTTTCTACACCAGCCAAATAAAAAGATAGGCCTAAAAAAAAACACTTGGACAACATTTTTCATTTTTTCATTTCATTTTCTTTCATATTCTCGCCAGTGCATCATAGTAGAACTGCTCAGTGCCTCTTTATTCTTAAACAACACAATATAACAACTGTCTTACATTTCAGTATTGTGTCGCAATTAAAACTGATGTTAGTTGAGAAAACACTTCAGGATGGCTACATTATATGAAACTAAATGATAAACCACTATAAACCACTAGAAAGGCAAATGAGTCATTTCAAAGAGATGAATGAGAAAGTGGGCTGAGTGTACGCGCCCCTCCTACCCCTCACTCCTCTCCGTGAAAGCCACATTCGAACATGATCTGGCATTAAGGCTCGGGATCCCTTTGGCAGCTGTGGGAGAGAGACGCAACCGGGAGCCTCGAGGCACAAACTCGTCAGAAAATGACCGTGGAGAGAATATTCGACGAGCTTGGACATTTCAAAAGGTAGGCTCTCAGATGCATTTGTACTCTTTGTCAAGTCTTACCAAGTTGGTGTATTCATTATGGCACCAAGCTGTAAAGATTTGGAGTAGTTGTTAACATCTAAAGTTATTTTTATTCCATCGTACAAAATCGTTTATGAAAACAAACATTCCAAACAACATTGGAGGTCATTTCACTTACATGCCATAAGTTAGGTACTTTGATTTTGAACAGTTATAGCCTAACTTCTTGTTCTACCATATGGCTATGATTAATGAAGGCTCAGTCTTCACTTTTGTGTACTGTGTGGCGATTTTTGAAATATAATGATGTAGCATTTCAATTGTTATTAGAACTGCTTCTCCATTTGAAGTGATGATGAAACACGTCCTAACTGTAGTGTACTAAAAGTTAAAGCTGCCAGAGTGTAACTATTTCAGGAAAAATAAAGGCAACATTTTAAAGGCTGTTAAAGGCTTTGTATGCGATTTTTCACACTTAAATGTAATATCTCTGTGAGTATTGACTGTCTTCAATGGGTGTAACCATTGTCTGTGATGTTTTCCGAGTTTTCCATATTTTCAGTTTGTTAACATTGTCAGGACGGCCGACTGACTCCTCCCCTCACGAATAAAAGTTGTTTAATTGAGGGACTAGAGAAAAGAAGAATAACATAGTGTACTCACTGCTTAACTGAGTTTCTAGATCACGCTCATTTCGGGTAAATTTACATGCAGTGTGAAGATAGGAGCATAATAAAGATCGCTGGCATTTGGCATAGCACCGCCAGTTGTTTTGGTTTCATGCTGGTGCTCAAGGGCGACATCTGCTGGATCAAAAAATCGCATATAAAGCCTTTAATAAAAAAGCATAGCTTCTCTCATAGCAGCCATTCAAATTGGTGCTGTTTGTGATTTTTATTTTTATTTTTAGCTGAGCCAAATAGGCTTGCCTATATGTATTTATTATGGGACGCAGTGTAAAGATGACCAGTGTGTAATTTGCTCAGCTGCCATATCACTCGTCATCACTTCTTCAGCTCTGGTGTAAACAGATGTTTAATAGATTTTCTCTCCCTCTAGGTTTCAGGCATGTCTGTACTTTGCAGCAGTCTTTCAGGCCGTAGCCTGCGGGATCCACTACCTGGCCTCCGTCTTCTTAGTGGAGACCCCAAACTTTGTGTGCAGCGTGCCCAGCAACATCACAGACGTGCTGTACGGTAACCTGACAGGATCTAGTCTGACGGACCTCCTGCCAGTCTTCAAGCAGGCGATGGGGCCTCTGGTGGTGAGGACGGCCGAAGGAGAGCAGTGGGAGCTCAGCCAGTGCCACTGCGCCCTACGCACCAACCCAACACACTTCACGTATGACTTTGACGGCAACAAAACGGTGGAAGCCTGCAATGGAAACTTTGTTTACGACCGCACCGAGGTTTACCAGAGCATCGTGACGGACTGGGACTTGGTGTGTGAGAATGGGTGGCTGGCCAAACTGTGCCAGCCCACCTTCATGCTCGGGGTGCTGATTGGAGCGCTGGTGTTTGGGGACATCGCTGACAGGTGAGCAGAGGTGTGAGAAGGAGTTGGTGGGTCCAATGGCAGAGAGAAATAACACTTGAAGGTAAATTATGTCACATAAGGCACATGGAGTAAAGGTTCACCTTATTAGGAAGTTGTTCACCCTTGTGTCAAGACCGGATACCCTTTATATAGTCATAGCCTTCGGAGACACTTATTCCTCAACATGATGACAATGTTATCTCTCATGTCAAGTGGCACAAGAATACTAATATAGTTAACTCATAGGCAGTACACATGTGTGAAAGGAGTGATGAGTGTGATAAACTGGTAAGAAAAGTGGATGATGGGACTGGAGGAATATCTTGGGACACTTTGAAGGGATCAGGTGACTTGGCCTAGATTTATACGAGTTATGCATAGTTTGGCTCGTGGCGGACCTGATTGACAGGCGGGCACGGTGTAAAAACAGATGGCTGACATCACTCTGGCTTTGTCCACTATGGTGCCCAATCATCTTCAAGAGTTATAATAGAAGACGCTGAAGATGAAGTGCTGATGACTGTATGTTTTTTTGTATGAGTTGACCTATTATTTTTTGGGCTTTTTGTGCCTGTAATGGACAGATAGGACAGTGGATAGAGGTGGAAATCAGGGAGAGAGTGTGGGGATTAACATGCGGGAAAGGGGGCACAGGCTGGATTCGAACCTGGGCCGCCCGCGTTGAGGACTACAGCCTCCATACGTGGGATGCGCGAACTAACCACTACGCCACCAGCGCCCCATTCAAGCTATTATTAACATTATCATTTAAGAATATTGGTGTTAGACTTCATCTCTGCCTGATCTACACAAAAATATCTACATTAACAACCAAAAGTTGATAGCATCACAGCTAACATTATAAGGAGTAGCTCAGTGGCCTTAAAATGTCCTTTTTGTACCTGAAACTTTATTTAATCAGTGATATTTAACATGCAATGTCTCAGTTATAATAGTCATCTAGTGACACCTTGCTTACAGCATTATACTAGAGTGCTGCACCTGAAAGGCCTAACACATCTTTGACAAAGAAATGACAACATTTAATACATAAACTCTCTTTCTCACTGTCTCTCACCCTCTGTCTCTCTTCCTCTATCTTCCTTGGGTGCCTCCCTCCCCCCAGAGTCGGTCGCGTGAGGATTCTGATGTTCACCAGCCTCTGTCAGTTTGGGCTCGGGGTGGCTGTGGCGTTCTCTGGAAACTATTATTTCTTTATGGTGCTGCGCTTCCTCCTCGCCATGGTGAGTACAGAGTGTATTTATGCCTACATACTGTATGTATCATATGTGCTCTTGTTTTTGGATGCCAATTTCGGTGCATTGAAGGAATCTCACATTACTTGCGGTGAAATGTTTTTAGAGTAAGAGAACCTAGAAAATGCACTCTCTGTGTAATTAAGTGTCCAATTTCCTCTCTTATTCAATCTCCAAAGTTCTCTTTAGTACATTTGGAGCCGCCTCCTTTTAGTCATCCTGCAGTCCCGCCAACATGCAAACCATCAACAGATGTCTGCTCCAGTTGTAAAATACAAGGCTATATCTAGGACTGTGTAACTATAGGTTTACGTACAAAGTATTTAGCCAAAAGTCATAGTATTTTTTTTACTATGACTTAAATAAGGAAGAATAGCTAATTATGTAGTAAAAGCCTTCAAAAAGGATTTCAATTCATTTAAAACAAGGGAATAAAATAAATTAGAACATAACATTTGTCATATTTATGTTATGCGTTAAATATCTAAAATATAAACATCAAAACAAAAACAGATTGCAAACTGGTGAGGGTCAGTTGGTGCAGCATTAAATAAAATACATTCACAGACCCCACGTTAACAGAACACAGCGATAAGATGTTAAAACAACAGTCGAGTTCTGTTTACATGTATTCACATTCATTTTTTCTTTGTGTATGGTAATGCATTAAAGGCATGTTTACTAGGCAAAGGCGGGAAGTCATTACTCCTTCAAGTCCACATGGCAGTAAAGTTGTTCTGAAAGAGCCACTACAGTCGCTCCACTGTTTGACTCCTCCTGGCCTTCTACCACCCCCGCCCCTCCCCCCCTCAGTCCTCCACAGCTACAGCTGTTGTTTTCACATAGAATCAGACTTCAGATAGTGTACGCTCTTACTGCACAGCTACATTTCACACAGCAAAGAGTCAGCCTGCTATTAACTCTGACAAAGAAAACTACATGTGCGTGTCACAGATATATCAACTCATACTGTAACTGTAAATTATAAGCAATCCTGTGATTCTTTCCACAGATATTGTAGGATCATGCAAATGGTCAGAAGTGACCCCTATGTAGTTTAATGATAGGGTCAGTTTTCTACTTTAAAGCAAGCATGTAACGTTTAAGAGAAATCTGACATTGAGATGATTGCATTTGATTGTTTCAGTAGGTCATCTGATTCTGTATCAACAATAACTTCATTTATTTCAAGCAGGAGAGACTCAAGTAAGAGTGTACAATTTTTTATACAGTTTGGGAAAATATATGCAATTTCTTTGGCGACTAGACTCGGTCATGATGACGACATGCACTCAGAGGTGCAGGGAGGCTGACAGCAGGATAGGATGACCCCCCTTATGGCCTGTAGATACTTGTGGTGGTGGTGATAGAAGAATGCAGGATTTGTGAGGCTGGATCTGAACTCTGCTGAGCTGGAATGGAGGTGACTGGCGCGGAGGAGGGTCGCAGCGACAGCAAGGAGATGGTGGAAGTGGTAGAGAGGGAGTGGCTAAGTTGATTGAAGAAGAAGTTAAATGAATGTGTGAGAGAATATAACCAGTCTTCTTGCTTGAACTTAAGCTGAGCTCCAATAAGAAAAGGGCAGCTAATTCTTCTTCCTGCTCCTGTTTGTTCATGGACAGTTTGATGTATGTTGTGTCACCGTGTTGGAAATCATACACTGAAATTAGCAAATAAACCAAATATAAATGAATGAATACATTAATTAAAGGAAAAAGTGATACTAATCAATAATATACTCTGGCAAAAACTGTAAGCAAACTTTAAATACATTTCGCTTCCGTACTGTAATTTTATGATTCTCTGATTTATAATTATAATTTATACTTTATTGATCCCGTGAGGGGAAATTCGTTTTTACACTCTGTCTAGTAAACATGCTACACAAATATAGGCTGAAATACACACATGCACAAACAGGATCCTATGGACATGCACTAATGGAGAGGTCTCAGAGTGAGGGGGCTGCCCACGGTGGGCGCTCCTGGGCTGGTGGGGGGGGGTTAGGTGCCTTGCTCAAGGGCACCTCGGCAGTGCTCAGGAAGTGGACTGAGGTTCTGGACTTGGTCCGTGCCGGGACTTGAACCAGTGACCCTCTGATTCCCAACCCAAGTCCCTACAGACTGAGCTACTGCCGCCCACATTTCAGTATGTGAGTTAAAGGAAATTCAAGGGCCTTTTAAAAGTCTAAAATATTTAACATCCAAACACTGTGTCAGAATCACCTCAACAAAAAAGCACAAAGACCTCTTAAAAGCAGTTCAATAAAGACCCCTAAATTACCAATACATTGTCTTATTCCTGCTTCATTAACGGAACATTTTTCTTCATTTCCTGTCTTTCTTACCTCTTTGCATCTTTCAATCGTCTTTCATAACTTTTCCTTTTCTCTTTCCATCTCTGCTTTCTTCAGGTGTCCAGTGGCTACCTCGTGGTGGTGTTTGTCTATGTCACAGAGTTCACTGGCACCAAGGTGCGAACATGGACCTCCATGCATGTGCACGCTGCCTTTGCCGTCGGCATCATGGTGGTGGCTCTGACCGGCTACCTGGTGCGGGTCTGGTGGATCTACCAGATCATCCTCTCCACCTGTACCTCCCCTTTTCTCTTCTTCTGCTGGAAGCTCCCCGAGACGCCTTTTTACTTGATGGCAAAGGGCCGTTATAAGGACGCTCAGTTCCTGCTGGACACGATGGCCCGTGTGAACGGCATTCAAAGCAGGTTGAAGGTGGAGGAGCTGCTGGAGCCGGAGGAAAAGGAGAATAGCAGACCTCTGCTGGAGGAGTCGGAGGGGAAGGCGACACAGTCTGAAAAGAAGCTGTCTATCCTGGATCTGTTCGGCAGCTGGAGGATGGCGGGCCGGACGTGCACGGTGTGGGCCATCTGGTTCATTGGAAGCTTGGGCTACTACGTGTTCTCTTTGGGCTCTGTCAACCTCGGAGGAAACCAGTATGTTAACCTCTTCCTTGCTGGTAAGTGATTAGCTGATGAGCGTCACTCTGCATTAAGAAAGCATGAAACAGGTTGTTTTGAAACAGCTAAATCATACAATGTCATTTTGGGTAATCCATTTGTGTGTTTATTTGTGTTTTGATTTGGATCAACTCTTTGCAAATGCTATTCTTATTTCAAAACGTTTGCTTTTAAAGGCAAAGTGGGCAAAGTGTTTCTATGTGTGTTTCAGTGTGTGAGCAGGTAGCCTGTTTAATTGAATAACAAAACCACCTCTTCCCTTGTAAACAAACAGGCCTCTTAGCAATGTTCATTCCTGTTTACCAAGCTGAAAAGGGTCCTACTAAAAACTTTCTGGAGAATCTCCACTGTAATGCTATTTACTGTTTTTGTAATGTATTGTAAAATATCATGTTCACCATTGGCTGAACTTTGCTGAAGTATTGTTGTTATTTACGACCTCTGGTTTGTCTTTGTTTACTGTTTTTTTTCTTGTAACTGAGCATTAAAATAAGCCTGAGAACAATTAAGTAAAGCTACAGCTCTTCATCTGAAAGATGAATACTTTCCCTGAGGTTTTTATCTAATAAAGAAAATTAGATTTGTACTGTAATACATATTTTGGTAAACATCTCAAGAACTGATGCACTGCTTATTTAATGTTGTGTTGAAAGCAGACTTTGTTCCCAGGCCATTTCCCAGTATCAACTTTAGACTGAACATGATAAATACTATGTTTGAAACTAGACATGCTTGGGAACTAATTTGTGCCAAAGCAGATGATGATACCATTAATAACAAATAATAAACATACTAAATAGGTACTTTCTCTTGATGACTCTTGCGTTAATGTAATTTATGTCTTCTGGTTTCCAGCAGGAACGAATATTATCTCCAACTATGTATTCAGAGACTTACAGTAAAGTACCCTTTTGGAGGCTGAGCTTGACCAACATTTCAGCCGGTTATTGGTGACCCCTCATACAGAATGTGATCTATGTGTGTATAGGCTACGATAACCTCTGACCGAGAGCTGTTGTCACTGGCTGATTCCAGGTGCTGTAGAGATTCCCTCTTATCTGGTTGGCTGTTTTGCAATGGACCGGATTGGCAGGAAGAATACTTGTGTCCCAGCTCTGCTCCTGGCCGGGGTCGCCTGTATGCTCATCATTGTGGTTCCTTCTGTAAGTGCTCACAGTGTATTTTCTTGATGCTAACCACCTTTGTGAGGTCCCCTGAAGACATCATCAAAACAGCTGTTTCTGTGGGAGTGTAAACCAACTACAGACCTAAACATTTCAGTGAATATTTAGCTCTTCAACTACTGAAATCATAGTTTGTAACAACTTCTATTAAAAATTGTTTAACGCAGCCAGATTATTAAAAATCGTGCCTAATATGAAAACATCCTGAGGGGTGGCAACCCCCCCTCCCATTATAATTACCCAATTGGCCACCCTTGGTGATACCCAATATTCCCAATGCTATTATTGGCTCTTTGCTCAGTCAGAGTTGAGACTTAAGTCAAATAAAAAGTCTGGACACAACCCTGCTTCTTTTGTTCTCACAGTCTTCTTTGTTTTTACTGAACTGTGTTGATCCTCCTATCATGAAGTTCTGACTGTTATTTACTGGGAACCATGTGTAAGGATATTGGAATAAGCTCACTGTAATATGGGGCTATTTCTGAACTGGCACAAATTGTCTGAATGTCTAGCTCTTGAGTTTGTTGTCATGACATTGTCCACAGTAATAAAACCCTTGTTACTTTATTTGATATACAATCACATACAGTTCCAACTTTCTATGTTCTTATCCCTGACCCAATTTGCGCTGCTTATGGTTGGCCTGGCAAACAGCTGCTTCGTAACCTCCAAGTAAATATAACCTTTGACATGGAAAGCCATTCTAAACCGAGTGGTCTACAAACAGAGTTGACACAGGGAGCTGAAAAATAGCAGCTTGGAGACAGAGGAGACAGCAATTACAGAGAGTCATCTATGTAGCTCTTACTCATATACTCATATACAGATTTACTCTCACATACCTGTGAGTAACTTATTTTTTGAAAAACTACATGGACAAATGTGTGTGCAAACGTGCCATGTATCAGATAAATATGAGAGAAGAGATTCATTGTGGAATAAGTGTTAAGAAGAATGACTAAGTAGAATAGTTGTTTAGGAGACAGTTGCTTAGTAACAGGACTTAGATACAGTGGACATTATTATGTTACCCGATGAGACCTTTCACCAATAGCTAAGTCCAGCTAGCTTGGCAAATTTAGTGTTGTGAGAAGGATAGCTTATCTTCACAGCTCTTCCTTCCTAGTTGCTTCACTCTGCTGTTACATTGTTTATGCAGTCCATTTTTTAAACTTCCTCTGCCATCTGTGTCTTAATATGTCTCAATTTATCAGTATTTGTTTTGGATTCAGCACATATTTTATGTGTGTTGAGGGTGAATCATACTCTGATGTCATCATTATTTCATTAGGATCATTTTACATTTGAAGAAATATTCTTTAAACTGTCAACAGAAGAGACAATAGTACCCAGTCTAATGTTGTTTCTATTGCTGACTAGCTACAGTCAGAAGACTGTTAGCTTAGCTTACCATAAAAAACTGAAAATGGGGGAAACGGCTAGCTTGACACCATCTAAACATAACAGAATGAACCTACTAGCACAAGCTCACTAAATAAAACGTTAAATCTAAATCTAAGTCTGCTCCCTAACTGCTAAGCTAAGCTAACAGGCTGCTGACTATGTGGTTTGTTTAAATCTATTCCCCCATCCTCCATTCTTACTCTAGTGCTCACACACAAAATACTAACATGAAAATCATGCACGTACAAATATTAAAAACAACCATTCCATTAAAGATGTAACTTTTAAATACATCAGTATAGAATTTGTATATGCAGTTTTTTTTTTAAAAATCTACAAACTCACACGTTCACGTACAGTTTAAACACATGCTAAACACTCTTTTATTAGATCAGACAAGGATGGTGCTCTTTGCTGCTGTTTTAAACTTGATTATAATTGGAGAGTTATAAAAAGTCTGAAGGTCAAAGGTCAGTTGTGTACGCTTTAGTGTATCAATCATTTTTGCAGCAATGCAGAAATGTATGTCCTTAAGAATGATTTTCTTTTAAATTTAAACATACCGAAGTTATAGTTTAAGCCATTAAACACTGACCAATTAACTTCGTTGTCCACCACCTATTGCCCCATTTCCCACAGGACATCGAGCCTCTGGCTATCGCCCTCAGCATGACAGGAAAGTTTGCAATTGCCATTGCATTTGGTCTTATCTACCTGTACACCTGTGAGCTTTACCCCACTATCATCAGGTGAGGACAACATACAGACACTTTAAAAACCCCATACAACATAGTTTGACTGTACGAAAGCCTGTTTAATCACAGCTCAGATATATTACACTTTTCTAAAACTAGAAAGTAAGTAAAGTACAGTAATCGATTCTTGTTTGTGTTGGTGGTGTTCACGTCTGTATTATCCCTCCAGGTCTCTAGCAGTGGGTAGTGGGAGTATGATGTGCCGTGTTGGCAGTGTGGTGGCACCTTTCTGTGTGTACCTGTCTGACATCTGGATCTACCTTCCTCAGGTATACTGCACAAGTTCTCTTTAAGCTCCAAAACCAGACATTATTTAATGTAGAATTCTGTTTTTTTTAACCTTTTTATCCTGTTCCTATTTGCTGTAATATTTAGTTAAAAGCGTGTCCTGACTCCTGGTGAGAATAAAAACTGAACTAATTGCGTTTTCCTTTCATCATAATCTTCATGTAGCTCATCGTTGGAATCCTGGCCTTTATTATCGGAGTGCTGACATTGTTGTTGCCGGAGACCCTGGGCAAACCTCTAACCACCACCTTGGAAGAGGCGGAAGCTTTGGGACAGGAGCCCAGCAAGAAGAGCTCAGCGCAGGGCAGTAAATGTGCTGAGGAGGGGCTGGAGATGAATCAACATTAAGCTGGAGCCTGAGCTGAGAGACTCATGTGGAGAAGATTTGCGGATACAAAACAAGGGAAAAGACAGGAGGTGAAGCCTGCCGCAAAATAGTAACATCATTGATTCGCTTTATATTGATGTAAAAAAATTGAAGAAAAAGACACTTTCCTCAGAACTTGTTGAAATGTGTTTGACATTTTATTCTGCCAAATGACCAACAGTTTGATACTTAAAGTGTCTTTACACATTACAGAATTGCTCCTGCGTGCATAACAGATTTCAGCAATGAAACAATCAGTGACAGATGAGGTGCAATCACAACATTTAGGAACTATGTGCGTGAGAAAATCATGTGCCATATGTGTATGTACGAGTCTCCAAGACCAAGGAAACATGAAGGATTGTAAAAGGTTATTTCACTTTATAAGAACGTCAGTCTTATTTTTTTGCAGTTTTAATTGTTATATCTTTAAATATGATTACTTAATCAAGTGACATAGCAGGAACACAGTACTGATGCAGGTCAGAGCTGGAAATGAGAGAGTAGAGGGAGAGACCCGAAATCTTGCTGCTTAAATAGAAGGCCAATTGGAAGGCGGTGCTGGCAGCTGATTGTGGATAGTGATGTATGTCAAGTGTGAAAACGATGCCACTTGAGTTGTATCCTTGAACTAGTTTGGGTGATAATTTTACTCTGTGCCTTTGTTGTCTCTGTAAAAACTCTTTACAAAACAACTTAAAACCGAGAACTCACCAAATCTGTTTTTTAAATCTGCAAAAGTGAGACCCAGGTTGT
This sequence comes from Labrus mixtus, assembly GCF_963584025.1. Classification (NCBI taxonomy): domain Eukaryota; kingdom Metazoa; phylum Chordata; class Actinopteri; order Labriformes; family Labridae; genus Labrus; species Labrus mixtus. The sequence goes on along the minus strand of NC_083623.1, from coordinate 12,549,214 downwards.
ATTGAAATTAAATCTTAATTCTGTTTGCTGAGATAACTTACTTAGTGTAAGTGCTGATCATGGCTGTGCTTCTCTTTTTTTGTATTCAAATTTTATGGATGCAATGTTTCTCAAAAACCGAATTGAATTTACAACTCACACTGCTGCCATTTTCCTCTGATCAATTCCTTTGAATTTGGTTAACTGACATATTCATCATAATTTCACCACTTCTTGATGGATCAACAAGCCAAGTTAAAAAAAACATGTTTGATAACTCAGACAACAGCTTTCATTAGCATTTACCTGTGGCTTAAACCTAATATTAGTGTTTGGTAGTGCAAAATAACACAATGGAAAAGGTGTTAGCTTTAATGCTAACCTCATGAAATTATTGCTAGGAAGTGGTTAAATGCTAACATTACCTGTCGTCTTTAAAGCTATCAGGTAATCAAATATGGTGTTGACTAACAACCTTGAACACAGCTGCCTTATTTTTAATAGACCTTTTTTGTCATTTAAAACTTTTTTAAATCTCAAGGCATCCATTGTGGCTATCACTGTGAATTTATTGTAACCCAAACCTACCTTTATGTTTTCTGACATTAACCTCAATTTGTTCTCATTTACGATGCCATTGCGTAGCGTTCATCTAAGGTAAGTGTTTGTTTGTGTGAGTGTGTTAGTGTGTTTGCATGTTTTAGTAAGAACAATAGTTGATGTCTTAGATTTCTACTTTCAGATTAAGATGCTGGAGACACTGAAGGAAATATACTCAGAAAAAAAATACAACAGTACTGTACGTTCAAGAGCCCAAATGTGAGCTCCAAGAAGTTTGGACCAAAGGAAGGAATTTTACCACAGCATTGTGGTAGAGCTGTATTCATCTACTTTGCAATACTGTATTGATTTATTGGTTTGTTTATTTTGCATATTGAAGACTAGAGTGGTGCTTTATTTTGAAGGAGAACAAAAAAAAATCATGACAATCAACTGGCATCATTACAGACGGTACTCAGGTTCAGTTTTCCATTCTGAACAGTTTTACTACCAACATGTTTTTTATTTCCTTGTATGGTTTTGCTTTTATCAAGGACAAATAAACAATTTAGCTAAAATAAAGTGTTTTGCTTCTTTCTGACCGTTGAACACTTTTGAATTATTTCTCTTTCTAAAACATCATCATCATAAAACTATTGAATTTGTGTGGAAGAACAGAGAAAATTATCCTTGATAAATGAGCACCTTATAAAGTTTCTCCCTTCCCACTCTGTAAGTCAAACTGGAGGGTTCATTCAATTTGTTGCTGGATCTATTTTTGTCATGGAGCAGCACTGGCAACAGCCCACCAACACGAACAGCTTCCTATTCGCTGGTGGAGAGGAGGTCCCAATACCACAGGACAGCTCCCTCTACTCCACCCAGCACATGAATAAACCCTCTGTGTTCAACTTTGCAAATGTATGAGCAGTGTCTCTGTGTGTGAAAGTTTGTGGAGGTGGAAAAGCTAATACAGGCCACTTCACTTGAACATTAGCAGGCAGGTTTGCTAATATAGTTATGTCATGATACTGATACCTCTTTATATATGAGATAATGAGGTCATTATAGGACACTGTGGAGAGAAGATTGTGTCAGGAGCTCCCCCTTCTGTTTGTGCGTGTGTGTGTTCTTGTAGTTATCTAAGTTGAGGACTAGGTTGTACTGCGTGTCAACAGGGGACTATACAAAATAACATTTCAAATAAGGTGGCACACACACACACATACACACAAAAGCACTACAGTATGTGTACTGCCTGTTCTGATATGTTTTTCAGTTGTCAGGTACCACCAGTTTTATCCCCTTATTCATTTATTATAAGACAATGAATGTACACAAACTACAAGAGTCTCTACACAAACAGATACGTTAAGTTAAAGCAAACAGTTTGCTGCATGAGGTTTAGCAACTTTTACTTCCTTTCTGATGCTCTGATGCATTCTTTTTTACTCAACAAGTGATAGAAATGGACAGACAATTGCTTGAAATTACAATAATTTAAATGTCTTGGTTGGCAAATTACAAGTAATAATCATCAATCAGCTGCAGGACTCTCCTGTGTCAACACAGCATGTATCATCAAGAACTTTTAAATACATTTTGAGACAAAAGAAATAAGATCAAGAGCAAACAGAGAAGGACGACAGGTGAGAGTGGAATATTATTTCTTAAAAATAATACGCTGTCTTCACATCAGAGGTTTAGCAGTGTTGTCCTGTCTGGAGCAGAGGAGGCAATTTCACAATTGGAGAGCCAGACGGCTGCAGGAGGGGTGGAGTGATGGACAGGATGCTCAAGGGAACACAGAGCTACACATGGTGAGAGCAGAGTGATGGTGCTGGACCTGGTTTTGAGGCTCTTTGAGTCGCTGCCTGTCATGTTTGTAGCAGCAGATTGAGGAAGAGATGAAGGTGCAGAATACCTGATGTGGAAAAGAGACTGCAACCAACTTCTTCATACAAAACTTACACACAAAAAGCAAATAGAGTAGAGACAGAAGCTGACATAGTATGAGGACATTTATTTTGGAGACGGTAAAATGATGTACTGCATTAATTATTGTTAACCAGTTTTCAGCTGTTGATATAAACTCTTTCCAGACACCCTTCAAATGGCAAAAAAATAGTTCCATAGCCGCCAGAAACCAAAGATACAAATGATCAAGTTAATAAACATTGTTGTTTTCCTTCCTGAGAATCTTAACCGGAATGCAAATGAATACAAAATAATAAATACAACTGGCAACAAAAAAAGGAAACACTGAAAACAAACCAGTACAATGAAAAGAGATTTGGATGGTAGAGTGATATATTAAGATGATGCACTCGTAGCTTATGGTTACTGCTCTCTGGATGGTTTTACATGAGTGAATAAAAAAGATGCACACTAAATAGCTGCTGGAGAAAAAGCAACATGTTAGCTAGGACTGGCATCACAGAAACAAACTCTTCAACAGTAAGACAATCCTTTTTTTTTTTTCTTTTTTTTTTACTTTAAGGCAAATTAGTATCCAGTTTCGTGACCATTTGGCTGCTGAATTTTACAAAGTCACCACAGAAAAGTGCATTGCAGTAGAAACACTGATATTTGGCAAACTTTTCATCTTTGGGTTAAACGAATGACGCATCATGAATGCTTTTTCTTTTAGGTGTTTGACCTTAAAAACAGCCTATTTTTAATTTTTTTATGTAATAAATCAATACTAAAATACACTGTTGGTTTGGTCAAACTTGATTCATTCATGCACACATTGTTGGAATTCTTTGAATTCATAATTGAGTGCTTACCGTTTAACCCTCATTTATACCTATGAATATCTTACAAATTAGACAAATGATATAAACTATAACAACTGGCAGAGGATCCTGACAGTTGCTGGAACTCCGATCGAGATTTGGCACTTCCAACAGTCCTAGACAACTAATATACAAAAAAGGGTTTTGGTATGTCTTTACTTGTGGATACAGTACCAGTTCCCATTCCAGCTTTTAGACCACTCAGCCTCTCATAAAATTATCCTCTGTCTTGGACAATGTCTCAGAAGTCCTCTCCTACAGCAACCAACTTAGAATATTTCCCAACATAATCCAAATGTCGCACTAATCTCTCCTGGAGATTACAGCAACAATGTTTATTTTGTTTTATTAAAGGAACCCAAAAAACAAGCTCAAATTGAATCCAAACTTGATCAAGGATATTGAGTTAAGCATTATTTGCCATAGTCCTTGTTATTGTTTTTGAATAGAACATTATGTCCTTCCAATTACTCAATCCTATAGTCCTCAGAGCTGTGTCTGTCATGATAGGAGTATTTTGCAAATGTAAAGCAAACAACCCTGTGTTAACACGGGCATCATGAGCCTCACACCGCTCACTTTTCCTAGGAATGCTGAAAGACGGGGGAACGCTCCCCTCTTCGCCCACAGGCCGCCTCCAGCTCTCTCCAGACACTCCAAGCCAATTAATTTCATTGGCTACGTCCACTTTTTTTCTCTACTAAGTCCTTAGGAATGGACCAGCCAGCTGTTGGCATCCTCCAAGTCTGTGTCCAGCTCCTCGTCTTCATCCAGAGGCTCCGGGGTTCGGAGGGCTAGCTCTCGAAGGAAAGCAGGTGAGTAGGCGGTGGGTTGGGAGAACGACTTGAGGCCAATTTTTTTCTTCATGAGGTGGAACTGGTCACGAATGAAGTTGTAGAACTCGTACTCGTAGCGCATGCGGTGGTACAGTACCTGCAGGGCCTCCAGAGTGGGCGTGTGTTTACGTACGGTGCCTGTCATGTTTCCCATTTTCCTGTAGTCTGCAGAAAGAACACATTTCAAATGTTTTAGAAAAATGCATTTGCATTATTTAATCTTTTTTAGGTTCTTTTTTGGGCTTAATGTCTTAATTTGAGACAAGACAGTGTATACAGGATGATAGAGTGTGGCATGACATGTGACCAAAAGAGTCGAGCCACTTTGAGGACTACAGCCTCTGTACATGGGGTGGTGCAGAATGAAACTGTTGGCTACTGTTGGCTACCTGGTGCCAACTACATTTTTATTTAAAAAAAACAAAAACATCCTCAAATGAAAACTGTGTTTCTGCCAGTGGTCTGTCCACAATATTTGACTGGGTTGGGCCCAGCTCTGCCAATGCTTTATATATTTACTGTCAGACACTTGGCTCCAATCCAAATATAACTCTGCTGCTATGAGGTCTCTAACACCTATGTATTACAGCTTCACAAACCTAAAATAAAAATTACTCTTGGATGGTTGACACAATTTAAAGATATATTCACAAAATTAATTCATGAAAATACGTACTAACAACTACTAACATAAAGCTAACCAATGGTGCATTACATTTCTGTGTATAGTTTTCAAAATAAGTTTTGACATATAAATCGAAGTGGGACGCTACATAGAAATGCCACAAAGGTCTGCAGCCTGTTGCTAAACAACCCGATAAGTTCAATAGATCTTGAGAACTACCTCGGACTGGGCAGATTCATTCATGGTTTGTGACACCTGGGATGTCCAATCAGAATTTAGAAGAGGCCCATGCCATCCTTCTTCTGAAACTCCCCTGATTTCAACATAGAGCATTTTTGAACAAACACCTACCAGGGCTCTTGTAGATGTTGAGTACTCCAGTAAAGTAATGAGGTAAGAGCCTCTCCAACAAGAGGAGAACATCCTCCAGCTCCTCCAGGATTCCCACAAGAAGGTAGTTCTCTAGCACGTTCTGTTTGGCCCTCTCCAGAGCCCATACTCCAGGCTCCCTGATGGTGAGAGATGAAAAATAAAAGGGTAAGGAACAGGAAACCCAGAGAAACCGAACAAAAAAAACAGAAAGAAGTACAACAGCAATGTCCAAAACGTGAGCAGAACTTGTCATGCAATACCTGCATTGAGGATGTTGTCCACAGAAATAAGGGATGATGTAAAAAACTCTTGGGTTGGAGCACTCTGGGTAATTCTCTAGAATGCACACATTGATATCCTAAAAGCAGAAAAAAGACATACCTTTTAATATTACACGTTTTATTACTTCATGGTTTCATTCAATTAACTGTGTATGAATCCCAAACAGATTGCATTGATATGTGTCTGCCACTGGAGGGAGCCACTCGCCAGTACTGCTGTAAACACCCTGATAGACATATGAAAGGCAAAGTTCTTCGCCAAACAACATCCTGAGCACTTAGATAAGCTCTGCCCCTTCACCCCAGCTGCTCTCTGAGGTGCTAAATAGGAAATCAGATTCCTGCTCACTTGAAAAAGATACATATATGAGATTTAAGGTGGAATTACCATTGTCCAGCTGCATAAATCAGAATCAATAGCTTGTTGTTATGCAGTGATTATGCAGAGGTGAACATTTTGTAGCAATCCGGACAGATATGTGAACTTTAAAACGTGTCAACATGTGGGGGAAATCAAAAAAATGAAAGGGAAAAAATAGTGGAGAGATTAAAGACACGCATTCAGGAGGAAAGCTAGCCAGCCACGTTGTAATGTGGAACTTACAGTCAAATCCATGTCAGGTGACGTAAGCTTTATGGATGGCAACAAGTCCTGAGCAACAAAACACTCTGAGAAGCATTACTCCATGTGTGCGGGGACACGGTACAACCAGGCTATACATGCATGAAGCAAAAGGTACTGACAGGTCCACATGAGTTCGAAAGTGGAAGCAAATTCAAAGTGTAACCTTGCCCTTAAGGATTTATGCCCTGATAAAATTGGTAATGGCAGATTTAAACAAGAGCTATTTTTCAAAGCCAACACTGAGGCCGACATGCTCCATCACAAAGACAGAGAACCAGAGGCTCAGACCTTCCCAAAGGAGGCAGACTGCTAGTGAGGGTGAGATGTGAGGTGCCTGCGGGTGAAGACAAGGAACCAAGTGAAAGAGTAGTCAAAACCACAACACCGTTGATAATGTAAAGATGTATAAAGGTAAGAAACCATGTTTATTTGAGGACATATTGGCTGGAATTGTGTGCCTTTAACACAGCTACGCTGTATAGGATACTATTAACCTTGAATCAGGTTGCTTTGGTGCATTTTAGCTACATGTCACGATAGCAATATTATTTTAATGTGATTTTCGCTCCAGGAGACAGGAAACTATACATCTGGATAACTCTAATGCTACAACCAACAGCAGGAAGTGCGTGAATACACACACTGAAGTCTTTAAACATAAGTTGGGATGACATAAATTATGCACTTGGATGGTTATCTTTTCCTCTAAGCTGAAAACTGGGGTGCAATTGTGTCTCTGATTCACCAAGAGGCTACAGGGTTTGTTTGAACTTTATGACTGAGCTGCACTATGCACCAGGAACAGAATTTAGTGATGATCAGTGAAGCACGCCGCTGGGAAGTTCTTCAAGGAAACCACAACAAAACCCCAGGAGAACCTCTAGAAAACAGTCCTGTATAGCACCATTGTTGGAGAGCAGGTCGTGTCCTGACTTGTGATAAGTTTGCCCTGCTTGTTTTTCATTGATTTTATTATTTTCTTTCATTAAGATTATTCATCAGAGAACAATAGTATCGTCATCACATCCAGTATTATCATATACTGTATAAAAAAAATATCTGGCCCACAGGCTACAGTTTCCAATCTTAAATGATCCATAAGTTTTCCATGTTTTGTAAACAAAAGTTGCACTGACTCATTCTCACACACACTTGCCATGCTAGTAAACAGACACTGGCAAAGGACTTTAGACAGGCTTTTCCTAATATAAAGCAGGATTGCAGCTTAGCACAAATGCTCCCAGGAAAATCACTACGAACCGAATAAGAGACAGAATAAGTGAGAAAAAACAAGTGAGAGCCAGAGGCAAGGAAACAGAGAAAAGCATACAGGAAGTGACACGTGTGACGCCATTCACTGAGACTCAGGGCGCACTGCCAGGAAATCCCCCTTTCGGCTTTCTGCGACACTTGATACTGGACCCTTATGCCTCAACATTTAAGGGACCTCTGGGAATCAAGCCACAACTCATTTATATACAAGTACACACAATCAAACTCACACACATACACACACATACACACTTGATAGACAATAAGCACTTTCTTTAAAGAACCCATTAGTATTTCGAAGAGAGCTTCTGTGTGCCTTCTCAGGTTCATTGTTCCTATTCTCACTGTGGATTAGGCCAACTGAGCAGTCACAGAAACTGTAGAAAAAATAGGCCCTAATCTCTACAATGGGCTCTATTCCACTGAATGGAATGTATGCATGACTTAAATCAGAAATAATTGATGATGTAGACCTTTCCCGTGGGACAATTTTACTCCGTTTCCACCAGCGAGCGTGGGAGTGATGCACATGCGAGGGAAACAACCTATTAACGCATCATTAATATTTTCACCCTGAGGCTAGTGGAACGTGTTAGCAAAAACATGCTAATTTAAATATGTCAACAAAGTGCGGAGAAATGTCTGCCTCATTTTAATCATGTTTCTTTTCTTTGAGGAATAATTGCTGAATATTTACTACTAAATTTTAAATCTGTTTTTCTTCTCCATTAAATCCTAAACTAAATGTCAGACTCTGTAGTTGCTAAATGCTATGCTGGGATAACCAGCTAGTTTCTAGCTCTGTTTTAAGAGTAATTATTTGGTTTATATTAATTTATTCTCCTTTTTAGCTAAGTTGTCCTCTCCACCAATTCCTGAGCAGAATGTCCAACTCTTTAGCTGCTAAATGCTCTGCTATGATTGCTAGCAAGTTGCTAACTTTTGATCCAGAGGATGTATTCTGCATTTAAACATTTTCTTTAAGATCTGATTTTCTATTTCTACATTTCTATTTTAAATGTGCATATCTTTAGCGGCTAAATGCTCTGCTATGTATGCTAAGTTATTAGTGACTTTCAATTACCTACTAAATGCTCTGCTGTTTGCTAGTTATCTGCTAATGCTGTCTTTTTTAATGAGTAGTAGGCTACACTAATGAAAAAGGACAAATAGGCCAAGAGAGCTACTAGAAGTTAGTGAGCATTTGATTATTTTGTCCCAGGTTTAGTTTATTTTATTTTTATTTCCCTTTTTAATTTGTCTTGTTTAGCAGTTTGAGACAGGTGTATGTAAAAGATGCTATACGTTTCTTGCTTGCTTGTCAAAAAGCTAGAATAACAACAGCAGAGTTGGTTTGTAACAATTTCCAATACAACACCTTACAATCATCCATTGTTAATAAAAAAATAGTTAAAGCTGCTTTAAACTTTAAATTCCTAGCATTTACTCTACTTCTCCACCAGTTAGATTTGTTAATGCTTCCAGAAAATACAAAAACAGCTTAGCCTTCACTGATAACTTCACAAAAATTACATGAACTACTTTTTTTTTTTTTACAAACTCTCTAAGACAACACCTTACAGGTGTGACCAGTAGGTAGGAAGGTTACATCTTTGGCAATCAATCTGTTGACACCTTACTCAAGGCAGGTGAGGACATGACTGATGCCAGTAAAGCTTTTGTCAATATTGTTCCTCTTTTTTTTGAGTATGCGTCATTGCAAATGTCAGATGAATTAAGATGATTTTAAGTTGGCATGGGAATCTTAACTGATCAAACCAGTATTTTTGAAGTGTGTGAACTAATCTGTGCTCCTTTGGTCCAGAGACACTGAATTACATCATAGACATTTTGCAATCATTTGCATGCTAGGTATTCAAACACATACACACACATTGTGGTAGGCTTGGCAAGTCACTCTCAACAACTCTTCCAGTATTAATCATTTTCATACACACATACCTCTTTAAAGAGACTGAACAAGCCATTTAAACCCCAACTTCTTTCAAAATAAGAGCTCATAAATTAAGTCCTAAATGACTGTTCATACATGTGCCTTATCCCATACGTGTGTCCAGAGCATGCCTCCGTACAGTGTGGTGTATGTGTGTGTAAGAAGGGGTGTGGGGACTGTTGGAAAATCCAAGGCAACCACAGGAATGTCTCAGTAACACGTGCATCAGGTTTCCACGGCCCCTGCTAGCAAACTGACAGTGTTCTTTCATTGACACCTCTCATATACACGGAGCGCAGGGCAGGCCGGGCTAATGCACAGCAGGCAGGGGATAAATCCAAGACTATGAACTCACTGTGTTGACATAGCAGGGCACTCACGCTGATACACACACATCTGAACAACTATATTTGCGAGGACATTCAGAAAGATTTATGCTCTATATTAAGTCTTATTTTGGATTTTGAATTAGTTTGCTCTCTGTTGTATTCAGCCCGACTAGCCAAAACAAACATCAAAGTTTTATAGCTCATATTAAACCACCTTATCCTCGTCAGGGAGCTCTCACTCGTCATCATTTCAGTCATGTACAAATAAATAAATGTATTAATATCACCCAGGTTCAATTTTATTTGACCGTTTTCTAAAATACCTGCTCACCCTGGGTCTATATCTAGAAATACTCAATTGTATATTATTGTTTTTTTTTTTTCAATACTACATTACAGCCATGGACTAATGACTTTTACAAAGAGATACAACTTAAAATTGAAAAGCAAACTTAGGTTACAGGGCAAAAGACACATACAAGGTATGTGACCTCTTGGTCATAAGATAGGGTTGTTTGTAATGTTTAATGGAGGCAGACTGACTAGACACTCACGTAAATCTGTAACTTTGTTTATGTTATAATGATATGATGCCAATCCCTGTTCAGAAAAGTCATGATTGATTTATATTTTTACTTGACTGAGCATTGGATTTAGGCTTTAAATCACTGAAGACCCCTGTATTTCCACAGCCATTCGTTGTAGAAGGATTGTTTTTATCCAGGCAGGGGCAGCGACTTTTGGGCAAAGAACCCAGATGGGTTGATCTCATCAACACAAATGATTTAGCAGGTAGCTGCAAGCTGTTTGTGCTCATAGGGTAAGCTAGCTTGTTGTTTATAACAGGCTCAGTCAATATAATAGGAATACTTTTCCAGACAGTGAATCCTAGATTTGGAGGCCAAGATGAATATAAGTAAAGTAAAAGTGGGTAAGACTCCTGACACACTTCAAGGCAAAATATCACACACTGTACTCTACCTAAATTACCCCCCCCCCCCCTCCCCCCCCCCCCCTCCCCCCCCCCCCCCACTTACTGAATTTGAGTTAGTTTCAAACCCTGTTTAGGACTCTTGGGCAATATAGGGGTAGAAGAGTAAACACACACACACACACACACACACACACTCACACACACACACACACACACACACACACACACACACACACACACACACACACACACACACACACACACACACACTCACAGGTAAGCCAGTCTGCAGCCTCCCCCCTCCCCTCAAACTGTAGCAAGGGGCCCCGTGGTCTGCATACTTTAATAACTCAACTCACATGGTCCAAAACTCCAGGGAAAGCAGTGCAATACTTAATTACAGCCCGTCAGACGCGAGCCAGAATGACATTAACTCCTCCTGTAGCCTCGCAGTATGGCCTTCTGAGCTCTGACAGTGAAGAGGAAGGTCTAGCAGTGTACCTGTGATATCGATTTCCCTTAAGATCTTAATATAATCACTATCTTTTTGTGTGTTTTATTGTCAAAATATGTACTTTTTTGTCTTGGTGTTTACCCTTATCTCAACTGTGTCTGTTTGTCTTTCTTTAAAGGAGTTCTAACCTCACATTTGATGCATCACTTCATGCCAACTGTACATTCCTGAATGTTTGAAACTCAGACTGCTTAAACAGCTCCTCCGCTGTGTAACACTCACACAGAGATTTAAAAAATTCAACTTTTACATTAAAGTAAAGCTTAAAAATGGCATGTACAGTGAAATATCAGACTCTTTGCCTCGAGTTTGTTGCTACAGGGGTAAACACCTCTGGGAAACAGATGTAGGATACTGAGTTTTTTCATGTGGTTATACTAAATAAGGTCTGTAATTGGAATCATAATCATGTTTAAATATTGGGTTAGCATCAGTCTGCCACTGCCTTACAATTTTCCTTCCTTCCTCCCTCCCTCCCTCCAGCAACACCACGTGTTTAACATCTTCAAAGAGAGCACAGTGTGCTTTTTATTTTTGTTGGAGAAATGCTCTGTCGTTTACATTTTAACAATTACAGTTGATATTTGTTTCAATATGGATGGATAGGCCGGATCTTTGTAACATAGCAATAAGTAAGGTCTTTTTACCTGCTCTTTTGTAATGTTAACAGACAAAGAGTAAGGTATTTTACCTGCTTCTTGTAAAGTGTCTCGAGATAACACTTGTTATGAGTTGACGCTATACAAATAAAAATTGATTGATTGATTGATTGATTGAATATGATAAAAACATTTGAAATACAAAAAAAATGAATCATGTGGCTGACAGAGGACATCAGTGATTGAATTCAGAAATCAGAGAGCCAATAGGATTATTTTCTTATTACAATACTTTTGAGGATTATAAATTGAGTTTACATAACGTAAAACAAGAATTTCACTACTGTTCCTCTTTGGCTTACATGCCTCTATAATTAGTGAACATCAAGGTCATACCAAAAGAAAGAGAGAGATGAGTATACAGCATTTCAGTTCATGCCTCAACTCAGCATTAAAACTACCTGGCTTGGAACCAAAACAGATAAAGCAGTTGTTGGCAAGCCTGTGATTTAGTCATAAAATGACCGTGCGGATCCGTCAGATAGTGCAAACACATTACTATTTCAATCCATAAACAACTCTGGTATTGATTTAGTTTACGTTTTATAATGGTTTTCTACACCGTGACATAACCACATGGTGCTTAATCGACAGTTTATTTGTGTTTTTCTATTACTTTTGTAGTTAACGAGATTTTCTCATCACACAAAATTCATCCTGAAATAAAATCTGGGTAAACCCATGTGCTCCATTTTTTAAATTTCAGTACAGAAAGTGGTCAAACCGAACATGATCTCCTGATTTATTATCGGGAGAGACACTCGTTTAGTTTTCTTCATCACAAAATGAACACCAAATTATGGAAAAATATGTGCTGCTCTGTAATGAAGAGAAAAGTGATGGATGCAAGCTCAAACTTCACAAACTGATCATGAATCCCTCCAAATGCAATGAAGGCAGGTACAAAGCTTTGGCCACAAAACCCCAGCTGATTAATCAACTTATGTGTCCGACACGTCTGCAGTCTGTGTGAGACTCCAGCAGAGAGAAAGATAAAGATAAAAGATAAAGATAAACTTTATTGATCCCCCATGGGGGAAATTTTTTCGTTACAACGGAATATAATTATTAAAAATAACAAGAAGTTAAAAAATCAAACGTATTTACATCAGTTAAATAAAGGAAGACATAATACAATAATAGAATAATACAAGGTATGTACACTTCCACTTGTGGAAAGAGTTATTGTTATTAAAAACACACACAGTGTGTAGCACTATTGTTATGAGTGGTGATGCTGTTAAAGAGTCCGATTAAACAGTCTGACTACAGATGGAATGAAAGACCTGCGGTAGCGCTCTGTCTTGCAGGGTGGGTGTCTCAGTCTGCTGCTGAAGGAGCTGCTCAGGGCCCCCACAGTGTCATGCAGGGGGTGAGAGGGGTTGTCCATGATGGATGTCAGCTTCACTAACATCCTCCTCTCCCCCACCTCCTCTACGGAGTCCAGAGGACAGTCCAAGACAGAACTGGCCCTCCTGACCAGTCTGTTCAGTCTCTTCCTGTCTCGCTCTGTGCTCCCTCCTCCCCAGCAGACCACTGCATAGAAAAGTGTAGACGCCACCACAGTGTCATAAAAAGTCTGTAGCAGAGACTTGCACACTCCAAAGGACCTCAGTCGCCTCAGCAGGTGTAGTCGACTTTGGCCCTTCTTGTACAGGACGTCTGTGTTGTGTGACCAGTCCAGTTTATTGTTGAGGTGAACACCCAGGTATTTGTACGTCTCCACCCTCTCGATGCCCAAGGCCCTGGATGTTCACCGGTGCAGTCTGAACCAATCACCATCTCCTTTGTCTTGCTGGCGTTGAGCTGAAAGTGGTTGAGCTCACTCCAGTCGACAAAGTCCATGATGACCTGCCTGTACTCCTGTTCGCTCCCCTTAGACACACACCCCACGATGGCTGTGTCATCGGAGAACTTCTGCAGGTGGCAGCTCCCAGAGTTGTAACTGAAGTCCGAGGCGTCATCCACCCCGATGTTCGGCTGGTAGGCAAACTGCAGAGGATCCAGATTTGAAGTCACCAGGGGGCGGAGGCTGTTGAGGACGATCCTCTCCATGGTCTTCATCCGGTGAGAGGTGAGGGCCACAGGTCTGAAGTGGTTAGGCTCCCTGGGGTGAGATGTCTTAGGGACTGGCACCACGCAGGAAGTCTTCCACAGGGTCGGTACCCTCTCCAGTCTCAGGCTCAGGCTGAAGATGTGCAGAAGGACCTCACAGAGCTGGTCTGCACAGTCCTTCAGGAGTCTGGAGCTGATGCCGTCGGGACCTGTGGCCTTCCTCGCCTTGATCTTCCTCAGCTGACTTCTCACCTGTTATGGAGAGGCCGTCGGTGGAGGAGGAAGAGGAGGAGGAGAGGGTTGTTGAGGGGGCGTCTGTGGAGGAGGAGGAGAGGGCCGTTGAGGTTGGGTGGCAGGGTACTCAGATGGAGTGTCTGAGAAGCGGGCTGGTCTGCGCTCTGGTGGGTGGGGTTGGGAGCAGAATCAAATCTATTGAAGAACAGATTCAGTTCATTTGCCCACTCCCACGACCTCTGCTGTGACCTGAGATGTTATTCAGGCCCCTCCAGACTTCCCTTGCATTTTTATGTTGTAATTGCTCCTCCATCTTTGCCCGGTAGCTGGCTTTCCCCTCCTTGATTTCTTTCTTGAGCTCCTTCTGCACTCTCCTCAGCTCCTCTCTTATCTCCAGATCTAAAAACCCTCTTCTTTTCCAGCAGCAGGGATTTCAGCTCAGGGGTCACCCAGGGTTTGTTGTTGCATTTTTTTGGTGGGTACAGTGTTCTCAACACAGAAGTTTATGTATTCTGTGATACAGTGTGTCAAGCTGTCGATGTCCTCCCCATGTGGGCTGCACAGCACCTCCCAGTCAGTGGTGTCAAAGCAGTCCTGCAGCGCCTCAGTGGCCTCCTTAGGGCGCGGTCTCACTGGCCATCTGTACCGTGCTGTACTCTAGCACGATTGCCCCCCCCTCTGCGCCATACCCACGCTGGCCGGCACGGCCCGCAGTCACACTGGCCAGGACTAACCGTGCTTAAGCACGATTACCTCTTGTACATAACGTCGTAATACAACACATGCACTCTTTATGTTATTATGAAGCGTGCTCAGTTTACAAACAGGCGGACGAGAGAGAGAGAGAGAGAAAAAGAGAGACGCGCAGTCGAGTCCGCGTCTGCACATCAGAGAAAAACACAGAGAGCATGACAGATACTCTACTGACTTTGCGGCTATTTTTAAGCCATTTTAATCAGACACAGCAATAAATAAATAAAAAAATAAAATAGACGCGAGTCCGCGCAGACGCCCGCACATCGGAGAACAACACAGAGAACATGACAGCTACTTTGTGTCTCATATTGTGTCATTTTAGTCAGATACAGCCATGAAACTCTGTCAGCGTTGTGTACCCGACCGAAGCACACCTCGTGCCGAAGCACACCTCTCCGAAGTGTGCCAAAGCCAAGGAAGTGTACCGTGCCTGAGGACGATACGGAGCGGTCACACTGGCCAAACGAACTGGACTTTAGCGTTGAAGCGTGCTTGGGCACGGTACGGATGGCCAGTGAGACTGCGCCCTAAGGGCTTAGACCACTTCTTCACATACCTAGTTGTGGGGGGTTGTTTTTTTTTTACCGTAGGTATGTAAATGGTATGCAGTCTCATCAAGTTGTGGTCTTAGCACCCCAGTGGGGGGAGGAGTGATTATCTGTATGAATCCTTGGTGTTTGCATACATACATTGCATACAAGTTTTATTAACATACTGAGTGAAAGTAGAGAGAGTGGCAGACAGGAAAGATGTAGATTTCTCCAAAGCATCTCACATTTACTGTTTGAAATAAGCTGTTAACAGACTTGTGTTAATATAAACTTACAGCAAGATTTAATTCCCAGCCCGCCGAACATTTAAAGACACCATTACTTAAGGCTGTAAAGCTTGAAGCCAAAGCATCCAGACAATCTGTGAACCATATATTCCTCTGCTGCAAAAATGTAAGGTAAATCATAATTTCCTCAAGTGAGACAGGTATATATACTCAGTGAAAAAAAACACTCAATATCGGACAAATAGCTTTGTCTTACAATCCAGATACAATAATAAACTGATGCTGTAAAACAAAGACTCACCAGATATCTCTCATCATCCTTCATCCCCGGCGTGCGGATGAGGTGGTTCTGCTCGCCCCTCCAGTCACCGAAGCGACGGAAGAAGTAGTTGGAGAGGAACCGGTTGATGGGGTCCCGGATTATGTTGATATAGACTGGCTGCTCTATCCTAAATCTGATTAAGACAAATGGAAACACAAATGTACACAATGACACATTTTAAGAGGTGACCAGAAGTTTTGAGGGCAACATTTCACTTGCTCATTCCACTGTACCTGGTGAAGTTGAGGAAGTGAACATGCCGCGTATATAGAAACGGCTGAGGAGAATTACTGATGTTTTTCATGAGATCCACCTGGAAAAAAAAAAAACAGAAAGAAAACTCAGTTGAGCTGACGTTTCACAGAGAAATCAGCCATGTTTTAAAAAAAGTCATTCGAGGCAAATGGAGATCAAATCCTAAGCTCCAGTTCATAATAATGTCATGGTAGAATTCAAACAGTCATTACAGTTGTTGATGAAAACCAAGAACAAAGGCTTTTGTTTCAAAAAGGAAAGGCAATATGGGAGTTCCTATAACCTTTATTCTTTATAATGGCCAGCAGGGGGAGACTACACTGTTTGCAGAAAGAAGTGCGATTCATATGAAACCAGATGGAAAAATTAGCCTATTTCTCACTTAATTTAAAACATTTTTCTATAGTCTCGATTTCATGTCTCAAGTCTTATTCAGTACAAGGTGATATCAATTTATTAAATACTGGTCTTATGCCATTCAGAATCAGAATCAGCGTTATTGTCCATGTATGCTCACAGTCACACATACAATCAGAGTAAAATTAACAATAAGCAGTGTAAGCTTTAGGTTGTGGTTAACTGTCAAAGACAAGTATTATAGAAGCTTTTCAACCAGAATAGAGTCGTAAAGATGTTTATCCACCATGCTCTCTAAATATGGTCTCTTCTGGTTACATGAAAAACTGAAAGATTCAAAGGTGGCTCAGTGGAGACTTGCTATTGGACCCAAATGCAGACCAAGAAAAACATTCATTATCTTTAGGTACGGTCAAACGGAACCAAGATGTCACTATTTATTGGGTTAAATGTTTGAACTGAGTTCATGGCCATTGATGAAATGCACTTTGTTTGTGGACTTTTTCTGGCTTTGTGTCCACCTTGATTAAATGTGCAGAATCGTCTTCACCACAGACTGACCTCACAACAGGTCCAACCTCTGCCTCTTCTGCACAAAAACACCATTGTTATGCCCAGCTAACAACATTCACCATTCTACATCGAGTTTCTCCCTAGTCATGCTCAGGAAGGCCGACATTTTTAAAAGAAATTATTCCAAGTTTCTTCTTCCTCTGCTGCTATGAAAGATAAAGAAAAAAAAAACACCCCAGAGGCTTTCCAGTTCTGCACGGAGAGGCAGGCTCACAGTAGCCAAAACAAACTTTGAGGTATCACAGTAGTGCCATATAAAGCGCAGAGTCCTTGCATGAGCTCTCTTAATGAAGGCCATTCAACTGAAATCTCATTTTTAGTCACATATAAAACTTCATAATGGAATTAATTCTGTATTTGATAGCCACTTATTCTAGTCACATATGTGGGAAATCAGTTGTTTTGTCTCTGCACCGGTGGGGCTTTGAAATGGAAAAAGATGAGGCATGCCAATGACCCCCCAACCCAACTACTCCAATGTAGTTTTTGAACACAGAAGGAAGATTTCCCAATTGTTTTAGATACTTATTTTTTCTCCTTCTGTTGGTAAGAATATGCTAAAGTCCTGCTGCAGCAACTTTGACCAAAGACAAGCAACAGAACCTCTGGAACAAGAATGGCTTCCCAATGGAATAAAACTTCCAATTGAAAGAGACAAACACACTGTGGCCATCAATGCTAGAGTTCCTCCATGAGTGTAATATTTTATTCAATCAATGCTTACTGCTAAATCTAAGTACCATGAATTGATTTTCCTTCTTTTTGTAAAAATGGACCTAACTTTGCAAACAGAGCGAGCAGAAGTGACAGAGGGATGCAGTTTCTTCTAAAGAAACAAATAAAACGTTTAGAAGTTGAACATTTTACGGCAGGAGAGATGGTTATAAAGTGGAAGCATGAGTGAGTGGAAATGTACTGAGTTTATAGGGAAGAGGGAGGGTGTGAAGCCTGAATCTGACTGGGGCCTCAGATTAGCTGCCCTGTGTACATAAACAAGTATACATATTACTGTTGCTATCCAAATACTGCTGCTGACGTAATAGGTGCCTATGCATAGTTTATGGGGCAGGACATTCATGCAGTTTCTTCTTCCTGAAAGTATTTATTTAACAATCTTTTGATCTTTATAAATTATGCATCAAAGAAGTTGATTTTCCCAATATCTTAAACATAAGTTCATACCAATTAGACCATAGCTAACCCCAGATAACCCCTCCCCCACACCCAGGTTGATGAGCAGACACTGAACACATTGGGCACATTTGGTGTGTGTGTGTGTGTGTGTGTGTGTGTGTGTGTGTGTGTGTGTGTGTGTGTGTGTGTGTGTCTCTGGTTTGTCTGGCCAAACTCCCCTCTCATTTAGCAGGGAAGGCTGCAGGGAGACAGGGGAGAAAGTGGAGGACAGTCTGAGATTCCAGGCATACCTGCAACCCCATCGACCCCCCCATCACCCCCACCCCACTTCTTCCTGAGCCCCCGTGGCGTCCACACGGGGCTCATCAGGGGAGACGGAGGAAGAGCTAAAACCACGGAAAGCTACTACTGCTGCCCTGCTTCACCTCAGTTCAATTTGTCTTTGTATCTGGATTCAAAGACTGAAGACGCCTGGATGAGCTCAGCTGCGGTGTGGCAAATATGTCAAGATTTCACACTAAATGCACCTTCAATTTCTCAAGTGCTGTAAAATGTTCTTAAACTGTAAGAGCTTTACTTCATAAACTAAAGCTTTACTAAATTGAGAGATTATATAATTCAATGTTTTGCCTCCTGATACAGATTTACTTACATATAGACTGATGACTGATGAATATTTTTGAGGAAAGACACTGGTCGCAGACGTTTTTCTGGCTTTTTCCTACACTCTTTTAGCATTTCAGTGATTGACCTGAAATGTGTCCACACCATGGAGGGTTATAGTAAGTTATGCTATTGGATTTGTGCAATGACTGGATGATGAATGTATCATACTTGATACCCAATGCAACATGTTAGGCTGTATCAAAGGGAGATAATGATACTTGTAGATACCATTAATGGTTTCAATACGGATATTGATACGGTTACAGACAGGGCTTTAAATTATCACCTGCCAAACAGTCAATTGGGGGTAAAAATTAACTTTGGCGGGTTTCTAGAGTTACTAGCCATTTTGGCTGGGGATGAAGGAAGCAAATATCACTGTGTCTGTTTGAATCAGCAGGCTGCAGAGAAGATGCGACAAGTCAGTGTTGCCAGATTGGGCAAATTTGGCTGGTAACTTTAAAACTCTACTAGCCATGTTGGCTGGTGATCAAAAAAGTAAATTTAAAGCCCTGAATATAGATAAGGATAAAGGTCCTGGTATTGTATTGGAACATTTTTTTTTGCTTTTTTGTTGCTAAAAAAAGTAAGTCTAAGTTTTAGCAGCCACTTCTAGAAACATTTCCAGTTATTGTCCAAACCAGTCAAATCCAATTCCCTGTAATTGACTAAAGGCAAACGGTTGCTTTGAGAGTAGAAGTTCTAATGCTACCAGGGAAAAACTATTTACAATCTTTGTTTGTACTAGGGACAGACACTTCCCTGTGTTTGCGCATCTGTGGCTATGTGATTCAGAAACACAAGGTTCATGGCTGCAGCGCATTTGTGTGCTGGTAAATGTTTTTGGTGAGCGGGAGGAAACAGGATCCCACATGAACGCAGACACTATCACAATAAAGATGCTGTCTTTCTGTTCCTGTAAGCATTTAA